>NC_087523.1:13544168-14144168 GCF_963921805.1 Phalacrocorax carbo | reverse complement strand
ACCTCCAAGCCAGTTATTTAAAAAATTCACCTTTTATAAGAAAGGTAGATGAGGAACTAGTTAAAGTATCTATGTGTAAAATGCACATATTTTGAATAGCTCTGTAAGACAGAAGTATTCAGCTTCCTCAGCCCAGAAAAAAAGTAACCAGAAAAAAAAAACAGGTTACATTTGCTAAAAATAAGGAGCAGTATTCAGTGCCTTTGAAATCACCAGGGACATATCTATGCCCACATTGAAACGCAGCACGAAACACATCTCCATGATGAACTACTAGTACTAGGCATAATCTATAGCTCCTGTTCCTAATAAAAATTTATTCGTCATGTGAAATAAATGTAGTAATACACTCAACGGCTTGCTACTGAGCCATTCTTGCCAGTGCACATGTCATCTATCACACTGAGACCCACTGGCAGATTAGCTCTTGAAGAAAAGATCATCTTCATGCAAACCCTTATGTTATTATAAGCCACTCTAGGCAAGCAGTGGGGTGCCTGTCCAATCCTTTTCTAACAGATTTGTTTTACTGGAAAACAAAAATCATTAAAATCAAGGAACATAGCAATCAGGTTCAAGGTCCAGCTCATCTCTGTTTTCTGCTCTGAATCCAGAGATTAGCCTCTTTATTTTCAACAGAGATTAGCATTCAAAACTAAATTATATTTTCAATGGACAAATCATTTACAAGTAGTTTAGGTCTTTGGTCTTAAGGCGTCTATGTGCATGAACAAAACTATTCTCCCATTTCAGGAGCATTCAAGTGGAATCTATGTGTAAGCTGGTCCTATCACCTACAAATTCCAGTCCATTGGACACAGACAGGTGTAAAAACTGTTATCAGCCAGAGATTTGTATACTGCATATAATTCTTAGGAAGGTTGACATATTTTACAGTTTCTTTGGACTCAGGCTATGTGGCTACTACATGGGAGAGTGCATCACAGGAATTACAAGACCAAAGTACTTAGTTAATGCAAAGATATCCAATAATCTTGATACTGTGGACTCCATGCTTGATACAGCTAAAAAGCACTGGATACATATCACATACCTTAAGGATGAATGAACTCCTGGAAAATTTATAAGCAAAGTTGGAGAGAGACAATTCATCTATCTGTGAGCCATTTGTGCTCCAAGAGCCACAAGTTAGTCATTATACTGTAAATAAAAACAAAATCAGGTCCTCATACCTACTACATTCAAGTACCTTTCATAGTTTTTGCTAACCTAGCCTTAGTATCAAGGCTGTTGTTACTTAGAAGTGCAAACATTGTATTCTGTCAACAAAACCTTTTATAATCACTTATCAGCATTGATCTTATTTCCTGTGGGTCATTAGGATTCATGTCCATCATACTTTCTGTGGAGGACAATGGGTCAAAGGGAGAACATATGTGCTTGTGCCAGGACACAAATCCATCCATTTTAATTTTTTACCAAAGATTGAAGCCTGCACTATTTAAATCCTGTAGATGTCAGCCAAGCATAGATCTTCCAGAATATGAAATAGTAGTACCCAGATACTAATTCTGCTCTCCCAGTTGCTCAGTTTGGTTCTTTCTTGGCATTTTAAAATCTCCAAGTACACTATTTTTTCCAGCATAAAGAAAATTATTCAAACAAATATGAATAACAAGTGCCCATGGACTCCACCACAACTATGAAAGTAATAGAAAGAATCCAGGCTCCTGCCTTTTCATTCCTGCCCCTTCTCACAAATATAGAGCTCCTCATGTTCCTAGAGCTCATTCCATCAGAAGTGATTCATGGTACTCTGCAGAGCTCGCTCTGCTACCTAACTGGGTAATACAACTGAAAGCATGCTTGGATGATATTGATATTCACAGCCACGGATGCTTGCTGTAGAAAGCCTATTGGAAACGGACGGTTCATGCTAATGAGCTCTTCTCTGCTGTCCCTTAAGGGAACTTTAAGTCTGATTTAAGTGTGCTGTACATTTCAGAGATAGAACAGATAGCACATGTCCTAACCTCAAGTGCCTAGCTACCTTTGGCCATTAGTTTTCTAATTCACATTAGTTAGCACTTAATGCCAATGACAGTGATGTTTTAAGTATTGATTCACATACAAACACAGTATTTAATTTTCTGTGGTACCCAGGATGTCTCAGATAGTAGGTGGTATAATTTAGTACTCTAACAAATTGATGAGAATGTTGCTGCTTTCACAGATATGTAGTAGAGTACAATTGATCAGGTGTACTTATTACATTCTGCTAACAGGATTGAAAATCCCAAAGATAATTTCATGGTAATGCTTGCCTTGCATTGGCAAAATACACATGGAAATTTCATAGCCTTGCTGATTTTTAATCATTACGAGCATAATTCATCAGTCTTCAGGGAACCTAACAAAAATTTATTGTCCAGTCAAGTTAAAAAAGGACTTACAGAGGACTGATCAATAAGGTTGAATTTCACCCCAGGTTGCTGTGATTTCATGGACATCTGTAGAAGTCAAATAAGCTATATAAACATCAAGTTGTTAGTTTTTAGTATATATTTTAGCATGTGATATGGATGTTTCTGAATAGATTATTGCAGATCCCTGGAAGCAAAGGGAGACAATGCTGAATCCAGCAGAAAAAAGTACTTTTAAAATAAGGCCAGTTTATTAAGTAAAACTTAAGCACTGTCATTGTTAAATACATTCTCCTGCACCTCCATCCCTTTTATACAATCCACTTAATGCATTAACTATATTTTAACTGTACTTTTCTTAACCCTTCCTTTTTGTTTCCTTTTTCCTACCCACCCATCCCCTCAGATAGCAATAAAGCTGAGCTATACTTTTTACTCAATATTACATGTGGAAGTAGTGCACATGTACTGATCATACTGCAATTTTACACTAATCCAAACTCTCAGTCTCTGCTTCACAATTTCCCACTTTCCTGTTGTGTCTGTATATCTGTGAGCAACAACTAATGATGCACACTTGCAAGGACTATGACGAAAAGTGGTTGGCTCTACCACATTTTTGTCTCCAGCCAGTTCATATGGATTTTTTTATGACAGTAGGGGTAAGGTGACCTCCCATTGCCCTGATGGCAGGTTATATTCAACAATACACATGGAGAAGGAGAAAGGTTGCAGGAGAACCAGGGAAGTACATGGAGGGCAGGCTAGCAAAGAAATTAGCAAAGAAGAGCTTCTGAAAAGGCCAGTGCCTCCTCCCAGACTGGGAACTGTAGGAAAAATAGGAGCTGTTTCCTTTCTCCCATGAATTAGAAGAATGAAGACCTATTTATAAGGTCCTCCACAAATAAAGTTTTATAGCTTGGCTTAATAAGACTCTAGAAGTAATTACTTAGGTTTATATTTAGTAGAACCTGCACTAAATACATAAGGATATAAAACAAGACAGCAGATAGGGCAGGTAAAACTACTTATTTACAAAAACTCTGGAAAATAAATCTTAATATTTTGGAAAATTTATCATTTAAACATCAGCTTTATCACTGCTACCACTATTGATTTGCTCTCTGAAAGCAGGTAGGGGCACTGGGCACTTCATGCTAGACTTTGGATGAACATACACCAAAAAAAGTTAGTTTCAGACTTTATCCTGTAAGATGAGAGAAAATAGATTAGTACAGTGCAGAAAGTATAAAAACATACTAAAGGCAGGCAAAAAATAATATGCCAGAAATATTCTCAAAGGAGAATTAAGTTTTCTAAAAACTATTTTTTAAAATGAAGGACACATTTTTACTGAAAATAATTGAATTTTAAATTGGCCTAAAATAAAAAGGGGGCAGAAGCAGGCTTAGCTACAAATTCCAGGAATCATCATTGGAAAGTAAAAAAAAAAACCAAAACCAACACCACCAAAAAATAAAACCCATTACCTTACTTTTGTCAATCTTTTGATAGCTGTCCTGATTTCAGCTGGGATTGAGTAAAATTTCTTCACAGTAGCTAGTACGGGGCTGTGTTTTGGAGTTTTGCTGGAAACAGCGGTGATAATGTGGAGATGTTTTAGTTGTTGCTACGTAGCACTTACACTGGTCAAGGACTTCTTCAGCTCCCCGTGCTCTGCCGGGTGCACAAGGAGCTGGGAGGGGACACAGCCGGGACAGCTGACCCCAACTGACCCACGGGATATTCCATACCACATGGTGCCATGCTCAGCATATAGAGCTGGGGGAAGAAGGAGGAAGAGGGGACATTGGGAGTGATGGCGTTTGTCTTCCCAAGTCACTGTTACGTGTGATGGAGCCCTGCTTTCCTGGGCATGGCTGAGCACCTGCCTGCCCATGGGAAGGAGTGAGTGAATTCCTTGTTTTGCTTTGCTTCTGCGCGCAGCTTTTGCTTTCACCATTAAACTGTCTTTATCTCAGCCCAGTTGACGCCCTGCTTAGAGCAGGAGAAGATAGAACAGGCTGCCCAGGGACATGCTTAGTTGGATTTTGAATGTGTCCAAGAATGGAGACCCCACAGCTTCTCTGGGCATCCTGTTCCAGTGTGTGAGTATTGTCACAGTTAGAAAGTGTTTTCTTATGTTTAAATGGAATTTCCTGTATTTCAGTGTGTGCCCATTGCCTCTCATCCTCTCACTGGGCGCCACTGAAAACAGTCTGGCTCTAGCTTCTTTTCTCCCTCCATCAGATATTTATACACATGGAGAAGAACCCCTTGAGCCTCCTTTTCTCTAGCCTGAACAGCCCCATCTCTCGCAGACTCTCCTTCTATGACAGATGCTCCAATCTCTTAATCATCTTAATGGCTTTTTGGTAATCTGTGGCATCTGCTGTTAAAAGCAAAATCAATCCATTTTCTCTATGACATTTATCACATTTTTATTGTTCAGTTATTCCCAAGGGGGAACTAAGGCTGTCCCTATCGGCACTTTCTACCCTCATTGCCATCATCTACTGTTTTGCCTCTTTTTAGTCACTCATTCCCAATTGCAGAGTTTTGATTGCATCAGGCTCCCTTGTTTCAGGGTCACTGATGAACAAGGCTGAAAACTGTTTTAGCTGCCTAAAAAAAAAAAAGAAGAACATTTCCCTCCATTTATTTTAACAGCAATCAAATTTAGACTGCACCTTTGTAATATTTTGGGGAGATAACATGTGAAGGAACTGCTATCTTAGAGTGATTGCTCATGGTGTGTTTGTTCACATGAAGGTGTTGTCTTTTACTTTTTTTGAGCAGACGGTCTCGGAACATGAATCCCATGGAGAGTAATGGTGGACTGTGCAATCTGAAAAATATGCAACCATTTAGGCTAAAATATTGAAGGAAAAGAATTCGTTAATAAGCCTCTTGAGATTTAATGCCCATATGGGCCTGTAGTCTTCTTTCAGAATACTTTGATGAGCTGCTTATGTCTGTTCCTTATTTTAATATCTTTATATTTAATCTTATCCTTGAAATGCAATTGCTTTCTCCTGGGTTTGCAGGAGTTCTCGTACCCTGTGAATTACACAATCCACTGGGAACTTCCTTTACTTATACTTTTGCATATGGGTAGCTTGAGGGAGGATGTCTTCCCTTCGAAGTCATTACCTTAAGTTTTGAGATCTATTCATTCAGCTGGGTGTACCTTTCAGTCTCTCCCTCAGGAATATTACTACTGTCTCTGTCTTTATCTGTCTTCTGGCCTTCACTTGAGTAGGGGAGGCTACTCCAGAAATGTCTTTGCTTCCATAGATTTGGGGAGTAGACTCCTGGTGACTGCATAGAGTTGGGTAAATGTCTTTGCCTTGTATCACAGCAAAATATTTTACTGTGTGCAATATAATATCACAATAACAACAATTCTAGTTAGATTGGAAACCCTCTGAGGGGAATATACTTAAACCAGAGAACAAAGCCTACTTCATGCCCCAGTAGAGCTTAGGATACCAGCATAAAGAAAGAAACTACAGGTGGATATAGATAGAAGGGAGCACAGGAGTAACCTGTGACTTATTATGATGAATTGCAGTTCCTACCTCAAAGACACTGTTTAAGTAAATTGTCCAGCTCTTCATCTTTCCAAAGTAAATTGGACAAAGTGCTGAGACACAGAGTTGAAAGATTTGGGTGTTTGAATCTTTTTTATTTTTAGTAAAAGAAATTTTATCTTTTTGTTGCTGATTTCTGTTTCCCCAGGGGAGTGATTCTGGTGCACATGGCTTTAACTTGCTTGGTAAAAGAGCACACATTTGCACTCTTTTGTACACAGGTGCATGTATGCACACAAAATGGGCATATACACACATTAGAATATGTGTGTTGATGTATTAATTTTAATTCCTAATAACAGTTATTTAATCTTAGAAGAAATGAATACATACAGTTTAATGTTAAACAATTCACTTTGTTACAAGAAATAGGGTTAAACTACTGAAGAAAAAAGAACTATATCTTGTGTTTTCCTTTATCTCCCCAAACCATCTGCAATTGTTTTACATCTTACTATACCCAAGTTTCTTCCATGAAATGTCTTTGATGTGCTGAAGCAGTAGATTACCTGGAAATCACTAAGTAACTCAAACTCTATCTCATCAGGCAGAATAAAGAAAGATGAAATGAAATAAGCTGCAGGTTGCAAAACGGAAGCAAGAAAAACAAACAATAAATAGAAAAAACATTATATGCAAATTACATGTAAATTCTCTAACACATTAGATGATCTTTCTGTTGCCAGTCACTGTTCTGCTTTCTTTCAGATTAGAAAAAACAGATGCCCATGCAATAAAGGTCAGCCTTTTCCAATCAAACATAAACATTCGCTTTAAAAATGTGTATTTACTGCTTGGTTCTTTACCCTGTCCTATGCAGGGAATATGCTTTTATCTGTCTTGCTTCTATCTCTTATTTTCTCTTGCCTCAGAGAGAAATGAGAATGGCATCTGTGTTGTTGCTGAGATATGAAAGTCAACACAACCTGATACAAAATGGTGATGGTAATGAAAGACCAGGTGACATTTCAGTCTAACATTTTAGTGACATTTACTAGAATTTTAGCTTAAAAATGTGTTGAACAAAGATTTTTCAGACTTGGGCCCAAGTCTGAGCTTATTTATGCTGGATTTAACCAAGTATAACTTAGCTTAGTTTCTGCAGTAAATGACCAGAGTCAAGTTCCTGGACAATGTTTCCCAAACTGTGGTTTACAGCCCTTTATTTGTCATGAACGAGTGACAAAAATCACGCTAGCTTAGACTTGCTGGGCACAACTCTGTCCTCCTACAACCGGTCTCAGAAATTTTAACTAGTTTTTATGTCTCTGCCCTAGGTGAGCAGAGTTGCTGCCAGGGATAAAAGGTGCAGGTGCTGCAGGAGTTTTCAGAGCAGGAAAGAGAGAGAGGAGAGTTATGAGATGAGCCCATTAATGGGTCATGGTCACAGCAGTTCAAGAAATACTGTTGCAAAGAAAAGAAGATTCTTTATTTTCTGCTGCATTAGTACAAACGCTAATGGAAAGGCTCCCAGTTAGAGCATTACAGCATCTGTACTGCAAGGGAGCAGAATAATACTGGATCCTGAGACCAGAAATGATACAGAACAACATCTTGCATCACCCTCCATTCACCCAGCCATTGCAGTGCACCGTCATGGAACAAACTTGGCCAACCTACTTTAACTCCCACAGATCTTCAGCTAGGTCTTGGTCCTAGTCTTTGTGGGCTCTATCGCCTTCCCAGATCCTAGACTTTTTTCAGCCCCTTTGCAGAATGACATGGCGTTACAACAAGGACAGTACAGCCATGACAAAAGAAGTCATATGGGAGAAAATCTGCAGAGTGAAATTTTCCCTGGAACTCAGTTCCTCACAAATCGTCCCACCTTTTGCTTGAACTGTTATGTGCATTTCATTGACGTGGCCTTCTTTAAAACAAATTCATTATAGCAGATTAATTAATAGCTGCTCAATCACTGCTACCCCTCCGCAGAATGGTAAGGAGAGTGAGTGAACAAGGTATGACAGATTCCATTAATGCTAAGCATTTCAAGATGGAACTCCAATTTTATTGTAATGATGGGGCATAACAACTCACATGGAACAGTAACTATATTTTCCAGCTGCATCTAGAATATAACTTGTCCTGCCTGAGAACACAATATTTACCTATCTAGGTCTTCATTGTTCATATAAGAGACACGAAATTACCTCTGCCTGCATCCACTAGCACCTCCAATATCAGCCCTAGAAAATTAAATTTCATATGCAATATAAATGAAGTATGAATGTTCTGCAGAGCTTGCTGCGCTACCCAAGGTATTCTACACTCTCATCCAAAGCCTTTGGAGAAAAATATCCATCTAGACAAACACAACTTCTATCTCATAAAGACATATACCTGAGGTTATTTAGATGTATCCAAACCACTGAAATCAGGATAGCAACTCGGGGCAGCAAAGTTTGGTATAAATCTAAATCTTTTCAGAATCAGAGCTCAGGAAAATGCTAGGGATAACTATAAGGGGAATCCATTAATAATATTTTATAGTTAGCTGTATTTTTAATTCCCTTCCCACTCTGTCTCAAAACTGGCTCTCTGTAGGCTCCAGATAGCAGAAGCCTGTGGAAAAAGCAATCCCAATGTCACCCCTACCCTCTCTAATCTACTTTTATTATAATTAAAGTATAAATCATACAAATTAAATTTTCACAGAAGCTTCTATTGTTTTACATTTACTTCCATTTTTATTCTGACATTTCAGATATGTTGTTTCCTTATTCATCATCAGAGACATTGTTAAAATGTAGGAAGTGACACGATGGAGTAAATGTATAAAGGAACAAAAGACAAATCTTTTGGCTGGCTCATATTAGTGACTATCATCTGATATTCTTCCTGCAATAAGTACATGGAAGAGAAGGCACAGTTTAGAAAAGTATTAAACATCCTGAACCAAGCTGCCTACAACATGTTTGATGACAATTATGGTTAAAGCAATAATACAGTGGAGAGTGTGCCATTGGATAATTGCAGTCACTTGATATTAACATGTTATCAGGAATGCATTTCAACCTTCACTTTTAGAACCCTTTCAATTAGAAAATGAAAATATTTTAATTACAAATTAAGTTAAAAACACCACAAACAGAAGAAATAAAAGTTTTAATTTGGTTTTGAGGAAAATATTTTTGGAGGGGACACTTCCAAATGATTGTTCCCAAATTTTTTTGATCAGCTACTGAACTGAAAAATCCATAAACAACACAACAATGTTTTTTAACCACAAACATTGTCCTGTTACTTCACAGTCAAGTGTGATAATAAGCCTATTTCTTATGCTTTATATAACTAGAAGTTATTTAAGACAATTGTTTTCTCTTTACTCTTATTTGTTTTCAGAAGACTGGAGACCTGATCCCTGTTCATTATTACACTATAGAAATAATTAATCTAAGAGGAACAAAAAGGGTTTCAAGTTCCTAACTGCTGTTCACAGCTATTGAAAAGATTCTCTGAGATACATTGTTAAACTGTAGAAGGAAATATTTACCTGCTAGAACGGCCATTTCCAAACTACAAACCACTTCATTTTCCACATTGTCCATAATAGAGGAGCAAGAACAAATACTGAGAGTTTACACCACAGGGCATTCAAGTCTGTTAGGGCTTGTCAAGCCTCCTTCTGAATTGGTCAATAGGTTCAAGCCCTGCTCGCTGCACTCTGTTGATATTACAGCATTCCCAGTCCCACCTCCCAGTTACAGCTTAGTTTGTTCATTTTGTGAAACAGAGCAACTAATTTGCTTCTCTCAGACATAATTACAACATGCACAAAACAGTAGAGATGGTTTTGTCAGGGTTATTATATTGGTAAGATACGAGATCCTTAGAAATGACTTTTCTTCAGATGTATAAATGTTAGAGAATGACTGAGGCTGGAAAAGACCTCTGAAGGTCGTCTTATCCAATCTCCTTTCTACAGCAGGTAAAAATAACTCTCTTGTATTTACAGGAAACATTCTTTCTGTGCTCTGATCTAAGATGCTATGAAAGTTTATATATTGTCAGATTTGTATTCAGAAGACAAAAAATATTTTTTTAAATCTAACCACAGAATTTCAGTCTTCTGAGACTTAATTCAAAGTTCCTAATTAGCTCTTTTACCTATATATCCACTTTCTGCATATTACCATGAAATAGAAATTGGCCATGAGGGAGAAGGCTGCTGATAAAGAACAGAAAATTTAGAGATATATACTGAGATGCCAACTGACAATTAGGTAAAAGGTGAAAACACATCATCTAGAAGAAGGTAGGGAAGGGCAAAGAGCAGCTTGGGCTAGCGGTTGTGCATGCAGTGATACAGTGACATGAGGACCCCTGGGCTGATGAAACCCAGGTGCTGAGTGTGAGACCAGGACAAGCGGCTGCTTCTAGAAGGTGGCTTTTGTGTATAAGTAGCAATTAAACATGTGTTGGTTTGCACATATACACTTGGCCACTGATCCATGACTTGGGATGTGCTATCAGACCTCAGCTGTTTATTTTCCCTTTCTGTTTGACAGCTTTTGTGTTTGCCTTTAAACAAGTATTTTTGCTGTCCAGTGAGCCAGAAGCAAATAGAGAAGGTTGTTAATAGGCTATCTGCACTACCATGGCAATCTCCTTGGGAGATAGCACGGAGGTTTAGCCAGGATGGCTTTGTCTTGCAGCCAAGTCACTTTTCAAACAGCTTGTCCAGACCCAGAAGCTTTTCCAGCAGCCTGTGTGCTGCAGAAGGCCAGACGATTATTCTGCTAGAGAGTGGGAACCTGCCGAGCCAGAACTCTGTCACTTTATTAAGTAAGAGTTTTTGAGGAAGCTGTGTGAATTAATCAGGGAGTCAGACAGCAACTTGACTAAATCACCGAGGAAGAGTCGGACAGTAGTAATGAGTTATTGTGTCCCGTCCTCTACAGGAAAAGGAACATGTGTCAGGAGCTATGCTGACTGTATAAAATCACCTGGACAAATTACTCGGTGATCTTTTGCAGAACGGGGGAAAAAAGTGTATGTATCTCTTTTTTCCCAGAAAGTCATTGTCACAGAATAGTGCCTGGATGTTTATTTTCTCCTCATCTGAAAATCCAAGGATAAAACCGCTTTTATCCATTACACAGAGAGCAACAGAATTAGGTAAAAAGGACAATATAGCCCTTTAAAAATCACTGCTCTGACAGAGAAATCTGATTTGCAACTGTGAAAAGTTCAAGCTGTTCTATTCTGCAAGTGGCAGGCTTGTGCTGCTAATGGAGATTGCACAAAGCCTGCCTGGAGTCTCCAGCCTGTAACTGGGCAAATAGAGAAATGGATGTACTCAAGCTTGAGTACTTAATAGTTGTTAATGGTGAATCTATGGTACAGCATGTTGATTATTAATACATGTGCCATATTCTTGCATTGCACATCCATAACAGCACTTCATCCAAAACCCTAACATGCGGGAAGGCCACAGTTAGGTATCTGAAAGTGTAATATTCACAAAAGCACCCACAGAAGCCTTATAAAAGAGACATCAGCAGAAATAATTGGGAAATTTGAGTTAAAACCTTTAGAGAATTTACCTAATTACTTACACTTTTGTAAAAACATGTATTCTCATTTTTATGTACCTACATACTTGTATAAGTTTGGCTCAAGATAATTAGCACTGTGCAGACTGCCCCAGAAGACAAAACTGGGAGCAGGAAGGGATGAGATAAGGACTATCACACCATAAGCCACATTCATGTAACAGACATTAGTTTTCACATTCATGTAACGACCAAACCTCCCCACCTTTCACTTAGACTAAGGCTGCATCTGTCAGGGCTGTGAAGCATGAGATGCACTACTAGGGATGTCACCACTTTATGGGGATGAAAAAACAGGGGAAAAGTTGTATGACCTGCAGCAAAATGAGAAGGCTCACTTTGCACAATGCAGATACATATAAACTCTGATAAAAGTCAGGCATAGTCTGATCTACCACTTTGTAGTATTTACAAGGAAGAAGCTGTTAGAAGTCTTCTCCCTAAAATAAACAGTATACAGAATCCAATCCCCAACACAAACATCTAAATCTGCATTTGCCAAGAACAAAATACTCTGGGGGAAAAAAAAAATCTATATTTTAAAAGATGCTCAAGAGTATTTGCTTCTTCATTGTTTCACAGAATCCCAGATTTATCTTCAATTATCACATAACTGCCAGTGGCTCTAAGGTGAATCCTTGTCTCTATAAAACGTAAGAAATTTCAGAATACTGCTGCATTCTTTATTCATCAGATATGGGGAGCTAAAGCTATGGCTTTCACTTACAGGATCTTCACAGAAAACCGAAGCTTTATTTTTGTTTTGTTATTGCTGTTGCTACATAAGCAACTGTAGAGGAGAACTTCCCAGTAATCTTCCTAAGAGAATTAGAATGTTTATGAAAACTGTAATCTTATGCTTCTTTATCAGTGATACAACTGAGTATAGGGTTTTGGTTTTCTTTTTAAATCTTTGCACATCTGGTATTTCTTTCTTGTTTGTCTGATCTGCAATATGTTCCTCAAAATATATCTGAGTATATTCCTGTGAAAGGGATGGTTTTAACCCTGTCTGGCAAACGTGGCACTGAGACACAGTGACAAGTGCCTGTGTTTCATAGCAACTGCCCAGAATGCTTGATCTGTTGAGAGTTAAAAGGAGAGCCTGTGGCAGGGAGGAGGGCTGGCCTATTCTCTCATTCCTGCTAAAACTCCCAAGGGGGGTACAGTCAAGGGCACCAGAGCCCGGCAGACCCTGGGAGAACACAAAGTAATTCCAGTGACTATTTCTACAAGAAGAGGATCGTTACTATCTGTCAGGCTAGTTTAATCTCTCTGGATCTGGTTCAAGACCCTGGTCCACAAAGTATCCAGCTGTGCTCCCAAGATAGTCCATATTTCACATTGAATGTAGCATGTTAGTTCATCAAGCTGGATAAGGTCCTGCTTCATTCTCTGGTGCATTAACTTCCTTTAAACCTTATTCTGTATTAGCTGACTCATTGCAGCATACAGCTTAAGCTAAAGGACATAGCTTGCGTAAATTTATAGTTAAAATAGCACTGTGATCTTCATTTGTGTGTGGTAGCACTCTCCCATAGCACAGAGATAAACTGTTGCTTGAGGAATGTGACAGCCTTTAACACTTATTTGCCTCTTTAGACTTCAAGTAAAATGTCAAGAAAGAAACAACAAACACCCATCACCAATCATGTTTTCCCACCGAAATCTCTTGCCTCAGAACATATCAAATGAAAAAACCCCTCGGCTCTCATTAGGGAGTTATTGTCTGTACTTGCGGTTGTAAAGAGGGAAATACAAACCCCTATTGCTAGGCTAAGAAAGTATTCCCTTCCTGAGTGTATAAATGTTAATCGGATAAAATAAAAGGCAGTACTAATGGCTGATTTAAACCCAAAAGCCCAGAGACATTTACATTCAGTGCATTCACCCAAGTAAGCTTCTCTACTGAGGTAGGGTAGATGATGCAGTTTTCAGCAATGAACATGATGGCTAACATCAACTAGGTGAGCCAGGTACAGAAAGTGAGTCTAGCTTGCATTCCTGATTTTTACTAGCCCTTTAATTTTACTTAATGACACTGTTTGTTATTTAATTTAATCTTCCTTTGAATGGTTGTGGTTTCTACAACAGAGATGTAACAATGCACAGGGAGCTCTCTCCTTAAAATAAGTCTAATTTGAGTAGAAGTGAGAAAGCTTACTGGGCTGTAATAATACTGTACTAATCTTTATTACGCTATATTTTTTTTCACATGGAAATCAAGATTCGTTTGTCAGTGTTGGCCCTGAATATCATCAATATTAACTTCTCGATACTGGGCTTAAAGAATTCTCCAGCTACCTAGTATTAGATATAAATCACAAGCATGGGTTTACAGAGTCTGTACCCAGTTTATTTTATCATTACAGGTTTTCTGATTAATCCCCCATCTCCCAGTGAGTAACACGCTTGCAGGGGTCAGGCAAGCAGGACAGACGAAAGATTGCAGCTGAGTTCAGACTTCTATTTTTGGCATACTACTTTGATAGCTGGTGTATTTTTTCGTTACTGCTCTATATGCAAGCTCCAGGTGATAAATTCATTCAATACCCCAAATAAAATATAATCAGAGTAATGGAAAAACAGAGGTTTCCTTTGCAGACAGTGATTGAAAAGTGTCTAATTTCCATTACAGCTGGCATGCAGACAGTCCCTGTCAGGTTTATGTGACAGTGCATCTGAGCTGAGTTCTTCCACATCATTTGCCACTGTGAATTTTAACCAAGAAAAGCATATTGACAAGGAAATTGAAGAGATTTTCTTTATTTTGTCTATGCTGTTGCCACATCTTCAACCTCATTGAAAACAATAGGTAGTATAGCAAAATCAAGTATTATCAGCTACCTTTGTTTCCATGTGCTCTGAGCCAGGGCTTCCCAGATGCTCCCAAAGTTCACACAAAATTGGCAAAGAATTTGTAGAAGGCTTGCAAAGAAAGTCCTTGTTTGAGACATTGCATTTAATTTAGGCATTGCATTGAAAATTAATTTTGTTATATAGCACTCCTGCCTGATTTCTCATGTTTAAGCATCCATTGGTGAACAAAACCTGGAAGTTCCTGCTCAAGATTTTCTAAACCACAGCACCTTTATTTTAAAATTATCAATGCTCATTTTTGTTAAAAGGTAACATTTTTGGGGAAAAATTGAGGAAAACACTCTCAGGTCTCTGATTTATAAAAGAATGTAGAAAATACATATCCTGATGTTAATTTCAGTAAGTGACTGCCTCTTACTATTTGGAAACCAGCATTACCATGGCAGTGATCTTCAGGATTACAAAGGTAAAAATCCCTGTCCAATAGTGTTAGTGGGACGGTAAAGCTGATGGATCCTGGGGTCAGATTTTAAAGCTAAGGAGGGCTTTCTGTGATAATTTATGAGAAAGAACTAGATAGAATTGATATTGGAAAGGACTCCAGTAGTGTGCAATCTGCATGACTTCAAGTGATACTTTCCAACACATTTTCCCTTACACAAACCACTCACCTTTTAATCAAAACTTAAAATATTAATAGTACCATATTGAAACATAGAAAACAAAAGAAAACAACACATGCACTTAAATTTGTAACTGAGGAAAGAGAGAGTTGCTAGAGGCAGACGGCAACAAGGAAAGCATATCCAAATCAGACACTGCAGTTTTTACATGACATTATAATTTTATCTGAAATTTGTTTTAATCCTTGCATAATCCTCAGCCCAGGTGGTGAACTGCATGTTGAGAGCATAAATCTAGAAGGATTATCACTGCACAAATATTTTGGTAATTGTTCCACCTTGGAGGAAGTGGGCCCTGGCAGGGCCAATAAAGTGTAAAACTGTGACAGTGTGGTGGAAAGTTTTAAAATGCAAAGTCACCGTCAAACCTGGGCACAAGCCGCACTTCAGTCACAGGTGTTCCTTTACAAGGAACTCACAGCTCGGTCAAATCAGATAAGATCAAACAAGAGACTGAAAATGCAGATCTCCAAAAGCTAGTATAGGAACCACCTATTTGTTTCCTAGTATATTAGAAAGAAGCATTTTTGCTAGTTATTTCCCCCCAAGGTTCCCAGCTTACATTGCTCACTTATCAGTCCTATTGCTTCTACCCCTGGTTATCACGAAGGAATTGCATCTTTGCAGCATGAAACCAGCCCAGCTTGTTCCTCCTCACAGCACCTGTCAAGAGGAGTGCTTTGACTTCGCAGGAGAGAAAATTGATTTCTTAGATGCACCACTGATATCCCTCAGCACGCTGCAGCCCAGTGCGTACAGCCTGGGGAAATATTATAGAACCTCCACAAAGCGCTGACTCAAGGGACAGAGAACAACAGCTAGATATCTATACAAAGCTGATGCCAATGATCGTGCCCAGGCTGTGTGGAGGAGTTATATTATCCTTTTAGTTGACATAGGTACTCTGAATAATTTTATATAATCTTTGAATTATTGAGTTTAAATAACTCGGGTGTAACCACCAGGAGCTTTTTCTCTGAGACTAAACATGTAATATGTAATAACCCAGTTTAAATGTGTCCCATGCAAAATTCAGGAGTGGTTTTCAATATATAATTTTCTTTTAATTTTTAAACAAGTTCTTGCAATGATTTTAATTTTATAATCTGTATCTATGGTATGATGAACAAATCAAAATACAAAAATCTACAGATAATTTGATATTTAATCATTAATCTATTCTTGTGAAATAAATTTTTAACCAATCATAAATTTAGATGTAATCGGAACTATATTTCTTACTATATAATTAGATTGCTGAGTTGTCAAATAACAGAAATCCATTATCCTCACATACACTTCTAGTTTCCAAGGCAATTTAGTCTCTAAGCTCTGAAGAACTGGCAGTTGAATAAGTGCGATTTTCTTTTAAGTTTAATGTGGAGAAAACTAAAATTCAAAATGAAAGACAAAAAGAATTATAGAACAGTAACAAAATGAGATGAAATCAAAGCATTTATTTTTTAAATACAAATCATAGAATCATAGGATTATTAAGGTTGGAAAAGACCTCTAGGATCATTGAGTCCAACCATCAAGCCAAAACCTCCTAAACCATGTCCTGAACTGCCACATATACATGTATTTTGAACACCTCCAGGGATGGTGACTCCCCCACCTCTCTGGGCAGCCTGTTCCAATGCCTGACCACTTTGTCAGTGAAAAGAATTTTCCTAATATCCAATCTAAACCTCCCCTGATGCAGCTTGAAGCCATTTCCTCTCATCTTAACACTTGTTACTTGGGACAAGAAAGCAAGACCAATCTCACTACAAACTCCTTTCAATTAGTTGCAGAGATCAATAAAGTCTCCCCTCAGCCTCCTCTTCTCCAGACTAAACAACCCCAGCTCCCTCAGCCACTCCAGATAAGACCTGTTCTCCAAATCCTTCACCAGCTTCGTTGCGCTTCTCTGGACACGCTCCGGCACCTCAATGTCCTTCTTGTCCTGAGGGGCCCAAAACTGAACCCAGGATTCGAGGTGTCGCCTCACCAGTGCAGAGCACAGGGGCACCATCACTGCCCTGCTCCCGCTGGCCACACCATTGCTGACACAAGCCAGGATGCTGGTGGCCTCCTTGGCCACCTGGGCACTGCTGGCTCATGCTCAGCCGGCTGTCAGCCAACACCCCCAGAGCCTTCTCCACCAGGCAGCTCTCCAGCCACTCTGCCCCAAGCCTGTAGCGTTGCCTGAGGTTGTTGTGACCCAAGTGCAGGACCCAGCACTTGGCCTTGTTAACTTCATACAATTGGCCTTGGCCCATCGATCCAGCCTGTGCAGATCCTTCTGCAGAGCCTTCCTACCCTCGAGCAGATCAACACTCCCGCCCAACTTGATGTCATCTGCAAACCTACTGAGGGTGCACTCGATCCCCTCATCCAGATCATTGATAAAGATATTAAACAGATCTGGCACCAACACTGAGCCCTGGGGAACCCCACTTGTGACCAGCCACCAACTGGATCTAGCTCCATTCACCACATCTCTCGTGCAATGCATGAGCCACCAGCTTCTCTAGGAGGATGCTGTGGGAGTCAGTGTCAAAGGCTTTGGTAATATGCAGGCAGACAACATCCACAGCCTTTCCCTCATCCACTAGGTGGGTCACCTGGTAATAGGAGATCAGGTTGGTCAGGCAGGACTTCCATTTCATGAACTCATGCTGGCTGGGCCTGCTCCTTGTTGTCCTGCACCTGCCTGGTGAGTTCACTCAAGATGTATCGCTCCATAATCTTCCCTGGTAAATTCTGGATTAAAAAAAAAAATTATAAAAGGAATGTTTGGAAGAAATCTTGAATACTATCAGGAAACACCACTGATGTATGAGTCTAATCCAATGGTTTCTATAATTAATGAATGGACTCCATTAATGGAGTCTCCAGATACTCTATTTAACTTTTTGCAAATCTGCTCAGAGCAAGGTTTAGAAATAATGCAAAAAGAAGCTTACATTAAAAGAAATTAAAATAATTACTGATTTGGGAGGAAGGGAAATGAACAACCCTCATTTGCTCTTCAAGGAAATCTATTCCATTGATCTAGCTTTTAGAGCTAGACAGAAAGTAAAAATATATAGATTATAGATCTGCAAATGGAGGGCTTATTTTGAGCTACATTGAATTTCAATTTGTGGAAAAGGTTGTGATTAGAAAACAAACAAACACACTGCCCCTCCCCAAATTAAGTTATGTATTACTTTAATTTATTGAAGTTTTTTTGCTCTATAGTAAAGAAAACCCCCAACAAACCCAAACAAACCCAAATCCAAATAAACCCCCCCAAAAACAACAAAGGAAAAAGTGGTGTGTCTTTGCAACACAGATTCCACTTTCCCTTTCGTCATTCCTTTGCAAGGGGAATTACCACCTACTTACTGTTGCTCTTTTGCTGTATCTTTCCAAGTTTTCCATATTTAGAATTTGTATTCCCTCCACAACCTTCATTTCCATCCTCCTTTTCTGCTCTCTAACCTTTTTTCTTGTTTTGAATCTGAATCTCAGATGCTTTGCAGGATGGTTGATCATTAGAGAATGCTATAAGAAATATGAAAATTTTGTGTGTGTATATATGTAAACACAGCTGACTATACAACAGTCTCAGAAAACTGCAGCTTACTGCAGGGCTGAGGGGCTCTTCCCTCAAACAGTGACTACTGACCATCCGTGGTTCAAGAGAGCTTAAGAAAGCAACGATATGGTCAGAGGAGATCAGACAGGAAGTTTGTTTGAAAGGTTTTGTCATGAAAATTTGTCGATTCAGTACCAGATCTCCCTGATGTCACTGTTTCTTGCCAACAAGCTTGCTCATCAGTCATGATGTTGATGATGGTGATGCTGCTGCTGCTGCTGCTGATGATGATGTTGATGATGATGATGATCATTAGCTCCTCCAAAGTCTGTGTGGCAATCCCTTAGGACACCATGAAAACCAATTTTCACAATGGGTGAATACCGTACAACTATCAATCCAGAAACTTTAGAAAAGAGTGTCAAACTGCTGTGGACTGTCTAATTTCCTCTAGACCAACCTGTATCCCAGAAGCCTGAGGGTCAGAAGCTCTTAGTTTGGTCATAGTAAGTCCAACTATACATGTGGTTCTGGCACATGAATGACAATACTTGTGAAAGTATTAGGCTCTTTTCCCAGATAGTCTGCAGCTGGGTATTTATAAACTGCACAGATGGGGGAGGGAGAAGAATTTTCTTGGTTTGTTTAAAAAGCTCTCTTCCTTGTCATCGAACTAGGAAAGGAGGAGGACAGATGGACCATGCTGTCAGTCTTAATGGCATTCTCATATAGCTTTTTATTACCAGATCAAACCCTCCCTGTCATCCTATACTACTTTTGTGTAGATTCTTCCCACTCCTCCACTAACAATATCAATGAACAGTTTATTACCCCTTGATAAAACTTACTTTATTTGTTTTTAACACAGATTTAAAAAAATACTGTGTGCCTATAATCTAAAATGAGGACATGCCACCTGGTTCTGTAATAGCATATAATATCCCTATATTCTTCTCTCTCATCCCCTCATGCAGTCCAGTACTGTCTTTGCTTTTTGGCTGCAGATGCCTGTTAAAATGTTGCCTTAATTGCTTGCTCTTGGGGGCTGGTGGTTTGGGTTTATTGAGGGGGGAAAGGCATGTATTGTTTTGGCTCAGACTGCTGTGCCACTGCTGTGTCTCTTGTGTATTCTATTCATCCCTTTCACATTTCAGACAGCTGAAACTCTAAAAAGATCCAGCGTAAGAGAACTGAAGTCAGGAGGTGGCTGTGTCATGCAGACACTGATGTGAGTGCTGGTGTGCAAATATCTGTAGGCCTGGTTGCTGCAAATTACCTTCTTTCCCCCAAATGAAGTAACTGGCAAGTGGGATTGAAATAGGCTGTTATTTGGCATGTAGTATCCTTCCCCTTACATGTCATGGGCTTTCAGACGGACCAAGAATTATTCATGTGGCAAACATCTGGATTACACAGCAGCCACTAGAGCTAATCTGTTCTGGCACAGAAAAAGGACATGTGCAGAATAGAGCTAACAACCCTAAATCAGAACCTGGTGAGGGGCAGGCCAGTGCCACTACACTGTCCATCCAGCTGGAAAAGTAGAATTTAGGGAGAGGATTACAAAGAATTAAAAAGATTTTAAAAGAAGGATTATATTGGCTGCTCAATGGCACATGGACAGTATCTAGCACCTCCACAGAAGCTTATGGCTAAAACTATAATAATCTGTGTTTTGTTGCTAGGACTAATTTATCAGGAAGGCAATAAAATGAAGGAAAATAAACTCTGGAACAAAAGACCAACATCTGATAGGGATTACAGAAAAGTAAACAAGAAGCTTACAACAGTGCTAATGCATGTTATTAACACTTTCATATAGTCCAGCTCTTGGTCTAGCAGAATGTGTCTATCACCATCCAGAGGCAGGAGTGCCAAATTGTACTCAAGCCTGTGGGAAACCATAGTTATACGTTATCTAACACAAGCAATGGGTAGACCAAATAAATTTTTAATTTATGAATAAAAGGGAGAGATAAATATTGTAAAAGAAAACCAAAAAGATCTCAGATTCTGCTAGGTTTTCATATATTGTTGTATATTTATTTGCTTATTTAGATACATAGGGATAGATAGATAAGATAATAGCTTTTACACAAAGGTGTTCAGTAAGGAAGAAGGATGGATCTCTCTGTAAGCAATTGCCACTATCCCTTTCCTCATGATACATGCCAGGCTTAGGAGGACATTACTCCTAATACTCCCAAACATACCTCACAGTCTCGCTCTTTCAGGATATGAAACTGTTTTCTGGGTATTTGGTTTGCTTTTGGTCTCACTGGAGGAACCAAAGATTGGCAAAAGGTGATGCACAAAAGATGGAGTAACCATCACTTGCCCTTTGAAAGCCAAAATCTTATGAAAGCACGTGAACTAGCTGAAAGCATGACTGTAGGGTCAGCTCCACTTGGTTTCTTAATAAATCCAATATTGGTATGTACTTGTGAGATGAAACCATGATGATAACCATACCTCAAGTGGAAGAAACATGTGATTATGTGCAGTTATCATGAATCATCAGGTTTACTCTCTTCCAACCATCTCCTTCTCTGATATTTCCAGTATCAGAAATGCTCCTTTTCAAATTTTTTTGGGGGGAAACATTTCAACCTCTTAGCAAAATGGTGATTTCTCCCTGAATTAAACTGATCTGAGTTGTGGGACAGTTGGGTAAGAAGATATCAGGGTCCTTTTTTACTACTGAAATAGACATGAAAGGCAGAAGAGCTGGAAAACAAGGATTACAGATACGATGGAAGTGGGACTGAGAAGTCAAACACATCTTTTCCCATACCAGGTGTTGATTAGATGAAGGGTACCTGTTGAGATTGAAAAAATAACAGCCTTTTCTGGCTTTTATCCGAAGCTGGAAAAAATTGATAGATAAAATGTAACAACATGTTATGAATTATTTTCCTAGTTTCAGTAGTATCTTTGGTTGACTTCAGCTCTAAAAGTATTAATATAAAATGCTGAAAGGGATAATGAGAGAGTGGTACTTCAATGTTTTTCATATTGATGCCACAGAATGGTTTATTGATTCTATTTAACTCCTAATTGGCTCACATTATTAAATTACCAGCATTCAGGCTAGAAATTAGTTTAAATGATCAATCAATGCAAAATAAGGTCAAGATTATTAGTGACAGACTGGATAGGCAGATAAATAGATCAATAGAAAGAAATAAAGATAGATCAATCAGAAGTTTAGACTAAAAGGAAAAAGTAGGTCAACCTTTTTTCTCATTCTTAATTACATACCCACTGGCTTTTTCTGTAGGGACTCAAAATCTTGACGTTTATTTCTACACTGCATAATTATAATTCTCAGATCTGACTGATCATGTCAAATCTTAAAGCAGAACAAATATTGAAAACCAGGCACACTGAGATGTTGAGCCATCAAATTACATTAGTAGAGTCACAGCTTAATAGAATCCTTTACGAATTCCACCAAGTTCAGATATGGGGAACACTGAAATGTTTTTTTTTGTTGTTGTTATTGTTTTTTTTAAAAAAAACCCTCCACATTGATTAAACAAACTTACAATAAATCAGTCTAGACTTGTGCATAACCTTAAGTTTGCACTGTTAGATTAGGCTGATTGTAAATTGACAGCACTATTTTCTTCCATATATCCCAACCATTAAATATGGAAAGCAATGCACAGTCCTAATCTAACTAATATCCCCAAATCAAGGTTTTCTTTTCTTGTCATTGTTCTGTCACACCACTGAATGGAACACTATATAATATCTAGTAAACTTTTCACTTTCAGAAAGTGTGTCTGATCTTGTCTCAGCCACATCCAGAACATCTTATATTTTGGCCTCATTAGCCAAGAATAGGCTGGATTCTTCCTAATGATCACTAGGGATCACTCAGATTTCTGCACAAACTAGGACAAGCTATTTCACTTTTCTGTGCCTTGGCATTCCTGTCTGAAATGGGGATGTTGAATTTGCCCTCTTTTCTTTAAATGAATTGAGATGCTGGTGAAGAATACTGTTTAATGTTAAAAAGAACAATTATTTTCTTTTCTATTTTCCTATGAAAATATTACCTGAGGTTTAGATGTTAAAACCTTGTTAATAATGGTAAAAGGTATATATAAGCCAGTTGTTGGTTTTAAGAAGATTCCTGATTGTGCTGCTAACTACTCATTAAAATCTGTCTTGGGTTATGACTATATTACTTCTTAAAGGATTTATTGAAGCTCCCCCCTGAGGGATATCTGGATAGAGGAACATCTTTATGTCTCTCTATATGCCTCTAGGTGCACCCACAGGTATAGCCCAAAGCATGAACAACCTTCTGGATTTAAGCCTACCTCCTTCCCTAACAATCCTGCCTCCATGAACAGCTCTTGGATGCTGTTCCAGCATCTGTGTCTTTGGAAGCAGACAGGCAGCAGAAAAGGTTGTACTCACTAGTGGTCTCACCCTCCAGATATTGGGCGGATAAATAATTCCAGTCATGATGATCCAGAAGGATACTTTATTGGTATAGCTACCAGATGACTTATTCACTATGCAGTGAAGCTTGATGAACATATAAGCAATCCAGTTTCTTCCAGTAGCAGAGCATTAGACTTTATGAGCCAGGAATTTCCATGTTTCTATGAAAAAGGAGCCCTCATCCACTCCTAATCAGATGTAAACCTTTTCCACAGGTACTTACCAGTAAGATTTCTGAATATATCCTTCACTCTCTTTTCTCTGCTTTTTAAAATTTGCTTTCCTTTTCCTTTTTTTTTCTACTGTATCTCACAACTCTTACTCCCCCACTGCTATGCACTTGCCCACAGTAGCAGCTGCTATGCATTAGAGCTGATTAAAAACATAGAGAAATGTATGGAAGGAAGAAGTTCTTGAAGTCACTCCTGGAAAGTTTGCACAGTCATTTCATGTTTTCAGAAAGTTCCACGTAATGGGGAAAAAAAGGAGTGGAAAGAAGTAAGGAAGAATTTAAAATAATTCTTCCTGACAGTAAAAACACGTTTCCAAATATTTCTGCACTACATTTTCAGCTCCCATTTGCCCTCCAAGTCTCAAATGATGACCTCTCTGACCAAAGCAGTTTCTTTTGTTATTCTTCAACTTCAGTGGCTGTTGCAGTTACTTTACTCAGGCTTCCAGACTGCATACTGCTTTGCATTTTAAGTCTGCAGAATTATCCTATCTACAAACAAAAATCAATGCGTATGTTCCTTATAGCAGACAAAGGCTACACTGGATCCTTCAACAGTTTTCTGAAGATGCATATTATTTTAGGTGTCTGGTCTGCGAGTCTGAATACAGCAGAACAGATGAGATGTCTTTCTCTAGACAGACTCCTTATCAACCTTTTCAAACTCCCACTGGAAAGTCACTGTTTATTCTCTCCTCACCACCCACTCAGGCTTGCTGCGCCTCAGCAGCAGCTGCCATAAAATTCTCCCCTTGATGCTAATGCATAACTTACATCTGCATTGATCAGAGTATATATATAGAAGCAGCAAGGGGGGAAATACACCCTCTTGTAAATCTGGAAGCTCCAAGAGCATCTAAAAATATGAGTTATCCTTTCTTTGAATCTACTATTAAAAATAAAATAAAGCATCTCAAACACACAGGATTCAGTTCAACATAGTCAGGCATATGAACTAAGGTGAGTTAATTTTTTCCTTGCTTAGCTGGTGGTGTTCATGTCTTATAAAAACATACAAACCATAAACAACTACAAGGCACTCTGGAGAATATTTCAGCCCTGTTGTACTAAAGTAAAATGTGAAATATTGTATACAATCCTGACATTGAAATTTTCCTCAAATTGCCATAAATCATGCTTGTCACAAGCATTTACATTAGCTGTTGAATGCTGAACTGACTCCGCAACATATCCAAGGAAATTACAAACCAAGTAAGAGGAAAAAAAGAAAGTAAAATTAGTTTTCTTCAAAAAATTGCAGTTACACACTGCAGGGGTGGCAAGAAAAAAATGACAAAGAGATGATAGCACATCTTTTCTTAATTTTGAGACAAAGCTATCAGAAAGGGAAAATAAAACAAAACAAAAAAATTTTGCCTTTAAAATAAGAATATTAGGCTGAGAAAATGAGAGGAATTGAGCCGATGTCACAGGGCAGATGAGCACAACCTGTTTCAAAGAGATTGATATATTACCAGGAGCAGACACACAGGTGTCCAGATACCTTTCTCACAAACATTTATTCAGTAATTTAAGGTTAGACAGAAGAGAAATTCCCAATTTACCACACTCAAAGATATTCAGTAGTTTGTTCCAGGGAACTCAGGGAGTATGAGCCCAGGTTTTCCTCTCTCTATGCATCTCTTTTGTGTTCTACCACACCTGCCCAATCTTAGCCAATGCTATTATTATAAGAAGCAACACAGCAGAAATACAAGTTCACAGCATCCAGTTATGTCAGTTAGTCTGTAAACCAAAAAGAGAAGAGGGGGAATAAAAAGAAGAAAATTTAAACAGAAATCTGAGAAATATGTTCTGGGAAGCAACTGACATTTTTGTTTACTGCTGTTTAGAAAGGACAAAGGATGAGAACTGGAAGCAAAAGGGAATACAATTCATCACATAAGGCAAATGACTTACTGTGATAAAATGATATCTATCATTTTTAGGTGGCTTCTTGCACGTAAATATAGGAGTTGTGCACATGATGAACTTCATCACTGTCTGAGGACACTGATAGATTACAGAACTGACAAGGTCTTTCTAGGACTTATACATGTTCGAAATATTTCTTCTCTATCTGTGAATAAATCAGTGGATTTTCAGTGGAAGGCAGGGGTGCCCTTCCTGAGTCCCTTTTGTGCTGCTCTCTGCATACAGGTGATTTGTAGTCCACTCACCAGCTTGGTTGAAACATTCCAGATATGGGCTAAAAATAAAGCTTGCTGTGTGGGTATTTGCAATAGTGAGCAATTTTCTTCCATTTAGCTTAAAAGGTATAAAGTATTAAAGAAGAAAGATCTTAAAGTAGAATAACCCAAAGGTCACATACTTAAGAGGCAAATTATGTTTTCAATATGTTTGGAATTTTTAATGTATTTAATTTACTATACTGTTATCTTCTTTTCAAACATTCCTTCAAGGAATAGTTTATCACTGTAAACATTCCCCAATCATAAAAGAAGTTAGAGGAGACATTAACATCATGTCTGCGCCCACATTTAAGAACTGCAAAATTAATGGAATGATTAATATCCAGAAATGAATGACAAAACTTGTACCAGCCTGAAGCCAGATACTCTAAGAAAGATGGAACAGGTGCACAAATAATGATTTTAATTTGTAAAGAAGCAGCAGTGAATATCTGGGTGGAGGGAGAAAAAGAAAGCTAACAGTTCTGAAGATTATTAAGACCATTTGTATGATTTTATAATTATATAAATTTATAATAATTTTATATAGCAGGTGATAATGTAGTACTTATGACTGGGTGTTGTAAAAATGTTGAAAAAGCAGTAAACAAGTGAATGATACAAAGGAGTTAATGGAGATGAAAATCAACACACCAAACAAGTAGCCTTGCTGTTCTTTTCCAAACAGAGTCCTAAATACATAATAACATTTTACACCAAGGATTTTTACAAGAATTAAGGAAAATCCCATTTAGGCAGCGTACATGGTGAGAAGCTGAGACGTATGGCTGTTGATCTAAGAAGTTTGCCTACAGTCATGCTGGGAGCCAGTGAAAAAGGCAGAACTAATATACAGGTCTGTGGATTCCTTTTCCAACCACGAGATCCTTCCTACTTGGAAGCATAGCGTGTAGTGACTTGAGATGTTCCCAAACTCATTGACTTTTACCAATTTTAAACCACCACCTATTGGCAACGCCCTCAGCTCTTTCTGCTCTACTTTCCATTCTCATAATCTTAGCTGAAGAATTTCTAAACCAGATCATTTTTAAATGCTCGCAGTTCCTCATCATGTTTTGCCTTTTCTTAATTTGGTTTACATCTATTCATACTGGTGTTCTCATTATAAGATTGTCTGGCTCAGTTTCTATTTGCCTTTTGATCCAATAGATCAAAACCCCTTAGGCCTTTAACACAACACATTTTTTCCTAATTTTCTACACTTTCTAACATTATATACTCATTTTTCCTCTATCTTCTCAGAAATATTTTCCTCAAAGTATCTCCATCTTCTACCTTCTTCTCTTGAAAATACAACCTTAATCATTTGAATAAAAGGACAATGTCTCTTTCTTAATTGAATGTATTTGCTGGGAGGAATACCACTGCCTTTAGATTAAGGTACTTTCTCTGTATTCCTCTGTAGGAATAACCATCTAAAGCTTTGAAGGGAAACCCAGCACTGTTAATAGCTAATGCTCACCATGCTTGAGAGGCAGCTGAGGCCCTTAGGAATGCTTGGAAGATCCAGACACAGTATGGTCTCCTGCTTTTAATGGAGTATGGTGATACTTTTAGGAGACGATAAGGTTGGTTTGACAGTTCAGAGAATATTTGCTGCCATGCTGGGCAAATCTGAAAACCATTATGTTATTTCCTATTACACCACGTGGTAAAGACAGGTTGATAAACCAGAAAAAAATAACTGTTTTTTTCCGGTTTTTGTTGTGTCGTTTTCTTATTTCTCAGTAATTGATGGAAAGACAAAAAGAAATATTTTTGATAGTGATACATGAAGAAACTTGTAAAGAAAAATACAATGTTCTAACACTCCATGGTAAGGAAGTCACTATTAATGGATGGAGATGAATTGAGAACAGTCCTTGGAGCAACCAGTATACAGAAGCTCACATACATAATTACCATCAATAATGCAACATCCTTTACATTGTTGTCAGCTGTTTCAATATATGATCTTGTCACCTGTCTTACTTGTTTTCAGCTCTGCAGGTGTTTACATCTTTAGACACAGAAGCAAACCAAATAAAGCTCTAAACTTCTATTTGACACAACTTTACAAAAGCTTCCTAATTGTCTGTGGAGAAATGTCTTTCTGAAAGAAAATATTTTATGGGTTCTAGTTCTGACCCTCTCTGCCCCCACTATAGTAGTTAGACATTCATCTCAATATGAACTTTAAGAAATTTTTAGAGACCATAATCCCTGTGTTTGCTACTTTCAGTACCAAGCATGACTCCTGCTGTTCAGAAGCTTGTATATGGGTATACAGCCCGATCCAGGCAGATCCAGGCAGCTAAATTAAAAGCTTTCTGCCTTTTACTTTTAAAAAAATACAAACAAAAAAACCACACACAAAAAAAAAAACCAAGCCAAAAACATTTCTGTGGAAAGATATGTGTTTATGCAACTGAAGGCAAAGATCTCATCTCAGATGTGAATTTATATTTGCCTTTGTTGAATGGGTGTATTAGACATATTCTATTGGGGAAATTCAAATGCTGGGAATGGTTCAAAATTTCTTTTAAGCACTGCAGACACAGATTTAATCCGTGGCATTGTAGAACATGAAAATATATCTGGTTTAAGTTATATAACTTATAAATGAGCTTGTATCAGCCACAGAAATGTTAAATGTAAAGCAGCTGTGTAGTATCACATGTATTGTATCTTCTGATAAGGACACACTACCACATGTAGGTACCTTAATTCATATGACCTTCCCTCAGGAGAAAAACAGTCTGTATGCAAAAATGTATTTTCATGGACACTTACAAACCTCTTCAGTCACAAATTTAAAAAAATATCTAATAGCAGGAGTCTTTGCAAAATCCTTTCATAGATAAATCAGACTACAACTTATTAGAAACCTTTCTCTGAAATCAGGCCATGAAAATATTAATAAAGCAGCAAACCCACAGTATTTCCCTGTTTTTTAAATGAATGTCAGAGTCCTTGTTTCAATATCAAAGAGGAATTCACCAAAACCAATCAAAAAAAAACCCACCAAAAAACTGCCCAACCAAGTTAGAGGAATTCTTTACAGCATAGAAAATAAAAGTGCACACCCAAGGACAGAGCTCATAGCGGTCTTCCCAATACAAAAAACCAGCTGACTTTTGTTTGTAAAAAGAAATGCCAAAAAA
This sequence comes from Phalacrocorax carbo, assembly GCF_963921805.1. NCBI lineage: Eukaryota > Metazoa > Chordata > Aves > Suliformes > Phalacrocoracidae > Phalacrocorax > Phalacrocorax carbo. The sequence goes on along the minus strand of NC_087523.1, from coordinate 14,115,516 downwards.
TACATCTACCACTCACAGGGAGCTAGGGGAAACAGGAGACTCATCATCTGGTGGTGACACATTGGCTTTAAAAGGAAATTCATCTATTTATTTGCACATTGAAAAAGACTTTTTAGTTGACAGATTGGATTCCTTTGCACCTTCAAGACCTTGAGCTAATCCTCTCATGAGAAGTAAAAGAGGAATTAGCATCAAAGCAACTTTCTTCAATAAGTAGGGGGTTTTTTTTCTTGACAGATTTTGATTTATTACAATACTCTGTAATGCAGGGTTCTTTAGTAAGGCAGAGATTTTTCTACCTTGGCAAATTAGAGCTGAGCCAGACTTGTAGGCATACTTTATTTATTTATTATTGTGCTTACTTCATTATGCTTTGAAATGGTCTGACAAGATTTTTCATTTTACGTATATTTTAAATCTTAACTCCTTTTCTGACCTATTGTTTACATCTCTCAAATTGTATTAATTAAACTTGTCAGCAACTCCTATTAAACTTGTGTAGTTTTACTTCCAAGGTAGACATTTCAGTGTATTTCCTTCCAATATTTCCCTTCTGCCTTAAGGAAGTGATTAAAAAGGTTTTCCATAGTACCTGGAAAATATACAGATACTATGTGACCTCTTTTCATTTGCGATCATGATAGAGAGAAATGTTAGGGCAAAACTGAACGGCCTGACCAAAGAATCCCATTACGGACATGCTAAGCCAAAAGCACACTCAGCCAAATTCAGAACTGAATCTCAAGTGCAGTGGAAAAAAGGGTATCTACTTCTGTCTTTGAGGAGAAAAAGGGAGGAGGAAAACAGTTATGCTTTGTGCTCAAGACATACAGAGACTGCATTGTGAATGTCTGAGCAGGACAAGAATCCAGATGGGCCCCTGTTTAGTTGACAGCTGGTATGAAAAATTTTCACCTACTCAAGATTAACAGATCCAGTGGTTCATCTAAGGTTATTTGGTGTGAAATGGTCCAAGAGGATTTTTTTACTTTATTTATTTATTATTTTAATTTTACTTTCTTTCCTGACCTATTTTTTGTATCTTTCACACTTGCACTGATGATAATTAAGCTTGTCATCAGCTCATATTCATGACACTTCTTCATAGACAAGTTATTCAAAGTTAATTTTTAGCATAATATTCATGTGTTCGTAATTCAATATTCACATATCCCAGCATAGTTTTAAGGAAGGTATAAACAGTAATAGGATTAGTGTTAAATATTCAGATGTAGGTAAAAGAAGAACATCACTCTCTAGTCATGGACAGACTCATCCGTAATTGTTTCCAGAACAAGTTAGTGTTAAGATTATATTTGTGCTTGTGTGGTTTTATGTATAACTCTCTGAAGTGCATGGAAAACATATTGGTTCCATTAAGCTTTAGATGAAGTATGTAAAGCCAGAACATGGCATCTTGTGGTCACAAATGTCAATGGTAGTCCCTCTGTGACTGAATTGTCTGGGCCCAATGACATCTAGTAGTAATTTCAAATGACACAAACTGTGTTAATCTCGAGACTACTGGAGAAGGTGGAAAGAGTTGTGTTTCTAAAACTCACTCTCTGCAGTGAGAAAGTTAGAGGAGTTTATCATGATACCATTCAGTAGGAATTCACTCCACAACTAGCAGTGCTTTGAGCACGTCTACATGTGTAATCTTTTCCAGGAGGTTATGTACCTTAACTGCTTGAGTTGGATTAAACCAGGCAGGGGCAGTAGCTACTAGAAGGGACTAAAAAACTTTTACTATGAATATACGGAGTCATTTGGTAGTCAGTCTGAAGACCTCATCCAGAAGCTGCATAACTTTTAGTTCAGATGTCATTGTAAGAAAAAGAAGGAAAAGGGCCTGACTGAATTTATTTTCTTGATTTAGTTCAGAGTATTAGACGATTGCTTTTGGATAAAAATATTGTTATCATTCTACTTTTGAACTGAGCTTTGAGGTGTTCAGGCATAGGTACTCTCAGTTAAAGTGAATTACCACCTTTAATAATAAGTCATGGTACACAGTGATGAGAGACAGATTAAGAGATGTAAGTGGCTTAAATTCACTCTGTTGTAGTTTAGCCCCAGGCAGCAACTAAGCCCCATGCAGCCGCTCGCTCACTCCCCCCTCACTGGGTTGGGGGAGATAATCAGAAGAGTAAAAGTGAGGAAACTCATGGGTTGAGATAAAGACAGTTTAATAGATAAAGCAAAAGCTGTACATGGAAGCAAAGCAAAACAAGGGATTCAATCACTACTTCCCACGGTTCAGTCATCGCCAGGAAAGCAGGGCTCCATCACAAGTAACAGTGACTTGGGAAGAAAAACACCATCACTCTGAACGTCCCCCCTTGTTGTGGTTCAGCCTCAGTCAGCAACTAAGCACCACGCAGCCGCTCGCTCACTCCCCCACCCCTGTGGGACAGGGGAGAGAATTGGAAGAGCAAAAGCACAAAAATACCCCAAACTTGTGGGTTGAGTTAAGAACAGTTTAATAATTACTATTAAAAAAGATAACCATTATAAGAATAATAATTATGATAATAATAATAATAATGATAATATAATAAAATGGAAAAGGAAAAAAAAAGGAAAAAAACCAGAACCGCAAACGATACAACCGCTCACCACCCACCAACCAACGCTGCCTGTCCCTGAGCTGCAATTGTTGCCTCCCTCGCCTGGCCAGCCCCTCCCAGTTAACATACTGGGCATGACGTTACATGATATGGAGTATCCCTTTGACCAGTTTGAATCTCCTCTCTTAGCTGTGCCCCCTCCCCTCCTGCCTTGTGCCCCTGGCAGAGCATGGGAAGCTAGAACAGTCCTTGACTAGTACAAGCACTACCCAGCAACAGCCAAAACATCGGTGTGTTATCAGCATTGTTTTCATACTAAGTCCAAAGCACAGCACTGCACCAGCTGCAGTGAAGAAAATTAACTCTATCCCAGCTAAAAACACCCCTTCCTTCTTCTACCCCAGCTCTATATGCTGAGCATGGCGCCATATGGAATATCCCGTGGGTCAGTTGGGGTCAGCTGTCCCGGCTGTGTCCCCTCCCAGCTCCTTGTGCACCCGGCAGAGCACGGGGAGCTGAAAAAGTCCTTGACCAGTGTAAGTGCTACTTAGCAACAACTAAAACATCTCTGCATTATCAACACTGTTTCCAGCAGAAATCCAAACCATAGCCCTGTACTAGCTACTGCGAAGAAAATTAACTCTATCCCAGCTGAAACCAGGACACACTCTTTTCTAGGTTCAGAAATATGAACAAGTATCCTGGTTAGCTGTAAAGCCTGCAGGTGGCACACTGATGTTTTAGGGACAGTGTGCTAGTGAGCTTCTTCAGTCTGGCATCTCAGTGGAGGCAGGGGATGGAGATCTGTGCAGCAAACAAGGGTTATTGTATCAATGGAAGTACCTGAGACCAGTCACATAGGAATTAGGACTTCTCCCCCCAAAAATGTAGTGGGATCAATAGCACAACTAAAGTGCATCTACACCAGTGCATATAGTGTGGGCAACGAACAGGAGGAGTTGGAAGCCATTGTGCAACTGGAGAACTATGATAAAGTTGTACTCATGGAAACATGGTGGGATGACTCGCACAACTGTGTGTGCTGCAATGGGCGGCTATAAACTCTTCAGAAGGAATAGGCAAGGAACGAAAGGCAGTGGGGTAGTCCTGCATGTTAGGGAGTGTTTTGACTATCTAGCACTTGATGATGGTGATGAAAGGGTTGAGTGTTTATGGGTAAGCGTCAGGGGAAAGACCAACAAGGCAGATATCATGGTGGGAGTCTGTTATAGACCAACTAACCAGGAAGAAGAGACAGTCAAAATATGCTATAAGCAGCTGGGAGAAGTCTCATGATTAGTCACTCTTGTTCTTTTTGGGGACTTTGGCTTACATGTCACCTGGAAATACAATAGAGCAGAGAGGAAACAGTCTAGTTAGTTCCTGGAGTTGTGGAAGATAACTTCCTTACGAGCTGGTGAGTGAGTTAAATAGGGAAGGTGCCCCACTGGACCTTTTGTTTGTGAACAGAGAATGACTTGTGGGTGATGTGATGGTTGGAGGCCATCTAGGGCATAGCTATCATGAAATGATAGAGTCCTCAATGCTCAGAGATATAAGGAGGGGGGTTTAGCAGAACTGATACCTGGACTTCCAGAGGGCAGACTTTAGGGGCCTGGTGGACAGAGTCCCTTGGGAGGCAGTCCTGAAGGGCATAGGAGCCCAGGAAGACTGGATGACCTTCAAGAATGAAATCTTAAAGGCGCAGGAGCATCCCCATGTGCCGAAAGATGAGCTGGCTTGGAAGAAGACTGGCCTGGCTGAACAGAGAACTTTGGCTGGAACTCAGGAAAAAAGAGTTTATGATCTTTGGATGAAGGGGCAGGCAACTCAAGAGGACTACAAAGATGTCATGAGGTTATGCAGGGAGAAAACTAGAAGGGCCAAAGCCCAGCTAGAACTTTATCTGGCTGCTGCCGTAAAACACCATAAAAAATGTTTCTATAAATACATTAGAAACAAAAGCTGGGATGTCATTGTAAGTGCCATCACGTGGCACATACAGGAAAACAAGGGGATCAGGCCCAGCCAGCATGGCTTCATGAAAGGCAAGTCCTACCTGACCAACCTGATCTCCTTCTATGACTGGGTGACCCACTTAGTGGATGAGGGAAAGGCTGTGGATGTTGTCTGCCTACACTTTAGGAAAGCCTTTTACACTGTCTCCAGAGCATCCTCCTAGAGAAGTTGTCAACTCATGGCTTGCACAGGTGTACCCTTTGCTGGGTAAAAAACTGGATTTATGGCCAGGCCCAAAGAGATGTGGTGAATGGAGTTAAATCCATTGGCAGCTGGTCACAAGTGGGGTTCCTCAGGGCTCAGTTTTGGAGCCAGTTCTGTTTAATATCTTTATTGACGATCTGGATGAGGAGATCGAGTGCACCCTTAGGAAGTTTGTGAAAGATACCAAGATAGGTTAGAATATTGATCTCCTTGAAGGTAGGAAGGCTTTGAAGATAGATCTGGACAAGCTGGATCGATGGGCCAAGGTCAACTGTATAAGGTTTAAAAAGGCCAAGTACCAGGGCCTGTACTTGGGTCACAACAACCCCAGGCAACGCTACAAGCTTGGAGAAGAGTGGCTGGAAAGCTGCTGTGTGGAAAAGGCCCTGGGGGTGCTGGCTGACAGCCGGCTGAACGTGAGCCAGCAGCGTGCCCAGGTGGCCAAGGAGGCCAACAGCATCCTGGCTTGTGTCAGCAATGGTGTGGCCAGCAGGAGTAGGGCAGGGATGGTCCCCCTGTGTTCAGCACAGGTGAGGCGACACCTCAAATCCTGTGTTCAGTTTTGGGCCCCTCAGTACAAGAAGGACATTGAGGTGCTGGAGCATGGACAGAGAAGCTGGTGAAGGGCCTGGAGAACAAGTCTTCTGAAGAGCAGCTGAGGGAACTGTGGTTGTTTAGCCTGGAGAAAAAGAGGCTGAGGGGAGAACTTACTGCTTTCTACAACTACCTGAAAGGAGGTTGTAGTGAGGTGGGTGTCACTCTCTTTTCCTAGGTAACAGGTGATAGGATGAGAGAAAATGGCCTCAAGCTGCATCAGGGGAGGTTTAGATTTGATATTAGGAAAACTTTCTTCACTGAAAAGATTGTTAAGTATTGGAACAAGCTGCCCAGAGAAGTGGTTGTGTCACGATCCCTGGAGGTATTTAAAAGACCTGTAGATGTGGCACTTGGGGACATGGTTTAGTGGTGGACTTGGCAGTGCTAGGTTTGAAGTGTGACTTGATGATCTTGAAGGTCTTTCCCAACCTAAATGGTTCTATGATTCTATGAAATGTAACCTTTTTCCCCTCAAATCTTACTAAGTTTTATATCTGCCGAATGCAATTCAAGCCCAGGTGTCCCAAATATTTTATCTTTGTACTGGCTCTCAAATCTCCAAAGATTTCAGGGAAAAAGATAAAGCACTAAAAAGAAATAGAAAGAAAGTTTGAGAGAGAATAAATATGGCAGCTGCATTTATTTTTGAAACTGATCTGATAAGAGGAAAAAAGGGAAATTACTCTAGCAGCTGAATTAAAACTCTGAGCAGTTAAGAAAATTAGGACAGAAAGAAAATGGCAGTATTGAAGGTGAACCCAAAGCTGAAGCTGAGAGAAAATATCTAACCTGCAACACAGAGTTCTTTTTACAACTTAGAAAACTTTTAATACCTTGATTGGATAAGATACAGTAATGACAGTGCCATTTTCTGTTGTGTCTTTGAATTGTTTTGTTTTTGTTTAAATAGCATCCTTCATCCTCCATCTGAACTTAAAAAGAGAATAAATGAACCAAGAAACATGGACTATTTCAGAAACAAGAGTCCTTCTTGTGCTTGCTTGATGTAACGTAGGCAAGACAGGATAATGATCAATTCTTGTTGAATATTCCTGAAAGATTTACTATGCAGCAAAAGCAATGCAAAGGAGCAGGAGGTGGGAAGCAGAAAAGAAAGGAGAAAAGTTGTGTTCTCAGAATATGTAACAGTGAAGGACAAACTGAGTATATTCAACTTTGATTTTGAATTTTTTGTTCAAATCAAGGAAAACTTGCATGGACTAACCCTACCTCCTTGCCAAAAAATGAATTTCAAGCTTTTAGAAGGTTGACTTTGGGAAGTCACAACTATAATCTATAAGTCCCAGAGATGTCAGAAAACGTAACACACTATGAGATGGATGAAACGGGAAGCTTCCATCACTACCTCAGATTTGTTTTTTCCAAGCCCCTTAAAATCAGCAAATGAAAACAGAATTCCTACCGTAGGACTACCTCATATGTAGGCACAGGGTTTCAATATGAAATATCCTGGTACAGAGGTACCAGAGGTGGGATGCAACACTATATTGGTTTTCTTTGATCCCCTTCGATGGGAGAAAAATACGTATCCATGAAAAATGTAATATCAATCACCAAAGGAAAATATTACCAGAGAAATATTACCATCATTAAGATAAGTTTGTCCTTGGCATTTATTTTTTAAATACAATTTTTTTTAGGGATTCTTGTGCACAAAAGAAATTAGTCAGCACCACAACCCATCACAGGATTCCTCAGCAACAGGTACAGACAGAAGCCAGCTAGGAATTGGAAACATCAGTGAGAGCAACACAAAGGGTAACAAAAAAGCTCCAGCTGACTTCATGAGCCTGTGGATCAGTAAAAGTGTCAGCAAAGGTTGGATGGTGGTGGTACGTTGAAGTGAGACATGCTTATCCCTTGGTACTCCTGGGAGAAATTATTTTCTACAATAGGTCTTGGAAAAATTGTGTTGGAAAATACAAAATTCTTTAGCCACATATTTAAAGTCTTTTTTTCATAGTTGAATCTTTCTCACAATTTCAAATATATTTTGTTTTCATACAAAACTTCATTTCATGATGAGAAAATCCTCCCCTATACCCCTCTCTTCTCCCAGTGTTATGGCAATAAAGATCAATTAAAATAGGTGATTCTAGTTCTGCTAGATATTTGATTCTCTCCACACACTCTACTATGTTTTAATTCATATCCAGTCTTCCTGATGTGATTTAAAAAAACCAAAATCCCAAGTCTGTCATATCTGCTAGAATCTTCCTTTGTAACAGTATTCATTATTGCTCAAATCAGTGTAAGGAACAGATAATATGTGTTTTGTTCTTTTGACAACTATTCATTTCATTGAGAACATAGATGTGTAGGTCTGTGTAGACACAGGATTTAAGCAAGCAGTGTTTAAATCAAATCTCATTTTAAAATGCTTGATTGACATGGCAGTACACCATGTGACTGTTTTGCAAATTATAACTTGTATCCACTAGAAGAAAAAAGTATAAAAAGTTTGGGTTTTCTTTTAGGCATGCCAGATCAGTCAAAAGAGTTTTCTACTTTGAGGAGATTTGTTGTAGGTGTCAGAAGTAGGACAAATGTGTATTTGAAAAAAAATCAATAAAAATTTGAACATAATGTATCACTTGTGAAATCCACAGTGCTTTCTGCTCTCCCGTGAAGAGTGACTCCATCTGATCCTCACACAGCTACCAGTGAACACACCAACAATAGTTCAAGTCATTTTCTCTAAGGCAGGATCTGGTAAGTTCTGGGGTATAAATACCAAACATCATCACCTACATTCATGGAACAAGCAAGCTTCCCTAGGCATGACAACCAAGACGCCCCGTGGCTGCAGACTGCAACCTGGGAGAAGGGGTCTTCTCAGAATGTGACTTTGCCACTAGGCTTCCAAAATTCAGCTCATTTGGTACTGAACACAGTCCTGCAACATAGTTTTCGGATTTTAGCCTCTGAAGACAAACAAGCAAAAGGTCACATACAAAGATTTAAAAAGGAGTCTGGCATCCCAGATTTTGCTTGGCCAGAAGAAACAGAACAGGAAAAGTTTTATTCCCCTGGTAATTGTATCATCCTCTTCCAATAAAAAGTTTGACTTTTCAGGCCAGTCAACCTAGCCCTCACCCCAAGTACCTGGCTCTTACAGATGGGATGAAGCACCCACACTGACAGTCTCTGCACTTAAGGTAAGCAGCTCTGACCTTTCCTTGCACTTCAAGGAAGCTAAGCACCTCTGCTTTCTCCCAAAATATCTCGACATCTACTACAGCAGGTTTTGTTTCTTCTGCCTTCTACCTACTGAAGGATGTGAGCCAACAGCTTGTTTCAAGCTTTTTGAATAAGCCTGTTTCTGCTTTCCCCTGGACAAAGTAAATAATGCCATTACACAGTAGTTTCTTAATTTTTATGAGCACCACTGACAGAAGAAGCCTTTCACACTCACTCTCCAGTAATTTCAATATCACATACCTGCTGTTATTCTGTTATGGCAGCCTTAATTCATAAAATTATGAATTTTATGAAATTCAGCAAGAGAAAGTATCGGGTCCTGCACCTGGGGAGGAACCCATTGGGGGCTGATGTTCTAGGAAGCAGCTCTGCTGAGAAGGACCTGGGAGTGCTGGTGGACAGCAAGATGACCATGAGCCAGCACCGTGCCCTTGTGGCCAAGAAGGCCAATGGTGTCCTGGGCTGCATTAAAAGGAGCGAGGCCAGCAGGTCGAGAGAGGTTATCCTCCCCCTCTACTCCGCCATGGTGAGGCCACAAATGGAGTGCTGTGTACAGTTCTGGGACCCCCAGTTCAAGAAGGATGTGGAAATGCTTGAGCAAGACCAGAGGAGATCTGCAAAGATGATCAGGGGACAGGAGCATCTCTCTCATGAGGAAAGGCTAAGAGACCTGGGTTTGTTCAGCCTGGAGAAGAGAAGACTGAGGGGGGATCTTATCAATGCTTATAAATATTTCAAGGGAGGGTGACAGGCCTATGGGGCCAGGCACTGTTCAGTGATGCCTAACGAGAGGACAAGGGGTAAGAGGCATAATTTGGAACCCAGGAAATTCCACCGAAACATGAGAAAAAAACCTCCTTTCCTGTGAGGGCACCAGAGCAGGGGCACAGGCTGCCCAGAGAGGCTGTGGGGTCCCTTCCCTGGAGACATTCACACCCCGCCTGGACGCGTTCCTGTGCCCCTGCTCTGGGTGTGCCTGCTCAGGCAGGGGGTGGGACGAGGTGATCTCCAGAGGTCCCGTCCAAACCCTACCATTCTCTGGTTCTGTGATTCTGTCCGAAATCACTTCTCAAACTCATTATTACAGGTCACAGTGACTGTCAAGCTACTATACCTAAGAACAAACCTCTTTTCATTTCAGTCATAGTAACTGTAATTATTCTCAGTCTACAGCTAACCATGGTACTCTCAAGGAATCAAACACAATGTAGTCCTCTTAAACTCTCTTTCACTGCAAAGCTAAGTTGAATTACCTGTATTTCCTGAAGGTGAAGTGCATATGCACAGAGAGTAGGAGAGGCTCAGCTGCTGTGCAATTAACTGACTGGCAGAGTGAGCTTCTAGAATAATTTTAGGTCCAGATTCTGCCTATGTCACTCAGACACTTAAAAACGTTTCTGATAAAAAGGAATTTCTGATAAAAGGGCCAATAAAGCCATTTAATCAGACATCTGATTCTAAGGCATGCATTATTCCCATTTAGTAACTCTACAGGATGATGATCTTTAATTTTAACCTCTAACAAACAGAAGGTGATGAGACTGAGAAACCCCCAGACCTTTTTTCTTTGTTTCTAAGTTAAAATTTTCTAGAGATTTCTGCAGTTCTTCAGAGCCCAATACAAAGTTGGAAATACCATTTCCCTCAAAATTTAAATTCAGTGCCTGAATTCAAATCTTCTTCCTGCTCAAACCTGACAACAACCACAATAATGCTGTCAGACCCTCACTTCTGGCTTCAGACAGAGCAGCTAAGGACATCTCTGAGCAGACTGTGGGATAACTCTCTGAGGTGCTCCCAGAAGCCCATTTCACTCTCAGTCAAAGCTAGGGCAGAACTAAAGTCTACGTGAAGTTTTGCACAATGAAGAGAGTAGTGTAGTAGCTGAATCAGAGCCAGGCCTCTTCCTACTGCAGGTTCTCTCTCACCGTTTAACACTTCCCAAGCCCAGAAGTTTCCCTGACATTAGCAGTATTTAACATGTCCTTGACAGCAAATTTAGCTAATAGTTGGGAGAGCAATTCTGTGCATTTTAACTTGTGCACTAGATTTGGGAAAGCGAGGTTTTCTACATCACAGCTGTTTCCAGAACAAGATTGAAAATTAACCCAATTATATCATGAACCTGCAGTGAGTCAGTCACGCAAAAACAAGGGATGCGCCTAATTAGAGAGTTTTACATGCACGTTTTTCCCCCATGTCAAATGCAATCATTAATGCCTTAATAACCATTTTCTTCCAGCTGACATTAAAGAAGTGATTGTACTTACAGAAGAAAAGAGACTAAAAAAACGTAGAGATCTACAATCTACCCAGACAAACATCTCAGAGGAGGTCAGGAGAGCTATATTGGCCAATCAGATGATATAACAGGGCTTGTACTCAGCAAATGCAGTAGGAATGTGCCACTAGAACCAAAGAAATAGGGTTGATCTGAGTAAATATTTTAGGTTTTTTCTTGACTCTGTGTATGTAAAGTGCCTAGGCATTAGTAGAAACTGCTAGATTGCACAAGAAATGATCTGTCGTGTAAATAAATAAAAAAACTTCACTTGATTGGGTAGTGAAATTTTCCACCTCAGAAAACTGAACTGTATTATCATGTTTCCACTTATTTCAATACAATGCTTTCTTTGTACTGTGTGGATCTTCTAAGGACTATGTCTCTTATGGCACAGAACAGTACTGGGAAACATGTTTAAAATCACATGTGCTACCCTTAGAATTACTGAATCAGGATGGGTATTTCAGGTGAGCACAAGGCTCACCAGACTCAGCAAACTCACGAGTTTCTAAGTGAGCTTGTGAAAATAATTGGATACTATAATTGCTTTGCTTTAAAAAAAAATTATGTATACATTGAGATTAAAATATATTTTAAAATTTCCTTTCCTCTGATTAATGATTACCAAAGATGACATCATCATAAAATATAAAATAATATAAATTTTTGTTAGGATTTTAATAGAACTTTAAACCTTAAAGTTTCTAGTCTGCATTCAGACTAACTCAAGTATACAATTTATTCAACATATGTTTTACTGTAGAGTGCTTCAGTAAGAGCAATTGCTTGCTGCAACTAAAGTTTCCAGTCAACTGCAGACATCTTTAAAATATAGCCCTTCAGTAAAGATAGGATCCTGGCAAGCTAAGTATTCATGCTTGCAGCTGTCACAATCATTTCTTCACTTGCAAGCCTAGGCTGCTAAAATCTTTCTCAGACATGCAATCACAAAATGCCTGGTTTAAATGTTATTTTTCTCACATCTAATTTGGAGACAATTAAATAAATTTAGAAATCACTGCAGATTTTTTTATAGCAGCCTTTCTACAAGCAGTTTTATTACTATGTGGATCCCTAACCATTACACTACTGTCATTACACTACTACAGATTAGGGGACCATAGTTTATGTGCCAGTGTAGCAGTGCAATGGAAACACAAAGACAAACAACTGCTCTTTGTTGCTCAGTTTAATGATAGGTAAATCGTGTTTACCTGTATTCCCTTCCATACCACAACCAGTCAAAGTTTTGACAAGGAAGTGCTTTGCAGATTGCTCTTACCTGGAAGTCTTTTAAATAAAATTAACTGAAACTTTTATATATTCTATGACACCTGTAAAAATGCCTTAACAGTTCAGTTTAAGCAGAGGAAAAGGTAGACCTTTCCTATTGAAGCCAGAGCAAGACTTGGTCTTAGCAGTTTATCCAAATTTGTATTTAGCAGACTAACTCTCTCCTTATCCAAAAAGCTTAAGAATATAAGAATTATTAATGTTCTTCCAGATATTTTGTCTGATAATCTAGAGATTGTGGGGATAGAGGGTCACAAGTAGTGGTCTCTGTGCCATTACATTTATCACATGTACTAGAGAATGCCTTGCTTAAAATACCACTCCTATCTGGCAAAATATGCAGCAGTTACTTTTTAAGCTTCTTTTTAAGCTTCTTTTTAAACTATCTTTTTAGAAGGAAAAAGCAAACCTTATTCACTTGCCAGTCATCTGAGGCTCTTACTACTGTAATGCACTGTGTAATGATTCTCACCCTGATCATATATTATCTTCTTCAGAACTTGAAAGTTTCCATCCATTTTACATCCTCTGTTCTCCAGCTGGTCCCCTTAGCACAGATCCGTATCATGCCCTCCCAGTCCCCCTTTCCCCACAGTGGCTGTCGCTCCTGCCCCTGCCTCACCTCCCATGGCTGTCATATTCTTCTCTCCCATGCTGTGGGACCAGTCTCAGTCCATCCCCCTTCTTGTCCCCACCTTTCATCCTTTGCTTTAATAACCAGTGTATTTTTTTCAGACGAAGAGTCCTGAAACTAACAACACATAATTCCCAAGAGGTTTGTGTCTCATGGCTAAGTGAATTTTAAACTGAATTGTACTAAGCCTGCAACATGAATCTATCCATTATTAGACACTAGAGACTCTACCCAGAGCAAAATACCATCTGAGTGGTTATTTAGATAACTAGTAAGGACATAGATTTGTTCTTTTAGGAATAACAAAGCAGAAGCCAGCACATACAGAAATTCTTTAATTCATATACAAAAAATACTTATATATAGCCATATTTTCAAGTGCATGATAAATAAATCTGGAAAATTTCAACAGAGAGAAAAATGGGGTGTTGGAAAGTATTTATCTATTTCTCCTTATTAAATTATACCATTGCAGGCTTGAGCTAAAGATGAATCTGGGTGAAAATGCATGAAAATGAGGCATACTAACCAGTCTATAAGTGAAAACAAGAAAAGTATGGAAATAATACCAGGGAGATTTTTATCTTTTTTTAAGTGGCAGGTCAATTACCATGTTTGCTGTGAAAAAAAGTTTGTATTTTCCTGTTAATGCACACCAAATTCTCAAAATGGCAAGTAAATGGGTTTTAAAAGTGTCAAATATGTTTTGTGTTATTTGTCAAAGGTACAAATATTCTGTCTGGGAATCATGAAATCTTTAAGTCAGAGTATTCCACAAGACATAAATATACAGGCAATTTATCAGTTCCCACAGGAAATTAGTCATAATATTACTTGTAATTTTTCATATATACAGTTAATAATAATGTATATTAAAATATTTACTTTATAATTCATGAGATATGGACACTAAAGAAATTCTGAAATTGGACATACAATTTTAGAAGCCCATAAATATACATGACTAAAAAGCCATAAATAGCAACATGTCTATCCAGCTAAGAAATATTCTATTTTTGTGTTTTTATAATCATGCATTGAAATTAAATAAGCCAGCCACTGGTAGCTGTTGGAAAATGGGATATATAGACACACACCTTCCCCCTTGAATAACAGGAATGATGGCCAAAGTGCAATGTTAACTAGTGGTCTGATTCAACACCTCTTAAAGTCAGTAGAATGAGCCAGACTCTGAAAAAAGGGTTCAAACTCGTTCTTCTGTGATGTTTTGGAAAAAATAAAGAATGTAACAACACGGAAAAATCAGGTTTTGGTGTATTATTAGGACAAGCCAGTCAAATTACAAGGTAGGCTTAACTTTGAATTGTTGTCTTCTAGAACTCACCTCACATATACAATGGCGTATGAACAGGCTTGAACACACTGAAGTTTTGGTTTTGACTTAAAGTAGTTCTTCTCCCTACATAGTAAGAAGTTCTTATGCCTCCATCCCAAAATATTGCAATTCTGGTGGAATTCTTAACGAGCATTTTTAGCATATTAAATATGATGAGATATAACTTTAAAAAGCCATTTCACAATGAAATGGGACCTGTTTATTTTTTTCTCCTGAAAAAAAAGGATGTCTAGACTATCACATTTCCAAAACAGTATTTCCCAGGAGAAAAATATGCCACTGGAAAATTTCTCAAAATCTCAACTAGGATGCACCCTTTAAAAATACTATTTAACACTATTTAACAAGCTTTTAGGTTTTGCTCTCAAGTGAGATATTTTAGCTATTTCAGAAACAAATACAACTCAAAAATTACATCTTCACCACCTGGGTATTATTTTTAGCTTATTTATGGAACTAATCTTCAGACTAACTGGAGATGTCTGTCAACAAGAAGTAAAAATTTCTGTACTCATAGTTTCTGTCAACACAGAAAAGAAGCCTGTGCTACCTGTGTCACCTACTTCCTAACTGCAACCTGAGGCACCTCAGTCACTTTAGCCATCAACAGAGTAACAGGACATGCAGGGTCAGTTCACTGAACCTGGAAGTAGCCACAATAAAATCTTCACATACAGATAAGTGCTTATAGATTCCATCTGTTTTTAATTTTGCTTGTAAGACTAAACAGACACTTAACATTATTATTACTAGTAATGCCTTTTTAAAATCAAACATGAAATTTACTGTGAGTATACACTAATAATTTTATCACTTTCTTTTCTGGGATAATGTGTGTATACTCCTGTCATAAAAAAGCAATTTACCATGCAGCAACAGAAACTTTATGAACAGTGGAGTCCTAACAAAGAAAATAAGCTTTTTTTTTTTTTTTTTGCATTTACAATTGTTTCTGAAAAGTAACAAGTGCAAATTCCCCTATTATGTTTCCCTGTAACACATACTCCTTTGCGTTTCAGTGACTTTTAAGTAAGATATAGTCCTCTTCAACACAGAGCTCTGTTTACAATACACAAAGAACACTTATCCAGGACAAAAGTCAGCAAGATGACCCTATGGCATGTCCTAGAAGCCAAGCCAAGGAGATATATATTTGAAAAATAAGAGGAGGCAGCAATGCACCCTTAGCAGGCAGTTCCAACTCATGCTACTTTCTACTATTTCCTGTGTGTTTTTTATTGCTTTTAAATACTATTTTTACAGGTTCAAAAAACGGTAGAGTTTGGAAGGGACCTCTAGAGATCATCCCTTCCCACCCCCTGCTTGAGCAGGCACCCCCAGAGCAGGGGCACAGGAACGCATCCAGGCGGGGTGTGAATGTCTCCAGGGAAGGGACCCCACAGCCTCTCTGGGCAGTCTGTGCCCCTATCTTGCAAAACTTTTCAACCTAAAACTAGGACCATGTAAAGGTGTTAGAAAAATCCTGTGAGGCACCAAAAAATGTTCTGACCAGTGTGACACTATGGTCATTCACCCAGTATGCAGGAAGACTTTGGTTCCAGTCTCTCTTCTAAATTAGGCAAAGCATGAAGCTGGGCCTGGACTTCCTGCCAGTCAGGTAAGTGCCATAACCCTGTGTTCCCAGCTGCCTGGGGGAAGGATGGGCCCTGCTGGTTTTTTTCAGTGTTCTTCACTAGAGAACTTTTGGTGAAACTACAATGTTGCCACAAAAACTTTTCAGCTTAGATATATCTTTGCTTTCTGATGAAAAGCCACTCAGGAAAAAAACACCTTGTTCTGAAAAACAGGAGATGCTGTTTATTGCTCAGGCTTGACAAAGCCTGACTTGTATGGGGGGGTGAAAAAATGAACACCCAGAGCATTTTCACATTTCACAGGGAAAGAGTTTATTCCCCACAGCAGCAGCATCCTCTGCTGTGTTTTGCCTGGAGCCAAGGGGAAAAAAAAACAAACAAACAAACAAAAAAAAACCAAAACCAAATGGACAAGATGGACAAGGAAAGAACTTGTCTTATTCTGGTTTTGAAACAGATAGAGAAAACTTGTGAGGGACCAGCTCATCAGGAAGAAAGATTTCCACCCACACTCCTCCACAAAGGTCAGCTCAGTGAGTTCAGTGAGCCTGTGTGATAGAAAATAACACAGCCTCACAACAGCCAGGCCTTGTGCTGGAAATTGAGGAGAGGATTGAAGAGAAATGCAAAGTATGTGGGGAAGGTGGATGACACTCAAGGCTGCTGTCTGCTGACAGAGTCTCTATCACAGCCACTCCATCTACTCCTAGCACGAGTCACAGGCAGTAAGCTTGCATGAGGAGGACTACACTATCACAGTAAGGCCTTGGAGGATTCGAGTCTTCCCACTGTTCAACTTTGCCATAATGTTGGTAACCATTTTGGATAATGCTTCCTCCAGCAACGTTTCATAAGGCCCTTGGAAAGGATATCTTCAGTAGGCTCTGGGGTTCTTGAAAGTCCATGGTGCAATCTAGCTCATGGGTGCTTTTCTTGAATGGCTAAATCAATGATATCACATTTAGTATTCTGAGGAAATGTTTTGTGTTTTCCTGAGGCTCTGAGATTAAGTATCATGATAGCTGTGCTTGTTTTGGCTGTGGTAGAGTTATTTTTCTTCATAGTAGCTAGCATGGGGCTATATTTTGGATTTGTGCTGAAAACAGCGTCGATAACACAGGGATGTTTTTGTTATTGCTAAGCAGGGCTTACCCTTTTTGGCCTCTCACCCCACCCCACCAGTGAGGGGTTGGGGATGCACAAGAAGTTGGGAGGGGACACGGCTGGGACATTTGACCCCAGCTGACTTAAGGGATATTCTATACCATACGACATCATGCTCAGCATATAAAGGTGGGGACGAAGGAAGCGGGGTGACATTCAGAGTTACGGCATTTGTCTTCCCAAGTAACCACTGCGCATGATGGAGTCCTGCTTTCCTGCAGACAGCTGAACACCTGCCTGACAAAGGGAAGTAGTGAATTAATTCCTTGTTTTGTTTTGCTTGTGTGTGCAGCTTTTGCTTTTCCTGTTAAACTATCTTTATCTCAACCCATGAGTTCTCTCACTTTTACTCTTCTGATTCTCAGTATGTGTGGGGCTTAGTTGCCAGCTGAGGTTAAACCACAACAATAGCTAAACAGTATCTGCAGTCTGACTGTTATTTCTGAAGGAATGCCAGACAGTGAGGAATCTCATAGTTGAATTTCTGAAGATTAGATAGAAGGGGGGTGGGGTGAGGAAGAAAAACACAAGTGGAAGTAGTAGCAGGAACTGTGTTACTACGTGCCATTTGGAAATGACCCTTCAAATCAACAGTCTGACTAATGCATGAATCATTATTCATATTAAAAATAATCGCTAATAAAAAAAAACAAAACCAAGTTCTGTGGAATTTTAGTAATATAGGTATACAAGTTTTCTGTACAAGTTTTCTGTACAAGCTAGAAATCTCTCACAGTCTTAAGCCTTATAAATTACTGACTTTTGACCAAAAAGCAGGCATAATGTATTATCTGACTGTATACTTCAACCATCACTTTATAGCTTGTGCCTAAATTTAGATCTTGTGTATAGATTTACTCTTTTACTAATGCATCCTAATATCACAACCAATTCCTCAGAAAAGACAGCTTGGAGACTTCTGCAAACAGCCAGCCGAGTTAAATCTTAGCAGTTCTAACCTCAATGCTTAATTGATTACAGTGAAGATTAAAGCAGACATATTTCAACTCCAAGATTTATTGGTTACTGTACCAAAGATAGGTTTCTAACACAGTAAGGTCAATAAAGACTTTCTACGCTTACAAACAGCAAGGAAATACAATATAATTGCACTTCTGAGTTAGATGAATATCAGCAAAGAAAGAACTGTGAATTTGTGTACCTCGCAGAAAATATAAGCTCAAAAATTGAACAATGAATTGAAAGCACTACAGAAAATGAATCTAGATCTATAAATTTCTTTGGATTTAGAGCAAGCAAGATGCACACAGATGGGAAAGAAATAACAGAAGAGAATTTAAATTACTTGGTTGTTCAGACACTGCTTAAAATAGCATCCATTTAAATATTAAAGAATTTAATAATTTGGCACATTATAAATAATTTTGATGACTTTTAGAAACCAGAGAAATGTTCAGAAGCTTTATGCTACCTGAACCTTACTATAATGATTTTGCAACCCAGAAGTAACCTTAATCAGCTGAGAAAATTCTTTCAGGAAAAACCTACCTGAAAGCAGTTTTGCAGAAGCAGATTATCAAATTATTTCTTTGCCAGTCTCTCAGAGGCTCACAGTGTCTTTATCAGCTTCCTGGGTCTTTGCAGCAAGCGGCTGTTTGCAAGATATTTTTGGATAAAATTTAAGAATTATTGGCTGTGTTTTGAGTACATCAGTGTGCAAGTGTAAAAGGCATTGCCAACAGGGTCAAGTTGGAATTTTATCAGTGCAGAAACAATAGAAGATTAAAAAAAACCCTTAAGTGTCCATCTGACTGAAAACACAGTAGTATGACAAGATAGGTGAAATTTAAAGATGTCATATTGTCTGAAATCATATACACACACACACAAAAAAAAAAAAAAGGAAGACAAAAAGAATCTGTAGATTCCAGTCTTTTAAAGAAGAGGCAGTATGAAAGATTGATACAATCTCAGAGAAAAGATCTCAGAAGGTGGAAGTGGTTTCAGAAAAAAGCAGCCCTGGACAGGTTCATGGGTAGAAGTCCCTAGTCCAGAATTGTCACACCCAGGACAGGAAGATTCTGTCCAAAGAACATTTGAGTGTTGAGAAAACAGGGTCTGAAAATTGTATGCAAGTCTGTTCACAGCATTTCATCCATTTCCCTATTTCTCTTGAGCTAACTAATGCAAAGAACAGTATTTTTTCCCCTTTTTTCTCACATCTGCATTATTTCCATTAATAAATCACCTGTAAGAGACAAACTGTTAGCACCCAAGGAAGTATGCAGTCTGCAGGACCAAAAGCCCTCAAGCAGACTGTATCAGGTCAGAAGCCCAGGTCCAAAAGTGTGCAGGAAGAGCCATGAGAGGTGGAAGAGTATCATACAGGGAAAAACCTGAAATCAAAGAAATCTAGTGGGCTGGGGTCTAAAAACTGCACATTACTAAGTGTTCGGCTCACGTTGAATGTCTAGTTGCAATATTAGAGATGGTGACACAATTAAGTCAAGTCCAAGAATGACAGCACTAAGATAAAGTGTTTCTGGTCTGAGCTATTGGTAGTTCACTGAAGTAAGCAGGATGACCTTGATTTATGTGAGGGCATTGCCTGGCTTTGGATAGCTCTGAGAACACAGGTGTCATTGTAGAAAGGAACATGGGATCATTATTCTTCTCACAGAAATCTGGAGTTTACACTGGGATTATGTGTTTGTTGGTTTCCTCAGTGCAGTTATGCAAGTAGGAGAACAGTTACCTGTTAACTTTGAGACATTA
Source organism: Phalacrocorax carbo (assembly GCF_963921805.1). NCBI lineage: Eukaryota > Metazoa > Chordata > Aves > Suliformes > Phalacrocoracidae > Phalacrocorax > Phalacrocorax carbo. Next base: position 14,095,841 of record NC_087523.1, on the reverse strand, counting down.
CTGTTCCCGCAAGCTGAATACAGTGTGCAAATCCTTCAAGTGTCACAGAAAATGGTGAGATTAGGTGGAACTACTGTACAGACTTTTTGTCTGAGGTCACCACTGGCAACTCCTTTTACTTTTGTGAGAGATTTAATTTCCAGTGCATGATATTTAATGGTAAATTCTTAAAATTCATCTTCTTCACCATACTTTCTTGTTTAGTTTTTTTTTAGAGACTTGCTTTCAGTATATGAAAACTCCTATTTCCCCAGTAAAGACTGTCCTTTCACAGCTATTGGCTACTTGTAGTACAAAAACAAAGGCTCACAACCCTGATTACAGTTCTTATAGTCCCAGAATTCCCATAAAACAAATCCAGTCCCTGTCCAAATGCATTATAGGTTGAGTGAATGGTAACAAGACTCTAAATAGAAACTAAGGCTTCCATAATAATTGCTAATGCTTTCTAAATTAGATTTACACAAGTATATACTTTTTTGTAGGTAATTTCAGACTGAACTCTCTCATAGGAGAGTGTCCACCAGGAAACTGAACATCTCAGATGATGTGAATGATTCAGATGCATCATCAGGAACAACAAGATCCCAATGCATTTAGTCATATTTCACTGCCTCCTACATAATTAATTAAATTTATTTGCTATACTCTCAATCCACTTCTCCATTAGTACCAAAAGAACTGAGGCTTGAAAATCACTGCTGTATGCTATCTAGTAGTACATCTAAGTACCAATGGATTTAGAAATACATTATGACAGGAGAATATTCAAAGAGATGTGGTGTGCTGAGATTTATTTCAGCTAGCTGTGACCACCCACTTTTTTATACCAGCTATCCTGGCTCCCTCTTTTGTCAATGAATCTCTCCTAGGAGTGGAGGAAATGCCCTCAGGCATTGACTGTATATTGGTTTTGGATCCATTAAGTCTTTCTAATTCCTGTTGGCCAAGCATGCTGAATGTAAGTCACACTAGGCACAGAGTGTTTGGTAAAATTTAGTATATTCGAGTACAGGCCCAAAGGCTTTAAATTATTAGATTCATTCTTAGGGACCAGAAATTGTGTGGCTTGAGTAAACAAATCTCTCTGTAATCCTGGAATTGAAGGCAAGCAAATTTCATTTTCTTTTGGACAATTTAGTTTCTATTAGTATCACAAATTCTGTTCATTATCGAATGTTCCTGTGGGACAACCAAGACTGGGCCTGTGTCTATGTAGCATACATAGCTCAACACAGCAGATTAACCTGCGAGTTCTGTATTCTCCATTGCTCTAGGCTACATGGCAACCAAAAGTCTTAGAGAGAGTTGAAGGTCGTGAATGAAAAATTCTTTCCCAGTTTAAAATATATTATTCCCAAACTAATAACAACTTCCCATGTGGGTTGTTTTTTTGTTAAAAAGGACTACAATAAATTACTTTGACAACCACCTTGATTATAAAAAACATTATAAAATACAAAAAAGCATTAGCAAACTTCATGACAGCATAGAAATTACACTTATTAAAATCACAAGTGACTCTAAGCAGAGAAGGGCTGCAAGCATGTTGGAGGACAGGTTTACAATTCAAAATTATTTTTACAAACTGAGAAAATACTCCAGAAAAAAAAAAAAAAAAGCCATTTGATAAAGACAGCCATAAACACTTGGGAGGAAGAATAAAATGCAAAAATACTGGATAGAGAACAATTCACTAAGCAATGGTAATGCTGAAAGGAAGCTAGGAACTGTAATAGCTCAGAATCTGCAAGCCACTGAAAAAAAAAGAAAAGGCCAAAGGAGGATGCAGAAGTGGACATATTCTCTATTGAATATGGGACCAAGGCCTTCCCCTTCACAGGCTGGGACCGCAACATCAGCTGTGGTTCACAGGGAGAACTGCACTTCAGGAAAGATAAGTACAATGGTGCCCAGTGTAGTTTTCTTATTCCTCAGTATAGATATTCTCTTTATTTTTAAAAGTCCAGAATGTGTACATTTTTCTACAAAATACCATTGTTAACTGTATTTGGGAATATTAGAAGTAATTTACCTTCTGATTTATTGTTTCACATTTAATACAGAGGTGACCAAAAAGGAAATCTGCCACGTCAGCCTGGAATTTGACATATTTTAAATAAAATATTAAATAACTGTTATTGCTGTATCCATTCTATGCATAAAATAATATTGAAAATGCATGTGGAAATATTTCATTCTACTTTGCTGACCTGAAATGAAATGTTAAATTTCAGCTGGCCATTAACTGAGCTGGCCTATCTCAACCACTGTGCTGCCCAGTGGGAATCACAAAACCACATCCCTCTTTGGCCAGATTTCAGTCCCTGTTACTTATTGTTGGCTCAAATAGACAATAGCTAAGGTTGGTAAGAAACAAATTATTTCCTGACAGAGAATTTTACTGACATAGATTTTCCTTTTGCAGAAACTCTGGAGTTAAAGGAAAACCCATTTAGTAGTGAGAAAGCATTTGAAATGAAACCAAAGATCCTCAGATTTTTCTCTTTGAGGAAAAAAACGCTCTTCCATCATGACTAATGTTGCTTATCATCTCCCACAGCTAGAGGTCTATCTTTAAAACCTCATGAAGCTCAGACAACCCAACACTGCTAGACATTCGTTTTTGGAAAAAGATCCTATTCTACATCCTCTCTTCATTGGCCTGCTGACAAGAGGAAAGGTCACGCTTTGAGTTTGACTCTAACACCATAGGTTTCAGGGTTTTCCAATCCTTTGCCAGTAAGATTTAGATTTTGCAGCTTGAATGTGAGAGCTCTACCATTGACTTTCAAAGGTACATTTGCAGATCAGCTTATTATAATTTGCACTGAATTATTAACGCTGAGCTGACTGATTAATTCAAAATGTGTGTGCTGGTTCTATCAGAGCATACTGTGCTCTACAGAGCAAATGAAATTGGAGCAGATTGAGAGGGGCAGAACTTGTGCAGCTTCTTTGCTGACCCCTGCAGGCACAAGCTGATTCTGTCAATTTTTACCTTTGACTACATCTATTTTGTACACTTCTTGCACAACATGGAGCTCAGGAGGAAATTAAATATGGCCTAAATCTACATTCTAATGCAATTCTAATGCACCACATTATTTCTAGTAATAATCTCCCCCCACAGAAAGAAATGATGCATATTATCAAGCATGATTATTTAATGATTTAAAAGAGAAATGAGTTCATTAAAATATTTGTTCACCTCAAAACAGTACTAAGTCAGAGGAACACAGGAGGAAATAATTTTGCCAGGTTTTTCAAACAGCACAAATAGAAACTAAAGCATTTGATATAAACAATGATGTTCATAATTCAGTTTTCAAAAACTAAAAATTATTTCTTTTTCTTTAGACTTTTACAAATCTACCCTTTTGGGGTGTAGCTGTATCATTCATACCTAGTGTGATCAAGGTTACTGTTTTTCAAACTTTCTGCTGCCTGGGTTTCTTCCATGGCATCCTCCTCCTGCTGGATTTGCTGCCTCCTCCGGCCCCCCTGGGCTGCCTCCTGGGCTCTGGAAGACTTGCTGCTGCTTCCCACCTCCCACTCCCAAGCCAACAGACCCATTCTCTTCCTCAGATCTGTGCCCCCATTTCTTACCTCCAGACCTTTGTTTTTGCCTCCATGTTCAGATGTAGCTTCCATGACTCCTACTGTTCCCTTCTTCTCCACCTTCACATTGCATTTCCTTCCTCCTCCTCCTCCCTATCAGTGAGTTTGGCTCCTCACATCTGCCTCCCACACCTGGCCTTGGGCTGACGTGTCCGGCTGAACACACTGCTGGGCTTCCTGCCTAGTCCCAGTGCACTCTGCAGTGTTACCAGTACCTAGCACCCTTCCCTAGCAAGCCGCACCTGTCCACTGGGGAGAGCTCAGCAGTCCTTTGATAATATTACCATGAGGGCGTTATCTTCTGTGATATCCATTCTATGAAAGCTGCTGTCTCTGACTAGAGAGATCAAAGTGAAAGATGGAACATTTGACAATTTTCTGAGTTGTTAAAGATCAAGAATTCCTATTCAAGGAAACACCGCACCATATTTAGAGTGACAGTTAAAAACAAACAAACAAGAAACAAAAACAATCTAATGTACTCAGCTTGTTTTGGAAATCAGACATACAGTTTTACCAGAGGGAAGAACTAGTGTGAACTCTTAATGATATATAAATATTCCCTGTGGGAAAATAAATAAAACAATGTTATTTTTGCAACAGTAGGTATGAAATCTTACAGTAATAAACCCACCTTTCTTTTTTTAAGCATTTTCAAGTTTCTTGAAACCGTTTACATCACGAAGTCTAGTGCCTTTCTGAAGCAGGTGAGCAATAAAAGATGATTAACCATAGTTCCTTTCTTGAGTGATCAGAGAACATTACATGTAGACCTCAAAGAAGCTGGATCTGAAGAGCATTAGTCCTATATAGACAAACCCCACATTTTTCAGGCAATATTACGTAAATGGGCAATGGTGTCATCAGCTACTTGAAACTTGGACTGTTATTCCTTGGATGCTTGTTCTTTCAATCTAACAACATCATAAGAGTTTAGTATGATTATTGATACCTTTTGTGTTTCAGCAAAATTTTATTTGCCCTATAAACTAAGTATAATGAAGGGGAGGGGAATTCATGTAACTGTCTAAACACATTATATCATTGAAGAACAAAATAAATCAGTTTGTCTTACTGAAACAGAAGATGAATATGAATATGAGACAAAACTATTCTAACTTTAATCAGTCATGGTTTTAGAATCAGATTTTACAAAATAAGAAAAAGCCTTTGAAAAATAACCTATCACTACACCTAAGAAAAATTAAGTCTCCATGCTTCCCTCAGATATACCTCCAGGTGAGAGTCTCAGACAGAGAAGGACCAGTCATCTCTCAGACTTCAGTTGGCATTTTCTGTCTGCTTATTCTACTTGTTTCCTTAGACATAATACTGAAATAAACATAACATTCCAGGCATGTATGAAATTACAGCAAATGAAAATTTCACTGACAGTATTTGGAGCCATCTTCACATGAAGAAAAGCCAAGAATTCACAGGTTCTACAAATCAGTCTGTGCCTGAGGGTCTCTGACTATAGGCAAAATTTTTTGATCTATGCAGGCTGAAACAAAGGAGAATAAATTACCAGCTAACTGGAAAGCCAAAAGGTTATAGTTAGTTCTGAATTAAAACTATGAAAAGGAAAAATAACTTTGAATATAGGAAAATATTCTTAAATTATATGTTCTGTTAAACAACAAGGGCATGTGCACCCATGAAAGCACCATTATGAAGTGACATTTTATAATCGGGTGGGCAAACTAATTTAAAGTTTCCTTTAGGGCATAATTTTGCGTTGAATAAAATACAGGAATGGTATTTTTTCTTTCAATTGTTTCTATAATCCTAAGATGAACAAAAAAATTACTGGTCTTTAACCACTCCCTTCTCTATTAATACTTCTCTATCAGGTTATTGTTCTTTGTCAAATCTCCCCTTTCATCAAGTGGTTCTGATAAGACAGGACCTGCTGTAGGTTTCCAAATGTGCAGTGTCTTTTAGGCATGAAATAGACAGCAGGAAGATATGCAGGCAGCTGAAAGTGCTTTTTAGAACCATTAGATACCTAATGGCATCCATATGTGCCTAAAACCAGAAAAATACAGCTTTAGTAACTCTCAAACTTTCTAGTGGCATCTACGACACTCTAAATTTCCCTTCTTCAGAGATGGCTTTTTCTAAACAGTATTGTTATTGCCAGATTTATCAGCTGCAGGGCATGAAAATACAAACAAAATGAAGTTAACATAAAATAAGGTAAACACTGCAGACCTTGACTAGGTAATTATCACTTGCCCATGTTCCCCCTTTATCATTACTGCTATGGGTCTTAATCCTGGTCTGTGGTAGTGAGCTGATAAAGTCCTGTTAAAGGACCATGACTTGGCCTACAAAGACAGATCAACAGATAAACGCTTTCAGAAATTCACTTTAATATGTTCTCTGGGAGCATTTCTATTGTCTTTTCTCTTTACACATGTATTTCTCATTCACTCTAATTGTTCAGTTTTAATTTGTCCCCTCTGAGGATATCAGTCACACTACATTGCTCTTTTTTCTTAAGGTGAAGAGGAAGTCCTTAGTCTTATGAAAACAGACAATAGAAAGAAGGAAAATTGCAAGGCAATAAGACAACATTAGGAAAAATCCACAATTCTGTGAGAAAAATCTATATATTCTTAAGCCCTATAAACAGCTGCAATTTCCTTAGGATATTTCCCATTATGCCTGTTCACTCATACAGATGCAACATATTCCATTTCTCTAGCTAAACAGAGATTTTTATCTAACTACCTAATTAAAGTAGTTTGGAAAGAGGTGGAAAGAATAACTTATCTAGTCCACTGTTTTTGCCCAGGAGGCAGGTAAAGAACAGCTTGTTTTTCTGTAGATGCATAGGTAATATAAATCAGAAAAAGAAAATAGATTGAGGTTCCCTCTCTATATAAAAACTGTATAGTTTCCCATTTCAGATTACTTATTTTTAATTATCTTGGCTATTTTTATTTCAGTATGTTGTTCTTCTGTTCATTGTTAATTCAAATACTATGAAACTTTGAGTGGGGTTTGTTTTCTGTAAATATCAATAAAATTTCCATTGATTTTGATGGAAGCAGAGATAAGTCAATAATAAGAGCTTCAGAAAATGCTCATCTCTGCCTCAAGAGCTATTCATTACTGGACAAATCTAGTACAATTCAATGTTATGCTCTGTCTCGATTCAGAATAAATTATGCAAAAGAACTGAGCAAAGGTAAAAAATTTAATTACAACTTTGCAAAGTTACAAAATATTAAAGAACTAAAAACCCTTAAAAAGCAATATCTTTATTCTGTGAATCTTGCTTCCACAGAAATTAAGAAGCAACTTACTTTAATGTGAACAATATGCAACTAGTCAAGTAAGTGTACCCAAAAGTAAGAGTATGCAGCATACATGACTGAATAAATCCTCAAATTAAAGATCTTCTGTTATAGACTCACCTAGAAAGTGTTATTATGAACAATTTAGTTCATAATTTCGCCTCAGGAAGGGATTCAGTCCTACTGTGCTAATCAAAATGGTGATCTGTAACAATTTCTTGCAAAGATGTATAAGGTTCAGAAACTGGCAAAATTAGTGTGCTATTCAGTTTGATTATGTTGCCATAATATAGGTATAGTTAAATAATTGAATGAAAAATGTGTTAACTCCCCCCCTAAATGCTGATGGTTTGATTAAAGTTATAGCTTAGATTAAGAAGAATAAGATATTTCAAGGCTTGTGGCCAAGTCAGAGGCAATGGAGTAGTGACACATCAAGTGAAATGCTTCTTTCTCTAGGCTTTCCCGATAACTTCAGGACACTGAATGAGTTAAATCAGGCAGGCTAGCGGAGATGATGGAAGAGGTGCTATAAGCACTTGTTCACTGACTAAAGCAGCTTTTTTGGCTTTGAAATGACCTGATCCAATATATAGAAGATTTTCCTATTCCAACTCAACCAGAATTTTAAAGCCACCCTCAAGCTATCTGAATCAGAGGTAACAAAAACTGCTTTTAGCAAAACTAAAGAAAAGAGCATCAAAACTTCAAACCTCTGCCAAACAAAGCAAACAAACAGAAATACCAGAGCAGAATTATACTCAATGAAATCCTACATTAATGCTTAATCTGTTGAGCAATCGGGTACCTTTTAGGCAACTTAGTTAATTTTTTTTTCTGTATTGCAGTTTCCCCACGTATAAAACAGAACAGCAACATTTGCTTAGTTGCAGTGGTTGTGGGAATTTAAACCCTGCACACATCCACATTTTGCAGACAGTAACAAACGTCCATTTGCATAGTGCTGGGCTGGGGAGGGTGTCATTAATCATAGAGAACATTAATCATAAAGAAGAGATCAAGCAGTTCTCTGAATTGTTCTGACAGAGGTTATTAACAATAAAATCCAATACAGACTCCATTCTTCTCTCACGTCCTCCAGATTTGGGTATCTAGCTGACCTGCCTAAATCAGAGGCCTCATCACTCTCAGCTCCCTCTACAGCTTTTTGGGAGGGAGTGATGCTCCAGATTGTGTTCCAGACCCTGTCTAGTATGAATAACCCTCTGCAGCTGCCTCCTCTCTCTGCACACAGCTTAAGGTGAACACTTCAGGTGCTCCAGTTGCAAACTACAATTAAGTAGGAAAAATCCAGGTGATAAATCCAAAACTTACGTTAGGTATCCCAATGTAGTTGGGAACCAATCCAATTTTGTAATCTCCAAAACTTATGCTTCATTCATAATAGTACTGATACTTGCTTTGCTGTACAAATGTAAGCTCTTGCACTAACAATGTATTACAGCCACACACAGATTTCTGTGTAACAATCTATGCATTGAAAACTCCAATGTAAGGATGGTTTTTACCCCAGTTTTGCCCATGCTGCATGTGCACCTCTTAAAGTACAAACATTTACACAGATCTATGGTGCATTCATGAACATAAACAAGGACGTTTTCACCCTATTTCTTAATTTCATGTAAAATGTATTTTGAGGACTTAGACAATTCCCTTAACGCTATTGTGCTAGGATACATGTAACAAAGGTCAGAATTTTTACTGTTACCAAGAATACAATTTAATTACCTTAAGCATGAGTTGTTAGAGACACTGTTATGCCAGGTTAATGGTGTTTTCCTGCAACAGCCAATTACTTCAGGCTACAATCATAGCCTTTTTGATAGTAATAAGTCAGGGTTGCACAAAGATTTCCATCTTTTATAATTATATTTAGGAAACGGGTGAGGGGAAATATGAAGTGTGTTGCTGATAATACAAGGCAGCAGAAAAAAAACACCCCAAAACATAGATGCAGCTTCTCTAATAGGCATATCATCGGTTGCTAGGAGGAGGATGCCTTTACTAGTACAAAACCCTCTTCTGAAGCCAGAGATGGGGAAAATAAAAATATTTCAATGGGTACTTTACCAAAACAACTAAAAATAGATTTGGAATGTTGTCCCCACCTTCAAGCATTGGTAGGATGGTTGGTTTTTTCCCTCTCTTACCTCTCCATTTTCTTGTTTTTTATTACTTGGCTATTCCTCTTTCAAAACCTGTTCTGAGAAAATGCATGTTCTCTTCTTTCCTGAAAGGACAGTGGTACTGAGGAAATCACATATATTTTCCATCCAGTAGAGGCCAGTTAAATCCACTGACCCATTGATTTTTGAGCTACCAGGTAAGTATAAAACCTGTGGGTTCTTAGCAACACATGAAAGAAGAAAAGAGCTTTAATCATATTCTTCTCCAGTGAGATGTTCTACTTGGAAATAGATTTTCTTTAAAGAAAAGAAAAGAAAAAACCACTTCAGTCCATTCTCCTCCTATCTACTATTGTTGAGGCAGGTTCAATGGTTCCCCAGGGCAGTTGATCGACTCTGCCAGCTTCTGCAGCAACCTTTAACAGCTCTAGAAAGAAAAGGCAATTTTTCGGAAAAGCATATTTATGAGCTACAAAGAGGCAGGAGAATCAAAGGAAGATGCAATATTTAAAACTGCTTTTAACCTGTTTAACTGACCAGATAAGTTGACCTTGGGCCTCTAACCTGGTCTTGCTTTAAGTTTTCTAAACAAATTACTTTTTCCATTCTATTAATGGGCTGAGAGGATAAAATGTGGTAACATTTAAGTTCCTTTTACATAACAATGTACCTATAGGGTAGTACCATAATATAAAATATCTGAACAATAAAATCTTGGCCCCACTGATATTATTAGATTTACCATCAACTTAAGGAGTCCAAAAGTGCTGCAATAATAGAATACAAGATTCATGGTGTTTTAAAGATCCCTGTGAGCCAGTGATTTCAGTAATGACTGTATAAGCAGAGCTGACAGTATAGCATATCTCTAAATAGCACTCACACAGTTCCTGACTCCATAAGAAGTTTTGCAGACAGGAGGATCAGACAAATTTTATTAGGTAATTATATATGATTAATTATACTGTTCAGAATATATGAAGATTATTCATCATCTCTCTCATCATACCTTTCACAACTTGCTGGTAAAAATCTATATTCTCTTTCTATTTGCCATTTTTTTTAAATTTGTTTTTTCATCTATCATCAGAGAAAGAGGATCTTTGTCTGGCAAGCAGACTTAATTTCACTTGTCTTTTAGTTCTTTCAGGAATGAATGGAGTTGAGCTCATCCTTGGGAATTATTCGTCACATACTATATATACCCATTTTCATCTTCTGATTCCAAAACTGTTAAAGAGGAAGTAGAACTGACTTGTGCAGGACACACTGTAGCTGGTTAGCTGACTGGAAAATACAGCTCAGATCATCTGACTTCCATCCATGGACCTACATGCTTAATAACTGTCTCTAGAGTAGATAATGGGTCCTATATCCAAAGAAATGAAAGGGGAGCTTTCACCATGAAGTTCAGGTCTTAAGCAGGAGGGTGTTCCACTACAAGGTCTCACTGAGGACTTACTAAAAATAGATTGAATAGAGGGTTTACCTATGCTGCCAAACTGGCAAATTTTCCTTATTTGTCATCTCCACTGGGCTTCTGATAATATGCTTAGATTTCTTTTTATTCTCTTTTATGTTTGGCAGGTATGGGAAAAAATGGGGCAGGGAAATTTGGCTACCTAAAAATTGTCTGTTCCTGGCCTTTTGTTCTGATTAAGAACTTCCAAGTAAAAAAAATAGTAACTCCCAGGTTTTCCTCTGGAAATTTAGTTTCCGCAAAGCTCTGACCTCTAAAATGTGCAGCTTGTGCATTTCTGTTCTCTCCAAGAAAGCTATGTGAAAATCAGAACATTATCTAAACAAATCATCAAACATCAGGCTCCCCAAGCAAAATAATTAACAAATGTCTGTCTAAATCTTCTCTCTTGCATTAGGGGGAAAAAAAAAGAAAAAAACCCAAGAAAATCCAGCAACATTCTTTAATGAGTGGAGAAACACCTCATACAGCAAGATGCCCAACCTGTTTATTTTATCAAAAAGAGCTGCACCTTGATTAGATTCAGAGTAAATACAGGCTTTATAGGCTCCTTAATTTCAGGAGGAAAGTGTTATTAGAACCAATGACTAGAAGCTGAAGCCAGACAAATTTCAGTTTGAATTCAAGCACAAGGCCGTTTTGTTTGTGTTTGGAACAGTGAGGGATAAAGGAAGCACTGGATTCTTGCAACTACCTTGAATCTCAAATCATCACTTATGTATTAATTATGATTTTAACTGGATGAATTTAAGTCATCTATAATATACCAGAATCCAGATTAGATCATACAAATATCTCTGTGTTCCTTACACTACACACAGATATTATATGGCTGCAACTTTACAGTAAAGCAGGTTTCCTTTCCCTGTAACTCAAATTGCATCATGATACGTATAGTTGAATGGAATATTAATTCAGGAAGTTATCACAAGGAAACCATTTGGAAGTTTTATTCCATTCACCACTACAGCAGAAATACCATCCCTGCAATAAGAGCAAAGATTTTGGTTTCCTTCATTTGTGGAAAAGGAAAATATATTTGTTTCCTATGTCACAGTCACTCTGTGTGCTGGCTTTAAAAGAACTATCAGTGATAGCTGAAAAGAGGACAAAATTTCCCATTAACACTTCCTTATATCTCCGACATCAGCTTATGTAAGAAGAAAAAAAGTTCTGATTACTGGCTCTTCAGTTTTAAATTTTTTTAAACTTCTTAGCAAATTCAAGATCCAAAATACAATAAAGGCCATCCTGTTTGACAAATCACTTGAAAAGACAACCCTCCGCTTCTTGGTAAGGGTGTTTGGGGTTAGAGAGACAAGAAAATACCTTACCTTCAACAAATGTTTCCCAAGTGTCTATCACTCTGTACAATTAATATATTTCATAGGCACAGGAACAAATACTTTCTATCCTGTAGTACCTATCCTGACCCCTGTAGCACCTACTCTATATTACCAACCAGGATTCAACCCTGAGGAACAACGTACTTTGTAGCTGATTAGAAACTAAAAAAAAATAATCACTTTCTACCTAAACTATCACACTAAATGTTATTTAACATCAGCAGATGTTTTTCTTCTAATGTATTTTGCTTTCAGTTAGCAATAAAAGCCGATAAACAACTCCCAAGATATTGTTTTATCCACTCACCTATCCAAATTAAAGCCAAACTGAAATTCATCATTTGAAGGAAGACTTCAAATGTCTTCAGTGCTGTCAGATCTGAATGAATAAACACGACTTCTGTTCTCATTAAAAGAAGGTGGGGCAGAAATAATTGGTGACTCAGCTACGGCAACAAGATACAGACTTATACAACAGTTATAGTTAGCAGAGCACTGGAGCTATACAAGAAGGTTCTAAGTCTTAGGAAAGACCTGAATAAACTATTCCACTGGATTTTCAGGAATTGGATATGATTATTACTGGTTTTCCAGGAAAAGTGTGAAATGGAAGGTTTTCAGCATAGCTTTTCAGTGATATCAGCTTTTTGGAAAAACAAGGACTTATCTGATGGCATTGGACTGAAGATGCTACTTTTGAATGTAAAAATAAGGCTTACTTCTTTTTTTATTTTTCCTCAGTGTTAATATTCACAAGCATGGAAGCTTCATGCAAAGAACAGGACTAGAAAACTCAGAAAACTCATAGATCCCAAAGCAGAATATTTGAATACAAGCTGGCTTCTGGAAACAGCCCCTGGAAAGCTACACTAATATCCATGTCATGCCCTAGAATTATTTGGAATGTACTGTTTGTCATGGACCAAAATCCTTCCTGGGGCCCTTTGAACAGGTTAGCAGCTCAGGTGAATAAGCTCCAGCACCCACGATGGATATTTCTTAGTCCAGCTCAGCTCAGTAGTGCCAGATGAAATTCAACCTCCAGCACACTGTTCCTGAACAGATCAACTATACATACACCAATTCTTTCCCAATACTTGTTTAACTTGCTCTTTAAACTGTTTTGAAGATGACTCAACTACCCTAGATTGTCTGCTTCAGCATTTAGCTATCTTGCAATGAAGCTTTCTTTCATGGAATACAGTCCACAAGGATACATGAACAGTAACATATTCACAGGGTTTAAGGAAGCCCAGGGCAAGCAAAATAACCTCTCCGGACCTCTTTTAAAATGAGGATATAAACCTCCACTAGCTAGTTATGTGGGGTTTTTCACTCTTCTGTTCTTCACAGCATCTTCGTCTTTATTCATTGTGTAAACAGGCAAAGTTACTTTCAGCTTCCAGCACGATGAGATCTTTTTTCACCTTTTGTCTTAAATTACAAGAAAAAGGAAATACATTTATTATCTATTAGTTAATGACCCACTACCTCCAAATTTCCCTTGTTCTACTTCATCTCATGAGATATATTAGGTGCCTTAAGTTCCTGTTTAGATATTGAAGTTTATTATTTTCACACCTAAATTAATATGCAAATTTGCATATTATTATGGTTTACTTTAATAAGTATCAAAGCAAAAACTCTGTACTGAAAATTCATTCCCTACAAACAAAATCTCATTCTCATATTTGAACCATTACTAACTCTGGCCAAAACAAAATAAGACTTTCTTGCCTCAAGAGCCACAGGTTGGAATTAATCTGTGCCCTCAACAGTATTACGTATGTCTTAGGAGAACTGTCCCTAACACAAACATCAACAATATGAAAGCAGCAGTGGCTCTCCTACAGACATATTCATTGAAATGCAATACAGTAATGAATCGTGCAGAAGCTGCATTAAAAACAAAACAAAACAAAATATATTTTTCACAAAATAGAACTTACATCTAAAGCACAGATTCATTTTATAGGGGGACAAAGGCAACTTTTCCCCTACTGTTTACTTTTTCTCTGAGCTGCACACTCAACTATTTCTTAATCAGGGAATGCAGTTCTCCTTCCTATAAAGAATTTGTTAACTTCATAGCTTAGACATCTCTGTATGCTGGCACATAGCATGGAGTTGTTAATGTGGCTTCTCCCCGCACTCCAGAAATTTCACAAGTAGCCTGCTGTATGTTGGAGGTGCAATGGTTTAATTATGAATAAGAGTAACTGAGTTACCTGGGGATTATTTCTTTTTTTTTCCTTAATTGGAAATAACTTGGCATAGAAACAGATATCAGAGGAATACTATTTGCTTCAGTAATAAAAAAGGGTAAATTTACCTACATAGAAAATGTTTTTCAGGCTACTTTGTAAATATGAAGTACATAGATGTGTCATTAAAATAGAAACAAAATTAAAAAAGACAGTGCCTAACTGGCATTGCTATCAATATTATGCCTGCAGATTTTAAATCCTGTTTCACAAACAAGATTGCAATAACTCCAGGATGAAAAGAAGTCTATATTTCAGAGCCAGCTAGAGGGTGATGGCATTTAGAAACAATAAGGCTCTGCATCCACCTGTACCAAGAATAGAAGGAACAGGGACTACTGAACATGGTTATGTTCCAGATACCATTTATTACTGTCAAATGCCCTGCTAGCATCAACTGTTGTGCACCTATATGTGAAGAAAGCACATTCCTTATATTGTCTCATTTTCAACTGTTTTGCCACAAGCAAAAAAGAAAACAAATTCAAAAGATAAAGCTGAATCTTTTCTATAGCCCAAGAAGTTAACTATCAGTTATACATTTTTGCCAGCAGCCTGTGTTCTGTGTTAGAAGGACAGAGCTAATAAATCCGAATGGTGTACATGCAGAGGAAGTTATTTTTCAGATTGGAAAAGCGGTACTGAGGCCTCTTCCCTTACAATATCTTTTTTTTTAAAGTAATTTCCAGTAATACATTAAACTGAAATTCAATTACAAAGCAAATATATCTCAGCTAATGTGAAGATTGGCTGGGTTAGCAAGGAGAAAGAAAGGGAAGATAGACTTACTGAACACCAAAAAGATTGTCTGTTGTGAAAAGGCTTATTTCTAGGTTTATTCCCTTATACTTGAAAACCTAGGTGGCACTTAAGTGGACAAAGCAGCACTGAAAAATATTTCTAAATTCCTCAGAGTAAACTCAGAATTAAGAGAACAACTTTACACGGATTTGTTATGGTATTTAATGAGAATTATAAATAAAAATTAAATGCCTCTTCATAACCTCAGTAATACAGTAGTTTTGTTTTTATTGTGTATACAGAAAAGACCTTTCATGTGTGATCTTCCGTTTTGAAAAAATAGAGAAGATTATATGTACACAAAACACAGCATGCTTGAAGAAACACACCTGTGTGTATATCTGGGGTTAGAACAAAGTCATCTTTTTTACTAAATAGTTTTGAAAATAAAATGTCTTTTCTGGAAAAAAAAATCCCAATATATTGCTTTTGCGGAAACGTATAGGCCCAAGTTTACCAGAAAAGGGAAAAGTAAAATGTATATCTAGTTCTTCACAGAAGCTCTAATTTTCTCTTTGCATTCTATTATCTTCTGTGGGGAAGGAACTTTAGCAGAATATCTTCCACAAAACATCACAGCTTCTGACTGCTGTCATAGACACCAACATGTAGTATGTGAGACTATGGAATAAAGTAACAAATTTTCTAGGAAGTTCTCAAGTTCTAATCCCTCAAAGTAATTCTCAGATCACTGGTAACGAACAGGAAATTTTTTAACTCTCCTGTCTTGCCCTAGTCTCACACCCCATACACACCAAAATAACCAATGGCAGGAAAAATAAATCATTACTCTCTAAAGAGCCAGAGCTTTGTGTTTCACAGCTCTACATGGTAATTCCTTCTTGTCCACCTGGTTAATATACTCAGTGTAATAGGTACACTCCATGACAACTGAATCCTAAAACTTAGATATTTGGACAGCAATTAGTGTCAAAAATATAATGTGAAAAAACGGGTAAATTATTATAGCATTTAACAGCTTCCTAAAAAAATGTCCCTTCGGGTTCTAAAGCACGTTATTCGTCTTCTGAAACAATTTATCTACCATTCTTCTGAGGCACTCACCATATCTACCTCCAGTTTGTGATTTATAAATTTCCTGAAGATCTGTTTTCTGTAATGCCCACCAATCCAGTCAATACTGTCTTGGTCAGCATTAAGGATGCCTGAATGTACAATAAACAGATTTCATGGAATTTGCCACACAATAAAGACAAATACATTAAATATTTTCTGGCATACACAGCTGAGGTTCAGCCAAATCCACTTTGTGCGAATTTAACTTGTGTTAAACCAATCAAAATGAATTATTATCACAGAACAACTGACAGATGACCAAAAGGTGGCAATAAACATGAGGTTAATGAAATCTTTGACTGGTAAGAGGATGGATAATACAGTTATTTGTTGGCCATGCTGTTCTTACAAGAATAGGAGAAGCATTCAAAATATTATGTTTCCAAAGGAAGAACAGAGGATATAAATTTATAAGACAGTTATGAAGCAGTTCTAGGAACAGTTGGCAGATCATATCAACATCTAAGTAACGTGAGTTGGGAATCTTCTATCATAATGGTTTTCTGACATGAAATTCAGTTTCTGTAGGAAAAAAAATTCTTTTGGAAGATATTGTCTACCACAGATTAATAAAAATGTAGTATTTTACTGGGAGTCTAATTGACTAGGATATTTTGACTACCTAATTGCCTCAAAATACATCAGTTCAGTCAGATTAACCAAGTACCAAACACCAGTTTGTTATGCTATATATCCTAATATGTACAGTAATTCTGTCTCCCATTTTTAGCTTGTCAAATCCTCAGGAGACATTTTTCATGAAGCACTGTGCCATTTTTCTTGCAGCCAAGCTCTGCTATGCTTCATGGAAACCTGTGCCTCAGATGCTTTAAAAGAAATAGGATGCCATTAGGTCAGAAGGAAAAACAGTGACTAGATCTACATTTTCATCAAGTATGAATTGTAATAGGACAAAGGTACATCAAACTACATAGGACAGCAGCTTATTGTTAAGATTAATTTAAATGAAACATCTTGGGTCAATTAGCATCACTAACCATTCATTTTATGAACCATAGAACACTATACTTCACTATTTCCAAAATAATTTTTAAAATTATTTTTGTTTTCTTTTAGAAATTGATTTTCTCCTCCCATTTGCTGAAATGTTAATATAGTCTGCAGAAGACAGTCTGAATAATACCAAGTCTGATAGCTTCAATTACTGTTCCTTACTGATCTTGGATAGAACTATCAGAAGTACCTTATAGCCAGACCTACACTAACATATGGCAACAAAATGTTGGATCTGAAGTGCCTAATGATAGTAGTTGATGTCACCTGAATTTACCAGTATAAAACTGTGTGGTCTGTGGGAACTGTCTAGTTTCCTTCTATGGTTAATGAAAGAAGGGAGTAGGACGCTTATCCTTCTGGGTGATTTTCCCTTTTTTTCTCACTCTTTCTACCTTCCTACAAAAAGACAACACCTCTGTGACCACTCTACAAAATACCTGATTTTTTGGTTGCATCCTGGGCTACATCGAAAGAAGTGTGGCCAGTGGGTCAAGGGAGGTGATTCTCCCCCACTACTCAGCTCCTGTGAGACCCCACCTCGAGTATTCCATCCAGCCTTAGGGCCCCCAGCATAAGAAAGGCATGGACCTGCTCAGGCAGGTCCAGAGGAGAGCCATGAAAATGATCAGGTGGGTTGGAACACCTCCCATATGATGACAGGATGAGAGAGTTGGGGTTGTTTAGCCTAGAGAAGAGAAGGCTCCAGGGAGACCTTGTAACAGCCTTCCAGTACTTAAAGGGGGCCTACAGGAAATATGGGGAGGGACCCTTTATCAGCGAGTGTAGTGACAGGATAAAGGGTAGTGGCTTTAAACTTAAAGAAGATAGACATATATTGCCATAGAATCACAGAAACATAGAATGGTTTGGGTTGGAAGGGACCTTTAGAGGCCATCTGGTCTAACCCCCCTGCAGTGAGCAGGAACATCTTCAACTAGATCAGGTTGCTCAGAGCCCCGTCCAGCCTGGCCTTGAGTGTCTTTAGGGATGGGGCCTCCAAAACCTCTCTGGGCAACCTGTTCCAGGGCTTCACCACCCTCACTGTAAAAATTTTTTTCCTTATATCCAGTCTAAATCTACCTTCCTTTCATTTAAAACCACCACCCCTTGTCCTGTCACAACAGGCCTTGCTAAAGAGGTTGCCCACTCCTTCCTGTAGTCCCCCTTTAACTACTGAAAGGCCACAGTAAGGTCTCCCCGCAGCCTAATTCTTAATTCTTAATATATTAGATATTACGAAGAAATTCTTCAGTATGAGGGTGGTGAGGCACTGGAACAAGTTGCCCAGAGATGTTGTGGATGCCCTATCCCTGTAAGCATTCAAAGCCAGGCTGCATGAGGCTTTGAGCAACCTGATCTAGTGGAAGCTATCCCTGCCCATGGCAGGGTGATTGGAACTAGATGATCTTTAAAGTCCCTTCCAACCCAAAGTATTCGATGAATCTGTGATTCTAAACTAAGTCTAGGCAATTTCTGAAACAGGACACAGGCTTTTTTGAAAATATTACCCTTTATATCTTTTGAGAAAATCATTGTCTTCCTGTCAAATCTAAAAAACAGATGAAAACGCAAAGTGTTTTGTTAGGTAGCTAACATAGTCTGCACCACAGTCATTTGGATTGAAATTTCCATTTTAATCTTCCCAGAGTAACTTTACTGAACTGTCTCTTTCTGTTGTTCTTCTCACTTTAAATTAAATAGCAATTCCTCTTGAATGACAACCAAATGATGTGTCCTGTAGAGCTGGCTGTATCCACTCACGCAATTGCTAAGTCACCTACCACTGAGGGATCCAACTACCCCGCCTCTTCTTTCATGTTCCTTAGTCACTTCAATTTGCAGCTGCAATTCTGCTAAGGTTTTCTGTTGTTTCTCCCCACTTTCCTCCTCCCTCCCTGACGGTTATGTTTATCTCTGAACCTCATGCTATTTGCTAGATTTATATTTTTATTGTTGAATTTCAGTCCTCAGCTTCTTTTTTTGCTGATCCAAACTCTGCAGCAGCAGCTTTCTTTTCTGCCTCTTAGTTCAGCACTGCTCTTGATTCTTTACTGGGAGGGAAGCCTGACTCTCCTGTCTGGGTTAGCCTCCGAATGTGTACCACTGTAATAAGGGGTAAATATATTGATTTTCTGTGAAGCAGATCATGTTTTCATGTGAAGAGTTCAGTAAGACAAAGGAGCCATTTCAGAGCTGTAAAGGAAATTTTCCTGAAACTTGCTTACCCTCTGTCTTTCATTCTATGAACTTAAGCAACACGCCTGAGATGCTGTGTGTTGCAGATCTCATGCCTTTCCATGCCTGGCACAGAAGGAACTAAATCAGCCAGTAAACACTATAAAAGGTTCTGGGGTTTAGGTATGAGCTAAACTCAAATATCACTGAACTCGCTAAAACCCCAGGAGAAGCTGCATAGCCTGTCAAAACATCAGTCATTTAAGAACTGACCAAAAAAACTACCCCAAAAGTTAGCTGATGGAAAAAGGCAAATTCCCATATTTTCAGACTCCTTTTTTATTTGTTTCATTTTATAACCATATAGTGAATTTTTCAGGTTTTTAAAAGGTTAAGATTGCTAGCATGAAATGCAACTATCTACCAACACTCTGAGAAAGCAAAAGTAAGCATTAGCTGCTACCAGACAATTTTTCCAACAATTATATGCTCAAAACAATGTAATTCTAGTCAAGAAAGAATCTACTGATTGTGCTTCTAGCGTCTTTTGTTAAGGAATAACAGCAGCCTTTCTCTCCTCTATCCCTCCTCCCCCCTCTTTTCTTGCATGAATCAGATTTTTGGCAAAGGGGCTGCATCCTCCTCCTATCTAAAATTTCTCCCCATATGCTGAACAAGATTTAACCTTTTGTACCCATTTATTACATCAGCAGGCCCACATCCGCTGCTCTACACTGGGAAAACAAGCAGTACAACACTGAACAGGACAGTAATTATAGCACTGGCTCCCACCCCAACCCTTTCTACAAATGTGCGCGTGCGTGCTCATACAGAGTCAGAAGGAGGGAGAGAAATGTTGGTATTGAGAAACTAGCTACAGTTTAACAGATGTGATCCATGGAGTTCACTTTCTTTTGAACTGTCTCCTTCAGAGGGAGTTACCTGCTTTGCCTAGGATGCACTTGGTGAAGATTTACAAATGATGAGACGGAGTCTCACACACTAGCACTACTTACTCTTTTCACGAGGATGGCATGTCCCCATGTATGCATGATTTACAGAAGCTGTTGCTCCATTATAATGGAAACGTACAGATCCCTTTGCATTAGATCAAACCATAGACCGCCTGTTTCCTGCAGGAGGCTGCAGCCCTGAGTGAGTTGCCACACCATGAATCAGATCATAAGTCAGTCAGAAATTCAGATAAGTCAGGTTGGCAGCTGTGATCCCCGACCTGGCTCTTGACTCCTGAAATCCCAGATGCAAGGTTTCTAGCAGACAACTTTGATAAATTCTACGGTAAAAAGTCATATCATGTTTCAGTTCTTTGCATAACAGCCAAGAATGTGGATATCGCATGTGCTCACTATTATTTGAACTGTATTGACCCTCCAGATTTGTAAATCTGTATCTTTAATAAATTGTAAATATGTAACACACTGTCTGTCCCACCACTCAAAACCCTTTTTATAAAGACTTATAGAAACTTACTGCCTTCAGATACGGAGGCTAACTACTTAAAAGTTTGCTGATACAAAGGCTTCTCTCCCAGTTCATTACTCCAGTCTTGCAAAAATGGTGATATCTGAATTCTTTGAGACTACTATTGTGAGTAACTGCTTAGAAAATTAGGTTTATTTAATCCTATAAAATGCTTTGCATATTTTTTAAATCCAACACTGTATATGATTAAGGTGACTAACCATCTACCTAACAATGCAGAATTCAAATATTCACTAGGCAAATCTCTTTGGGAAAGATATAACTGTCTTATACAGACATATTGATCATGTAAAAAATCAGTTACAAAAAAAATATTATTTTTGTACTTTGCAAATTAAAGATGTCTAATTTTTGCAAATAAATTTATGTCAGTAAAGAAGAGAAGCTTTGTTCTGAAGGTACTGTCAAAAATTTAAAACTTCATGATGGGAAACTTTGTTTTTTCTAACACATATGTCTACCTTGGATACTAGTACCTCTAAAGAATACTTTAAAAAAATTAAGGATTTTAGCCCCAAACTTTCACTTTAACCTCAAATATTAGCTGGAGTATGGGACTAGGAAGATTTCCAAAGCTTTATTTGACTACTCTTTCCCTATTATGGCTCACTGACAACTAGATTTCTCTATATTCTGATGTGAGGCAAATTAATAAGCTATGAACAAACAAAAGACAGCTGTGAATAACCTAAACCTCCACTGCCTGTCATTGTTCTTCCTTTGAGGGAGTAAAAAAAGACATTAGGGAAAATTTCAATAACAAAATCTGGCAAAACCTAAAACTGCACCTTATCATTCATGAAAATAAAACAAAAACACAAAGCAAAAGAAACTAAAATCAGATTGACCTGGCTAAGCAAAACTGTAAAAGCTTCATGCACGTGCATGTATACACACACATATGTATAAATTCTCAAATTTCAGATTTGATTATTGCTAGATAATTGCCAGATAACTGCTGGTTCTACACACAGAAAACAATTGGGAATACTTGGTATAATTAGGGACAGAGTTTAAATATTACTTTCCTTTGTGATGGTATTAATTATACATTTTAAGCAAGAAACAGCACTGTTGCTTTTAAGAATTATGCCCTAAAAGTTTTATAAAACATGACTTTTCAACAATTAACTAAAGCTCTTCCTTTCTACCTTCTTGCTGCAAGATTGACCCAGCCTAGTTTTCTTGACTTGTATTCTCATTATATGGAATACCTATTGCCTAACAGAGGCACCATCCATGCATTCAGTAGCTTTTTTCAGCTCACCAATCGTGAGTTCCAAGCTCAAAAAGGGCTACATGTTTCTAATAGACACTTTATGCCATTTTAATTATTTATATCCAGTGGTTATGTACTTCTGCTTGCATTTGTCTGTCTTAGATCTTCACTAACCAGACAGCAAAAACCCAGCTAAATCTTCACATCATAGAGCCATTCAACACCCATCTCTTACTTGCAGTCACTGGGCTATTCCCACCTCAGTATCTCCTTCCTAAATCATGCAGTCTCACAGGTATCTATTGGATCAGGTCTCATCCCAGACAACCAGGACAGGAAGAGGTGTACTGTACATCTGTTCCCTCTTTACTCTGAAGGTGAAGATGTGTTCCAAATTACCATCCTGCCTGGCTGGAAGCAGAGATTTACAACTAGATTTCATGCAAGCCACAGTTTTGCCTGACCATGAAGCTATGAGGTAGTCTGGACTGGGTTTCTCTCACTGTCTCCTGCTTAAGTTATTATGGGACTGAAAATAAATAATTTCTTGGATTTGTCTCTCCCATGTCCCAGCTGAGTCCCATAACTGCCAGCCTTTGAAAAACTCAGTATTTTATTCTTAATCTTTCATTCTCATCTGTAGTCCAATGAATGTTTAATTAAACACACATTCAATACCAAATTACACTGGCAACCAGACTCAGTCTGAAGCTGCTGGGAGCTTTGTAAGTCTGTTATTAGGACTCAGATCAGAAAAACTTTGGAAAGACTATTTGTTTTCTCTTACATACTCTTGTATCCTTTCATTATCAGGAATCTTCATAGAAAAAAACCAGGCAAATCTTGTAACTGGCTATTAATAATGTTGATAACTATAAATTCATAAACCTTGTCCATCAGGATCAAACACAGGAGCATTCTCATGTGCAAGACGTTGATATAGAAGAACATGTGTATGAACTACTCATTAATGGTAAGAAAAAATTAGAGATTATTTTTAGCCTCTATTTAATAATAAAGTCTGCAATAACCGTTCCCATACAACAAATTACCTTTAATGTGCAGAATATTAGCAGAATGTCTTATTATGGTCCACATCTTTATCCTTTTAAAAGGACGAAGTACATTTTAATTTCTCAAATTACATTTCAGATGAAAGATATCTTGTGCAAGTAAGTTAGATCTTGACAAATGTGGCAAGGTATTAATTACTGCAGTGTTTTCCCTATTGTGGGAGAAATATTAAATCGTAGCATCAAACATATTTTCCAGCAATATATGAGTACACTTTATGTAAGAGTATGTGCAGGTTAATTAAAATATTTCTCTATTTTCTTACTTTAACTTTGATATTGTTTAATGTACTATGAAAACACTTCCTAGTTCAAGTATGACCACCATAATAAATTAGCCATGGATCCTAGTGGGAAAAACTTTATTTACTATCAACCTCTCCTGAAAGCTTGGATTTTTTCACTACTCAGACTGCACATTTCATGAAAATTTGGCATGATATTCTGTTCCAGAGAATTCAACAGGAAGCATGGTATTGATCATAACAAGGCCAGCATTTTACTTCCGGTACATCAGGGAGGAGAAAATTTAAGATGCTTTTTGCAGGGATTAATGAAACTTTCATCAAAATCAATATATGAAGTTCATTCCATCAGGCTGAGAACTTGCCACAAATTATTTATCTGCTTAGCTTTGCTCAATATGTTTAATAGGTGCCTGAATTTCTGATAATACATCTCCTTTCTTCTCTTATCAGTGACATATTAGGCTACCCTCTCAATCGCCACTAAATAATTTCTCTTGAAACTGTGAGAGGAGAGCAAGGGAAGAGAATGTCAACCAACTGATAAGTGTTTTGCAAATGTAAAGCCTGTGCCTAGTTCTTGTCAAGAGGTGGATTCCCCTGTCTTAACTGGGATCATTTCTACATGTTTGTCAGAAAGAAAAGTGACAAGAAGTGTTGGTTTAATTAGTTCAATAAAGTTAAATCTTAGCCAAAAAAACCCATGGTCCCCAGCACTCTACTCAACAGAGGAATTTACAGTCAAGCACAGACATCTGTGCAGACTTCAATTTCAGTTCAGTGATTTTCCATTCCCACTGATACTGCAGGTTGTGCAATTCCCAACAGTATTTAGACCTTGAGCTCATTTCAGTAAGGTATGACATTTTGTATAAATGTTATAGGACAACTTTATGGACTTCAGAAAAGTTAATTTCAGCCTCCAAATTAAAAAGAAAAAAAACCCACTCTCTCCTTATAGCAGCTGACACCAGCAGGACTAATCAACCTGCTAATTTTCTAATCTGCGCTAATGACAACAGTGATTAGCTGCAGGCCAGCTGGGTCACTGAATAGTTGATTTATATCATATTTAAAATAAGAGCTCGGAAAACAAAGGACTTATACTTATCACTCATCTCCAAAATTAAAGGTTAAATCTGACCTTGGAATATAGGGGTTTTTTTGTTGTTGTTCTTTACCTAGAATACTTGAGGCTGTTCATGTTCATTGACAATACCAGACAGAAGTCCAGTTCCACTGAAAAGAGGAGCTTTGTAAATTAAAATAAAGGAAAATAGGGAAGCATTTCACTGCTTTACTAAATCTCCTGTTTTATTCTTTTCTGATTGAAATAAAAGTACTTCAGCTAATCATAATGTAGTGGATATATTCCTTCACATGTCTCATTCAATAAAGAGAATCCCAAGTTAATTGATTTCATATTTTCATGACACTGAACTAAGATTATTAAAAAACACTGCAACTTTAAACTGTAAAAAAACCCTCTTCCAATTAGGCAATTGTAATTAGTGTTTCGATTTTGCAATAGGATAAAAAAATCTTTATTCTATATCTTGCACAGACTTTTAAAATGTTTGTTTGGATAGTCCAATAATCATCTGGTTATTTTAAAGACAGAAATTAATAATTAAACTTATTTTAATTAACAGCAGCCTCTTTCTTTCAATAGTAGGGGAAAAAAATAAGGAAATATTTCTGGACAACTGCAAATATTAAGGCCAAATGTAACAACTGTGAAGGTGTTTGGTTTACATATTTTGAAGTTCCATTGGATTGAAGGTAAGTTCCTTTTTTTCAGTATTTTTTACACACAGTTGTAGAAAAATCTGTGGTAGCTTCTTGGGAGAATTGACAACAGTATCAGGGATAAGCCAAACTACATGACCTTTTTCAAGTTTCCCCCTGCTGGAATGAATTAACAAACATGTTTTCCCCGATGTTCCACGTGCAAATAAAATGCAGAAAGTCAGCACCTCTCTCTCTCTCTCAATGAAATTAAACCCACCTATAACTCTCATTCTTCATCTGTCTAGTCAGGCGTGTTGTTAATTCAAAATAGAGAACAACCTCCATGAAGAATGATGAGACACTAAGTTGAAATAGTTTTTTTTGCATTTTTCAAGATGCAAGCCCTCGTTTTTATTTTGTACCAATACATATTTCTGCTACGGTATGTTCTTCCATTAATGCACATTTACCAAATGATGTGCAGGGAAAACACAATGATGACTTTTGCATTAAGACAAGGATGTACTCTGGTTCTTTAGTATGTACAATAGAAGAAAGACAGGTTATATCTCTTCTATAACTGTAGCAGTAAGAAAACCACCTGGCTGAATTATCTACCTAATTTTACGTGTCCAAAGTTAGACAACCACATTTCTGCTGAGTTATTTGCAGATGAGTTCTGCAAAGCTTTTGATCATTTGCCAGCCTGAAAAGATGTAAAATGCCTAATGGCCTATTTAGAAGTTTCAGGGCAGATGCAAGCTTAGGTTCTGTGCTGGGTAAGATCATTACATCCTTGCCTATGCTTAATCCTCAATCTTTACTGTAGCTATTTAATTCCTCTGAAACTAGGCCACCTATTTCTTTGCCTAAGATTTTGGTTAGCAACAGAAATACTGTCATACTAGACTGAGGCAAGACCTACCTACTTCATCATATCCACCAGCACCTAACACTAGACAAAACAAGGGAAGCAACCAGACATAAAACAATCATCTTCCTCCATTTATCCACCTACAAAAGCCTCTAAAGGTTGAAGCTGGAAGTTTAATATCGCTTCTAAATGTTTCGTAGCCTTAGGTTTACCCTGAATACTCCTATTTTTAACCTACATTTTTGCATCTTGCTACTTTTTTGCCCTCAACAATTTCCAATACCAGAGTTCAACAATAATTGTACATTGTGTGGTTAAAGAGAAACATATTTCCTTTTTCCTGATTTAAGCTAAATTCTTTTTTAATCCATGTTAACTTTGATTGTTTCTTGATGTCTTGACCAGCCAAGGCAAACAAGTTTGAAAATAGCAGCACAGCATAGCATTTACTATACTGAATGAGAATGACTTGTCTAATTCACAGAGATATTTTGGTAATTAATTACCAATATATATATTCAGAGACATGGAACACTGAAAAACCCAGTCGCACTTCACTGAATTCAGTGAACTTGAATGCATGCTTCTATGAAATGCTTTGAAGATTAAAGTCTAATATGAGAAAACACAAATATAAATCAGCAGCATCTAAGGAAAAAATAATTTCATACATTAGATTGATTCCTCTTATTAAAAACAGTAACAGTGGTAACAAGTTAATGCCTACCTTCTGGAGATAGTTGATGTTACCATCCTACTATTGGAAGAGATGAGGTCTGGGACATCAACAAAATATTCCTTTTCCTTCAAATAAAATCCCAATGGCATAGACGCACTCTTCCTAACATTGCTAAAATTAAAGATTGTTAATGGTATTCCAGCCCTCTCCAGAAAATTGAGACTCAAGGGTGGTATAATCACATAAAAAGAAAGCAGCCTTCCATCTGTCTCTGTGGTTGAGTGGGAGGCTGAAAAAACCTGGATCAATTAAGAAGAATAAAGAAAAACATCTACCAACATAATTGAGACACTGGCACTATTATCGAGAAGATAATCCAATATTATCTTCTGACTGTCTTCAAACAAGATGTTCTTGTCCACAGATATTTTAAAATAACTAAGTGCACTATCAAACTACAAAACCATTTAAAGGACAATGCTGAATAAGCCATTTGGGATTTGAACAAGGTACTCTGGGATTCTGTGGCAGTCACAGAGCATTTCAAATTATGCTCATAATATTTTTTTCCTCAGAAAGGTTGTGCCATGTACCTTAATGGAGTGGAAATTTGCATACCTAGTATAGAAGTCTGATGAACTGAACAGTACTCAAATATTTTTTTCCCTACCAATAGTTACCTTGTCTTTAAAAAGAGCTACAACACACCACATGCCGCTTCATCTACTGATAAGCATGTATTCTTACGGAAATTTATCTTAAGTATGTATCATAATAATTGCATTGGGAGGACATGGCATGTCAGGAATTTTGTTAGTTACTTCCAAGCATATGAAACTTCCCCCAGGTATCAAAATGTATTATAGTATTGTAACATCAAGAAGAAACTCTGATGAGACCCCTTGCAATTTATTTTTACTGTAAATATGACACAACTGTACTAAAAGTATGCCTCCAAAATTACCCCAGTGTGATAGAAACTATTATTCTGTGAGTCCTGATATAACAAGAATAGGTAGTAAAAAACCTTTAAGACAGGGAAAAAAACCCCACACCCACCCACCCACTCAACATAGTTTCTAATGTTCTTGGGTGCTCGCTAATGTAATTTTCAGAGATCCTCTTTAGGTCAAATGAAGGGGTAAGATGTTCATACTGACCTCAGCTACTTGGAAGTTAAGTTCACTGCTGCTCAAACTACAGAGGAGACATAATATGTCACAGTGTTTAACATATACTAAAAATATACATATCTTCTCTTACTACTCCAAAAGAATATGTTGAGAAAACAATTGGGCAATATTAGGAATATTTACATTTTTCTCATAAAAATAATCAAACATCATCACAGAATCCTAGAATAATTCTGGTTAGAAGGCACCTCAGGAGATCACCTAGCCAACACCTTCCTGCTTGATGCCTAATTCAGATGATGTAGTTTAGGACTTTGTCCAGTGGTCTGTTAAGAATTACTTCAGAATATTTTAATCCAGACTGAGACAGGGAAATATATTCCTGTGTATGTGTCAGACAGACTCAGTTATTGACACTGTTAGTGTGTCTATCGAGTTATCAAAAATTTAGCAATCTTAAAACCATAAAATTTTAACTTTATTTGATTTAAAAATTAATTTTATTTATGCAACCATGGCTTTTAGATGTCTCTTCTTTAGTTAAAAATTGTGTTCTGGATGTGGGAGAGATGTAGAAAAGCATCATCTTAACGACAATATTTTTTCTTTAATGAAAGAAAACGTACAACTTAGTATGATGAATACAATATAGAAGTTAGGTAAGAGGATGGATGTAAAAGCTATGAAAAAATCTTTGTTTAATAAAAATCAGTCCCTTAGCCAATGAGGGACCACCTGCCCAGCTACAGTAGTGTTTTAGCTTTTGAGTGAACTTCTAGATCAAATCTACCAAACCAACTATGTTTTGATTCACATAGCAAAGAAAGCGTATGGATGAAGCTGAATCAAAAGATATATTCCAGAAGCCTAAGTAACATACTTGAACTAATTGCTGTTCAGACCACAGGACCAGGCTAGTTTCAGTGCTGAAAACTTATTACAACAGATTACAACATACAGACATAGAATATGATTAAAATAACCACCTAGCAAAGCCTATGTTATTCCTCTGACAATTAGAAAACTTCTAATTTATAGTCTGAATTATCTGTACCCAGTTAGTGCCTATTTGCTCTTGTCATAAACTTTTTCTTCAGTTTACAAAACTTCATCTGTTATTTCACAGAATCATTATGGTTGGAAAAGATGTCTGGGATCATCAAGTCCAACCATCAACCCAACACCACTGTGCCTCCTAAACCATGTCCTGGAGTGCCACATCTACACATTTGTTGAACACTTCCAGGGATGGTGACTCCACCACCTCTCTGGGCAGCCTGTTCCAATGCCTGACCACTCTGTCAGTAACGAAAATTTTCCTAATATCCAATCTAAACCTCCCCTGGTGCTGCTTCAAACCATTTCCTCGTCCAATCACAAGTTACTTGAGAAAAGAGACCAACCCCCACCTCACTACAACCTCCTTTCAGGTAGCTGTAGAGAGTAATTAGGTCTCCCCTCAGCCTCCTCTTCTCCAAGCTAAACAACTACAGTTCCCTCAACTGCTTTTCATAAGACTTGTTCTCCAGACCCGTCATGAGCTTAGTTGCCCTTCCCTGGACATGCTCCAGCACCTCAATGTCCTTCTTGCACTGAATGGGCCAAAAACTGAACACAGGATTCAAGGTGGGGCCTCATCAGTACTGATCACTGTCCTGCTCCTGCTGGCCACACCATTGCTGACACAAGCCAGGATGCTGGTGGCCTCCTTGGCCACCTGGGCACGCTGCTGGCTCATGTTCAGACGGCTGTCCGCCAGCACCCCCAGAGCCTTCTCCTCCAGGCAGCTTCCCAGCCACTCTTCCCCAAACCTGTAGTGTTGCCTGAGGTTGTTGTGACCCAAGTGCAGGACCCTTCACTTGGCCTTGTTAAACCTCTTACAATTGGCCTTGGCCCATTGATCCAGCCTGTCCAGACCCCTCTGCAGAGCCTTCCTACTCCCAGGCAGATCAACATTCCTGCCCAATTTGGTGTCATCTGCAAACTTACTGAGGGTGCACTCGATCCCCTCATCCAGATCATTGATAAAGATATTAAACAGAACTGGCACCAACACTGAGTGCTGGGGAACCCCACTTGTGACTGGCCACCAACTGGATTTAACTCCATTTACCACAACTCTCTGGGCTCAGCCATCCAGCCAGATTTTTACCCAGTGAAGAGTACTCCTGTCCAATAATGAGCCTTCAGCTTCTCTAGGAGAATGGTGTGGGAGACAGTGTGAAAGGCTTTATCAAAGTCCAGGTAGACAACATCCACAGCCTTTCCTTCATCCACTGGGTGAGTTACCTGGTCATAGAAGGAGATCAGGTTGGTCAGGCAGGACGTGCCTTCAATGAAGGTGTGATAGCTGGGCCTGATTCCCTGGCTGTCCTGCACTTGCCTTGTGAGCAGACTCCAGATGATCTGCTCTACAACCTTCCCCAGCACCGAGGTCAGGCTGACTGGCCTATAAATCCCCACATCCTCCTTCCAGCCCTTCTTGTAGATGGGCAGCACATCGGCAAGCCTCCAGTCGTCTGGGACCTCCCCTGTTAACCAGGACTGCTGATAAATGATGGAGAGTGGCTTGGCGAGCTCCTCCACCATCTCCCTTGGTACTCTCGAGTGGATCCCTTCTGGGCCCATAGGCTTGCGTGCATCCAGGTGGCACAGCACATCGTAAACTCCTTCCTCCTGGATTGTGGGAGATTTATGCTGCTCCTCGTCCCTGCCTTCCAGCTCAGGGGGCTGAATACCCCGGGGGATGACTGGCCTGACTATTAAAGGCTGAGGCAAAGAATGCATTAAGTACCTCAGCCTTTTCCTTATCGTTGGTGACAACATTCCCCCCGTATCCAATGGAGGATGGAGATTCTCCTTGGCTCTCTTTTTGTTGTTAATGTATTTATAAAAACACTTTTTCTTAACTCTTACAACAGTGGCCAGACTGAGTTCTAGCTGGGCTTTTGCCTTTCTAATTTTCTTTCTGCAATTTACCCCTGATATATTTGTGGAAAACAGTCATGTGCCCTCTATATTTATATTTTATATCTAAATTTTGGTACCATCATTAAAGTTACCTAATAATCAGCAATGAGTACTTATAAAATTTTCTGAACTTGAAAAAGCATATATAAATATTGAATATCATTTGCCAGCAATAGCCATTGCTGTAAGTTCCTTACCATTTGTCTCCTGAAGCAAGTCGCAGAGGAGAAATCTTAAGAAATTATGTTCTCAATTACATTTCTGACTAAGATGTGGAACAAAAATATCCAGCGTGGACTATTGTGCAAAACCTAGTTTGAGGCTATACTGTCAGGAACTTTTGCAATTAATTGTAATCATTATGGAATTGATGTTAGTGTTTTGCCTTGGAGCAATGGGCAAGGAATACACACCCTTTTTTTAAAGAAGAAGGAAATATGGAAAAAATAAGTAGTTCCTCAGGCATTTTTGCAGGAAACCCAGTCGTCATGAACAAGCCTATTTTCGTCTGCTGTTTGACCAGTTCCTCTTCACTAGTCTCATGGTGCTCTGTTCCAAACAGCTGAATGTCTGATGAAAGGGCTAACACACACACTTGCAAAAGCGATTCATCATATATGTATATATTTAGTTATGTCTCCCACCATCTTAATGAAGTGTCATGAAAAATACCAGCAATAAATAATTATCTCAGCCGAGAAAGCAGAATGTTCATGTTATGGTTTTCAAGAGACATTTTCCAAACTGCTTATTAACCTGTCAAATCATAAGGTTGTTTCATAAAGTAAAATAATTTCTCATTCATGACAGTAATTATGTCAAAAGAAATATTTATATTTGAAATCTTGATTGATTTCATTCTAAGAGGACCACCTATTAATATATTTATTCTGGAAAATTACACCACCACTACCACCCGCAATGACAATGACCTTGTGGGGGAAAAAGTGAAGCTCAAGTACCTTCTTTCTTCTATATATAACATACATTATCACAACAGAAGTTAAATATAATTTCCTTAATGGAAAAAGGATGTCCTTAATTGCTTTATATAAAATCAATTTAAATAGCAGAAGATGGAAAATGTCAAACCCTTTAAAATTTACTAATTATATTTCCAAATATGATTTACCATTTACAGTTCTGTTATTGACAGATTTAGAAGACAGAGAGGAACACTACTAACTTGTGTTACAAAACATATTACACGGTATATAATAACATTAAATTTTAAGATATACAACAGTACAGTCTATCTAAACTAAGGCATCTGTCAAAGTTTTATAAAACTTTTCCCACTTAAAAGGTACTTTGGAACTAGATGAAGTACCAGATTTGGGTAGTGAGCTACTCACATATTTTTAAAATCAGATGAGAGTATAAAATTTTCTGGTTTGATTATGTACTTCTGTGGGTTATAATACCTAAGTGCATATTTGGAAAAAATAAACACACATCACTATTAATGCTGACAGATTCGCAGAGGATGACATGCAACTTTGAAATCCTGGCATTGAACCTGTCACAGAAATACTGAGCAGCTTTAATTCACTATCATTTTAGTAGTCTCCAGGTTCAAATAAATGACTGTTTTCTGTTTAACAGCAAATACCACTGGTAAGGTAATGTCTGGTAATGTCTGGTAATGTCTGATAATGTCTGGTAAGGTACTGTCTTCTGTTTTGCCAATAATTTCAGTTATATTTTAAAAGGAAAATATATTGACCTGCCTGTTTATATTATAATGGCTTCTTGTTTTCCTACAGTTGTTTCTAACAGCTTCTACAGCAAAGGCATTCTCCTTAAAAGAAACATAAAACTACTTTACAACACAGCAATCAGAAAAATTAAAATCACAGACCAAATATACTGCTTTGACTGGGAAAAGTAAAGAAATGAGGCATGAGATCAAAATTGGATTCAGTTGAGTTTAGATCAAACTGTCTGTGAGGTTAAGTCTAGTCAAACCATCTTGGCTTCCTGGCAAGAACTAAAATAGGTCTTTAAAGTAGGCCTTTCACTATGTAAAAATATGTATGTGTCATTACGAACTCAAATAATGTGTATATTGGAGCTGGCGTGGCCAAAACAGAACTTAACACTGAGGAACAGGCTCTCTCTATTTTACAGTTCTTCTCTGGCTGCCAAGAGTTCCTTCCATAACTAAAACCACAAAAACCCACCCCACACATCCTCCCCATGCATTCTCTGTGCTTGAAATACTCAGGCTGTAGGCTGAAGAAGGGCTCAATATGTGTGTTCTTTGCATTGTACGTCTTTTCCATCTGATAGCAATTCTACAAGGAAATTAAAGGAAATTAAGAATACAAGTGCATCTGAGAGTAAAATAAAGGTGTATTTTACACAGTACAGTAGTACTCCCACTTACTATTGGTCAGAGCTATGAGGGAGTTCATTCACCTGAACTGGTTGTTGAAATGACAACCGATTCTCAAACTTCCTATTAACACTAACATAGAGCATGCATCCTAAGGGTTATATTTTTTTCATACTCACTTGGGTGGCATACTTACCCTTCTTTCTTCAACTCCAACTGGATTTTGCCTCTTCTGGAGCATGTTAAGGATGTCTACTTTGCAGAACTCCTAACCTAACTTCCCTAAACCTGTTGATGCCTGCCCACATTTGTTCTCCGTGTTAAAAGCTTGAAGCTAGAGTGAGCCCAGTGTTACCAGTGCCCTCCTTTTGATTCTAATTCAGAATAAGCAAGCAAATAGTATAATTCAGTTAACAATGGAGGAAGAAGAGCAACATCAAGTTTCAGTTAGAAAATTCAGTGAAAGTCAACTTTTCTCTCACCTAACCTTACCATTTCTGCAGCCCTGCTGACTGAAAGAGTTTCTTCTGACTTACACTGGGGGAAATGAGGCTTACAATGTATTTCACAAGAATGACAAAGCGAGAAGGCTGAAATCAATCATAAATCTTGTCTGTAACAAGAATGAGAGCAGACCCAGGGTACGAAGGCTGAAATATTATTCTTTTAACTTGATTGGTTTTTTGCTCTAAAAGCTTTTGGGTGAGTGTTGTTATATTTGTGCTTTACTAGATGCTCTTCTATAACACAGACATGCCGTTACACTCTTTGTTCCCTACAGCCATTTTATATAGCGATTCAGTTCCGGCACAAAAATCCTTCCCTCCTCCAGATTGATTATGTTCTTTACAGCTGTTGATGGAAAAGACTGTCCACATGGCGATACCCTGAAGGTTGCAAGGCACTTCGTAACACCGTCAGTCATCCTGTCACACCGTGATATTAGAAAATCTCCTTTCACTTCTGCCATAACTGGTTTCCACTTCACTTCATGCCACAACGAGTTTTTCTCAAGTCATTCTTGTTAAATTCAGTTTCACAAGTGAAGACATTTATGTCTAAGCACTCTTTATTTAAAGAACTCTCTCTTTCATATTTTCACCTTCATGTAACATATCTAATCAGAAATTATCTTTCATATGGATTGAAACCAAAAATGTCAGAAAAATGTATCAGAACCAGAGAAGAGGAAAGCATGGGAAATCAGTCCATTCTCAGAAACCTTTCCATTCCCTGTCACATATGGAATGATGTAAACACAGAAGCATGAGGTTTTAGTATGAAGTCTGGTTATTATTTTTATCTATTTAACTTTAAGCATCAGGAAATTCCTTTCAGATGAGATCCAGGGAAATCCGGTTTGTCTCTGGTTCAGTAATAAAGTTGAGGTTGTGTCAGGCTTCTGTCTGGGAGTTTCTAGAGGAAGGTGAAGATATTGACTGAACACTGAGTTGACAAGGAATACACCTTCTTCAAATAATCAATCTGCCTGCATCTCCATTTTATCATAATTTTGAGCCTTTCCCATTAGCCATTTTTTTGGTTGGAACTTAGTCAAGAAATGCCCCCTATGAAATTAATATGGTTGAATGAAAAAGCAGCAGAAAGGTATCAAATCATGGCTCTATACTCATATACTTGTAAGAAAAATGTCACACTATACCTTGAAATGTCAAACTTTTTGGCCAAGATAGAACGTTTCTCTTGTAGAGAGTTTTAAGAACTACATCTCTTTTCCAAGATATTCTTTTTCTGTGTTGTTAAAAATGAAGATGAAATTTCATGATACTACTTAAAATAAACACCTAAAACCTACAATATGAAATTTCATGTTTGTTTAGAATTGCAAAATGGCATATCTAAGTTATCAGGAAATTGGACTGTGTGAAGCTTACGCAGCCTAATGTTCTATGAGCTTTATTGACAGACAATAGTATCCGAAAATAAATAAAATTATGGGTAGAAATATACAACAAAATAATGCTAAAACAAATTTCTAACAAACCAAAGTGAATTAAAATCCAACATCTTAAATAAAAGGAAAACAGCAGAGCTGACATTTATGAAGAAAATCTATCAGATTAGAGAATAAGACCCGATACTGTTACTGATGCCTTTCAAGCAAAGCAGCATGTCTCACTGTCAAGAAGTATCAGAAACAGTTAAAAATCAAAGCAATTAATACCAAATAATATTTTTAATTACTTTGGTGGAAATAGATTAGTGATTAGATTGCAAAATGAACCTAAACAAACAAAACAGAAACTATTCCTGTTTTCCCCTTTCAAATTTTTTTTTTCACATAAGCAGGATCAGAAATGGAAATCATTCAAGTTCATTGCATCTACAGAGTAGCAGAAAGCAAAAATTTACTGTCACTTCTAACAAAAGTACTAAAGTGTACTGGTTGCTGGTCTGACTACGTCAGTGTATGACAGGCTCTCAATAACAAGGAGGTATTTCTCTGCAGAATGTTACAATGAAACTTTTCAGGATATTTTGGATGCAAAATATTTTTGTGAGTTCAAGAAGCGGTTTAACCTGTTTATAGAAATATCTGTCCCAGGTTATTAGTACAGAACCATTACCTCTGACTTGGGAAACACCTAGGCAGCAAATCGCTGGAGAAA
The DNA here is from genome assembly GCF_963921805.1 of Phalacrocorax carbo. Lineage (NCBI taxonomy): Eukaryota > Metazoa > Chordata > Aves > Suliformes > Phalacrocoracidae > Phalacrocorax > Phalacrocorax carbo. The sequence goes on along the minus strand of NC_087523.1, from coordinate 14,060,213 downwards.
CCCTGTAGAGTATGCAGGAAGAGTATCACTGAATGTTTATCCTGTGCTTACGCTCTTCCCTTGGCATTTACTTTTGGTAACTATTGGAGATAAGATGCTGGGATAGTCATACCTTTGGTAGCTGTTGGTGTTATGTTTTTATGAGAAAGAAAATGCACTACATTCCTGAACTTCTAGTGGCAATGCCTACCACCAATACCAATTCATGGCCATGTTCTGCTTCAGGGCAGTGGCAGGCAATCAGAATTCCCTCTGCTTTCTACCTTGTGCAACCAGAGAGCCTCCAGCCAGCAAACACAGGAACATGAAGACTCTACCATGTGGCTTTTCCAGAAATAGAAAGACATTTCTTGATTATCTATGGATAGAATGAATAAGAGAAAGCAAAGGAAGAGCCAATAAAGTCCTGTTCAAGACTGCCAGGATTACAAAGAAATATTTTGAATAGGCCCAAGTCTTAATAACCTTTACTACTGGAAATCCTTTGGCAATCCATGGATATTCTCCTCATTTAGCAGTTAGTCCATGCACTGATGCTGAAATGATAAACAGATAATTAAACAGTGCGTTATATAGCACGAATATGAAATCCAGCTTTAGTAATGGCATCTCTTTGTTACCGAGTGTTTCCTTTCAGTACAGTTGTTCTTATTTCTTTGCTGCTTAACTACAAAAAGTTCAGTTAAAGCAGGATGTGCAATAAATCCATCTCCTTAACAAGCTCCTGTACAGCAGGAGTCTTTGCAGGCTCTGTTTATATGGACAGCAACATTGTTAGTTAATCTCATGCTAGCTTTACCAATCTACTATGGAGAAATCCAAAGCACAGAAAAGTGAAAGCATATTGTTTGTGAAAACCTCCATATGCTGAGAGCAACTTATTTCTCAGAGCAAGTGGTAAAACAGTTGGACCATTTTTCTTAAAGATGTGACAGCCAAATGCTGAGACAGAACAAAGGCAACGATTAAAAAAATGACATAGTGAGTGGCAATGAATATGGTCTATCATTATGAACTAGATTCACACTGTGACTGGCAGGTGACAGACTGGATTCTTTGTAGTTTAAATTATTTTGCAAATGTTCATGACAGTTTATGTTCTTTTCATATTACTGATGTTATTACAGTATTGTAGCTAAGTGTTAAAATTAAAACATGCCTATTTTTCTTTATTGCAACTAGACCATGCTTTCACTGTTTGGACATGTGTAGAATCAGGAAAAAACTTCCTTTTCTTCTTCCTCCTCCTCCTCCTGCACCTTTCCACCCTACAGTTTCAAACTTGAGATTTGTACCTTATAAAAGAAAATCACAATCTCTGTTTACATTAGCAGGCAGAATCTCAGCTTCTCTTACGATGATTAGAATGTATAACTGCAGTCAGTATATTCACTGACTTCCTGTTTCACTAAACGTAAGTTCAGAGGGTTAGTCACCCTAACGAAAAACAATGAACTCAGCATTGCCTCAGTTAATGCTCCCTTTCCAAGTTAATGGCAATTTTCTTGTTGGTCAAAATTAAACATTATATAAAACATTTAAATATTAAAATTGTGAAGAAATAAGACATTTTTATGCCGAAATAGTAAAATGCAAAAAGTCATGTCAGATTCACAAAACTGAAAGCCACAGCTTGGTGGATTACTGATCAAGAACATGTCTTGATGCCTTATCTCTAATTCAAATATATTACCTTGTAGCAAAACATATGCAATACAAGCATTAACTGACCATATTTACTACACAGAAATAGCACTTCTTGCCTTTAAACAGCTTTGCAAACATTAACTGGTCTCCAAAACTGCTGGGGAGACAGGAAACCACAGTCTCTGAGGATCTGAGTCAAAGCAGTGAGATGACCAAAAAAGATGATTAAATTCTTAATAGTAACTATAGCCAATACAGAATTACTTAGCTTCAAAATACAGTAAAGTGAACTTCATTACACAGCTAATGTACATAACGGGTCATGTCAGTCTTGTAAATTTACATCTTAAATGTGTATGTCAACATTTGGAACAAGTCCTAAGTATTGTAATAACACTAAAATAAATACATTTCTATTTTCATTTGTGGTGTAATTAAGCTTCTAAAGTACTGCTTCATATTGGTATCAAGCAAAAATATTCCATTACTTGCCTTAGACTAACTATATTTTTGGAATACATTTTATAATAGCATCACAATATAATTTTGCTTTATCAGTGTCACAAACATGAATAGTATAGGAACAGCATGGAAATATATTCACTTAAGAGCACAAGAATTGTGCTGTAAGAGAAAAGATTTAGTTTAGTTTTGTCTGTAACACAAAGCCTGTTAGGGGAAAATCAAAAGAGGCATGAGTAAAGTGGTCCTTCATTTCAGATGACATCTCAGCTGACAAACTTAAACTTTAGGGTCACGTGTAACTGGAGATTGTACCTGGACTACCTCATTTTATAGTTTCTGAATTATCTATCCTCCACTATTCTGTCTAATCTCTTGCTTTGAATGTATTTATAATTTTGGCTTCTAAGACTTCCCGTGGCAATGCTTTCCATATGCAAGTTAAATGTTATGTGAAGAAGTAGCTCCTTTCTGATAATTTTGGAGGCATCCAATTAAATTACTGTATGTGACAACTCTGTTCCCTATTCACTTTCCCTACAGAATTCATTGAAGTCTGCTGCATCTCCCTGTTGCATCTTTAATGCAGGTCTGGCTTGGAGCACAGTCAGAGATAACACTTCACAGGAGCACAGAAGACACAGTTTTATGTCCTAGATCATTCGTAATGTAATTCCAGTAATGTTTACCATTGCCTTGGGAGTCTTTTCAGTATTTCCCGGCAGAGCAGACTACATTAGTTCCTCAAAGAAGAGGCACCTGATTTGCATAATGCCATGCATTGATATGAAAGGTTTTGCAGTTCACTGGAAAGTTACTATTATAAAAGCTGGAGGGGGGTGGAGGGAGGGTGGTTGTGTTGCTACTGGACTATTAGCCAGGTATCAGCTTTGGTGGCCAATGTTTCCTTCTGTTTTTCCCAACCAAAATCCTAGAACAATATTGTAGACAATAACTTTATGAAACTTCCATTTTCTAACAGAAATTTAAAAAATGAAACTGTGAAACTCTTCGAATCATGAGTCTATGCAGCAGTGATGAGAATGAACAAACCAACAAAAAATCATTGCTTTTCTATCAGTGGAAGAAATGAGTTTTTAGTTCCTTTCTCATTTAATCTACACTTTTAGTTTTATAGAGCCATGAGAAATTTGTCTAGTTTAAGAACACTAACTTTGGGGTCAGACCAGGCTGGAGATTCAGCTCATTTTGGGAGAAGGGTCAGGAAATCATAGAATGATCTTGTGAATTTGTTTCTAGTTCCCAGAAAACCACACCTCTGTGGACAGGAAGTTGGTGATATGGAAATGAAAAATTCAATTTCCAAATGAAAATTAAAATTGGTTGGCAGGGAGGAAATGCAACATTAGGAATTCCAAGCAAATTAAGGAAAAGACAGGAAAAGTCACTCATTAAACAAATCAGTGCAGGATTACAAGGGAAAAGAATTATTCAGCATATTTATGCCAGGAGAACATAAAATTTTATGAGTAATATTGTCTATGAATTTCACAGTACTGTGGAAGTCTGGGAGAAAAGATATCATGGCTTACCAGCTCTACTGGAAATTTTTTTTTCCTTCTCTTTTCTGCTTTCACAAAAGACATGATACTAATTTACATTAAAATGTTTATTTGATCTGATAGTGTTATATAAAGAGGTATTTTGTTGACTCTGGAGGAAATTTCATGTTAAGAAGTTATTTTTTCTTTTCTTCATAGGTTCATGTGAACTAAGATGATGATCATAAAGTAAAAAGCACTTTCTGTTTACTGACTCACTGATGTTAATACTTTTCAGCATTCTTAGATCAAGGGAAATTAATGCCATTATCTACTAGCAAAAATATTGAAAAAATGAACTTACAATGGCAAATAGAGAGATTTTACCTGTGAACCAATTCATTTACATGTGCATGTGATTAAGCTCATAAAAATGCATTTGCCAGCCACCTAACACCACAGAAAACATTGCTCTGAGAGTCACTTCTCTCTGAGAGCATGACTAACTGGTGACAGGAGTTTCACTTTTAGTTATCAGTGGTCTGGTAATGAACTTCTGGTCTATCTAATTAAATGTTTGGAGGTCAGTTACATTTACAACTGGCTTAATTAAATGTTACATTTGCATGTTGAGATCAAATTTAGCTTTAAAATTGTACTCCATTCCTAGACACAGGTATACAGAGCACCACAAGTAGTGTTTGCTAATAATGTGCTGATGTAGACAGTCAAACTCAAAAGCAGCAGGAAAGTTAAAGTTAAATCAGCTATTACAGCTGTGACAGAATCTAATCTCCACAGTAATGTGAGGTGAATGCACTACAGGTAAGCAAGGAGCCAAGGCTTCAGGCTGTAGAGAGCTCTAACTCCCTGTTTCCTCTTCCTCCTTCTACTGATGTTCTGTCTCCTGCTTGCTTTTCAAAATATTATTATACAAAATAGGATAATTAAACACTGCACTTCTATCCCTACCCATCAGACAAGTGTTTTCTCTAACAAAGCCTCTAATAAGAACTGCATGTTAAATTTCAATTCCTCTTCCCATGTATTTAACAGTACCCTAAAAGAAGGGAAGAATACAAAACAGCTACCTGTTGGAAAAAATATGAAAGTTTAACTGAGCTGAACTGCTAAAGTTAGAGAAGCTCCCACTGAAAAAGCCAGAACCCTCTAAGTACCGTTTACCCGCAGCAGGGATGAACTGGATGACCTGCTAAGCTCTTTCTACCTTTTTCTTATTCCCCCATGTACCAAGGAAGACACTTTCTGTTCACAAGTGTTGTTGGATTTGTAACCCCCGGCACCATACCACAATACTGAGCGCCATCTCCTGGCAAATTTCAAGCTAGGTACTCAGACAGACAGACAGACACCTTTGTTCCGTACTGGCATGCACAAGAGCAGCCTGTTTAATCAGTAACTCCTGGAAGCATGCTGGCTGGAACAGCGGCAGCACATCGTGTCCCATGCAGCTCGTCCCATCCAACAATCAACAGTTTCTCTTCAGTCATTCAAAATCAGAAATAAACTGAATAGCTAATATTCTACATCTTAAAAAGTATGTAGATCAGTTCCAGCAATGGTTCAAGTCATCAGTGGATTAAAATTATCTGAAATGCAACTATTAATTCAATCCAATTTATGTTTTTTTCCACTTAATAATTAAAAAAATACGGATTTGCTTCTCTGGTCTTCCCACCTCTACTGATCTGTGCAGAGCAAGCATTTTTGAAGCAGAGGAGACAGCTTTTGTAACTCAACCAATCATGGAAACAGATCTGTTGGCTTCCCATGCCTATATCCTGAAAATTCTCCAGACCGTATCTGAAACACTTGCATAAGACCTACACTCTCCAATCACCAAACCGTAGGCAGCTGACACTCCTGTTACTCGGTGTGTGCTCTCCTACTATGCACATATCCTTGTTTTCATACTCTAAATAGTTGTGTTTCTAAAAAAGGTCAAACTAGCTCATGACAAAAACCCCCACCAAACAGACTACCAAAAAATGAAAACCAATTGTTGTCTTGCCATGGATATGTTTGTTGCCATGGCACAGAGCAACAGAATAAAGCTGATTCCTTAAAGGTGAAATTCTTTGCAAGTTTTGAAGCTGGCAGCTCTATTTTAAGCCCCTGCACAGTCGTGTGGTATGAAAAACTTTGATGCTATGCCAGTAACTTCGGTATATGGCAATAACAAAATATTCTTATGCATAATGCCACACTGGTATAAGTTCTCCCGCAAGCTTAATTTTTTCCACACCAAATAAAGTTTGTTTCTCAGCTGGAAAATGTCCTGATAATAGAAATAATTCTTTCTTTATTTGGTTTCCCATGTGAAAATTAGTTTACCAGTTCAGTGCTTCTTCCAGTGGTCAGTCTGGTCAACGCATACCAAGATCTCCTAACAAAACCTCCCATCTTTGGACTGAGTTAATATCATTACACAGCTGCTATATGTCTGTCTGTGCAAGATAGCAAAGTACATCCATTAATTCACTTTCTTTTAAGTATTAGAAAATCATTAACTCATTGAAATGGGCTTTGTTTAAGAATCTGTAAGGGTGGTTATGTAGTGTTTTCCTTGGCCGTGTTACAAAAACTCATTCAATTACAATCCTGGTCCCTAATGCTTTGCCTCTTATAAGAATCATGCCAGGAATTTGAGTGTGTTCAAAAGTCTCTTTGTATCTCTATTTATACTGTCTCTCAAGGCCCTGATTTATACATTTTGTTTTGCCTTTTTTAATAAATGTTGTGTTCAGAAATGCTGGGGTAGATGAATAACCAGATTTCACCCAGATGCTTGTTCTCCATCATGTAATTCAAAGTGCAGTATGAGAGTCACATCCACACAAAAGCAAATCCATGTCTGCAAATATTCCTCTAAAGCAGGCTTTTAAAATCTACCCCAGAAATCTGCATGGTCCTCCTGGAGTGGGATCTCACTACCAACCACAACATTATTCCAATCTGCATTTTCAGTCCCTCGTGTCATCTTTTCTTCAACTTTATATCTTACTGTTGACCCTCAGACATCTATGCTAAAAGAAAAGAATGCAAAATATTTTTATATGGTAAGATTCATGTATGGATTTTTGTCCTATATTATTGCAACCACTTACAATCTACGTAAGTTCCCGATGCCTGCAGAGCATCTATCACCACAAGTGGTTTCAAGTGCTCTCCTTGGACTAGAAAGAATTCCTGGATCAAAAGAACCAGATCTTGTCCCAGAGAGCATTAAGACTGGCAACTAAATAACAACAAAATGAAACCAACTCTGACCTTGGCACGCTCTTCTCTGGGTAAAATTATATCACTTGTGAATGTCCTTGATTTCTGTCTCCTTAAGACATACTAGACAATAGTCAAGTTGGCTGATCTTTGGAAAAATTTTGCAAGGCATGAAAGAGTAAATCCAGAGAAAAGCTATATTTTTACTGCTCATTTGCTCATCGAGACCATTTCCCTGAAGTCCTTAAAGATAATACCTTAACAAAAAATTCTTTGTAAGATATCAAGGAATGCAAGTAATTTATATCACAACTGCCCAGTCCTGTCTCCCAGCAAGGAGTTTCATCAAAGACAGATTTGGGAGAAAAAGCAGAGTATATTGAGTCTGCTGTTGCACATATGAAGTCTAAAATGGGAAAGAGAAATCAGAGTACTAATTAAGCATGGACACTTTCAGCTAAGTTAAAGAAAATATGCAATTATTTTTATCCAGAAAATATACACTTTCAGAGTTTTATACCAATATTTATAAGGACATATTGCAATTAGCTAAAACATAGCAACTCAGCCTGCAACTCAAGATTTGTAAATAGAGTTTTGCAAAGTGAGCTGCATTTGCTGGTTAGTCAGATGGTCTGAACCCCTTGTGTCCCAATTTATAACATTAGTCTCAACATCTAGAAGTAAGAACATTTATACTGTCAAAGTCGCAATGCAGAAAGGTGATTGTATATAAATGTACACAGAAATGTTTTTACAAGTGTAAATTAAAGCAAACAGATTTTTCTCTTCAGGACAAATTTACCTTATTCCTGTTACATAGAAATTTATAGAAAGTGATATAAAGTATTGAAGAACATATTAGCTTTGATATGTTAGCTATGTAGTAATTTTAGTTGTTATCTGAAGGATTACTTTGCGTGTAACTTTAAAATATTAATCCTGAATCTCAAAACTATTCTCAGATTTATAATCCATCTGCAAATATGCTGTGCTTTTCAATTTTAAAGAGCTTCTAATTGCATGAGTTGGAGCAGATTTCCTCAGTAAGGCTACTAATTAATGCGAAATTATTGCTGAGATTGAGATTTGGAGCTTCATAAAAGCAAAGCTAACTTTAAAGAAGTTTGTTGGGTGCTCTACAGAAGTGTGCCTTCTCCCTGGAATAGGAAGTTTCATCACTGAAAGATCCCAAGAGCTTGTAAAGTAACACGAGGCTGCCAATTTTTTCTTATGGATATTTGCTCTTTTATCTTATATCCATATTGAGATCCTCCAACAGACCTGCACATTAACCATTTGCCAATGTAAATAGACACAATTGCAGAAGTATGCTGGTAATCAGCAGTTTATAGTGTCCTGAAATTAGGAATCTGAAAGCACAGTCATAAAGCTGTATGGTCCTCCAAAGAACTAGTAAAACTCTCTAATATTTTTGTCCTTTCACCCACTATCATACAGATCAATTTATTCCTCTCACAATTTCAATTTTTAAGAATTTACAAATAGGTACCTTTTGTGACGAAACCAGTCTTTTATCCAAAGTCTTATATTATTGCTGTCTTTTCCACTTGATGAGGTAAGTGATTGATAGGGTTCTCATCCCTTTAAAAGCCCAGATGTTGTCATCAGAGAAAGCTGCGGTTTAAGAAAATGCATGCAAATCCTGTCCCCTTGGAAATAACGGGTTGCATTCTCAGTGACTTCTGTGGGACTAGGGGGACTTTTTCCCCCCCTTTTTTGTGATGAGCAGCAAATAACCAACATTGTAAACCTGCAATAAAAGGCATAACTCAACATCACACTATTTTGCGCACTTTAGGAAGACCATCTATCATGCTGTCTCTAGCAGCTATGCAAAGGAATGCTTAAACAGTCTCCTATCTGAAGACACCTTTATGAAGCATATTTAGGTACAATCCTAAATTGCTGGCCATTCACTTGATTGGTTTTGTCTACCACTTGATTACCTGTCCGTAAGGAATTATGTTTTTTAAGTCCTTCTCACTCTGCAAGTTACTTAGTTTTTCTTGAAAGAGCAGCTGAGATTCTTATCCAATAGCTTACCCTTTAAAACTGGTACTTAAAAATACCAGCAGCTCTTAAGGGGCTTGCAACAGCCACAAATGTAGTCACTACTTTGTGTATTGTAAATTTGTAATTTGATGGAGACATGAAAGATGCTTATTTTTGCAACAGTGTGGCTCTTGGAAGTATGGGCTTCTGCACATAATAAAAAGAACCAAGTCAAGAAATCAATACATGATTCATACTAATAAAAATGTATTTAATATAATGATACTGAATTGCTACCAGAGCATAGCAGGGTTTTATGATATGAAATATAAAGGTGATAAACATCCTCACTATTTGTTATTTACAATAAACTTTTTGGCTTGTTTATAATTATTGTTGCTTGAATATAGAACAGTCAGAAAGCAGTGTGCAGCTGTTATGTTACCAAATTATACAAACCTGCCAGAGAAACTTCTAAAAATAGAGTTAATGTATTTCAAGTTTTGCTTAGCGTATCTTTGCTTCCCTGCAAAACAATTATTTTAAATTCAGGCACCTTCCAGTAAGACTAGAAATTTTGTAGTCACTTACCATTACATACTAAGCCTACATATTTTTGTAGCAATCCAGAGGTGGAAGAATTAACAGTTTTTGACTTTTGCACAGAAATGGGACGTTTCATGAGAATGAAAGATGAACAGTAGAAGATCATGCTGGTAGTCCTTCCAGTGGAAACAATTGATGCGATGGCATGGCCCACCTGATATCTAACCTGAACAGAATGTGGAAGGACATTGAAAGAAAGCAAAAAGGCAAAGAGTACAGAGAAGAAACTACCTAGAGACATTCATTACAAGACCATAACAATGCACTATTTAAAAAAAAAAAAACACACAACAAAAAAAACCCAACAACTAATATCTTAAAAAGTGTCAGAAGGGCTTATGCTCCAGTAAAATCTCTTCAGAGCTAGAATAATATAACATTAATCTCACATAAGCATATCTATGCATTTCTAACAACTGTGCTACTCAAAAAGCTATTTAAAATATGTTTCTTTTGCTCTAACTCAATTTTAAAAATCTTGCAAACACTAAGATTCTCTAAAATATATTGTGCCAGGTTAGGGAAGAGCAGTTGACCAGTACTTTTTCCTCATTAGCTTCTTAAGACTCAGCATAGACAAGAGAGAATGTGTGTAATTGCAAACTACTTAAATATTCCACACAGATCTATTTTAAGCACTCATATTTCAATCAATGGTTCAGAAGGAAGCTGCAGTATAAACACACTCCATTCAACCAGATTTGCATATTGGTGTCAGTAGTTTGAATCAAACCAATTAGACCATGTAGTTATCTATGGAAAACATATGGCAGACTGATAAAAACCCACTTCTATGTTTAAAATTTACAGTATTTCATTTGCATAGCAAAAAGAAGCTGAAGGAGGATGTTATTCTTCAAGGACTAGACAAACTGATACAAGGAGAACTCCTTGGACTGGATCCTCAACTGGTATAAATCATGCTGAATACACTGGTGAATTGAAATGGAACTACCCACTCTAAAAGCAAAAACATGCTCATATAGCCATTGAATCAAGCACTGATTTCTCTTTGTTCTCAGTTCCTTATCTGTAAAATGGGGCTATCCCATTTTATCACCCATTCTTATTTCAATTAGAGCAAAAGCTCTTCAGCAAGGGCATTGTCTGTTACTTTGTCTTTAAAAAAAGAATTTCAAGAGGGACACCATCTTGCTTGAGCTACTGCCCTATCATGAATAATGGCAATGATTCCTCAACATTTTGTTGCTGTTTTCCTTTTCATGATGGCCTAAAATCTTTTCTTAGCTCATGTTTATCTTCAGTAATAAATCATGTTTTCAATGCATCCTTACCTCATTGGGGTGCAAATAACAAAACAAGGCAAATTAAACTGTAAAGCAGTTGCTGAGGAAAGAAATAAAGAAGGACAGATAAACGAATTTCTTTGGGAAAGACAACACTGCTTCTAAACATTGTCATTAACTCTTGTTGCTTCCCATATTAAAAAGAAAAAATAAATCAAACCCTTTGAGCAGACAGTGATTTAAATATAAAAATATCTTGTCTGCACATGACTAATCATCTTATCAGTGCCATGTTCAGGTGACCAGATCTATATGTTGTTCTGGCAATATCTGTATGCTAAGCATTTAAGCCCTTCTTAATAATACCCACATGGGTCCTAGAATGCTCTTTTATTGAATGAAGCACCTGCATGATTTGTTGCGTGACACCACTTACAAACAATGACATTGCTGTCTGGAACGAATATCAATAAAAACAAAGAATGAATCCACTATTGTCTATTTGAAATTCAAGCTTAGCACTGTATAAAGTGATAATATATGCTAATTTCTCCCCCCTTCTACACATTCTTCAGCAAGTAAGTCACATTTTTCAGCAAGTAAGTCAGTTCACTGCAGATAAATTATTCTACAACTACTGAATCATGAAATGCCAGGGGACATGACCATTGGTCAGGATAACACAGCAATTTTTTTGTGTTTTCATACCCATCTACCCGCCTCCCATATATATTTTTTTAATAAAAAAAAAAGGAAGGTTTTCTCATTGGTATTCTGATAGCAAATGCTGAAGCAAGGAACTCTGCTAAAAGTTGTCCTGTCTGTGACCCCTGAAATAGCTTCAGTCCTTCATGAAGATTTTAAGTTTCTATGAATTACATTCAGTAGCAAGGTTAGTAATAAAAATAAGTTTTGAAATTAATATAACATTTCAGATAAATAAAAAATCTACCACCTGAATACTGAAGTTCATTAAGAATTACACCAAACTCTGCTGATACCCCAGAAGAGAATACCTCCTCTGCATATGCAAATTAAATACTTCCTCAGACTAGGTGGTTGGGTTTGTTTTTTTTTTCCTTGTTTCTTTTTTTTGTTTTTCATAAAAATCATAGGATCATTTAGGTTGTAAAAGACCCTTAAGATCATACAGTCCATCCATAAACTTACCACTGTGAGGTCCACCACTAAACCATGTCTCTAAGCGGCGTGTCTACGCATCTTTTAAATACATCCAGGGAAGGTGACTCAACCACTTCCCTGGGCAGCCTGTACCAGTGCTTCACAACCCCTTAATTGAAGATATTTTTCCTAATAACCAATCTAAATATCCCCTGTTGCAACTTGAGGCCATTTCTCTTCTATGACAGATCCACCTGACTCCTTAACCAAACTAGTGATAGTTTGGTACAGGCTCCAAAGGAGATAAAGGCCTAAGCTGTAACTGGGACAAGAACTTCTCTAGTTCCAATCTGTTCTCTGAAAACCCACAAAGGAGCAGAGTGACATGGTGAACATTAATGCATATGAGCTTGGAACATAAATCATGCAATTAACAGATTGATAGCAGGTGGCTTTTCCAACACTCATTTATCAAGGAACAAAGAAAGTTATGGGTACAAGGAGTCTCATGCAAACCTTTACCTTTGCATGGAATTTGCCAACAAGCCAGCCACTTTATTCCATAAATACGACAGCCTAGGTGAGCCTTCTTTGAGCTTTTCCTGCTAAGCAGCCTGGCTGCATGGTGGTGATCTCCCCTTGAGCTGGGACACCTCTCAAGGTTGCTTCTAAAGGAAGTGAGACCTTTCACCAGTGGCAGAACTTTGGCAGGTGACTGATATCACGCATAACCTTGTGTTATGGTAACTGTGATTTTTGTCTTGGTAATTTTGACTTTTATCTTGCTAACTTTGACTGTACCTTGGTGGTTTTGAATAATTGATCAAATAATTGTGCAGAACAGTCATAGAGTGAACTTTGTTAAGCTGCACTTTAACAACATCATATTAAAAAACACTTTTGCTAATACCTAGGACAGTGGTTCTTTAAGTGATCTAAATCACCCATTTGCAACACTTTCATCCTATCACCTGTAACCTGGGAAAAAAGACTGACACCCCCTTCACTACAACCTCCTTTCTGGTAGTTGTAGAGAGCAATAAGGTCTCCCCTCAGCCTCCCCTTCTCCATACTAAACACCCCCAGCTCCCTCAGCCGCTCCTCATCACACCTGCTCTCCAGACCCTTCACCAGCTTCATTTTCCTTCTCTGGACACACTCCAACAATGTCCTTCTTGTACTGAGTGCTGAGTACAGGGGCACAATCACTGCCCTGCTCCTGCTGGCCACACCAGTGCTGACACAAGCCAGGATGCTGGTGGCCTCCTTGGCCACCTGGGCACTGCTGGCTCATGCTCAGCCGGCTGTCAACCAACACCCCCAGGGCCTTCTCCACCAGGCAGCTTCCCAGCCACTCTGCCCCAAGCCTGTAGTGTTGCCTGGGGTTGTTGTGACCCAAGTGCAGGACCCAGCACTTGGCCTTGTTAACTTCATACAATTGGCCTTGGCCCATTGATCCTGCCTGTGCAGATCCCTCTGCAGAGCCTTCCTGCCCTCGAGCAGATCAACACTCCCGCCCAACTTGATGTCATCTGCAAACCTACTGAGGGTGCACTCGATCCCCTCATCCAGATCATTGACAAAGATATTAAACAGAACTGGCACCAACACTGAGTGCTGGGGAACCCCACTTGTGACTGGCCACCAACTGGATTTAACTCCATTTACCACAACTCTCTGGGCTCAGCCATCCAGCCAGTTTTTTACCCAGTGAAGAGTACTCCTGTCCAATAATGAGCCTTCAGCTTCTCTAGGAGAATGGTGTGGGAGACAGTGTGAAAGGCTTTATCAAAGTCCAGGTAGACAACATCCACAGCCTTTCCTTCATCCACTGGGTGAGTTACCTGGTCACAGAAGGAGATCAGGTTGGTCAGGCAGGACATGCCTTTCATGAAGCCATGCTGGCTGGGCCTGATCACCTGTATGTGCCACATGATGTCACTCATGGTGATCTGCTCCAACACCTTCCCCAGCATCAGAGTCAGATTGACAGGCCTGTCATTCCCTTGATCCTCCTTCCAGCCCTTCTTGTAGATGGGCATCACATTTGCTAACCTCCAGCCGTCTGGCACCTCCTTGGTCAGCTAGGACTGCTGATAAATAATTGAGAGTGGCTTGGCAAGCTCCTCTGCCTGCTCCCTCAGTACTCTTGCATGGATCCCATCCAGCCCCATAGACCTGTGTATGCTAAGTGGAGTTGCAGGTCGCTAACCATTTCCCCTTGTATTATGGGGGTTTCCTTGTGCTCCCTGTCCCTGTCTTCCAGCTCAGGGGGCTGCGTACCCTGAGAACAACTAGTCTTGCTGTTAAAGTGTGCAGAGAAGAAGACATTAAGTACCTCAGCTTTTGACTTTGTCACTATGTTTTGCCCTGCATCCAATAAAGGATGGAGATTCTCCTTAGCCCTCCTTTCATTGCTAATGTATTTATTGAAAAAATATTTTTATTGCGTTTTATGGCAGTATCCAGATTAAGTTCTAGTTGGGCTTTGGCCCTTCTAGTTTTCTCCCTGCATAACCTCATGACATCTTTGTAGTCCTCCTGAGTTGCCTGTCCCTTCTTCCAAAGGTAATAAACTGGTTCTTATTTTCTTTTTTCCCCTGAGTTACAGCCAAAGCTAGGAAGGAAGGATAGGAAAGGAAAGAGAGGCAGTGGGATAGCCCTGTAAGTTAGGGAATTTTTTGACTGTCTAGAGCTTGATGATGGTGATGGAAAGATCAGGTGTTTGTGGGTAAGAATCAGATGAAAGTTTCATTTTCAATCAAAATGATTGTATGATTTTATCCCTTTTCAAGAGTTTATAGCCTGTATTATCACCCTCCATATTTTGGTTTTAATTTAATCTTGATACTATATCACATACACTTCATTGGATATTCTGAAAGTGAAATTTGACATAAAAAAACAGTGTCAGTATTTTTTCTACAAGAACTGACATTGACAGAAGCATTTCATAGTGAGTAGTTCTATTCTCAAATATAAGTGTTGTAGGATTGAGTTTTTGGTGTCAGCTAGGTAAAGAATTGGAAGTACGGGGGACAGAAGAATCCAAATACTATATGGAACCATCCATGTGGTTCAAGTATAGGTGTCTGCTTAACAACTTCCCTAAAAGCAAGCCTGGATGCTTATTCAAGGATGTTTTAACCTCTTGGCTCTAAAGTAATTGATGCTCAGCAAGGAAAGTGCTATATCCTCTGTCTCTAAGTAAAACACATGGCCATGCTTTATCCTGCTTATTGTTCCAATCGATTAAATACTTACAGATTTATTTTTGTAACTGTGAATAATGTCTGTTGAACTCTCTTAAAACTTATCAATGAACATTAACACTGTCTCTTCCTTAGTTATGAATTATCCATGGAGACTCTAGGAATATATTATTGCTCTAAACAAGTGATTGTGCTTGTCCTCAACATAACCCTAATCAACTTTTTGCAGTCAGCTTGGTAAAACAAACAAAGCTTGTATCTTGCCTTAGAGTCAAATCCAGTGTTACATGATCTAAAAGTACATCTTTGTTCTCCTACCTTCCAAGATAGCTCCCAAAACAAGAACTAGTCTCTGCTTTCCTTTAAATTTTTGTTAGAATATACAGAAGAAGAAAGCCTAAAAGAAGTATCAGTAAATGTTTTAACTTTTTCTCTGAAAAGTTCTTAATTTTTCAGGAACTAAATAACACCTTATATGCAATTCATTTATCTTTTCAAGAGTGCATAAAAATTATACAGCTAGACAAAATACCAAACTCCTATAAGCAAGGAACTTGAGTCTGTAGTCAACCAGAAAACTTTGTTTGATCTCATTATTTTCACTAGGCACAGAATTTTGATCCAACTTTCTATAGAAACTCTGGTGTTTCTATCCTCCTTCTCTGTTCTTACTCCTTTTAGCAGAAGCTGTATAATTAAAGATGTCTTAACAACAGATATTATTACCTTTCTTTTGATTTTCTTCCTACATTGGGTGCTTTTCCATTTTTCATTTGTTGAACAGAGTTGCTGACAGCCAAGTAACTCCATTATTCCATTAGGAAAAGCTATCTAATATTGGTAACTTCTTAGCAGTACTCTTTGTTTACCCTGAAATTATCTTTTCCCATACAAAATAGATATTTGAAATCACCCTGAGACATCATCATATTAACTATTCATTAAAAAAACCAGATTCAGTTGTTTATACAGCCATGTTCCATGATGACCACAGCACAAGTAGGAGTGGAACAAGATAGTATCAAAATAACCTCTGAGCATTTTCTTGCTTCATCCCCTTTAAAATTCACTTAACACTGAATGAACTGAAAAAGCAGAATAACAGTCATCTAAAAAGAAATCAGCAGTGATTGAGGATGTATATATTAGGGTTCCAGGGTGACACACATCCCTTTTATGCTATTTAATATCTTTGAAGGTAGCACACTGATTAGGAATTATAACAAAGCTGCTGCATATATTGGTTTGGAATGGTGGTGAGGCTGTGAACATTTTAATTTGGCTGGAGGAGATGTTATACAGTCAGCAAAAGGGAAAGTACATCACATAAAGGGGGCTGAATTTGGAAAAGCGTAAATCCAGAAGCGAGTCTTGGAAGTTGAACTTAGATAAATTTAAGTTAGGTTTGAGATAAATGTTTAAATGGGTTGTGTCTTCAAATTTGAGATAACCTTCCATGGAAAGTAATAAATTCTTCCTTGGCCACCTTAAAATTAACATGGGCTCTATTTTGTATTTGTGCTTTAGTCCAATACAAAGTACTAAACCTAGTAAAGGAGCAGCTTGGGGATCTAGACAGGAGGTCTGACCTAGTCCTAGCTGATACAAGAACAATGAACTTATTATTCTGAAACCCCAGCTAACTCTTGGTCTTAAAACATTTAAGCATTGAGATCGCTCCATGCATTGTTCTACAATGGGTGAACTACTGCACCCCTCCCACCTCTGAGTCTGCTGTTGCGCTGCGTCTTCAGAAATACGTGCTTAAGGACTCAAGGGTCTGTCAGAACTCCATGTTACAGAATTATCAAAAACTGTGCTCAGTAATAACACAGCTCTCCACCTCAAAAACTCTCCAAGGTCTAATGGCAACAACTTTACATTCTTATATTAAAAAAGTGAAGCAAGACTTCTATTAGTTCATCTGAGGATGCAAAAAGAAAACATAATTATATTTAAACATATAAGCAGGCAACAATTCACATGTAATTATTTTAAATGTGTACATAATGCAAGGAGAGGCACCAGTTTAGTACATTGTCTGGAATACAGTAAATATATTTTAAGAACAAACACAATTATTGAACTGAAATCCTTCTCTCATAATTTGTCACCAAGAAAACAACAGAGAAAGCAAAAAGTAAAAAGAAATCCAAGAAACTTATAATTTCTTCACTGCACACCTTGTCAAATAAATCTTTCTAAAAATCTTATAATCTTCAAAGCAATAACACTTTCTTATTCTGGGTTTTAGTATATAAATACTTGCAGCAAAGGTGAATTTATTTGAGACTAATGATTACAAGGCCATGTATTGTCCTTGCTCCTTAGAAGAATTCTCTGATGTCAACAGAAGTTAGATTGAAGGTCACTTATGGCTCAAATTGCTGCTGATGTTATATTGGAAGAATTTACTTCTACATTGTTAACCTTTGCTTTCAAAGTTTTATTTCTTGACCATTAAAAAAAAATCATTCAAGGCTGTTACTTTGAAATCTAATGTACAAGGTGTTAGGCTACAGAAGTTATTCTTTAAAATATTACATTAATGTAAGAAGGGGTGAAACAAACCAAACAAAAACCCCACAAACCATTGAAGCAAGTCTCAAATGTGAATGACATTTTTTATAAAAGGCAATGGCTTTAATTTTGGTTTCAGACAGAGATAATTTTGGTTTCAGACAGAGATAATAGGTAACAATATTTTGTAAATTTCCACAACTGGTCATAATTGTCTCAGTTATGGCAAAGTACATCATAATAAAGCACTTCTTTACCTTTCACTTCATGGATTCTTGGATACAGTGCATTCTTGGATACATTGCAATGTCACAATGTATTCTGAAAATGTGACAGAGGTGTTGTCCAGTGACATGTTTTCAAAGAAACTAAAGCAAGCAGTCATTGACACAGGTCAGAAAAAGCAATCTGTCAGATTGGGGGAGGAAATTGGGAAGACAAGATTCCTAGTGGTGCTGCATGCAGAGTTTGAGCACTGCTACACTAAAGGCTCTGTTTCATGGAAATACCTTGGCAGTTGCTGCCTTGAAGTGCTTCTCCTACTCTCCATTTCTTGGAAGTTCCCTCCAACCTCCCTCTCTGTTGGAGCTCAGCTCTCTGTAAAGCAGCTGCTGAACTGCAGAATTTATAGCTAAGGTCATTAAATTGAATCAGAACTTATTTCAGATACCCTCCTGTTCTATTCTGCAAGTTGTGGCAGCTCAGACATATTTGGAAAGGAATATAAATAAACTCACAGAAGGCTGCCGTCAATAGGATTAGCTAAGTCACAGCTACCACAGCTGCGTTCAGATCCACATGTGAGGGTAACATTGGAAAGATGTG
The DNA here is from genome assembly GCF_963921805.1 of Phalacrocorax carbo. Taxonomy (NCBI): domain Eukaryota; kingdom Metazoa; phylum Chordata; class Aves; order Suliformes; family Phalacrocoracidae; genus Phalacrocorax; species Phalacrocorax carbo. The sequence goes on along the minus strand of NC_087523.1, from coordinate 14,041,814 downwards.
TACACTCCACCTTCAAGTGCATCAGTAACATTTCCTTCTCAGTTTATGCCAGATTGAACTCATTGTTATTCTGCATTAGAATATCTAGCAATAGTTAAACGTCATTTAGAATTGAATTTATAGGTTTTTGTAGCCCTTTTCTTTCTAATTTGTACATCACCTTGAGTCCCACATCGTTTCTTTGACATATCCATTAACCCTTTTTTGTTTTGAAAGGCAAGTATGTCTCAAAAAATGACAAAGCTCAGTCTATCTTCATGGAGTGAACTGATCAATATAAAAAGGAGAGTGAACTGTCTTAAGGGAAATAGTCTCTGATAGGTGCCTTCTGATAAGCTGTGGAAGCTCAATCAGCAAGCCCTACAGCTGCTGTCCTAGTCAGATGTTAAACTGCATCAGCAAAGAGCCTCAGCATCTGCTGGTTTCCAACAGAGTTCTCCCAGAAAGGAGTAACTCCTCTATATTTGCAGACAAAGCCATTAGGTAGTTCAAAGGTAAGAAAAAGTGAAAGATACCCTCACTTTAAGCTCTTGCTCTACCTGTAGATTCAGAAAAGTTAGGAAAACGGCATATAATGTTACTATTTACAGTAAGCAGAGAAAAGGTACTATGATGCCTTGTTAACCTATTGAAATGATAGCAATCGATGCATTAAAATCAAAATACACTTCTTGTTTCATAGTATGTCCTGCAGTTTTAACCATGCACTGTATCTTAAACATGTATGCAAGAATTTAAAAATAAATCATCACCAGCTAATGGTTTTAGGACATATTATACAAAATGTCCAATATTCATGATGCAACAAGACTAGACAGACCTAAGTAGAAGGCAAAAATAACCTGCCTTCTGTAATTCCATGGTGGTGCAGCCCCCCCCACCCCCCACCCTGCCGGCTCACTCTAAGATCCCAGGATAAGCCCTATTGTGTTATCTAGGTCATAACAACATGGGTGCCAGGCAATCTCTGTCCACACCTGGGCCATCTGCTCCCTGACTGTACCAGAACTGTGGCCAGAATGTAAAATATTGACCAAAGCCAATCATCTCGATCCTATAACTAGTGATCCAAAAGTGAGACCTTTGGAGCTCTCCAGGACCGCAGCGGGCTGCGTGACCCAGCATCTCCCCCCGGGCTGGGACGCTGCTCAGGATAGATTTTGTGAGGACTGAAGGATCATCTGCTGATGATTTTGGAGGATCCAAAGGCATAATTTCGCAAGGTTTGCTGGCCTTGCGCTGATGAAAGCCAGCATGTAAAAGTGAATAATTTATGAAACTCACAAAAAGGGAAATTTTATGCACAGGTTAACCTTGGGGTGTGTGTGCATGTGTGCAATTTGACTATATATATTAACCCTATTCACATAAACTGTTGACCAAGTCTGAGACTAAGATTGGACGTAGCTGCATCTAGACCTACCTCTGAAAGAAGTTTAGAAAGCAAAGGGGTCTATTCTGAACCTTATGACTCAACGGGAGGGTCCTCCTTATCCCCTGCATCCACAATCCCTCTGAATCATTCTAACTGGACTATACCTCAATTTTCCTTTGAGCGCTTCTATGTGAGTAACAGAGTGAACATTGCCATTCTCAAATCTTTAACTAAGTTGCTATGTTAATTGTAAAAAATTCCATCAAATTGCTGTTTTAAATTGGCTGATGCTGTTAAGAATTATACAACCTAATACTATCTCAAAATATTAATAAATCTTAAATTGCTAACCAAAGCTGTGTAACAAATCATATTTCTGACAACTTGGTGTATTCAGCAGGATATACAAGGCTGTATCAACAATTAGGATACACAAGTCTGTATTTGCAACACATGGGGACAAAGAAGCGTAACAAACATTAGGAAACTTCCTGGAAACGTCTTATTTCTAACAACATAAACAGGTATGTGCGTGAATTCCCCCAAAACACTCTATCTCTGGGTGAATGTGAGAAAAAGAGTGGATATTTATTGAGTGTGATACAGAGATGACTGAAAGCCATTGAGTACTGATGTCTTAATGCATTTTTTTAAGCATCTGAGCCTTTGGAACTGACAGAAACATACTCTCCCACTTGATGCTTTATTTTTGAATTGGCGAGGGATGACAACAGCAACGAAACATCTGTGGCTCAAGCTAATGAATATTAATTTTCCAACACAATCACTTGTGAATATACATCCATGCTTTTTGTTACTTTGCTTTATGCACTATTATAAGATATGTTTGAATAAGACAATGACTAATACAGTATACAAAGGCAGGATGGGCAGTACCTTTTAAATCCCAAACTATGAGATACCAGACAGAAACACAACAAGGAATTAAAATAAAAAATCTCTAGGGAACCATTATCATGCAGGTACTTAACCCGCTAATTATCTAGCACACATGCAGATACTAATGTCATTTCAAGGGCAGCAGGGCTGTTTATCATTCATCAACTCTACTGCTCCAACAGCCTGCTTTCCTGACATAAGGTAATGTAGCATAACCAAATATGACAATTCACAACACTGTATTTTAGCAAAGTACAACATGAAAAAGCATCTCCATCTGAAAGGCACTTCTAATCTGAAGGACTCAAACAGTGAAGTGTCACTTGGCATTTTAGGAGGCACACGTGAGAAGAACCAGTTCCAGACCATGTGCTGGGCTTCAAAAATTTGCAGTAAAATTTATCTTTACTACCTACCTCAGATTTAAAGCAATGTATTTACAGACAGAACTTTAGATAACTAAAGGAAATCTGACTGTGAATGTTGACTTTGACTTAAAGGAAACAAAACAATCACAGAATCACAGAATCCCAGGTTGGAAGGGACCTCAGGGATCATCTAGTCCAACCTCTCTAGGAAGAGCAGAGTCTAGACAAGGTGGCCCAGCACCCTGTCCAGGCAAATATTAAAAGTGTCCAACGTGGCCGAGTCAACCCCTGCCCTGGGGAGATTATTCCAATGGTGACTGTCCTCACGGTGAAAAACTTCCCTCTCGTGTCCAACCGGAATCTCCTCAAGAGCAACTTGTGTCCATTCCCCCTTGTCCTCTCCATGGGACTCCTTGTAAAAAGGGAGTCTCCACCTTCTTTGTAGCTGCCCCTTAAGTACTGGTACATGGTGATGAGATCCCCTCTGAGCCTCCTTTTCTCAAGGCTGAACAAACCCAGCTCTCCCAGCCTGTCCTCGTATGGCAGCTTCCCAGTCCTTTGATCATCAAAACAAGTATATATAAAAATTATTGCCAACCGATATATGTACATATCACTTCTATTGAAAATAAAATACATTTTGAAATTCTTTTTAATGTTATATAGAGCTAAGAAAGTTGTAGAAACTTTTTTCATCCCACAGCCATTCTGAAGTTGGCTAAATCCATAAATATTCTACTAATTTAGAAGCAATTCCTGTTTATTTTTAACTTGAATCACTGTAACTGTCCTGTATTTCAACTCTTTAATTAGAGAATCCTAACTGAGGTGTAGTTCTTACTTACATAAGAAATATAATTAATTTATATTTTATAAATGGAATTTGTATGGGTTTTCCTCTTTACCTGCTTTTATGTAGTCCTCCACAATACTCTGTGCTCTCTGGCTGAAGAGGTTACGGGAAAGCTTTGCGTCTAATGCACTAGCATGAATAAATATAGAAACATTCAGTGAAAAGACACCTGACTGAACATGTGCAGTAAGCAGTGAAGTTTTTCCTAGAGGAAATTGCTCTATGAAGAAGGGTACTTTCTATACTGTATTCCCTATCAGATAGCACCGATGGAACCAAACTGCTTTAAAATATTCATGTTAACTATTTAATAGCATTAAACCTTTACTGAATCAAAATTTTTCTAATAAGGTGTCCAACTCTGGCTACCTAGAGGTGGTGGAGTCACCATCCCTGGAGGTGTTCAAAAAATGTGTAGACATGGCAATTCAGGGCATGGTTTAGGAGGCCTGGGGGCGTTGGGTTGATGGTTGGACTTGATGATTTTAGAGGTCTTTTCCAAGCTAATGATTCTATGATTCTAACTGTCAAACAATCAAATATAACGGACATAACTCTGTTTGGGTAAACAGTTTCCATTTCACTTCTTAGATCTCACATTGTTTCTTCTTGCATTTATCCCCTGCAGACAGGGGATGTAACAAAGAGACATTCAGCAGTGATCGAAGAAGCAATGTCAGCCTATGTTCTATTTCAGTGAAGAGATTATGATTATAAAAAAGGGGAAGAAAATAATGTCTCTCCACTGACAGTTTCTTGACATACTTCTCTTCCTCTAACTTTTAGTCTATTCCTGGGATTCTTTTAACATTATCATCCATTCTCCCATTAACTTGCATTGTTTCCCAGAAATGTTTATGAGACTCCCATCAACAGATTATTGAACTTTATTAGCTTGCTGATTCACCCCTTTTCCTGTTTATTGATGAAAATGTTAATTAACGCTGAAGGCATTTCCAGATCGTTTGATACCTGCTTTCCTGAGCCTGTATGGAAGATTTTTTACAGCATGTCAGGAGTATTTTCTGGAAAAAAATGTTTCTGCCTTGGTAACAACATCAAATGTTGGAGGTCTACATCTAGTAGGAATGGACAGCCACAGCACATGTTCAGTTTGGTCATCACTGCTCTGACCTTATTATGCTGTATCTCATTACTAACTTAAAATACAGTATCATTTAGCATATGGTACATTAGAGCTTGCAGCAGAGAGAGTATTCAGGACTATTTCCCCTTTTTACAGCAGTACGTTTGTAATATCCTGAAGGCACAGCAATGAATCACATTCTATTGCAACAGCAGCGTAACATGGGCTTGTCATCAATCCACACAATGGACTTGAATATAGACATTTTTGTCTGACGTCAGCTGCAACAGTCACGGAAGGGCTGGAATTTTGTGTGCAGTGATGCAGCCTTTCAGGATATAGGATGGACATTGGGCAGTGTTACAGGGATAACACACCTTTCATCTTTTGTATCTAATTTTCTGTATACTGAAGATAATAAGCATTAAGAAAAAGATTCCCTGAAACAAACAACTCCCACTTGCAACCACCACCCCTACTCAGCTCTAAAAATAACACATGCAGTGAATACAGGCATTTGTTCATTAACTTCCTTTTCATCCGGTGCAATCTTCTCCCTTTGATATTGTAATTTGGATGAATTTATCATCACTAACATGGCTTTTAAGAACAGAAGAAATAGTAAAAAATATTCTGCTGGTTATCCTGTTTTAAATACAGCAATGATCAGTAAGGTGTCACTGATGCCTTTCCATCACTTTGTGTTTTGACAGAAGATCTTCTAGGTGCAGGAAGGGAATTAATTTCCAAGCTCTATCAGTCCTCAATTTTTTTGCCAAAATTTCCATACACTATGGTGCTGGGTTTTATAACATGAATCTCTTCCACTAGTAACTATCCTGAGAACACAAACTTATTTCCCATAGGCCATCAATCAGTCTTTAGAGAGCAAAACCTTATGGTTACTGCTTTGCTGATCTGGTCTGTGATTTAAGGAAAAAGCTTTGGAATATCATTACCAGCCTGTTGGTCCAGTCAGCCTTCCATTCAAAACAAGCAGAAAATATTTCCTATGAAAAAGCATTGATAAAGAATTCAGAAGAGCTAGATTTCTCCTGTCTGTCTGTTAGCCACACTGTAATTTTTCTTTATCTTATCCATTACAAAGAATAGTCATTCACACATTTCTATCAGAAAAAAACATTACAGGTTTCAAGAAACCAACCCTAAACTTTACTAGAAGATACTGGCAACAGAAAGATCCTTTCTAGACATTAAATATATTGAGATTGGTATCAATAAAGACATATACCAAATATTCTCTTTCCATCTTATGGAATGCTCAACCATCTGCCAAAGCAGAAGTTGGTATAAGCTGATGTGGCACAGCTGATTTAAGAAAAAAAATAATTTAAAATTCCGATTTGCAGCAGCAGAATCTCCAACAATGTTTTGGTTCAGTGCATTTCTCTCTTGGTATAAATCTTGTGTTTCTATAATTACGAAGGCCATTGGCAGGACTGAACAGTATACAAGCCCATGCAACCAGATGCAGTGCATCTGAAGGTCCTGAGGAAGCTGAATTTCATAGGGCATGGTGCTCAGGGACTTTCCTGATGACTGGAGAAAGGCACATAGCCCATCTTCAAGAAACATAAGAAGGTTCTGGGGAACCTCAGTCTGTGGGAGAATTATGGAGCAAGACCTCCTCAAAGCCATTTCTAGTCACAAGAGAAGAAACAAGAAAAGCGACAGGGAAAAGCCAAAGTCCAGCTGGTGGTCAGTTGCTAGTGGTACCTCTCAGGACTGATACTTCATCACTGGGCCCAATATTTCTCAAGGTTTTTGCTAACAACTTGGATGGTGAGCATGAGAACACCCTCTGCAAGTTGGTAGATGATAACAACAAGGGGGTAGTGGCTGATATATTGGGGGTTATTACCTTCTTTCTGGCACTGGAATATTTTGTCCAGAGTTGGGCCTCTCAGGACAAGAAAGGCATAGACACTATGGAGCAAGTGCAGCACAACCAAGGTGGGCAGGGGTTGAAGCACAGAATATGGGTTGAACAAACCCAGAACACGTGAACATGGAAGCACTCACACCTGTCCCTACATTGCTGACAGCACTGGCCCCAGTGCTTCTGCTTTCAGAGTACATTTTCATCATTAACCTTGGAGGATCTTGTCTGACCATGAGTGGTTTTGGTATCCACAGCAGCATTCTGTCCATCAAGAGAAATACCACATTAAGGAGGCATAGCAGCAATTACAACTGTGGGTAAGTACACACAGCAGTGAGAAATTGTGGTCCTTATACTTACTGCAGCCAGAATACACTTCTTATTGTAACTAATAATAAAAGCACATCCTCTGAAATGTAGATATAGTCTATCTTAAACTGTAATAAACCTGGGGAAAATGTTATTCAGCCAAACAAGCATTTTATATGTCAGTCTTCACAGTTTCCAATGCAAGTACATTATCAGGAGCAGACATTATTGCTTTTTAAATAGAACTGTGCTTAACATTGTTTAACAGACATATGATGGTGATTATTATAGGTTGGGCAGGCTAAGCTAAATCTTATGTCTTGCTGCTTCCATGCCAATTTACTTTCAAACTGGTTTGTAAGAGCCCTAACAGGAGCAATACCACAGAATCAGCAAACCTCATCACTGTTGTTATATCCCAACATATCCAGATGCTGGTACTGAAGCATGAAGATGTTGTAAGTGCACATTTTAGCCCTTTTGCAAAGGCACAAATGAGGTGAGATCATTCAGAAGAAACCTATTGACTGTACCCGGCTGAAATGATCACTTGCTACCTCGCAGGCTGTGGATGAAGGTTTCGCAGAAGCACAGGGACCCAGCGCTCTCAGGAAGCAGGCAGCCATCTGATTTCATTAACTGCTGTCATCCAGCAGTGCCAAGGCTGATGGACAATTCAAGTTTCTTTCACATTATGAAGGTTACTAACTTCTTTCTAAGAGTACTGCAGACAAAACTATAAAGAGCAGGACTATCAATGGATAAGCCTTAAAGGAAGCAACTTGTAACTCATGGCCTCAGAGGTGAGGCTGAAACTACCTAAAGGCCTAATCCCATAACATATAGGATATTTGCCTCCTTTCTATTATTGGGGACAGAAGCCTGCCTAGATAACAAAGACTATCCTTGTACAAAGAGTAACTCTTAAGATATTCTGTAAGTTTGAGGGCTTGGGCATAGATTTCTTCTTAAAATTTTATTTTAAAAAATTCCAGATCTTTGGAAACTGACTAGGCTTTAATTTTAAACTTTATATAATCTCAAATATAGACCACTTAAAAATTTCTTATTACCTGAATTGGGCCACTGCTATAGTAAGTTTTCCTGTAGATGAAATAGAGAAATTAAAAGCTGGTATTTCCTTTGTTTAGTAGAAGTTTTTACTCACTCAAGATTAGGTCTTTGCTTCTGAATAACCTCAGAAAAATAAATATTCATAAAACAAAGTACCAAATACACTAATTACATAGAAAACCTGAAACCATCCATATCTTATATGTACAGATAATTTTGGATACTGTGAATTAACTTTCATTTAAAAAGTGAGAAAAAAGACATTTTCACCTCATATATGATTTTCTTCTACATTAGTGACTGGTCTACCTCAGTTTCAAATTTGAGAATTTGGACAGAAAACTGAATACCACAGGAGCAGTTTGTTTCCTTTTATTGCTGTTAGCACTTACGAAGTTATCTGTGGCTCTTAAATTTTCTGTTGTGGTCTGCTCCCTGGATCTCACCCAGTCATTTTCATTGTAAAATATGGTATTTTGGATGGTTTTCCACTTTAAATTTTTTTCTTTTTTTTTTTTTTAAAATGTTCAAATGAACATCTTGAAGAAATCAACAGCCTTTTAACTTGTGTAAGAAGAGCAGTTCAGTGCAGTCACACATACAAACTTGAGGATAGTGACAAGACTATTCCAATATTTTTGTCCCACCTGTTTCAGAAATTGATAGGTTTCAGTTACTATTCAGCCTGCACGACAATCAAAATGAAAATTATTCTCACTTACAAGGCTTTCCCTCATTTGACATCCTATTTTTTAGAAGTGTATTTTTGATTTATACCTTAAATTCTGTAAATATAGAAAAATATAAGCTAATTTTTTTAAATTTCAGTTAGGATACTTTAGCTGCATTATCTTGGCTGATCAATAAACCTTTAGAAACCTGGATATCTGAACATTCAGTCTATTCTGTACCTTATTGTATAATCCTTATCTGAATATTGTGCAATAACTATAACCCTGACAAAGGAGCAGAACATAAAATTTTACCCAAACATAATTTTCTAGTCATTCTTCACATCACTGTGAAGTCCTAAGATCAAACCCAGACCATTCAATCTGCAAAACTACAACAAGAGCATGTGTTACGTCAGGGCAGAGAGACAAAGAAAGAGGATGAGAATGCCCCCAGCTCTCTGGCAGGTGCTCCGCAAATGATGTACCTGGGCTACCAAGGGGAAGCAAGGGCCAGAACCCTTTCTGTGAAAGCATGGATGAGCCACAGAAGGCTTCCTTCTCTTCTGTGCTGAGATGATCCTGGCACAGACGAGCTGAATCATGGGGCATAACAGTTAGTTGAGATGACATCCATTATTTCCTACCATAACAACAGAACATTTTGCTTTCCACCCCGAGGGTCATAATTCTCAGTTATTGCTGAGTTGAGACTTCTGCTGCAAGTGTTTAGAAATATTGCTTGCATATAATGGATTCTGATACATTAGTGAAGCTCCTCTGGGACTCCCAACAATATAGCATGCCCTCCAGCAATTCCCAACAGCTTAGTTGAGCTACAGATGCTGTGGTTTGCAGTATTTTAGTCTTATCTCACCACTGTGAGGCCTAAAATTAGTGCATTCGTGCAGGTAAACCTGGCAGCTCCAGGTACAGATAACTACGCTGCAAGTAAGGATGCTGCTATACTGTGGCATGGTGGTTCCTTCCACCATGGGCTGGCTCAGAGCTGTACTCTTGCCATGATCTCAGTTGCCCTTAGCTACACAGTGCAGAAGAGCAAGACTGATACGTCTCTTGACAGACAGTTTACCTTCAGACTCCTGTATATTGCTGTTTAGCTCTTTCTTGAACGTAGTGTTAAATCCTATCATTACCTCCTGAATTCAAGGGGACTGAAGGGGAATAATCCCCTCCATCTTTGAGGGACCACATCAGAGCTACACAAGAGGAAGATGAGAAACAGATGAGGGGAGGAAGATGAGGAGAGGCTACCGCCATAGATTTGACTTCTGTTCTATCTCCAAGATATCAGCCAGTGCTGTATCTGTTGCAGGGGAGTGCGGCAGGCAAGAAAGAAAGCACAACCTGAAATTCAATTGAAAGACACTGTCACAAAAATAATTACATTTTATTGCCACTGGAGTTCTGTTTTGATTTCATTTTTGCTTTACTTTGGGAAGCTGCTCTTGCATATTGGAAAGTGAACATTTGCTTTCTTGCCCTTCCACTATATGAAGGTCTCTCACATCTCTTTCTTTTTGGAAAATATTTTAAAGCAAGAGTGCTATAGCATGGCAAGCTTTGTCCCAAGAGGTGCAGTTCTCCCTTGTCAAAATATGTGCAGGGTATTTTTTCCAAGGTTAGTGAACGGAATGTAACCTACAACATCTGCTAATGGCTGGAAACCTGCTGTGCCTCTGAATTAGATTCCTATGACAGACGACACGTGTCTGCCAGGAAAGATGCTTTTAAAATAGGCCATCTATTATTTTTTAATTTACAGAGGTAACAAACACAACTCTTCAGATATATTTTAGGAATTTGTTTCAGGAAAGGAATAGAAAGAGGTGAGATAGGCACAGAGAGGATGATAAGCACAGGGAAAAGAGTCCCTATGACTATTGCACTATCTACATTCACTGTTACAGCCTAGCAGGATCTAGCCCTTACAACAAGACCGGTGCTAAAAGGCTGTCCAGTCCCCGGGTCTTAGACACCTCTGCCTCCTTTGGTGGGCTCAGAATATTGCATTTCTCCACTCAATCTTCAGGGGTACTTCCAATTTTCAAACCTATTCAGGCAGCAAATTAGAAAAAATTCAAACAATTTAATCCCACAGTTCTCCTAGGACCCCCAGCCTGCTGCAGTTCACAGTGCAGACAGAAGAAGATTGTTTTGCTTTGGAAATTTTCATACATGCTTCCAGAATTACATATTATAGGATTTTCACCAAAAACCCCTTGAACTTTAAGGAAAAACACTGCCCCCTAACATGCACGCACAAACACACACAGTGCATTTTTGAGGGTGGCAGTAGAATTTGCTGACAAAAAGCCACAAAGACAGACACCCTCCCTGCCCTTCCCCAACCCACACCAAATGAGAAGTTCTTAAAGATCCGTATTCAGAACCTTGTCAGCTTCAGTCATAAATAAAAATTAAGTGAGACACAGACACAGCCTTAACAAAAAAATAACCCACATTCCAAAAAGGTCATCATGAGAAAGCACACATGGTCATTATGGATACAAACAAGAACATTCCTAGAAAATCCTAGAAAAAAAAAAGAACAAAAGAAATCTTTAATTTCAACCAAACACTCAGAATCCCGTGCTACTTCAAATCTTCCTGTTTTTCCAGCCTTAAACCCCAGTGTCCCAGGCTCGATCCTCTCTTGAAGAGACTCTCCCATGCCAAGGTGTAGCAATCTGATGTTCTACAAATACAGAGATGCCTCCCATGTTCCTTTTCATTTCCAGCTCCCAGGTTTGAACCAGCAGAAGTGCATCTGCAATTTCTACCAGGTAAATTAATATGGATTTCTATAAAAAGCTAAAGATATGGCACATAAATTAAATATTTGAAACTAAGGGTTCTAAAGTTTGATTTTTCAGCTTAAGTAATCATTTCCATTCACAGCTGTTTGACCTCTTAACATCTTAATTAAAACCTTTTGGGAGGATAATAAAATATGCTATTCAATTGAACATCGGACAATTTTACAGCTGATACCAAATGTTATATGATAAACTTAGAGCTGAGTTTCAAAGCATCATTGGCAGCAATGGCAATTAAAGACAGAGTTGATCTAAAAATCTCAGGTAATAAGTTTCTCCTGCATTCATTACTCAAGTGGAAATATTTTTATAAAACAGTTTGGGACTTTTTTCTAATGCCAGTATAAAAACTAGTTCATGAGCAGTCCAGCTGAAATTTAGTGAGAACTGGGCATTAAATTCTTCATACCTGCTATGGAAACATTGTATTCTTTTTTTTAAATGGCATTCTGAAAACTATCAAGTTCCACTGCCTTCAACACAAACCACCAACATGAGAGTAGCTTAACATAGTAAATACAATCCATTAGTAATATCCCAACTAATTACAAGAGATAAGGATGGACTTGTCCATACATGTGCCTACCCTTCAATACATCCTCAAAAAAATTAAAGAAAGCTCTTATTTATTATACAATTTCTGTAACACACAGCACCAAAAGCTTTTTAAAACCTGAACATCATATAGTCTAAGAGATGAGACAGTCAAATTAAAACTGCTTTCATAATGTTCTTTAAGAGCCTCCTTACTCCAGGCTCCAGAGTATTTGCTTTAAAGTGCTGGACCTTGCTGCTGCCCTGGAGAGAGGGCAGCACTTCCCGGAGCGGCTCTCACCACCTTCACCCAGCCCATCTTAGAGGGGGAGGTAAAGGGTCTAGCAGGGCAGGCCCACTGTGAGACAGATCTTGGGGGGAAACTTCCTTCTGACCTCAACAGAAGGCTAATTTAATTTCCTGTATGTTGCCTTTCCCTATCAAGGCAAAGGTAAAAGGAACATTACAGAGGTTTATGGATTCTTTCAAATACCTCTGCACCGAGCTGATGTGGCAGAAGTCTCCTAATGCCTGGGCTAGTGTCTCAGTTGCAGTTCCAGCAGTGTAGGGGTTTTTTGTTTGTTTGGTTGGTTGGTTTTTTGTTTTTTTTCCATATTTAACAGACATTATGCTTAGCTGTTTCTTACTGAAAGATTTTATTTCTGGTGGTAGGTACTTAGTCATCTAACACAAAAGAGAAATTAGCTTTCAAAGCTAAGAAGAAAGCTTACTTTATTTTTGGTTGGTTGGCTTTTTTTAACATTTGCAGATGATTTAAAATCTGGATAAAATTGCTATCTAGTGCAACAGCAAAACAATTCATGTAAAACCACATCTGTTAATTCTTTCTGTGACTAAATGAACAATGCAATACTTCAAAAGTCATACAAGTAACTTTCCTGCAGCCCAGTTCTTACCAGCACAAAGTAAGGAGAAATAAACTGTTGCTGCTTTAGAAAACGAGGTCACAAGGAAATTCATTAGATAGACAGAAATCCTCAAGGCCTCCATTCTGCAATTAGATGCATGATATTGGAGGTCTGTGTCTCTGGAGAATCCCACTACTTTGAAATAGAGTTTCAATTGACTGCCATGGGGTACCAGACTGCTGTGGTGGGTCTGTCTCCATCAGGAAATTGATAAACAGGACATACTTGAATCACTATTAATTTGCAAAGTTTTATATCCAGTCTAAATCAAGTAAACAGACTTTCTTTAAATTTCTGCCATAAAGAAAAAGTCAGGAAACTGTTAATGAACAGGAAAAACAAAGCATCCTAATTTCGTGCTCTGCAATAGGAAGAGTTTCTTCACTTTCTGCATATTCTTTTTTACCTTCCTAAATTAATTTGTCATTTGTTGGAAGACAAACAGAACAAAACAACAACCAGCCCTTTATACTTTTTATGCCCTCTGTATAATATATACTTTGAATATTACCACCATTGAAAACCCAGGGAAGTGTCTGTTTCTTTCCGCAGTGAACTCAGTCAGCATTACACCCTGCTGTATGCATGGGCTCCATGAGACCAAGGACCAAAAAAGAATCCATATACATTGTAGATACTAAAATCTGTCATTTGAATTGCAGGATAGCATCACAGAGCTGTAGAATATCTCAAGTTGGAAGGGACCCATAAATATCACCAAGTCCACCTCCTTGCTCCTTGCAGGATGACCTAAAACTAAACCATATGACAAGGAGCGTTGTCCAGACACTTCGTGAACTCTGGCAGGCTCAGTGCCATGACCACTTCCCTGTGGAGCCTCTTCCAGTGACCAACCCATCTCTCAGTGAAGAACCTTTTCCTAATGTCCAGTCTGAACTTCCCCTGACACAGCTTCATTCCATTTCCTCACATCCTATCGCTGGTCACCAGCAGGAATAGGACAAGGCCCAGTTAGTGAAAATACTTATTAGTAATATATTTTTTTTAAAAGCTCTTCTTTGCCCATGGTGTAGCCACAGAACTTGTTTCATTTTACACTGCCAAAAAAGCTTCTGAATTTTCTCTAGGGTGAAAATCTCTGTTCCCATTTTTAATTTCACAAATTGGAAAGATTAAGGGTGATGTTGCACATTTTAAGGATGCAAGACTGAGGCAAGCAGTGTTAAGTGTTTATTGGCTTTGAAATAAACAGTAGTTTGAGCTGCTTAAACTATCATTGCCAGAAAATGTAGCTTTTTATAGTACCTTTTAGGCAAATGCTGATAGAGCTAGGCTCATCTGGTGAACGAAGGCTTTAGTGTACGTAAGCAGCCCTGGGCAGATGCAATGTGCCTACGCTAACAGCCCTCTTGTGCAAGCAAGGTATTGTAGCAGGCACAGCACAGTGTTAGTGTGACTGCTTCCATCTGGAGCAGAGTTGGTGCGCGTGTAGCTGGGTCTAAGCTTGTCCTTGCCTGTAGGTGATACTCTAAGGACCTCCACACAGAGCCTGAATGTTCTGAAAATGGGACTGGCAGAGGTCTTGCAGGCCCACATAATGAGGCATGCTCACAATGAGGCCACCCTAGCACTGGAAGGAAACGTGCAAAGAATGGAAAAAATATCTCTACATAATTGTATTATCTTAATCATAGGACTGTCCTTTTTCCCTTCTACAATCTCCTGCTTCATATACTACCTTTCACTTTCTGCAAGTGAGATAGTGGAAGTTAATATGAAAAAAACCCACCATAAATACCAAACAGCCCCCAACAATAATTAAACTGAGAGGAAAAATCTTGCAGTCTTTTTTTTTTTCTAAACAAAGATTAGCTAGCTGAAAAATGCAATTAATCTTTCCTTCATTGTTTTGTTTTGACATTCGTAGCAGCCTTTTTTTAACTTAAGCCCAGCATGTATAAGTCCTCTATAGAATAACAGGTTGTTTGCAGGTATTTTCTTCTTAGAAAAATTATACCATCTAAGAAGTATAAAAACGCAAGAACTCTGTACTTCTCCACTTCTCAGAGAACTGAAAGACCACAAAACCATCAATTTCTGTCTAAGAGAATAAGGTATTATTTTTAATTTGAAAGGGAATTATTCTGGACTTCGATAAATCAGCTTCATAAGAAGGTTCAAATTAAAATAAAGTAAAAGGGATCCCTCAAATGGTTTTTTGTTGAGAGAGAGATTGACATTGAATTTGAAGAGATTAAATTCAGATTACTATAGGCCCATATGCTAATTATGAAGTTCAGATTAACTATAAAATCCCAAAGCATAATCAGCCTTCTTTATTTCAAAGTCATGTCCTCTAAGTTGCCTGATTCAGGTTTTATAAATTAGCTCACCTTGCTAATTCTAGTAAATGAAAAGGTCTTTGCCCACCGCACCGGAAGTAACTAAGGGATCAGTCAATACTTGTGAATGGGATTATTAGAAATTAGCCTTGAGGGGAGGAAAGAAAAAAGCATATAAAATCTTAAAGGAGATCTTGATCCTTCAGTTTCTCATGCATCAAGCAAGAAGGATACCCTACTGATAGGACATTATTAGGCAAAACACAAAACTGCATAAGCAGGGGTCCCCTTGAAATCTGGACTAGGGAACTTGAGTGATGTAGGGGAATAGACAGGGATCGGCGACCGGAAGATTACGGGATGTGACGGAAAGATAGACTCCTCCCCATAGGAGTGGCAGGAACAGGAAGCGCAAGAGCTATATAAGCGTGTGACGCAGCCAAATAGACGGACATTTTGCATCCATCATATTGATGTCTGTGCATCACTGTCCCCAGGGTGGGTAGAGCCCTGTGTCCTGGAGGTATGCGGCCCAAGAGAGTACTACCTAAATACTAAATGGTACAGGTGACTAAAAGTTGATTTGTTCAGAGAGGCTAATTTTCACACTAAAATAATGTCATAGAAATATTAGATATAGAACAAATGCAATTAAATACCTACATGAAATTAAAACGTACTGAATTAAAGTAAAACAATTACATTTCCATACTAAAACTCTAACAAATATTAAATGATTGCTCACAGACTTTGAAGGCTTGCTTTATGTCAGTTAATATAAAGACTTCCTGGGAGTCTTATTAATTTAAGACAAAAAAGAAACTTCCTGAACTAACAACACAGGGGTAAGAAAGATTTTGTCCTCAAAAAAACCCCAAACCTAAGAGAAGCTGGACAACATACTGGGTCACTACAGTACAGTAGATTAACATATAGCTCTTTCAGTACTCAAGGGAATGACTAAGGCAGGAGATCTTGAGAGTAGAATATTTCTACCTAATTTAGATTCCAGAACAGAGTTTAAGCTTCTTATCAGCCACCAGGTAAGTTTCTATCTCTTCAGAAGAATATGACCCTCTCCCCCACTATGCTCAAAATAATCAGAGGTCATACGCAATCTCAATTTCTTCCCAAGATTATGATTTACTTATCTGCAAGGTGTTATACTTTTCCCCCTTTCCTCCATCCATGATAGACATTACAGATTTTAACTACCTTTTTAAGAATTATTCTTTGGTGCCCCTGCATAGTTATGTTCAACAATAAATAATAGAGTCAACAACAATCTCCCTCGGTGATAGTACATTTCAGAAGGTCTTACTGAAAGCAGTCAAGTAGACCTTGTGCAGTTCTGCCACTTCTTGAACCAGAAAAAGATTTTTTTTTTTCATTTTTCCTTGACCTCTATCACTGGACATATTCATAAAGTTGTCCAATTTTTTTCAGCAAAATTGTTGCTAAGATACTGGGTTTTCAAACTGTTTCTTTCCATAAGAGATTCTTCAAATCTCTGGGGGTGTGCTTTGGAACTGCTGCCACTGGGCGTTGTTGCAGTTCCAGTTTTCTTGGATCTTCCACAAAGTGGTGTGTTCCTCCTTCCAGTGAGGGATACTCATTGTATGTTGGTTTTGCCCTTCAAGTTCAAATTCCTAATGGAAGAGTCAGCCTAATCAGGTATCAATCAGGTAACCCAAGTTGCAAAAGTGGAAATAAATATTATTTCAGAACTATTTTGCACAATTCCTAAATACTAGAATGGGGCACTTCACAAATGAGATTTCGAACATCAATGGGTCTATTTTTAGTTTTACATAGGAAACAAGATTACGAGAAAAATCTCATCTTCCTTGTTTACCAAAAAACTTCATTTTAAGGTATATAACATAAGGTCATATAACAAAATTCCTCCTTAAAGTATCAGCACAACTTGGAGCCTCCAAGGGAGCCACTATCCACTGAAATTACTGACCTTGTTGCCAAACTCACGACAATAGCCCAAAGATCTGAGCACATTGATCTGGGCTCTGTTCAAGGGTGGGAGAAACTAAAACAAACAGCCATATAGTATTTTAAAGAGGAACTAGAACAGAAAAAAGGATTTAAACAAGAAATAACTTAGAATAAATATTGAATATGTGTAATAGTCCACTGTACTGATCAAGTGAGCACACTAAAGATTGTATCTTTCCTGTTTCTAACAGAAGTGCACTGAAGCAGGTTACCGTATCAGAGTCACCATATCTAACAGTGAGCACTTTGTACTACCTTGTGAAGACATTGTGTATAACTGTGTGGTCAGAATTGTCCTCATTTTATTTAGCAACTGGAATACTCTGGCTTTTTCAGGTTATGAATATTTTTTTAAATAAAATACCTGCAGGAGCAGGTATCTATGAAGATAAATATATTAGTAGCAAAACTTCACTGCAAAATACATCATTACATTTGGTATTTAGACCCTCTTATGACCCCCAGTTACAAAACATGCATAACATCCTTTGCCTCTAATCACAGGGTGACAAAAGTCCAAAACATCAGGAACCTGCTACAAGATCATTATTTCTCCAAATAAAAATAATGTGAAAATGTATAGCTATCTTCACTCAGTCTTCAGTTAAATCCTTTTATGGACTGCAAACCTTACTTATATTAATATGTACTTTGAACTGGGGCACTTAGTGCTATTACAAATAAATAACAGATTCCAGTGCATTCTAAGAATTCACTACTAGTCATGAAAATGTTGACTAAATTTGGCTTAGTGATCATTAACTTGGCATAATGAACTGAGCCAAATGCAGGGAGAACATTTCATTAGCTGCAGTTCAACTTCAGATGGTGTCATGCCCAGTCAAGCAGCTTGCCCACCTCCTCCTTCTCCAAGGCCACAGCTCTCCTTTGGAGCATTTGTGAGGGGAAACAGTTTCCAAGACTAATCCTACAAATTCTTTTCAAGCTTTCTGTCCTCCCTCTGGAGTCATTCATGGCTAATTAATACTTGGCCCATTTGTCATCTTGTCTGCTCTTCCCTCAAGTAATAAATTTCCTTTAAAAAGGCTGTGTTTTATCACAGGATGGCAAATCCTGCCCCTCACTCATGTTATTCTTTAGGAGATGCAGCCCACCCAGACTTGGTCTCAATATCAGTAGTTATGGTCCTTTAAGAACAAATATTACAGAAACCACAGGAATTCAGGATCTCCAGGCAGCTTTGTGTAAAGGAACAGCCAGCCTCTTGCAATGCTGCTATAAATTTCAGATTCATCATTTTGCAGATGACAGCATGGACTCCACAGAGACATCTTTTAAATAGTTCAATAGAGAAGAGAGGTGACTTATTATCAGTATTCCTTTACAAGTGTAAAAAATAAAATTTTAAGTTGAACTGTTGACAGGATCTTTTTCTCTGATGTCACAGCAGGATTATCAAAGGCTACTTGAAATGCTGATACTGAAAAAAGCCTCTGAAAGATATATAGAGGGATTCCTTACTGCCTAAGGTAATGTCGTGGGTTAACTCTGGTCGGCAACTAAACCCTACACAGCAGCTCACTCACTCCACCCACTGGGTTGGGGGAGAGAATAAAAGGAGTAAAAGTGAGAAAAATCATGGGTTGAGATAAGAACAGTTTAATAGGTTAAGCAAAAGCTGCAGAGACAAACAAAGCAAAACAAGGAATTCACTCCTTCCCATGGGCAGGCAGGTGCTCAGCCATCTCCAGGAAAGCAGGGCTCCATCACGTGTAACAGTGACTTGGGAAGACAAACACTGTAACTCAGAATGTCCTGCCCTTTCTTTCTTCTTCCCCAGCTTTATATGCTGAGCATGACATCATATGGTGTGGAATATCCCTTTGGTCAGTTGGGGTCAGCTGTCCTGGCTGTGTCCCCTCCCAGCTCCTTGTGCACCCCCAGCCTAGTCACTGGTGGGGTGAGGTGAGAAGCAGAAAAGGCCTCGACTCTGTGCAAGCCCCGCTCAGCAGGAATGAAAACATCCCTGTGTTACCAACACTGTTTCCAGCACAAATCCAAAACACAGCCCCATACTAGCTACTATGAAGAAAATTAACTAGCCCAGTCAAAACCAGCACAGGTAATATTATGATGACATTTACTGTTAAATAGTGTAAGCGGAGTGACTACAGGGATTACATATTACTTGAGAAGGGCTGAGACAGGATTCATCCAGGCTAGCAAGACATAAAATTCATGCAGGCTTCATGAAAAACACTATTATTCCAGTGCAAGACAAAAGTTAACTGAAGACCTCATCAAGACAATAGTCAGTCTGGAAGAATGCTGTACCTGAAGGCACACAAAGGTAATGCTTCTATTAGAGAGGGAATGCTTACTGAACTTTACAACCTTCACCCACCACTACTGCAGTACATATGGAGATAGAGACAAAACTTTAGCAATTACAAGTCTTTGCAAAGCTATTCAGTGCTAACCAAAACAAACAGAACATCTGGTGCCTGAGAGGAGAAAAAGAATGGGCCTGTCTGAACCTACAGCAATTGGAAACCTAACATTAACCCAGTACTGCCTGTGAATCAGTATAGTAGAGGATAGATTTGTCTCATTAGACTGTAGCAAGCATTTCTAGCCTAAACTTCTTTAGAAGCAGGCGTTAAAGGACGTGAGAAGTACTGTTGTCCATTACCAGTCAGAAACCCTCTATATCATCCTTACTTTCTTCCTTCTCCTCCTTTCTGTAGCTTGTTGCCTCCCCTTAACTGTGTAGGCCCAAGAGTAAAATGGCATTCCTTAAAATCAGAACAGAAATTTTTTTTCTGGTCTATTGTGCTGTACGGTACTTTAATCCAGGCCTTTGGGGCAATGCACAACTGAGAAAGCAGTGTGGAAAAGGGATTGGAACCAATGGGCATTGGAGCTATATTGGTGTATTTGCCAGCAAGGATATCTGTGAAATGATGGCCTCACTCTGTCTGCCCTTAGTGGTTAACTATTATTTATTTGAGTGGAGCAAAGAAGATACAGCTGTATGCACTGCTGACAAGCTAGGGGAGCAATACTACACTGAAACCTGTGCCTCAATACAAGTTACTAGAAAAGCAGCTCTGTATTTGGTATCATATTGCTGGACTGGTCCAAGCTACTCCAGTTATTTCCAGGAAGATCTTTGTATTTTGAATAACATTTTCTCAAAGATTTCTTGATCAAGTAGTTAAAATTTCTTCGTAGTTTTAATTCTGCATCTAAGCACAGGCTTTTCTGTTCCAATAGCTATTGGAGACCTAGACAAGGCTTGCTAACAGAAGCAGGTGTCAGCTTGCAGCTATTAGCAAGAAGAGCAATATTAAGATGAATATATGTTTGCATATTAAAGATGTTACAGCACCCTTTTTCTTGGCAATAAGATTTTGCTTTTGAAAATACCATTGACAGAAGAAATATCTACTGACCCAGTAAGAATCCTATAAACCATATTCCATATGCCAGTAGAATGACATCTAAATTGAGGAAAAGATCGCATATTCCCATTAAGGCAGAATTAGCTATAACCAGAGGTTAATGGAATAATACAGTCACGTCCTTTTACAGCTTCTCCTGGGAGTTAACACAATTTTATTTCGGAGGAAATAGAGAAAGAAATGTATATGTCACTCTCTTTGCCTTCCACTGTACATTTAGGATTGGAAAGACTGAACATTACTAACATTGAGGAGATTTTATTAGGCACTGTTATAGAGAGATTGAAACATTAGTAATAAAGTTTATGCCCTTTCTAGCTTCCTGTTCTCTTTTTAAAGTAGAATGATAGGAAGAAAATGTCAGTTGGAGACCTATTTCATTTGAGTTAGCCTATACTGGACATTCAGGAGTAATCTGAATAATACCAGCACAGAACTTCATTATTTATTTGACAGCTGCAGTCAGAGGCTGAACCAAGATCATATCATGCTATGCCCTGTACCATCATAAAGTGAGATAAAAGTGTCTCTATCCAGAGAGATTACAGTCTAAATTTGGGCTGTAATCTTGCAAATTTCTCTGATTATTTTAAAAAATGAAATAGTCCAACTGGTTGCAGTGGAATTTCTTGGGTTGCCCCAAGGAGCCTGGTATTACCCCCGGTAAGTTAGTGCTCTGAAAAAAGTGGGTGAGCCTTCCTTAAGCAGCACTCAACTGAAGCTAGTTAGCAAGTTTGCTGTTCTGCTTCTGAGGCCAGGCTAGTGTCCACAGGGACACGACACTGGAGATGTGCCATTTTGCTGGCCTTGTTTTTAAACACAGACTTTGTGTAAGTGCTGGTCATGCGTGCTTGTACTTGTGTGATCAAAAACAGTCATAGTTCCCTAGAGTGCTACATGCAATAGGCTAAATATGTTTTAGCCCCCCACCCCCAATAGAAGTGTAAGACCTCAGTGTGGCAGTCAGTTAAAAATGATTGAGTACGTATGGATAAAGTGCTGCTGCCTTATTCCTAGGCAATTGTACAGCTTGCGTATCTGACAGTCTATGCCTCCTTTGTGGATGTAACAGACAAATGACTTATGAGGACATCAAATATACAGTCATGTTGTCACACATAGGTGAACACAATTTGAATTCAAGAATAAGCATCTTGGAGTTCAAGGAAAGCATGTTTCTATACTTCTAACCTCTGGAAAGGGCACATCAAATTCAGTGGAAGATCCATCAAATTAAGTAAGGGTTGGCGGTTTGAAAAATCTCATCTTTTTCTTGGAAGGAACAAAGCAGAAAAAACATACATTTCTCAGTAGTAGTCAAAGTTCCTAGAATGTTATTTTCTGCTCATCTGATTATGTATCAGATGAAAGTCGTAGTTCAGGAAAAATCATCAATGACATCCTATGGCTTTAACAAAACTGAATATATATCTAATGATTTTAGTACTCCATTATTCCAATTTTGGAATCATTATCCTGCAGGATGCAAGATATCAGACTAAATCTATACGATATACAATCAGGACTCTCAGCAGATGCAAGTAGCATTCACTATCGTTGTTGGTACCCAATGATTAATTTTGTAGCAAACAGATCAATCTTCAGCCTATTTACAGAAGAATCCTTTATTTCTTACAGCTTCTACCATGCAAGTATTTGTAAGCTATTGTTTAGGTTTTTAATCAAAGACTTTTTTTTTCCCCTCCTGTCATAATTTTTAAAAATCCATGTGTCATTTACACAGAGAAAGCAAAATGTTCTTCTTTGACATATTTCTTGGTTTTTACTCTAAAATTTAAAGAATTGAATAATAAATGGCAATACCTACACCACAAAACAAAACCCCAAAAGTATTACTTTCCCATTAGGACTACTTAATTTCTGAATATTTTATCTTCTGCTGATAGAAGAAGGTACTATAGCTCACCACGTCCAGTGTTAAACTTAATGATTTTAAGAGGTGTTAAAGTCAGCCTTATTTTTACACACAGTTTTTCACATGTTAAAAAAATAGGTGCATTTCATTTCGAATCGCTGGAACTTTAAAAGGGTGGCTGCTACATATGTTGCAAGAAATTCTTTTCCTTCAGTGTTTACAGAAGCCTGACATGTGGTCAAGGAACTCCTCAGACTGATTGAAAGCAAGCTGCTAATAATTAACTACTCACAGATGTCTTCTGCAAATCTGACATGACTTTGATTTGTATGCCAAAATAGAAATATTTTGGCAGGACACCTATGAATCATTTCTATTGTCATCTGCCTGATACTTTAGATAGAGTTATTATATTTAATACTCTTACAGAAAAATGGAGATTGAACAGTTATTATTCAGTGACTGTATATACTGTAAACACTTAGCTTTTTTCTACCTTGTTCAGTCTACAGATTGAATTTAAAAAAAAAATTACAAAAGAAGTACGGGCACAGCAGTAAATCTCAAAAAGCTAATCTGAAAAAGGTCAATTTTTTTTTTTTTTCAATTCTGGTCAAGATTGAAAAGTACTTCAATTTTCAGTATGTTATTAAAGACAGTGTTCTACTGCAAGAAAATTGAGATTCCAATAAAGACTGGTGTACGCTGGGGATCTGACACCATTAAATGATTGGGGGACTTCTCAGTGAAACTGTATTTAACCCATCCCATTGTACTAACCTGTATTGTATACTATGGCATAGGTGCATCTTCACCTGTCTGTCTTTCTATGACTGTTATTCCTATACTTCAAACCTCACAATCCATTTTTAGTAATTCCCTCATAAGAAAACTGTTGGGGTTTTCAAATAGAAACAACTAGAGCACAAAAGTTTTTTTTTCCTTATCCCCCAAATTCAGCTGAATAGCACCATTATTTTTAATTGGGTCCTAGTGCTCTGAAAAAGCATCAGAATTGCAGCGAGATATAAGAATCATGGCAACAGATGAATACACACTAACAGCTCAGCTAATTTTAAAAAAGACTATTTTATTACTAACGGAGCTACAGCCAATAAGGCAAACGTCTGACATGTTTCTCACATCAGGGGTGTACTAAGAGACTGCCCTAAAGCCCCTGTAGCCTCCCTTCTGGGTAATCCTCTGCGACCTCGTCCATCCCAGCCCAGAAGCAAAGCACCTGATGCTCAAAGTCTGCTCCAGTACGGCAGTCACGTATCCTCAGGTCAGATCAGCAGAGCGAAATTGTGACAAAGAGCAATAAGAAGCCTCATTTGGGGCCCCCATACCACCACCCTCCATCCAGCATCTCGGGAGCTGTCCTTGTTCTCAGTCCTTACCTCAGCTATGCTGTATGTATGATGATGTAGGCGTAAGCAGGTACCTGCCTTTCTTTTTGGCTTCTTGACCTGAATTCAGATATGTCTCATCATTAGCCATCTCTACCATTTTCTGGCCTGCCAGCTGCACCCCTTTTCTCTGAGGGCACTGTGCTGCCTGCCTTGCTGCTGCCCTTGGCTCCTGGCTTACCTCCCTTTGCAGAGCCCCTCTTTTGCTGCTCCCTGACAACTTGTCCATGAAAGACATGCAGGAGATTCCCCACTTCCCTTGCCAACAAGAACTGTCGTTTCATTAGAAAGAGTTAATTAAAACCTGAAGGAAAATCTACTCTTCATTTTCTTGCTCAAAACATCCTTCAACATTCTATTTATTGAATTTGGAAGAGCATGAAACGTCATTTCACACACAAGCTATGATCACAGAATACATTTGTTGTGACTGACAAACTATTCTGGACTTCAGCTCAGAGGATAGAGGTTGCCGGTTTACCCAGCCTGCAGAAGGAGGTACCTCTAACAACTCCCATGCCATGTGATGGCTGACAGCAGCTCTATCCATCCCACAGTGGATGCTCCACCTGTTCTCAGACTTTTCTGAACAAAGATGTACAAACAAGACAAAGGTAGTAGATTACTGGAATTTGCAAATGAAGTAAAACCTTTCTAACTTTCAAGGAAAATATATTTTTGTAAAATTACCTATAAATGTACTGGAGGTAATATTTTGACCCCCATTAAAATCAGCCACAGAATTCTGTCAGCGTCAATAGAAAAAAACCTTCAACCACAGTGAAATCTATTATAGTTCCTTTGGAACAGATGCTTTAGTAGAAGTAATTTTTAAAACTGTATTGTAAGGTCTACTCTCAGTTACATATATCTTCTTCCTGACATTATTGCTGTGAGCAGAGCTCCTCAAATGCACAGGGAGAACATTTTAAAAATGTGATTCTTTGTTAAGGAGCAGTAAAGTTTTAAAGCAAATTTGAGTGCTATAAAAATTATTTAAAACCCAGCATGTTTTGCACACCATTTTAATTCATAATTCAGCATACAAATCTCCTTTTTAGTATTGATGAATGAAACTGGTCAAAAATTCTCAAAATTTATAACAGCTGCTTGTGTCTGAGGAAGCTCAGTGTTGTGATATTTGCATTTGCTGACAACAACATAGAACATCTCATGAAGGCACAGATACAGTTTGCCTTGTGTACTGAACAGCCTCACTATATAACCTGCTTTTAAAATAGGATGAGATCCCCACAGATATTTTAGGGACCTCTGAGTATTCCTGACTTTTGCTGGCACAGTGCATCTATCCAACCGTTCTCACTGTCCTTGAGCTCTGGTTCCTTTGCAAGTGTTCTGGCTCAATAAAATTCAGTTCAGCCTCATCAGAAAGGGCATGGGACACTTTCTAAGATGTAATCATCTTACACACCAGAACTAACAATTTGTCAGATTATGTGAAAATAATTTAGGTTCATACAGATGAGAGTGAGTAGATTAATGAAAATGCTGAGCTGAATGCTCCTCAGAGTTCAAAAGGTAGAAGACAGGGAATTACCAAAGATCCTGGGTTATTCCAAGCAGAGTCAGTGTAATTAGGAAGAAATCCAAGTCTCAAAATGTTGAATAGAGGAGTCTGTTCACCCAAATGTTGACCTGGGATTACATGAGTAGACCACCTTTCTTATAAAAGAGTGAAAAATACTGAATTGCATAAAATCTTGATGAAAGCTAAACTTTATTAAGTTCCTGAAGTATGGAGGTGATTTGACCTACTGTGTAGGTGAAACACTAAAAGCAATTAATATAATCCCAATGTTGTTGAGAAGATTCTGTTAGGGTAATTTTTGGTTTTCTTTGAAATATTCCATTGCCAAAAAATGTTGGACAATGTTATTCCACTCTATCAGACAAAACTGCTGAAGTGCGAAGCCTATTTTGGTAGTAACATTTCAAAAGCAAACTACTCAACATCAGTCACTCAAAATCTAGCATCAAGACCTTTTAAAAATTCTAACTATGACTAATCTTATAACAATGTGACATTTTTCAGCAAACAAGTTACCTAGGTGAAAATAATCAAAACATGCAATCAAAGACAAGTTATAAAATATGTTTAAGTGACCCATGTGCCTTTTGAACATAAGACAATTAGAATAAGTGACAGGAAAATGGTTGCCCCATTTATCACTGGAAACATTATATTGCTACAATAAACATGAAACAATTTAGATTACATGAGACAAAGTCTTGTAAGACCTGGTGCAAGTTTCAAAAAGTTTAATTGAAAAATCATATATGAGAATGATTTTTCAAGCTAAAGCAGTCTCCTGAGACCTTATTAAGGCTGAAAAAACCCCAGATATTTGCATGAAGTCAGTAATCACATATCCTGTTATATTTTATAACAATCACACCAGTAAGAGTTTTACTGAAATTTTATATCACAGCAAAACCAAGAGATATGGATACTTAACTGTCCGAAGAATAGAAATATAGTTAGTTTCGAAGACTGTCACAGGTTTTTTTTTCCTTAATGGAAAGTGTCCTACAGAAAAAGTATTTCTACCATTTCTCTTGAACTATACACTAACATCTATGTTCCCAAATAGTAAAAGTAATTAGGTTTTTACCTAATTTGCATTTGAAAAAATAAAATTCTTTCAGTTCACTGGAAAATTTATTATCTTTCCAACTGGTAACTTTCTTTGCCTTATAATTTGCACTTTTACCATAAATGAAATAATATAATAAAACTCGAATATGTAATAAAATGAGTATTAGCATTACTAACAATACAGAGCTTCAACAGTGAGTGTGGCTGATAGTGTGCCTTTGATGAACACATTACATTTACGCAGCAATTTAAGATTTTTCTTTTTTTTTTTTTTTCTTGATATTCATCTGTGATTTGTAATCAAAAGTCTAAAGTTGTTCAGATTCTTATCAAAAAAAGCTATGGAAGAACATTACATTTTTTTTTCAGAACAGAAGTGGAAGGGACTCAGTGAATGTAAAAGAATACTCATAATACAATTCACCTTCTGAGTCAGGTCTGCTCTTCCTTCTAAAGCATTCAGAGCTCTGCCTGGTTTGAAATTCAAGCGTGTTGACTGCCATTTCTCAAAGAATTTTCACTTTTGCTCTGTATCAGGCTCTGGGACCTTTTGGCTGCACTAGGTCTAATCCAAGACTTACTGTATCTAAGGTCAAGGACAGTTTCTTTAAAAAAAATTAGGTTCTGAAATCCCTTCGTACCCCAACATTTCTTTTTCCCCACAGAAAAGTATTTATGCACTGAACAGCACAAAAAATCCCTTCTGAAAGCAATCACAGCACTTGTATCACCTCACCTTGCGTGTCCCAGCACAAGTAGCTTTTATGATTTCATAAGTGTGACTGCATCTTTAGTTACTTAAATATTTTTGGAAATCTGCCCTTCATGACTGAGCCAATCTATTCTCTTTTTATTCTCCAAAGTTATAACTTCTCATCTTTCCTATCTCTCACATTAAATTAAAGTTTCTCAGGATAAAAAATATAATTTACGATAGTGCCTCCTTAAGGACTTTCTCGGGTACAAATAACAAAAGAATAACAGAGCAATAAGTCACTTTCTTCCAGCTCACAGGTAAGTTTATTAAAATTACCAGTTAAACCTTAGCACCATGCATCTCTTTCACTTGTTGTACAGCTCCATCTGCACAGCTGAAGCATCATCTTTCCTGATTTGCTGCTCAGGGTAAAAGAAACCATATGCATGTTTCACAAGATAAAATAGCAGTTTTCCATTTTTCCCCCATAAAGTCTCAGGCTGAGGTTGGTAGTGTTCTGAGCACTATCCGAGCACTTTGTGGGCACATAACAAAAGGAGAAATAGCAAAGATGTCCTTTTTTCCCACACAATTCTGATCATAAAGAACACATATAAGGAACACTTTTCAATATACTTATTTTAGTTGCGAGCATTTCTGAACTATAAAAATTATTCAACAATCAGATTTAAAAGGCAGGAGAGATCATTGTATTGCTATGGCTGAAAGAGATTATTGCAAAATATATATTGTTGCATGCCTCAAACATTATACTGTAATATTCAAATACATCTATTTTCTCAGAAGCCCAGTGCTTCTAGAAACTGACATCTTAGTTAAACAGTTTGAAGGTCTCAGTATCTTATAATCATCCAGATCCAACCCTCTAACTTACAGATATACTTTGAAAGGAAAAGAAGCAAGAGTTACAGGTTACAGAACAGAAAATTTAGGGTGTAAATGAGCCAAAAAAAACCTTCTTCACCATGGCAGCAGTAAAGCACTGGAACAAACGCCAAGAAGGGCTCAGGAATCTCCATCCTTGGAGGTATTCAAAACTGCAGCCTACCCTGACTTTAAAATTCAATCTGCTTTGAACAGTGTGGACTAGAGACCTCCAGAGATCCCTCCTGAAATAAATTATTCCATGATTCTCTGACAGAATATTACCATGTATACAAATATGAATATATTTCTCAGTAAGAACTAACACATGCTAGACTGAACAACCATCTTTTGAAGACTGTGTAGGTAGCAATGTGGCCTTGTGGTCAACAAACCCAATCGTATCCTGGGCTGCATTAAAAGGAGTGTGGCCAGCAGGTCGAGGGAGGTTATCCTCCCCCTCTACACTGCCCTAGTGAGGCCACATCTGGAGTACTGCATCCAGTTTTGGGCTTCCCAGTTTAAGAAAGACAGGGAACTACTGGAGAGAGTCCAGCAGAGAGCTATGGAGATGATCAGGGGGCCGGAGCATCTCTCTTTTAAGGAAAGGCTGAAAGACCTGGGTTTGTTCAGCCTGGAGAAAAAAGACAGGGGGGATCTTATCAATGCTTATAAATATCTAAAGGGTGGGTGTCAAGGGGTTGGGACTGGACTCTTTTCAGTGATGCCTAAGGACAGGACAAGGGGCAATGGGTACAAATTGGAACAGAGGAAGTTCCACCTGAATATGAGGAAAAACTTTACTTTGAAAGTTACAGAGAAGTGGAACAGGCTGCCCAGAGAGGGTGTGGAGTCTCTGTCTCCGGATATATCCTGTGCACCCCACTCTAACCCCAACACTGGGTGTTGGATGAGATGATCTCCAGAGGTCCCTTCCAGACCCTACCATTCTGTTATTCTGTGATCTGTTGTTGAATAATCCCTCACAATGTGGGAATTCTGTGCATCCCTGCTTCATAAATTGATCAGCTGGAATTGAGAAAGTATTGGAAAATGAGTATCCATTCATCCTATGATACCAAGCAGTGTTAACAATCTCTTAAGAAACCCTTTTAAGAACTATTTCCCCTTTTCCTATCCTATGTACCAGAATAAATCCTCTGAGTTTATATTGCTGAAGGCGGATTTCTTCTATTCAGAGATCAGTCTCCTAGTCGTTGTAGCAAAGTGTTCTGGCTTGGAAGGATTATAGCCCCCTGTGCACCACTTATTCTAGCTGATTTTTGGTGGTTGCTGTAATACAACATTTTTTCCTACTGCAGCTATAACTTCAGGTGATGCAACCCCTTTTGGGTTGTTTATTTTCTTAAAGTATGATGAGAAAAACATAGTAAGGATGGTGTAAGTGTACTATGTTAGAATCGTGGAATCACTAAGGTTGGAAAAAACCTCTAGAAACACTAAGAACAACTGTCAACCCAACACCACCATATCTCCTAAACCATGTCCTGGAGTGCCACATCTACACATCTTTTAAATACCTCCAGGGATGGTGGCTCCCCCACCTCTCTGGGCAGCCTGTTCCAATGCCTGACCACTCTTTCAGGGAAGAGATTTTTCCTAATATCCAATCTAAACCTCCCCTGATGCAGCTTGAAGCCATTTCCTCTCATCTTAACACTTGTTACTTGGGACAAGAAAGCAAGACCAATCTCACTACAAACTCCTTTCAATTAGTTGCAGAGATCAATAAAGTCTCCCCTCAGCCTCCCCTTCTCCAGACTAAACAACCCCAGCTCCCTCAGCCGCTCCAGATAAGACCTGTTCTCCAAATCCTTCACCAGCTTCGTGGCCCTTCTCTGGACACGCTCCGGCACCTCGATGTCCTTCTTGTCCTGAGGGGCCCAAAACTGAACCCAGGATTCGAGGTGTCGCCTCACCTGTGCCGAGTACAGGGGCACGATCCCTGCCCTGCTCCTGCTGGCCACACCATTGCTGACACAAGCCAGGATGCTGTTGGCCTCCTTGGCCACCTGGGCACGCTGCTGGCTCATGCTCAGCCGGCTGTCAACCAACACCCCCAGGGCCTTCTCCACCAGGCAGCTCTCCAGCCACTCTGCCCCAGGCCTGTAGCGTTGCCTGGGGTTGTTGTGACCCAAGTGCAGGACCCTTCACTTGGCCTTGTTAAACCTCTTACAATTGGCCTTGGCCCATTGATCCAGCCTGTCCAGACCCCTCTGCAGAGCCTTCCTACCCTCGAGCAGATCAACACTCCTGCCCAACTTGGTGTCATCTGCAAACCTACTGAGGGTGCACTCGATCCCCTCATCCAGATCATTGATAAATATATTAAACAGAACTGGCCCCAAAACTGAGCCCTGGGGAACACTGCTCGTAACTGGCCTTCAACTGGATTTAGCTCTGTTCACCACATCTCTCTGGGCTCAGCCATCCAGCTAGATTTTTACCCAGAAAAGAGTAAACCTGTGCAAGCCATGAGTTCTCACCATACACCACATTGCTTTGCATAGCTGTTTAAATGCTTCAGCAGATTCTGGATTGTTCAGTATTTTCAGGTGCTTTATCCCAGACCACAATCATATTATGCTTTTCTACAGAATTTCTACCTTGAAACTTCGTAATGGCTGATGAGTCGAACTTGCACATTTTTCTCATATTCCAATGGTTCCTTGTACATTCTTATATACAATGCAAGAGAGTTCACAAGCCCACAAAAGTCCCCTAATTCTTCTTTTCTGTACTGCAGTCTTCTAGCTCGCTTCCTCTGAGTTTATAGTTTTAGTTTTCTTGGCTTCATTGTTCAAGGAATATAAAAATTAAGAAATAAAACTACTTTTTCTTATTTATTTTGCAGTCACCCATTGATTTCAGACAAAAAGGAGAAATTGTGCTTTGCAATCATCTGCTGCAGTTCAATAGTGATTCACCTGACAGAACACTTCACTGTGCATTTTTACTGTCAGTGTTTGTGCTTGTTTTACTCTTGGCATTATGTCTTGTTCAAAAATTACTCAGATCCAAGAATTTGAGAGACCTCTTCTATCTGTCTGTTGTCATGTAATACAACAACCAGTTCCAAATGGCTTATGCAAAATTCTTAAAAACAGTCTTGTTTTTGTGTCCTCAGAACTGTGACATATTTAAGGAGGAAGCACTGATGTTCATCTTTGCATGTAGTTACTGTTGGGTCAATCATCCTACCTGTAAGTCATTAGAACAAGCTATTCAGTGTGAAAAGAGCCAAATAGCATGTTTCAGGGCTGCTGGAAATGTTACTCTCCTCTAGCACGTGTTATCAATTTACCTCAAGCAGTGGTAACAAATACTTGAAAGAAGACTGAACTGCCAGAACTCTTTTGCTCACAAATGCTCAACTGTGATCAGTGTTTTTCTAAACAAAACCAAAACCCACATGGGAATGGGTTTTGGCAGAATGTGCTGCATTGAGTCTCTACTGAAAAAGGACACCAGTTTTTTTTTTTATTTAAAGTAGCTGTTAGTGTTGCTTTTTATTAGCAAAATGAGTCGTATCTCAAAGATACCCCTTCAGAATAGAGAGGAATAATTTTAGTTCTAATTCTCAGTCAGTGGTTACCACTTTCTTGCTTTTATTGTATTGAGGACACATTCAGTATATTTTCCCATTCTTTTGTCTCACTCCTTGCAGAACACTGACAAGCTGTGAGGGAAGCAGCAGCAGGAAAAGGAAAAAAACCAAACCAACAGAAACCAAACACACAAAAGCCCCACAAGGTAGACAGTGTTTTAGCCTAGACTTAAAATCTTGGGGACAATGGAAGAGGTCTGCCTTGTGAAATTCACTCAGTGAGATCTTCGTCGAACAAACAAAGCAGTTAACTATTGTCTGATCCCATGATTTATTTCAGAGTCCCTTCAGTTGCTTCACTGAAAGGGAAACAGTTCAGCTTACCAAGTGCAGCATAGTAGTTCACATGTTAAGCTATCATCTTGGGTACTTTTGCTCTGCAATGGTCAGGGGCTCATCTTTGTCCAAAACTCATATGTAATGGGCAGGGCAGAATTTGGTTTCTATTATCCTACCAGAGCCTTAGGGAATGATAAAGGTTGTTTCCAAGTGTGTTATTACTAGCTTCAGAGGAACAATAAAAGAAAAGATAAATCTGACTTATGGTCATCAGTTATGATGGGGATAGTTTCATTCTCTTCTGCAGCACTTGAGTCACAACCTACAACTTGCTTTCCATCTCCTGAAAAGGTAAGAGTTGAGTCTTTTGACAAAGCACAGCTTCATGTCTCTCCATTACCCATGTCCTGAGATGAAAGTGGTCAGTCAGGGTAATGGACCATAACCAGAAAGTAAGTAGTTCTAAACACAGAAAACAGATTGACAGGCTAATAAATAAAGTAACTCTATTTCTAAGTTTCTCTCAACCAGAGGGATATAAAATCCCCTCTTACTTTGGTTTTCCATGCCCTATTATCCAAAGATATGAAATTTTAACAATCTTTGTCTCTGCAACAGAAATAAATATTGGCATCAACATAACAACAGCAGCAAATCTTTTATTAGGAAACAGAAATAAGGAGATCCAAGACTTCCTGCAAGCTCCTTGCTAGTTACCAGCACTTCAATTATTGCAATTTTGAATTCCCACAAGCAGTGATGAATATGCTGATATTGCATTTATATCTGTACGCTACTCTATAAAGCAGATGCGTGGCATCTAATCCCTCACTGCTTATGTACCTGGTACTGTCACTTCCATCTGTGCCTCTACTCTTTCCCCAATACTGTAAGATCTAGCGTGAATATGACAAACTCCCAGTTGGTCATACAAACATCATTCAGATTGCATAATCCATAATCTGCTGCTGAAAGACTCCTGGTGTAAAAGAGATCTGGTTTAGTATATAGCTGAACTCTCCACTCCCATCTAGTAGCAATAATTATAATCAACTTGTGTGTCCTTAAATCATCACGAGGGCCATTGGAAAGGCAGCCCCTGCCCTGCCTTCCCCCTCCCCCTCCCCAAATCATAAAACAAAAGCAAGTATTATGTAGTGAAAACAGTTAAAATTCACTCTTAAAAAAAAAAGGTCCATTTTGGGGAAAAGGAGGTAATATTTAAAAACTCAATAAGATAACAAGCAAGCACATGAAAACACATTTTAAAAAGTAATTCTTAATAAAGAAGAAAAAGAAAAATAAACCAAACCAATAAATCCCAGCATTTATAAACAGCTACGACACTGTGCCATCCCATAAGACAGTATTTGACTGTAATTCAAAATAAATTAACACTCAGAAGAACAGAAACATTCCTGATAATCTACTGCAAGATATATGGATAAATGTTGACCTTTTAACAGCAACAAATGTAAAATGGTAGATTTTTCCTCTTTCAGAAGGCTGGATAAGTGACTGTCTTTCAATTAAGGAAGATAATTTAATCTATAATATTTGGAGTTATCTATGAAGCATTTCAAAGTTCTCAAAAATAAAATCTGAGGTATTGACAATGAAAAAGATTGTTAGTTAGAAGGAAATGGAAAATATGACTGTCTATGTAAACTTTGTTTAGCTGTACTGAGTTATTCCAATTTTTTGGTGGTATAAAATATTCATTCTACTGTCTACAGTTTATTCTAAAATGATAAGCAGTACTTTGTTTTATCTTTGTAAAAGGAGAACTCATTTTATAATCAAAGCAGAAATATTACTGCATGTTCTGTACACATACACCACTAATATTGGGATAGATGCTTTATGGTGGATGTTGAACAATGCTGGAATAAATTGAAAATCTTCTGAAATTATACAGTACAGCCACATTAATGCCTAAAGATTTCATCATGATTAATGATATTATAATGCATACTCAAGGAATAAAAAATAATTTGTCTCACATAATGGGTTACCACCTTGTCAGTTCAGGAGACTCAATTTTGCTGTGACCTTCCAATAAATGCAATCCAGTCACAGGTTCATTAGCCACATTTTTTGTATGACCTAGAAAAATACAATGGAAATCCAGTTTTGAAGTCCATCACAAGTCAGCTACAAAACCTCTTTCAATTTCTGGGCTGACAGCAATAATGGAATGAGTATACATTGGAACAGGTGACTGATCACTAAGAACCACCCAGTTCAATCCTATGGCTTTCATTCAGGTGCGCCAGGCTCATCAGTTGCTCCTGACACCTGCCCAAGTACTCATTTTGTAGCACATGCTTCCTCAGAAGCGTATAGGTATGTACATTTCCATTTTTAATGGAACGTTCTTACTTTATTGGAAGCCATCTGCCAGAGTGCTGTTTTCTGGGACACTTTCTGAGGAGTTTGACTGTGTAGAACCAACTTGCACTTTGACACAGCATGTCTAGAAAAGCCACAGCCTAAATCTTTTGTTACAGGTAAGGGTTTGCAGGCTGGATAATTTGTTCAAGTGGGGGGTATTGTTATCCCAAGTGCTGTAGATCGTTATCACAGACCTATGAATTTATTATCTCAGCTGGAAGAAAATTACTTTCTGTAAAATTGTTCATCTCAGCTATCATACCTAATGCAATGTGTATTAAGACAAGGAGAGCTGACTAGACTGTAGGAGGAGCTCAGCTAGATCCTCCACTAAGAGCTTAGCAATGTGACATGACACATTCATTTTACATAATCTGGGAAGTAACAGTAAGGCAAGTTGGATAGCCTGAAAAATACAGGCCCCTTTCCCTGAGGTCTGCTTGACATCACATCACGAACAGCTACTAAATTGCTTTTAGGTTTGTTCAGTGCACTCACCAGGTGTTCAACAGAAAGGATAAAAGTTTATATGCCAATGTGTGAATGACTCTGAGACTTACTATCTGATGAAGTACAAGGTCACAGAGAACTACCCCAGCCAGCTTTGAAACTAAGCTTGGGTTCAAAATAGTACAGTAGTAATGATGAGATGCTGTAATAAAATATACACACTTAATATTACCTCACTACCTTACTTTCAGTTGTACTGATTTATATCTTAGTGTCCAATGCATAAGAATTTCCTCAGAGATCCTGATTTCAACATATGGTTTTGATAAGCCAGAGGCAAAAATTATATCCACAAAATCCCACAAACATCCCCGTCCCCAAAACAATGAATTTTGAGTGTACGAGAGAGTGCTTTTTCAATGACACAGAAAAATGACCAAAAAAACCACTGAGCACTGGAAAAAGTAATCTCAAACATATGCCTACAGCATATGCTGCTATGTTCATTTTGGTTTTATCTTGCCAACAGGGATAACGACAGCCACAAAGATGGAGCAGCATGGGAGCTGATCTCATACTAATCTTCAGAGCAAGTACTTCAGTATCTTGGAATACTTTGATTGTTCCTGACAATTTTTTCCTCCATTTGATTGCTATATTCAATGTACCCTAGTCAGTGAAGGCTGGAATTTTCAAAGGGATTCAAGGATCTATAAAGACTAGGGAAGATTTTAGAAGTACCTACAAATATTCCTGAAGTCAAGTGTCTTCTGAAACTCAGGTAGTTCATCTCAGAGGTCTTCCTTTCAATTTCATCCTCTTATCTTCACTTATTCCTTTACTTTCTTTCCTTAGGTTTTAAAACTTCGCTGTATTCACTTAACAGTTTTATATCCTTTAAAACCACCTCAGAGTCTTTAAATTCAAAGAAAAAAAATATATACTCACCCCAAATCATTACCTTAGAAAAGCCAACACTTTTTCTCAAAGGCCTTAAAAAAAGGTTGAGGGAATTGTTTTTCAATCACCAGTTCATACAGCCATGTTCTCTTATTCATGCTCAGTGAAAATTGTCTTCAAATGACCTCACTTATTAAAATGAAATAAAAAAGCCTAAAAGAACCATAAAGATTCAGAGGTATTTCTCTGAATTCAGACATTTTACCTCAACCACTCTAGGCCATTTCTTCTTTCTAACTCTGTTGTTATTTGTGGGTTTGTTGTGGGGTTTTGTTGTTGGTGTTTTTTGTTTGTTTGTTTGGGTTTGTTTTTTTTTTAAATGATCAATGTAATTTATAAGTCTGAATTTTAGTGTATGTTTAAAAATATTATGTATAGTCAGAGAAACAGAAACTTTACTTCTCTGCACTCCCCCTTTAACCCAGTACATTTTTAAAAAAATTACAATAGCATAACCACTGACAAAAAGGTTACACTATCTCTTTCAATGTTGAGAAATTCAGAAAAAAACCACACCCAACTAGGTTCAAGATATGATTTCTCTATCAAATGAGGGATCTGAAAACAATCAAAAATACATTAGGATGGGTGACATGTTCAGTAAATTGAAGGCAAGACAATTCCTGTAAATCACCATGATGTAGTAGATTAAATTTAAAGCTTGCCAGGATATGGACAACAGACTGTTCTAGCTGGGTTCTTATAGACTGACATCATTTAAGACTGTATATTTGTGTTTTTTTCTCTTGCTCCTAGATTATGTCATGTCTTTCTTCTAAGTTGCTCTTTTCAGTTGGAGGGAGAGAAATAATTGGAATGATGATAACAAGAAAAAGTGTTCCACCTTGGTCAGAACTATACTGCTAAAAGTATTTGTTCTGGTGGCTCAGAAAATTTTCTATTTCATTGACTTCATCTCACAGTAAGCAAACAAAGATTAGCCAATTAGTGCAATTCTAAAGCTGAGGTATAGTTAAAGAAACATTGTGGAAAAGGAAGTGCATTTGCAGTATGTAAAAAAAAGTAATTTTCTTGTGTTTATTGTCAGAGAAATTTAAGTATCCATAAAGGATCTAAGACCACCTTGTGAATAAGGTGAAATAAACAGGTTGTAAAGTAGCCATAGTAACGGACGTCCTCTTTGGGTTAAAGTAGACTGTTCCACTGGCAGCGTGTGGGGAGCACAGATGCACCGGATGACATTGTTTCATTTTGGGGACTTGAAGTGTAGTACAGCACAGAGCCACAGCCTCAATGCTCATATTGTTTTGGCTTAAACTCATTCACTGAGTCAGTAATGATTTTTTTTCTAGGATCTGACCACTGTTAAGAAATAAAATACAGAGTTGCTTTTTGATAAAATTTTCTTATCACAGTCAAAGTGGCGCAACAGCAATAGCGTCTTGTTTATAGAGATCTCTGCTCAGGCATAGCTCTTTTATTAGGGCAAAATGAAAAAAAAAAAGAGATGAGCCAATGACCCCTGTACTGCTTTTCTAACCCATTCATGAACAGGCATGATTTTACCTGAGTAAGACAGAATTTTGTAGTTTTTCCTCTGTAAATTCCAAGCAATATAAAATAGTCAAGAACAGTAGCAGAGCATAGGAAATGCCCTGAACAATCTCAGCCTACCTGCAAACTAGCAGGCAAGGCAGGACTATCACTGGGCCCATCCTTTAGGACCCAAAGTATCTAGGATAATAGCGCAAGATGTTGAAAAAATGACAAGTTCTGCAGAGGATTCAACCCCCTGTGGCTTTCCCATACCAATAATCTTGCCCTGCTAATCCTGAATCTTACTGGGGACACACCCTAGCACCACCATCCTGTACCCCAGCACCACCTCATTTCTAAAGACAGCAGACCACACAAGACCAGGAAGAGAACATCTCGCTTGAAGACTTAAAAAAGATCTTGAGAAAAACCTAGCTTGATTTAGCAGTCTTTTCTCCCTTGCTTTAGTAAGATTATGACTTCATTTGAACTAATCCCCGTTCTTGTTTTCCAGCCCAGTCTGTATATTGTTATGGCTCTGCTTGTACAATAGCAGAAGATGGAATATGATCAAAGAACCCAATATAATCAATTGCTCTATTTAACAAATTAAGTGATACAGACTACACTGTATCTGAATCTGAGTTTTGGTTACAAAAAGAGGCTATAAAACAACATTTAAGACTATCAGCCTGTAGAGCTTGCATACCAGCTACCAGTAAGAGCGACTCCAGCAGCCTCAGTGAGGTAGAGGATGGTAAAGAGAAAGCAGCCTTGGATCACCATACAAGAAAGACTGTGCTTATACTGAGGGTAGCAAGAGTCTGGATGTCTTTTCAAAGTCATATCTCTCTGCAAAGGTGGAAAACCTTGGAGGTGGAGAACACACTACGGATTCCCTCACTTCCTAAACCTCCAAGGAGAATCTGAATAAATAGTGTAAATAAATTTTTAAACAATTCTGAATTCATTTATGTCTTCATCCACCACTTCCAGCAACACAGGTGTTACTGTCTGGGCAGCAATATTAGGTACCATTCATTTCATTTTGTTCTTAGTCTCCCTGTTGCTATGCCAATGTCAGTCAGCAGCTCAAGATAAATAAAAGCCAAAGTGGCAGGCCTTCTGAATTAGCATTTTCTGTCCATTTTGTGGAACTGGAAAGAGCATTTCTGTCCAGAGTTAATCAGGAACAAAAGGACTGGGCTCAGCTACCAAGGGTAAATACTGACAAGGCAAACAACAAGTGCTGCTGCCTCCTGTTGCCTCATTCTCTGCTCCAAAACTCCCAGGCATCAAAGTAAAGGACTCTGAGGCTTAATACTTATAAGTAAAATGAAAGGTATTGTGTGCACCACAAAGAAAAATAATCCAACTTCAGTTACACTAATCCAACCTATAATCCTATAATGACAGAGACATTAATAGGTGCAAAAAAAAAATCAATACCATCTCTTGCCTAATTTGCAAATTACCAAAAATTATATTCTGAGAAGGATTTGTGTTCACTCAGCACAGCATAAGTCTCACAGATTGCCATTTTCTTTAGTCAGTGCTATCATAATATAGCCTTCTGGTAGCTATAATTCCATCAGTGTTTGCTGTGGTGATAAAGTATACCATCTATTAGTTTTAATTTATTGCTTAATTTCATACCAAACTACTCATAAAACTAATGGAGAATGATCAGTTATTTTTACTTAAAAGCACACACACAAAAAGCAACTTTTTCAAATCACAGCTAAAAATATGAAATATAAATCTTAAATCTACAGAAAGGTGAATTTCTAAATACTTTTAAAAGTAGGTGTTGGAACATCATTGCATTTCTCTGAGACTTAACCTTACTACATTTGTATGTTCACTATGTAACAGTACAGGAATAATGATACTGTCTTTCATTATACTGTGATTATTTCACATATATATGTGTGTAATGTGATACATATGTGATTACATTATGCTGTCCTGTGAAAGCAGGACATCTGTGTTCAGGTAGCCTCTTTCTGCAGAAGTCAGAAGCAAGCAGGCAGTTCCAGAGGTGCCTTTTTTCACCCTAGTAGGGGGATGCAGTCCAGCAACCAATGAGATCTGAAAATCAAACTTTGATCCTTTCTGTGTATGAGTTAGGGCTACTGATAGTACCTCCATATTATCACTCCAACGTGTCTCACCCCTGCAACCAAACGTTCACAATTTCTTGGTCTCACTTTTTCTGTTTGTGATCACACAGAAGGGACAGACTGGGGAGAAAAAAAAAAACAACCAAACCTCAGTATTTTCCGACCTCACTAATGAAGGGGAAGTGCTACAACTACATTTTTATGATGTTCTAGGAAGGGAGGAGCTTGTGTTTCTTTTCCAGTTTTTGGAGTGATTATTTGTTACTGGTACACAGATAACAGGTAGAACCAAGCACGCAGGTAGTATAAATCAATTGTAGTTCACAACATTTCTTACAAACAACCTAAAAAAGTTCATGTAGTTTGTAAGCTACTTTCAACAGTACCCCTGTAGAAGTGGGCAATTACGTACATAGCATACTGAAAAACATGTTGATATGACCATCTCAGATTGTAGAGATGAACTAGGAAAACTATGAAAGCCACAGAAAAAGTTAATTATTTTTTTCTTCTCACATCATAATGAGGTAGTTTTATTTTTACATCAGAACAGTTTCATAGCTCAAAATAACGAGTCAGTGAAATTAAAGGAGCATGAAGCTGGTGGATTTGTGGTTTTAAGAACAGATTGTTTGAATTAGTGTCATCAGAAAACATTTTAGAAAAAAGATAACCAATACAAGACATCAGTTAATTATTCAGTTGCAACCTAAGTAATCAGGACAATACATTGTGAAAAATCAAGTAGATATTTAATTCAAAGAAAATTTTTAAAGGAGCTTTCTACCAAAGTGTTAATTTTGATCAAACACTGTAAAAATTCAGGACATCTTTGATCCAAGGAGTCCTTAAGCTAAAGATACCTCTTGCAGTGAAATCTGAAGTTACTTATCTGAATGGGTTTCTCAGACGTACTGGCTTGCTTTATAGTTGCATCTCAGAGACTTTCAGGTTAAATGGAGAAATCGTTCAACTAATTTCCACTGGGGGTTTTCTCCAGAGGGTGCAGAGATTCTTGAAAGTGACTTGGTGGTTCCTTAATTCCAGAACACACAAGCAAATAAGAAAGGACTGAAGGTTAATGGGATACAAGGAAGGAAGGAAGGAAGAATAAAATAAAAAAGATTCATAATGATGGCAAGCTTACCCACCACTGACCAAGCATGAAGATGTCCAATATCATCAGGGAAATGAAGCTTTACCCTCCACAATACACATCCCTGGGTTTCAGTTGACTTATTTAAAAAAAAAAAAACCAAAAATGTAACAGTCTTTATAAAAGGGTTACAGATGAAAAAGGCAGTGTGGAAGTAATTTATTATCTCTTTACAGAAGAGAAGAGTGAAACAGAAAGGAGACAACTTCTCTGAGATCATCTTTTAGGCCTTTTAGGTCTTCCCATGTCAGCTTTACATTCAGACCTAGCTCTAATTTCAGTCCAGTCACATTGTGACTACTTGATCCACTCTTCCCTACCTACATTTAGTTCAACAAAGAGATCTTGTTTCAACTGGAAACTAGTGTAACATCACTAGCTCTTTTCATCAATATACTACCAGATGGACATTCATGATGAGCATCAACAAAAAATACATATACATTTCTATGTGCCTATGCCTCCATGCTACATTAAGAGCGCATTTGATTTTAAGGAGAAGCTACTGCAAAAAAACCTAGTTTTGTCAGCTGAAGGAGGGCCAGCATATTATTTTGAGTTTTAAGGTATAACAATCATCTTATTATTGAGGAGCTAAGTACAAACAAGCAAAATGAGACCTAGTTTCTAAAGGACATGGAATAAGGACTTATCATTGGTATTAGGCACTAAGAAAAATCTAGCAAAAAAATCATCTTTCCAGCATTTTGTGTCTTTGCAGCTGAAAAGCTGATTGTGCTCATTCTTTCAGGCTTTGCCTAGTAGAGAAAGGTAGAAAAACTGCCACAGTACTCTCTGTGCAATAAAAAGTACTTATCTGGAAAAAGAAGAAAATAAGAAGTCACACATTCTAGACACTTTCTGGAATTGGTTCTTTCTGATGGAGCAGGGTGATTTAATTTGAGCTGGAGAGTCCACTCAGCACTTTGCCAGCTGTAGAATCAGAGATATGTGAAACTGATATAAAAGCCATTTTATGTCTTGCCCCCAAATTTGATCACGCAGTGAGTGCCACTTGGCCGGGCCCCATAAAGACTGTTGATGATTACAACATCTCTTACACTTTTATTTTATTCTACATAGACACTAGACTTTAACCAGAAAGATAAATGGATGGGCTATGACCTTCAGATGAGAACAAGAAAGAAACAGGACAGGAGACAAATAGAGAGGAGCAAATTCTCAGTTGGTGTAGAGCAGTGTTGACAAACTGAGAAGAGCCAAGACTGATTCACATCAGCTGAAGACCTGGTCTCCTGATTAGGTAAGTGGTAAAAAAGTTACCTCTGCAAAATACTCCAGTTTGTTTAGAAGAATGGAAATGTCCTGGATTGGGCTAAAACTGTGTCGAATCTCCCCTGCTAAACATAACATTCCCTTACTTATGGAGATGAACGCCTAGCCCAGATATGTTTTCAGGAAAGTAGATTTGGCCTAGAAATAGCTGGCTTGAGCCACCTGCTGAAGACTGCCAGGAGTCTATGCATGACCTGAGCCTTTGGGCAAGGCATCAGCATGTTTTATGTACCAGTCACACCACTCAGTAGAACAAAAAGATGGGACCCTTTATAGTTTCTGTGGTAATTATAAAACACAATTATAATACAGCACAGGCAGTGCCCACAGATTACCACTTTCTAGGTATCTTTTATGGTCCACATCAGAGAACTTGAAATATTTTAGCAAATCAGACAATTTTATTTGTCTGAATTATAAATTCAATGCATCTTCATAGCACGTAGCACGCAGCATGCTTTCACTTATCAAGGAGTTGGAACTTCTTAAACTTATTGATTACCGACAGTTCTTGTAAATACTATGAGGATACCTGAGAAGACCATTCCTGTTAAACAAGCATCTCCCCCAGCTAAGGTGTCACTATAACACAGCCATTTTCTCATGCATCACATTTTAATAAAAATCCTTCTAAGTCTGTCTTCAGCACAGCAAAACCTGGAGCCTTCTCTCACTACTAGTTGAAGACCAAGTCCCACTAACTCCACTCCATCCAGGGAAGATTTCTTTTTTTTTTTTTTTTTTTTTTTTTTTTTCCATATTCCTAGCCTTTTCCTCTGACATTGTGACCATTTTCAATTGTTCTTTGATTGCTTCCTGGATTAACCCCTTTCTTGCCATGTGCAACTTAGAAACTTATAAAGGAGTACACTGTAATAGTAATACTTACATTTTCAAGGATTTTAAAATAAATTGGAACAGTAATGACTGTTACTACCAAATTTGGATTCCATTGCATTATCTTGGGAGATTTCTAGTAAATGTATTTTAAAAATCACTGCCTGTAGAGAATGCAAGCTTTTTATTTAGCCAATGTATCTTATGATTTGAGAGCAGAACAATATTACCAAGATTTGGGCTTGTATTATTTAATTACTTTAATATTAAAATCTGAATGGAAAGCCAAAAGGAAAATTAGGAGACATTTCTACATGAAAGTAATTGATTTGCCCACTGAAAACAGGAAGTCTTTCTGCAATGCTCCAAAAAAAGAATCATACCAGAGTCATCATGCAAAGCATTAATACACAAAGTTAAACAGCCAGCACAGGATTTTCTTATAACCTGGCTGCTCATCCTGGATCTGCCTGTATACAAACCATTAAAAGGGGGGGGGGGGAAGGGGAAGGGAAGTGGTTCTTTTCAACAGAAAAATCATGGGCCAAATGATTGCAAATTCAGCCCTTCAAACAGAAAGATAAAATTCAAAAAAATATCTTTACAATTTACAAAAAGAAAACAAAAACTAAGTTAATCTTGTGACTGGGATTCAATTCTGTGCCATATAAAACAAGATATAGCATTGTGGCCAAGATATAACCCTCTGAAGATATCGTTTAGTAATCATACATCCTTAACTTCATTAGTGTTAACGTGTGCATCTATGGATGCCCATTGTTACTTAATTTTAAAAGGTTTCTAATCTTGTAATGAAGCTGGTTTTTTGACCAGCCACAAAGCAGAATCTGATCTGAGTATTATAATGTAATTAATCATGGAATTTAGTGTCTCATTTGAAATAATTTATTCAGAGCTGAGAAGTACACTGCATGTCTATGATTGCATTATATAAAAAGCAAATAAACTACATAACTGAAAATGGACCACCTGTATTATTTATCATGAAATGGAACTACCTGGAATTTAAAGCTTGGACCCA
Organism: Phalacrocorax carbo; assembly: GCF_963921805.1. Taxonomy (NCBI): domain Eukaryota; kingdom Metazoa; phylum Chordata; class Aves; order Suliformes; family Phalacrocoracidae; genus Phalacrocorax; species Phalacrocorax carbo. The sequence continues at coordinate 13,998,087 of NC_087523.1, read as the reverse complement.
ACTAGCTTGTGCTTTGACTCCTGTTTAGTCACTTGCAGCTGTACAATGAGATTGAAACTCTTCTGCCTGATTTTTAGACACTTTAATAGTGCTGAAAAAGTAGCTTTTACAAGCCTTTGTAAACTGCTAAAGGAATGAAAAAAGAAAAAATAAAAAGATAAATGAATTGTATGGCTTTTGAAAATGTACAGTGCAGAATATAGTTGTTCTGACTTCCACCTGCAGGTTTTGCATCTTCAGTTATCATCCCAAACCTGAACAATATCTAGAGTAGTAATGCTTTGGCATGTTGTTTCTGGGAGCACCATCTGCTGTGTTATCTGCCAAGTCATCACCCATGACTGTAATAGCACATGGTAACTAGGAGTTGTAATAGGCCATTTTCAAAGCATGACATATAGTACCCCCAGGAAAACTGGAATTTTGTGTGTGTTATTTGACTGCTTTGCTGTCCTAGCCAGTTACCTACAGTGTAGAATAGAGCTTTCTGGTGTTACCCTGATGTTACATATGAAGAAAGGTGAACAAGCAGATGTTGTGGGTGCTTAAAGCATGTAATACACCTGAAAGGAAATGGTGGAAAAGCAAGACACCAGGCTATAGATAAATTAATATTAGCTTATGTTCTAACAAAGGTAAGGAGGAATCAGACCACGCTGAGACTAAGAACACATGTTGCATAACCTCGCCTGGTGGAGCTTCTAACTAGAAAAGAGACAGCTCTTCTGCTTCCTTTCCTTTCTTTGTTTATACTGAAACACAAACAAAAACCAGAGTCAAGATTTGACTCACTAGTAAATTCCATTTGATATTAGGGAATTCAGGGTAGTAAAATCCATCTGGATAGGCTTGAGTAAATATGTTCTAATCTTTGCTCAGGAGCAAGCAGCGACAAGAACCATTACAGTGCTGAAAGTTACATGCATATTTCAGTCTATCTGTACCACTGATAGCACCATAAATTCAGCAGGGCTAATACTGCCCCCCGCCACCACCACTTGTACTTTTTTTTTCACATGTGTGCATATATCTACAACTATCATACACACACAGAGGCACGCATAGACACATACTTTCTTTCCTCCTGTTTCACGTAAAACCTAGAATTTTGTATCTTTTCATTCCATTGGTTCCCAAAGGCATAGCAATTAAGATCATTGATATAAGAGTAGTAATCCTGAAAAGTCATTATCATTCTGATAATTCCTAACAAAGGTAAGGACAGATTTCCCCAGCTTTTCAAAACAATGAGTTGTATATCTGGTATTACTTCTTAAGAGAATTTGATTTTTATTTTTTGTTTGTGGTTCTTTGCTTTTTCCCGAAACATAATTTTCATGAGACTTAGCTTTGCCATTTCCATGTCTTGGTTCACCCTTTAGCAGAACACTGCTATTCTGGGCTTATTTTCTTCCAATTTCTTTTTTAAACTTCTAAAGATCATAACAATAAATAGGTTCTAAGCCTACTTTTATTTTAAATAAAAACTATTATTTCTGGATGACCACATGACTCATTGTGATCAACGGTGCCTTATGAGGAAACAGCTATTATGAGAAGTACGATGAAAACTAAAACTCCAAGAACAAGTAGGATGCAGGTAAGATGATGATTTGTTCTCTGGTGACCACCTGGGGTGACTGTGTGCTCTCTCTTTCTCATGCTGCAGTGTTATAGTCCAGCTCAGAAGTGTCTGCAAGATGACATTCACAAAGATGAAATTACAAATCTATGTGGAGATTTTGTCCAGAGCCTACGCTAACTTGAATGCAACAGATGCTTAAACACTCTATGTTAATTTCTTATTTTTAACAGCATGCTAACCCTTTCCAGAGTACAGTGACTGTATTTCTTGCTTTGTTTGTTCTGCTTCTTTTGGAAATGGTGGTGAGCCGACGTCTTTCAACTTCTCACACTCTTTGTAATCGCCATAAAGTTAAAATGACAGTTGTTAATTTAAAAAAAAAATGCTCTCCTTTTGACTCTCCTTTTGATCCCTAATTAGATTTTTTTAAAAAATTCTATTGCCATCATTATAGTTATTCAAGCAAGAACATGGAGTATGCAAACAGTGTAAGACCAAACTCTTGTACGTGCACAATTGGCAGAAGCACGTTTGATACATGCAAAGCATGTGCACACATACTTGACTGTCTGTCCAAAGGACAGTTGGTGAGAGAAAGAGGTACAGAGACAATCTTAATACTCAATACAAAATCTGAATTTTACATATTGAATAGAAGTGCTTTGTAAGGAGATGCTGATACAGAAGATACTTTAGGAAAGGAGACTCCCCTAAATCGTCCCTATGTCATTCCTAACAAAATTCTATTATCTGAAATTACTGTCGGTTAACACAATTAAACAAGAGCCTCTCTAGGCAAATGTGTCTAAATGCTCAATGACATTAGTGTTGGAAAGTTTTCTCAAAGTCTAAATTAAAATTCTCCTGTTAAAATTTAAGCTCAAGGTGTTTTTATTCTATCCACTGACAATAGAAAGAAAAGCTTATTCCTTTCTTTGAAATCTAGAGACATGCTACCCTTTCATCCCTTCTTTTTTCAACTAAAACTTGCCATTTTTTCCCATTCTTTCCTCATAGGTCATGTTTTCCAGCCTTTTCGATAATTCTCATTTCCTCCCCTCCCCCCCTCGAATTCTCCAGTTTATCTATATTTTTCTTGAAGTACTACCAAAACCAAAGCCCAATATTGGCATTTTAGCTAAGTTGAGTAGAAGGACTACAATTCTGTTGAAGCATTCCAGATACCTTTTTAGGCTGCTGTGAGACTGGTAACGTTGTTGAATTATTTTCAATGTGAGGTTCACCACAACATCCAACAGCGTTTCTACATAACTTCTCTCAGTTGCTTTCTAAACAATCTGCAAATAAATACAGGCTCCAGTACATACTAAAAACTTACTGCATACTTTCAATTAGTGTAATATTCATTGCCATTAGATGTTTGGTTCTCTCTTTCACCATACAAAAGATGTAGGCAACTACCTCGGATGTCTACAGTGCAGGCATCTCAAGTTAGATGAAAGGAATCTCACTTAAGGGTACTTTTGGATAGCTGATGTCTCTCATTAGTACTAGGTTTTGTCCTTGTATTGGGTTTATGTGGCAAGGTTTTGGTAGTAAGGGGAACTAGAGGGGTAGCTTCTGTAAGAAGATGCCAGAAGCTTCCCCCATGTCTGATAGAACCAATGCCAGCCAGTTCAAGACAGACCCATCGCTGGCCAAGGCTGAGCCAGTCAGCAACAGTGGTAGCGCTTCTGTGATAACATATTTAAGAAGGGGAAAAAACTGCTGTGCAACAGCAGCCAGAAGAGAGGAGTGAGAATATGTGAGACGAACAACTTTGCAGACGCCAAGGTCAGTGAAGAACCGTGGTGATGCAGGTTGTCCCCCTGCAGCCCATGGAGGTTAACAGTGGAGCAGATATCCACCTGCAACCCATGGAGGATCCCACATTGGAGCAGGAGTATGTTCCTCAAGAAGTCTATGATGCCACGAAGAGCCTGAGCTGGAGCAGGATCACGGCAGGGCCTGTGACAGTGGGGGACCCATGCTGATGCAATCAGCTCTTGAAGGACTGCATTCCATGGAAAGGATGCATGTTGGAGCAGTTCATGAAGAACTGCAGCCCATGGGAAGGACCCACATTGGAGAAGTTCATGAAGGACTGTCTCCCGTGGTTGGGACCCCACAGTGGAGCAGGGGAAGAACGTGAGGAGGAAGGAGCAGCAGAGACGTGTAATGAACAGACTGCAATCCCCATTCCCCATCTCCCCGAACTGCTGGGGGGAGGAGGTAGAGAAACCAGAAGTGGAATTGAGACTGGGAAGAAGGGAGGGATGGGGGGAAGGTGTTTTAAGATTGTTCTTTTTTCTCATTTCCTGCTCTAGTTTAGCTTTGCAATAGATTAAATTAATTTCTCTGAGTTGAGTCTCTTTTGCCCATGACAGTAATTGATGAATGATCTCCCTGTCCTTATCTCAACCTGCAAAGCTTGTGGCATATTTTCCATCCTCTGACCAGCTGAGGATGGTGAGTGATAAAGCAGCTTTTGTGGGCACTTGGTGTCCTGCCAAGGTCAACCCACTGCAGTCCTTTTTGGAGCCCATTTCCTATGGCTCCTCCTCCCTTAATGGATACATGTCCTTTCTTACTTTTCTACTTTTCGTGTACTTCCACTTTGTCTATCAGCATAACCTTTCCTGACACATATGTTCCCTTTTTAAATTAATAGATAAAATAACATTTTCTGATTAAAAACAATTTCACTTTAAAACCCTGCTCTATTCACAAGGAAGGATCTGAGCTATCCACATCAATTTGTATAATGTGTTCTGCCAAAACTAGCCAGAGAGTATCATGACACTGTAAAAAAAAAAAGCCCTATTGGTTTCTATGGAACCATTTATCACGTGTGATATTATGATGAACAATGCATCAAAATGTGGTGCTACATAAGCAAGTGTGGCAGAAGTCCTATCCATTCATTTTTTGTGTAATTCCATATTGGCAAAAGATGACATAATTTGACCTTTAAGAGAATAGTGCATTTATGCAAACATATGCACTGAAATAAACTTGTCAGACTATCATTCAAAACTAGGGCTAAGCAGATTTTATGTAGTACTAGTTTGCTGTTCAGTTCTTAAAGTGTGATCAACTTTTCCACCAATGCGTCATTCAGCACAAAATCCCAGCACTCATTTGATATATTATATTCTTATAGGGAGCTCTCCCACACCACATGTTCTTGGCCCACTACATCAGCTTTCCCCTTTCATTCATCTTCTGCCTACAACCTTATAAATTTGTATGTCCTCCAAGTATGCAGATCACCTAATTGTTTTAGTTTACACCTATAGTAATCTGCAGTTCGCTAAATGAAGAAATAAGTTATTAATATGTACATACTGAAGCTGTTTTGAATGTCTGGACAGCACAGATAATTCTATGACTTGGCATCATCTTTTAAATAGCTCTCCTACTGTTTTGTGTGTCTGCATGTGCTCACTTTCAAGCATTATTAATGATTTGATTGCATACCATATGAAACCTTTGGGACAACTATTGTCCAACACCTGACGCTTCATCATTCATCTAAGGCAAGCCTTCCAAAGCAACTCAATGCAATTGCCACTATGCCATATGCAGTGGTACTGCTCAGCCCTTACGGACAACTACAAACTTTCTTGTAGATCAAATTCTCTTCTTAGAGCCCAAGGGAATGTATAACTGCATGCAAGGCAGACCTAGCATGGAGAAGTGCTTAAGGAAACCACCTATAAACTGTGCAACTCTGAACAATTTGTACCCTTCAAGAAAAATATAGACAGTGAAAAGCCTGAGAGGAAGAATCTTATGAAAGGTAAATTAAATACACTAGCTTCCGCTACTTTGTTTTTATTCTGTGCAGAAAAGTGGTAATTTTATCAGCATAAAAAATAATGTAAGAATATACCTACTAAATTTAAAAGTCAAACTGGAGCCTAATGAATTCTGTATGCTCATGAGTTTAAATAATTTTCTCCATCTGTTTTGATGCTGCCTGATGCTGAATGATCTAAGGAAACACAGTATAACAAGCATTTCTCAGAAGATGCTGAGCATCTTGCAGCTTTGTATGCTTAGTTATTTCACTTTAGTTATATCACCTTTGACTTTTGTAATATAGATTCAAGTTCTGGTAGGAGACTAGGAGAAATGAGCAAATGATTAAAAGAACCAGCTCCCTCCCAATTCATGTTTGGAAAGGCCAAGTGATAAACACTGAGGTCTATAGTCCCTATGTGAAATTCAAGGAGTCAGAGAGTAAAGTAGCAGAAAGAGGTTTAGAACGTCTTCAAAATGCAAGGCCTCTCTCAGTGTTTTGTTACATTTTTTCCAATATATATTGCAAAAATTGGAGGGAATACCATTGAAAGAAAACTAGAGGAGAAATGGTATTTCTATGTTTCAGATCACTGTTATTGGGATTCACAGAAATCTATGGAATCTAAGACTATATACAGTGTGCCTGCAGGCAGATTTTATGACATTACTTAAAGTTGTCCTATTACAAATCATGACAGAAAAATTCAGAGTTAAGTTGTTTTCAAGTTTCTGCTGGATAAAAGAGGCACAGAGGATTCCTCCCTTCCATAAATAACCGCTAAGGGCTGGATCTATTTGCTAGGAAACTAACAATTTTTCACCTAAGTCTCTACACTTTTCAACACAGGGTCTTCACAAAATGACTGTTTTTATAGAAACAATATTTGAAGAGAGAGCACACATGCAAGTAGCGTTCTTTAGAGAATGATCCATTAGATTAGTCAGCTTGGCCTGCCTCAGATCTCAGAATACCATGGGCCAAAGTAGACCGTGTTAAACCTTCCTAACTAGTAACGTACTTTGCTTCAAAAGTTGGTTGTAATGGAATTAGTGGTAATGTAGTGCTTTCAATTAGTAAAACTAAGACAAACTTTTTTGTACATGAAATGCTGCTGTAAGTAAAATGGGTGATTTAGCATGATGAATGCAATGAAATGCCTTGACTTTTGAGAAGAATCAATTGTTGAAAATTATTTTTAGACCAATTTTCTTAATCAGCTTTTTGCAGCTGATGATATTTCAGGTGTCATTTCCTGTATTAAGAGGGTGTTGCAGAGATCAGAATTGCTTTTCTTCGTGATTATTATGTAGACATTTGTACTGTTCACAGGTTGTTAAATTCCACATCTCCTTCAGGAATCAAAACACTGAATACATTCCAGGATCCCCTGAGAAGTGTCCATTGGAAGGAAGAAATCTAAATCTTATATGAGCATTCTAAATAATTATTTTGATTAAATGGATACATGAAAGCAACATTCACAATGTATGGTAGTGCCAATACCTTTCCTATTTAAATGTCTTTTAATTCTGCTAACCCTATTCATGCCAATGGTCTTGTTGATTTCAGTGGAGCTATTTGCTTTAACATTACCAAACCAAAATTCAGTGATCTTATTTCAAGAGTAATTATGCCTACTTTGGGCTTTAAAATAAAAATACAGATATAATATAGAAAAATATAACACATATATTAATATAAATATAAACACAATGATATAATTTATTAAATATAGAAATATTACACACATATATAGCTTTAGGAGGGCCAAACTCTACCAAGAACTGAGCATATCTTACATGTTACTCACTAGCTTCTGTTGACCAGCTGAATGGTCACAGCCATATCCTTTATAATGCTGTCTGTGTCAGGAAAACAAAGTGTGTACATCTGTCACGGCTTTAGCTTCTGCACGAGAAGGAAGAGAATACTCATTTCATGGAGAGAATGATGCATTTTGCCTTCTCAATCAAAGCTTCAGAATGCATTTTTTAATTGCCTGCAGTTATAACTAAAACCAGTAACAAATGTATGTAGCATATGCACAATGATTCAATGCACAATGAATCATACAAGACTCTGAAGATTTAAATAAGAAGTGGAGAAGTTACTGTTTTTCAGGATCTCCTGCCATGTACCCCCCTGTATGCACAGCCACATCTTTCATAGGAGAGAGGCCTGGAAAAATCCATACCATTTTTAGCATGTGTTCCATAATATTTTATTATTGAATATTTGCAGCAACAGCAGATGCATTAATGTAGCTGAGAAGACTCCAGGAAAGTATACACACCAGGAAAATGTTTTTCAAGGACTTAAATAGCTGCAAGGCACTTCTGGTTTAGTTTCAAGTTAAACCTAATTAAAGGTAATCTCATTCTAAAAAGGAGAATGAATAACTTCCTATGAGTGTAGATATTACATGCAGTACTGCACAATTCTGGTCAACCAGCAGACCTATAGGCACAAGTTTCTTGTTTTACCCTAGGATGTTTTCCTTACGTACTTTATATTGCTAGTGTAAACCTAAAGTATGTTAAATTAGAATTTGGCATATGAAAAAAAACCTGGATGTAGTCAGTATTGTCTTTTACCCTTCTGTTGTCTTTTTGACCTAGAATCATCCTTTACATGGACCATGCATTGCAGAAGGCAATGACTTAACACTGAAGTCCCAAGTGGTTGACACTAGATAATTAAGAATAGTGATGTCAGGCTTCCTGTGGTACATTCCAGTTATCTTAGATTTGTAACTTATGCAAATGCAAACTGCCTGCTGAAGTTACTTATACACTGAAATCTAGTTGGGAAGGAATCCAAGAATAATAATCCCCAGCACAGCTAAGCAATGTTTTGTTTTATTTCATTGCTTCTTTGTATTCCCCTTGCTTATGAGTTTATCGTAGGCATTGGTGGGCAAATAAATGTCAGCAGCTGAAGATACAGTGCTTTCATGCCACTGTGCTGAATATTAATGAGAAAATACTCCAGTTCATCCTCAGGCAGTTTAAAAAACAAACCACCCCAAAACACAAAACCTAACACATTTGAGTACCAAACACTTGTCCTGAATTTAAGATACCAGGCTTCCCCAGTTACTATCCTCAAGTTTTTAAAAAAAGATACAAGAAGTTAGAATTTATGATGTTGCTATATTCCATATGTGGTGTTCTTTCACTCTCCCTCCTGAAAAAGAAAAAAAACAACCAAAAACCAAACCATACATGGTTTTTAATTCAGCTTCTTTTCCTACTGCCTATCTTATACCAGAATTAATTCCCTGGATGTCAGCGGGACTACATGAAAACTTGGTGGGAGTGAAGCTAGTGTTGGAAGAAGCCTAATGACTCTTGCCAGTCTGATGCCAAGTTGTCAGGGAACATGGCTTTATTTTTGGCACTAAATCAAGGGATGCAGAGTTCAGAATTCCATGGCTTAATTTATCTTGTCTCTTAAGTCTTAGCTTTCAGATTTGGAGGTTTTCTTGCACTTTGCAGGGGATAAGGAAGTTCCTAGACTGAAACCCTTTAGCAGCAAACAGATTGCTTTTGCCACAACAGCAGGTGTAATTCAACAAGTTGTAAGCACAGAGAAAGCACAAGATTAGGAGTTAAAAGTTCCTAGAATCTACCTAGTAAATGCATCTGTAGTGACTGTTATCCCATAAGTGATAATTTAATGTTAAATTTAAAAAATTTAAAAAGAAAAAAATTTAAAAGAAGCCCCTATCATTTGGCAGGACATACTGGATCTCTGCTATTTTAGACAGCAGTTGGGAGGGAGGGGGAACAGACACACCAACACCAAAAGCAATCAAACACAAACCCAAGAACATAATAGAAAAGAGAATATATGACTTCAAATGGCTTGTTAAGCACATAACATGAGGTCTCTTCAAGTCCCATTTGATAAGAGTCCTTTGACTGAAATATAAAGTTGTAGACTTTGGGAAACAGCCTGAAGCAACATGAGGGCATAGTAGTACTTATACTAGAGTACAAAAAATCGAAGAAAGAGAATAATAATACAACTGGATTCACATTAGCACATGGCTTGTACTGGAAAAAGATACCAGTGAATGTTATAGCTTACCTAAACACCACCTGGACTGTCCTTTCCCCTATTAAAAATGAACTTCTTTAAGAAACCTTCAATCATATTTAAAATATCCACTTGCACTTCTGTTTCCAACAAGCAGCAAAAACCCCATTAATTTCTCCCCACTCTCATAGTCTTCAGTATGGGACAAATAGAATATCTTTTCGTCCATTATCGGACATTAAATGCTTTTTCCCTCTCCTCTCTCATCTATAAGGGTTGTGAAACATGGCAGTACAAAAGTGGCAGAAAATTGAAATCACAATAATGATTTAAATTCAACAGATTCAAAATTGATGTCCTTTTTGGCCATTGAACACTGGTAACAACTAAAATGGAAAGTGAAATAAAAAACAATGACTTTTAATCATTCCTGTCTATATTTTGCTTAAGAAATTCTAAACAGGCATTTCTGGCTACACAGGTATCTAAGTGTTCCACCCTGAGCAGGTAAAACTATTCAACATTTTATCTAACTTCTCACACAAGGTGGGTAAGGTACACAAGTCACAGTATTCCCTGCAGTAAACGTGCAGAACCACATCATGGATGCATTGGCATTTGGGATCCCACGACCACTCTTTCTACATCTTGGCATTTAAAAGTATGAATTTGAGCTCCTTGAATTAAATGCCTTGTAACCTTATCTAGCAGGTAATAAAGAATGGTCAGAGCTCCCTTTATGAACATATTTGGCTAATATGATTACTAAATAACAGAAATAGGAAATATCACCACCATCTCCCCAAAGCAGTATTCTTTTTAAGATACTCAGCAAAATGTGCAGGAAAGAATGCAGAGTGCCAAACTGTCCAAGGGAAGAGCGGACAGACAGGCAACCCATGACAACCTGGTGATTGACTGAGGCTACTTTGGTCCATTGCACCCATAAAAGCAGTACAGGAGTTTCCCTCATCTACATTAGTAAGCCTGTAAGATCAAAAATTTACTGGCATGAAAATAATAACGGCACAAGTACTCCCACCCCAGAATGTATCCCATTCCTGCCTCAGAGAGGGACTAGCAGAGAGGCTTCCATTTGCTGCTGGAATCTGGCAAGATTTGATCTGTCCCTGTAAATGAAACCCCCCTGCAGCAGATTGCACCTGCTAACATCAGAGGGCGGGCTAGCTTCTTGTTGCTGCCAACAGAGGGGGAGACTGCAGGATAACCATGCGCTGCAACCCCTACTAGGTACACGCAAACACCACCCAGAAACATGCCTTCTCAAGTATAAGGAACAAGTTACTGTCTTAACAATTTTGCAGCAGGTTGAAGAAATCAGTCTGGAAAAATTACTGTTTCTTCAGAATAAGTCATGAGATTCTACTTTTCGCCCAAGACACTAAAGTAAAATCAAGCTTAGGATTTATCACAATGTCTCATTTTATTACCACATCAGACAGATAATTTGCTATTTTAAGTTCTAGTAAAAAAAAAATATTCACACCAATACCTCCTGAAAAGACAGATTAATTTACTCATGCTAAGTTTACAGTAGTCATTGCTGTTAGTTAAATAGTACTGCAAGAAATAATATCAAGGCATGCCTACATTTTATTTTTCAAAAAAACATCCTTAAAAATACCCCAGAACATTGAGATCTGACTTCCTCCAATTGAAACTATGCATGTAATAAACTACACGCAGCTGGTGTTGCTCCTAGAACTTCCCTAATTTTCCAAGAGAAATTCTTTTTCAGTTGACTGTTCTCCTGTATTTAGATAACAGGGAAATTAGATAAATATTACCCACTGTAATGAACAGTTCGAAACAGTGATCGCCTTTATTTGCTGTTGATATTACTTTTACTAATACTGTTTTATTCCCAACATTTTGTGTGGTATATGTGATGTTTTTTTAGTCTACTGACATATAAATTTTAGCAAAGTTCACACCACCTTTTTTAAGAGCATAATCTTTAGTAGAAGACACATATTGACACTAATTCTCCCAGTCAGTTCTTCAGGGTAAGTTTTACATCACCATTTTTCAGTGGGATGAGTTCTCCAATGTTTGAAGTACATGTTGAGCTCACACTTGAATCATCTAAAAAGATGTCAAAAACTTTCTGAAGAACTAGCAGGATGATTTTGCCCTTATCCACTATTTTCAAAGCCTAATAGAAACTTTTCTGTCTAGATTTTTTTGCAGAGACAAATAATATGGGGTGTTTCAGTAGCAGGTATATGGAGTAGTGGGTTTCTTTCTTGATATATTGACTTGAAAACCAAGTTCAGAATGCCTTCCATGGTACACCTGATGAACAAAGACCACAATTCTATTATTCTAAACCTTAGAGGAAGGAAAAAGATAATTTAATACAGCACCACATTCACTTCTATTGACTTCTATCTAGGAAGTGTGATCTTAGAAATTTTTTCAGGGTTTGGGGACCAGAAGACAGACAATCAGGTTAGAGTCTTCCATCAAACTTGTTGGTCATACCAGTGTCATGTCAATTTCTGAAGTCAGTCTCTGCACTAATTGCTTCTAAGAAAAAGAAAAATTATGCTGGCAGAATTCTAGACCAGAACCCATAAAGTAGTATCCTAGAGGACTTAATCACTACAAAAATTTATAGCTCTCCCCATGAACACTGTTGGGGGGGAGGGGGGGGAATAAAATAAAAAAATCTTTATTCACGCTTGCTCTACAAATCTTATCTTTCAGATATCTGCCTTCATAAACAAGATACAACATCCTCCTCCCCCTTAGAAATATGTGCATTTGAGACACTGCCAGCTACCTTAGGAAGGGGGAGCTTAGCTGAAGAATAACAAGCAAAAAAGAAAAAAAAGGTTTAAGCTTCAGAGATGTTAATTTCCCTTTAAGAAGGATTTGTATTCAGTTTGGCCTGAAAGCTACTGCTACCACCTAAGCAGGAATCTTACTACCACAAAGATCCTTACATAAATATTATGTTTTGAATATATAATTTTCTGCAAGTATATAAGCCAGATAAATCCATTCATCCTTCAGTTTGGTTGTAAGAGAAGGTCAGGGGAGAGCTTATTCTAAGGGCAGTTAGATAGAACACTGTCACATCCAAAGCTGGCTTAAATCACCATTGTTCCATTCACCTTAATCAAGCTACAAAGATTACACTATCTCAACAGCTCATGTATTTTTCTTTCTTTTATGTGCAAACTTAAAAGAATTTATTATATTGACACATTTTTGAAATATAGTAATGTCAAAAATTGACTAAATTTTCTGTTCAATTACTTCTTTTCATAATTTGGATAAGGAGTGTTTTGAAACCCTGACCAAATCATTCTTACAAGCTGAACCCTTGGAAAACCCTTTGACATGTGTAAAGTAAATGTTAATTAGATTATATTTGTTCATGTGAGCTATTAATATTTTAATATGCTAAAATATGGCCACTTCAAAACAAAGACAGTAAATTCTTTACAATTCAAACAGATTGAGTTCATTTCATCTAATAATGGAAATGAGGGTTTTGGTTCCCAGCAAGTCACAAACATACTTTTACTCACAAAGTAAGTTAGAAGGATTAGAACATTAAATGTTCCTGAGAACAATTCATTTATAATTTCAGCCAGGAACGTTTGTAGTGTTCATTTGAAGGGGAATAAGATGAACAGGAAAAAACACATTTTTATTCAATTCCAAATCATCAATTTCTTATAATTAAGGCTTTGCATTGACATAACACCTGCCTTCTGGCTCTTTTCTGAGTCAATTATATTATCTGCTTTTGACAGAAATGAAATTTGACTTAGATATTGAAATTTCATCAAGAGAAAGTGTTTAGTGAAAACAAGAACAACTAAGGCTGTTTAGATGACACAAGAACTTTTGCACTGACTTGTGCATCTTTCCCTTCCCAGTACAAATATTTTAGATTTTCCAATATGCTGCTCTAATTATGGCCTTTTCCCTTCTCTCCTCCCCCTTCATTTCATAGCTGAAGGAATATATTCCTTACAAGCCTTTTCTGAAGTTTCACATACCCTGTTCCACCTGAGGTGCCTTAGTCCTTACTCAGTTTAAGTCAGTAAGATTAACTGTTCTTCCACTTCCCTGGGGAAGAGGACAATGCTTTTTTCAGTACTCATTCCAGTGTCTTACCAAAAGAAATCAAGAAAAATTGCCACTTTTTTTCCTTATTGTTTCTTAACAGTAACTTCATAGATGAAAAGCTGTCTAGTCATAGACTGAAAGTGAAGAACATACCGTCACAAAACTGGATCAGTGTGCGAAAATATGCCAACCTACCATCAAGAGAAAGACCTTTAAGAAAAAGATAGGAGCTGTTATCTTTTCTTCAGTACTTGCTTTCCATCTGGTACCATGCAAACTATCTAAACACACAATATACTCATTTCAGAGACAAAGGCATATTTAAGTCACAATAATCGGCAAGAAAACAAATCAGAAAAGATTCTACTGACAGAGAATCTGCCTCAATAGGGAAACAGCTAGCCCTCAAGCATCTAAATGGGATTAATAGTTTGAAAATGCCAAAGCAGATTCTCAAGGAGTACACATTCTGAAAATGATCTTTAGACTAGCAAGGATACTTTGTGATTAATAACGAAGAAACATTAGGAACACCAGTTAATAGGAACCATTCTTCATACAGCAGCAATTACAATAGCTTTGATTGAAAAAACTATTAGAAAAATAACTCTTTTGTGGTACTACCTATTTCCTAGGTTTTAGGTAATTTTCTCGTATCAGAAAATTTTTGCCTATTACATGCTTCACTAATTTAGTCTGCTTCATAGCACTCTCCAGCTGCTTGTATTAAGTTATGAAATCCTACCCTTCAAAGATCCTCATTCCTTTCCTTTTCCTAAAATAAGCCTATAGACCCTGCCTTGATGTAAAATGCATATCAATTACATGGCTAAGTGGTACACTTAACCCAAGATATTTCCACATTTTTTTTCCCTGTCTATAAAAGAAATCTCCAAGACAGACTTTTTATGGTAGTTTCACAGAAGATCAGAGTACTTTGTAAATATCTTTGTACCTTTCTTCTATCTTCCACTTGCCTTTGGTGGTGTTTATATTACTGAAACAGGAGACCAAGTTTGGTGTAAAGAACTGGAAGAAGTAGGTGCAATCACAAGCCAGCAACAGATGTAGACATGAAAGGCAGAACAGGCAGAACAGGTCCTGAGGGGCCCAAAACTGAACCCAATATTCAAGGTGGGGCCTCTCCAGTGCAGAGCACGGGGGCCCCATCACTGCCCTGCTCCTGCTGGCCACACCATTGCTGACACAAGCCCGGGTGCTGGTGGCCTCCTTGGCCACCTGGGCACACTGCTGCCTCATGCTCAGCCGGCTGTCAGCCAGCACCCCCAGGGACTTCTCCTTCAGGCAGCTTTCCAGCCACTCTGCCCCAAGCCTGTAGCATTGCCTGGGGTTGTTGTGACCCAAGTGCAGGACCCTTCACTTGGCCTTGTTAAACCTCTTACAATTGGCCTTGGCCCATCGATCCTGCCTGTCCAGATCCCTCTGCAGAGCCTTCCTACCCTCGAGCAGATCAACACTCCTGCCCAACTTGGTGTCATCTGCAAACCTACTGAGGGTGTACTCGATCCCCTCATCCAGATCATTGATAAAGATATTAAACAGAGCTGGCCCCAAAACTGAGCCCTGGGGAACCCCACTTGTGACTGGCCACCAACTGGATTTAACTCCATTTACCACAACTCTCTGGGCTCAGCCATCCAGCCAGTTTTTTACCCAGCGAAGAGTACACCTATCCAAGGCATGAGCCTCCAGCTTCTCTAGGAGGATGCTGTGGGAGACAGTGTCAAAGGCTTTGCTAAAGTCCAGGTAGACAACATCCACAGCCTTTCCCTCATCACTTCTCTACGTAAGCAATGTATATCTTTTTGGCTCATGGACTCAAGGAAAAGTCTGTAAGGTCTTGATTCTCTTCATATGATATGGGGTCATTAAAAAAAAAAAAAAAAAAGATAACCTGCTGCACCAGAATTGCACTGCCATTTGATATTTACCAAGGAATGGCCTCTTCCATTCAGAACCACTTACAGCCTCTGATTGGAGGTCTCTCCCACATAGCCCGAGGTAAACTGCTCTTCTCACAAAACTTGCTGAAGGCTAATTAGTAGTACCTGATCTTGCATATTCATCCGTTAAGACTTTTTTAGCAGACATGCAGATACTAAACCTAAAATTTCACAGTCAATGTATTATTTCAGTAAGATTACTGTAAAATATTTATCCATCTTTTTAAAGTAAGGTTATCAAATGAATTTTTCCTCCACTGTATCTCTGAAATCTATCTACTAGCTACCTAAAATCAATTGCATTTTTACAGTAATGAAACACATATTTTCATACCTGTGACAAGTTAAAGCAGAAGTGATACAAGTCTCTGTGAATTATACTTTTATAACACCGTTCCCCCAGATATAGTTCTCCTAGGAGGACCAAGAAACAACAGGCATCGTATAAGGGATCTTACAATTATAAATTAATTTTGCAAAGTGATATTTCATAATAATGCATTTCATCATGGAATGTTTGAATACTCTTCAAATAACAATATTCAAAATGAGCAAATAGGAAAAAACATTAAATAGCTCATTTTGTTTAGACTGATTTTTTCCCATTTCATAGAAAACTCAAAATCCTAATTTGGTGCTGAATCAAACACAAAACATATGTAAAAAATTTCCCATGGGTACACTTCATTTTTTTAAAAACAAAGCAGATACTCAGGAGTATCAAGTACTTTGAAACTGAGACTTATAAATATCTTAGGCAGCAAACCATAAAAAAATCAACCACAATAAGAAAATAATAATGATAATAATCTTTTTTGATTAGCACCTTCTAGGTTTATAGTCTACAGTTATATTCTCAGTTACATTTCAAATGCCCTTCTTCCTCTCTCATCTGCCTCCTAGCCTTCAGCAATACTAATACTGTTAAAACTGCATTTCCTTAAGATAGTGTCAATATGGATAAAAGTTGTCTTTATTTTTTATCAACATAGGCCAAATAACCCGAGGCACTGTAACAATTAGCTATCCTGTAAGCTTTTGGAATAATAATAACAATGAACAAAAAATTAATTCAAGCCAATATGCTACTATCATAATGCTCTTCACCAGCAAAGGAAGACTATCACTCAGGAAGACTACATTTCAAACAGATCTAGGCACTGGAAACACTGAAACTTAGATTTTAAATTTAAAATTTAATTAAATTTGCTGTTGCAACTGCATGAAATGTATCCATATTATTTCTTATTTAATTTACTCTGATCATGTGTAGAGTCCCTGAGTCCTCCATCAGCCCATGCAAAGCTTCTCTTGGCTAACAGAGGATACTGTTATTTATTATATGAATTTGCTCATCACTTTGTCATAACACTAATTTTGCAATGCTACTGATTTGAAAATGATCCAAGTTAACTCTCTGTCCATTTCCAACAGAAGTGGAATTTTCCTAGTGAAAACTAGCTGAATTTAATTGAATCTTAGACCATTTCCATTTGTTTTGCCTCCAAGTGTATTATCCATCCTCAACCAGGCTGCTAAGGCTGTTAGACATATTTAAAATATAAGATTTTCTTATCAGTTATATATGCAAAATAGGGATTGCAAAGTTTATGCATTATTTTTGAAAAAGTAAAAATGTCCTTGCTAAAATTAATGCTTATTCTGTATGAAGTAAAAAAGACATTCCTAAAATTTACTTGCAGCCATCAAATTATACTCAAATTTTTACATGTTGACCATGTTGCCTGTATCTGTATTAAGGTACAAAGACTCAGAACTTCAGAGAACCCAATGGGTAAATAGGGCAAAGTCAATCAAGTACTTTCTCTGCCTGTTTAGATGAAACAGTTCTGGCATAATAATCATAGGACTGATGCACAGTTCAAAAGAAAGGCGCGTAGGTACTGGGTGGCTATACCCATGTGATTTTGTATATATCGTAGTACAGATAATGCTATAGTTGCCCCTTTCATTTGCCCGGAACCACAGTATGATTGGTAGTACAAATTCTTCTTATAAGGTTGATATGCCCGTAACAAGAAGTGCTTAGTCTTATTGGTCTAAAGGCTGAGGATATCACAGAGCCAGATTTTAACCAAGTACTGTGCAGCTTCTTTACTTTGAAATTCACAGAAAGAAAGGAGATAAGGAGCTCTGTTTTTGTCACATTTTTTCCTGTGCAATAATTCAAGATTCTGTATAAGGTGGATTTATATTAACACTAGTGGAATTAAATCATTTTATGAATTACAATTATTAAACTGTTTGATTCTCACAGATAAAACTTTAAAACCATGTACTGTAAGAAAAACTTATATTTTAACATATTCTGTTTATTAACTGGCTTCCCAAAAGTATGCAGATGGATAGTGACAGAGCTAAATACGTCCAGCATCTCTGGCAGTAAGGAGATAATGGACAGCCTCACGTTCTTTGATGTGTATCGGCAGGACAACTTTAAGCAGTGAAGTCCTTAGCTGCAGTGCTTACATGGACATTTTCATCTACTCTGAAACTTCAAAAAGTACATTAAATAAAAGGGTTTCTAGGTGACTAACACTTGAATGTAACTTTTTAAGCCTGCAGCTCAGGAATGGCCAGCACACAAGAACAGAGTACTGAAACTGAAAATAATGAACATATTCTGGGAATGTTCATCCCTCTGGGAAGGAGTATCACAAATCGTATGTTGTTCATGTAAATCAGTCAAGAAAATGGAATATGGTGTTTCTTTTCTCAGCTGCTGTAGATTAAATTCCTTGCAAGTACACACTTGCCTCTTTCATCAATGCTCAATCCCAGCAATCTAGGACTAGTGCAGAAAGACAGTATGGTCCTCTGAGAACGACACTGCACGTCCAAGCCAGCATCAAAGCATAAGAAGCTGTGTTCTGCAACATAGTTACAGACTGCTTTCTTAAGGACTTAGTATTTTAAAATATTTGGATATATTTGCACATTTGAGGTAACCCTTTCCGGTAAGAAAGTCTTCCTGAAGGAAGATATGGCAGCAATTGACAGTAGAGATAAAGAGGGAGATGATGATTGTTAACACTTTAATATCACTTCCTCAGTTGCTCTGTTTTGTGCATAATAGGATGTCAGAGTTGGCAAAATTTTTATTACTTGATCTGAGTTGTTAGAGGCATATCCCTATAATGGATGTACATGAGAAATAAGATGCCCCCCACTTCAGATGCTTTAAGAATGTAGACAGATTTGATTGAGGAAGTTTAATGGTTTAAAATCAGAAAGCTAAATCAACCTGCAAAATGTAGATGTTCATGAAAGACTAGAATCTGGACCATAACAAAAATTTTGTTAATTTAATCTATTGACAGTTTTGGGAACTGGAGTATTGTTCAGCTACGTAAATTCATGTATTTATTTTCCTTGCCTAAATTAATCCTGAAAATGTCCACTTCAGGCTTCAATAACTATAAATAAATTTGCTGTAAGGATGATAAGCAGTGATGAAGCTTCATTTTAAAGGCATTACATTGAAGGGTATTAATGGTTATTCCTCAGATTACGCATCATTGACCTTCACAGGGCCACTGATAGAAGTCTGCACAGTGTGTACATGCAGGTTGCTGTCTGTGTGGTTTTAAAACAAAGACCTGTTCAGGCACATGTGTAAGCAGACACAACATTTTAAAAAGCCCAACAAACTAACATATGATATGAGTGTAAAACCATTTAAACCAGCAATATTCCATACTGCTTACATGGACCTTAGTAAAATCAAACAGGTCCACACAAAAGTAAACATAAAGAGCACAGTTCGTAGAAATATTTTTCCATTAAAAGACATAGTTTCAGCCCATAAGCAAAAGAAAAAAGAACACAGGACTTAGCAAGACAACTCTATTCATCTTCGATGAACCTTTAAGGCCTGGAAAACTGAAGTAAGTTATATCCTGTCCTCTGACAGTGGACTGCTGCAGATCAACAAAATCACAAGACATCTTTCCAGTACTTACATGGATACATATAACGGCATTATCAGAGCTCCAATGAAAAGAAGCATTTATTAAATATTTAGCCAGAGAGCACCCCTGAGCAGCTAATACAGAGATGGTGAAGAGGGAGCAAAGCTGAGAGAGGAGAAGGAGGAGAGGGAGAGGGAGAGGGAGAGCTACTGCCAACAGGATGGAGGGTGGAGAATCCCAATGACCATTAGGATTCTGGAGTCACATTCAGCAGTCTGCTTAGTTGTCCTCATTTTATTGTTGTGGGGTTTTATTTTTGTTTGTTTGTTTTAAGCTGTGAAATCATGGACTTGATGTGCAGTGCTTTGGTAGAATATAAATAGACTTCCAGTTTACAAAACAAAATAGTTATGTTGTCACTGAAGTATATAACCACGCACACATATTCAAATATATGTGAAATAAAAAAGAACCCTCAGCATTAAAAAAACATGAGTTTAGAAACTGCCAGGGTGACTATAAACTGATTTAATACCCCTGGATTGTACTGGTAAACACAATCAGTATAAAATCTTTCATGCTTGCCTAGAGTTTAAAGAATGAGAGCTGATCCAGACACAAAGAATAATTCTGGAAGGCATCCTTTTTCATGTGTATAAATAATACATTTTAAGAAAAAGCTTGAAATAAATTTCATCAAAAATCATACTATTTTTTAAAATCAACCTAAATAAGCAATTCTTGACTTACTCCCAAGCTGAAACCTTGTGATCCATTTTTTGGCTGGAGGATTTTTTTTTTTTTTTTGCAGTGAAGTCACAAACCCTTGAAAATGAAGTATTATAATGAAAAGTCTGTGAGACCCTGAAGTGTAGCAGCAGGAATAGCACTCCTATACTATTAAGAAAAAATTCATATAGCTACTTTAAAAGCAGAGTAATAGCCAAACAGCATAAAATGACATCAAACTCAAACACAGCAGCATTTTAATAGAAGAGAGTAAATTCATCATTCTGGAAGTCAGTAATTTTA
This sequence comes from Phalacrocorax carbo, assembly GCF_963921805.1. NCBI lineage: Eukaryota > Metazoa > Chordata > Aves > Suliformes > Phalacrocoracidae > Phalacrocorax > Phalacrocorax carbo. The sequence goes on along the minus strand of NC_087523.1, from coordinate 13,977,618 downwards.
TAAAAGCTCCTGTTCTCATTATGCCTTTTAGTGTTTTAACTACAGATGAAAAATAGAAACAATTTTAGGCTATTCCCGGCAGACTTAAGTAGGTTTAAGGGTAGCTGACCAGATGGAAAAGGCTTACTTTTAAAGCACTATGTTTTACCTTCCATTCCCTCTGGCACTGAAAAGAGAGGAAAGCACTTCTTAAAATTTCAGGCTCTGCTTCTGGAAGCAGTAATATATGTTTAGCTAAAATTATTTTAAATAGGCTGCTGTTACTGCTGAATTTGCTATAATAAAAACAAGTGGAACATGTTTCATGTACTACAAGTAGTGGCTGGGGAAACACCAATCTCTGAAGGACTTAACTTCAGGTTAGTATAAGTGAAAGCAGTCTGCACTTAAGAAAACAAATGTGTTCTGTAGTGAAACACAAGAGGCCATAGGTCAGGAAAGGTTTATATGGAACCTGCAAAATGGATAGCTGTTTTCAGGAAATCTCTAGTTCTGGAGTAGTGAAGAAATCATTGTTCTCTTTGCTTATGGTTTGACTCCTACTTCATGTACACAAAAACAAATTTTGTCTTCTGAGTGTCCAGTGCCGAGAGGTTATTCTTAGCCTCAGCCCATTCAGAACCATTAATGATGTGCAGTTTAGGATGTGAAACAGATTCATTTATCAAAAATCTCTGTCCATTTTAACCGGCCATAGCCAACAGGACTCAGCTGACTCCTCCCACTCCATCCCTATGATAAAGTATCTCTAACAATATTAATTGGGATCCAGTTCTGATCACACTAACAGTAGTATAAATTCAATGACACAGTGGAATAAGTATAACACTCCGTACGAAAACCAAGTTCATCACATGAACTGCAAATTTTTCAATCATTTAAACATAGAATGGTCACTAAAGCCCTCTATTAGGCTTTTAGCAATAAAATAACCAGAAACAGAATGCCTGTCTTTTATGAGGTTAAAAATGTTTTAAAAGAATTGTCTTTTTTTGTTTTTTTAATTTGGTGGGTACCAGTGTGAGAAAACTCATGTTCACAAATAACGCATTTGTAACTTTTTTATTAACTGTCACTCAAAGTCAGCAATGTTGGCCATTATATAAAATTAATGGATTTTGAACTTATACTGAAAAAGTGTCTTCTTCTCACTAGGATGCAAGTGTTGGGTTCTATGGCCAGCCTGGAGGTCAAAGGCAGTAATAAGATTCTCTGTGTGATTTCTGTTGAAAATGCATTAAACAGTCCATTGCATGGTGCTTCTGAGGAGGGTAAAACTCTTAACGCTTTCAAAGCAAGGAGTGACTTCTGAGGTAGGCAATAAAAATGGAAGGGACTCCTATCTATTCAGCAAACTGTGAGTCTATAAACAAGAAATTAATAAGCTGATAACACAAATAAAAATAGTCCAAACCTGTTGGTGCATAAGTGACTCAGTGGCAACTCACAAGTTCTATAGACAGCATCTCACAAGTGTCAATATATCTGGTCACCTTTCATATAGGTAAATAAACTTCTATCAATTTTTACTTCTTGAAATTAATTTCACTGCAAATGCAGAACAAGGCTTGGATTCTTCAAATAATGTAAGAAAAAACGACACTTTGTCATTTTATCCCAAACAATACAAGTTAGATTGTGCAATTCCATTGATATTTCATCACTCCACTTCCTTCCTGACCTGATTATAACTGAAAGTGCAAAAGATGAGTAATTCAAATCCATGGTGGAACATGATGTATAGGTTAAGAACAAGTGTTTGAACCTTGATTGTTAGGGACCTAATAAGTTTCTGATTTTTCCACTGACTTATGTAGAAGCACAGTGTGCAAGTAAATTGCAATAAATTCTAAGAAATGAAGCCTAGAAAATCTAGCAAAGATGATATGATTATTCAACAGTAAGTTTATTGCCCATTTCATTAAAGGGTGCGATTAATAGCAATACTGCAAATGAAACTTGCAGACATTACATGTTTGAGCCCATGGCTTGTTCTCTTTTTGTACTCATATTACCTTAGTTTACAGAAGCTGAGCTAGTGAAATCCATGGGGGAAGATTTTCTTTCAAATATACTGCCTGCTATCAAGAACTGGGCTCTGATAGCTTTCTGATATGACCACTTGCCTGGCAGGCATCTTGGTCTTTTTCTTGTATATCAAACTGAATAGAAGTTCCTTTGATTTACAAGTCTTTAAAGGATAAAGATCAAACTTACACCTTTAGAGTAAAAAAAATAAAGCTGGATGAGGGTTTTAGGAAGAAGAAAAACTGAACAAGAAACAGAAATTGGGAACGAAGATTCAGGAAAATAAAACACAGGAACATCCAAACCTGTGCACAAATATAAATATGTGCTTGACAGAGCCAGAGTAAACATGCAGATAAGCAGCAGGAAATCAGTCAGAAACTGGCTTTAATTTCCCTATCTTTTACAAATTTATTTTAGGCTAATACTTATGGTAGTTTTCTTATAGACAGAACCAGTGCCTTTGCACACTTCAATGACTATGATGCTCTGAAGTACTCTCCTCTTCCACACCATCAGAGTTTTTATGAGACTTATTATCTTATTTTTATATGATTGTTCTGGTTATATGATGCAGTGACTACCAGAGTGCTGTCTTATTCCTGCCACCTGTAGCTGTGGGTGTGTATTTGCATTTTACTACATAAATGCCCAGCAGGAATAAATAGGGAAGTTAAGCAGACATACGGATTTTCTTTTCATTGCACAATCTTAGCAGTAATGCTTCTGGGACATGTTCATTTATTGCATGGACTATATCACCTATTTATACTTATTTTGAGCAACAGCCACAGCCTCTTACATACCTGTGTATTGGTATGCCCATGTGGTTCAGTCTGCACGGAACACAAGAATGAGGGGTAAGTATCAGGGCAGGGGTCAAGAGTCGAGACTGGAGAGGTATTAAAGAGTTCTAAAAGTCTAGTTACAACCTGTATTCCTTCCCACACATCTCTTCTCATCAAAAACATACAAAAAGAAAATCAACAACCTCAGTAAGCTGATGAATTCCACTTATTTGACTTTCATGAGTACTGATTGTATTGAAGACTTTCATAGGAGTCAAGTTAGCAGTACTCCTTGCTGTGTAAACTGAAGTTGTCTAATCCAGCTAATTAGGATGAAAGCCATATTATGTTGAATTTAGCAGTGAATTATATTCCTGAATCCTGTATTTCATCCCTAGTTATGATTTAAAAGTAGCTACACCAAGTATTATCACTTCCATACACAGTACTCAACAGCTTATGATACTCAAACATCTTCTTTCCCATTAATATTAGCAAGAATTGAAAATATCTGCCTAAAGCTACAAAAATCCAGAATGAATTGATAATATAAAGTACAATACTGTGAAGAAGGTGCTGCCCAGTTACATCAGCTGAGGAAAAGATACAGTATGCATGATTCCTGTGTGTATAATATAAAGATTCTGCAGCCTTCTTGTATTAGTTGAAAAAAAAAAAAAATCAAGCTTTTTGATAGACAGAGATAAAGATTAAAGTAGATTCTGGATATGAGCATGTATCTGTAATTCTGCAAAGCAAAAGAACTACAAGAAGATTTACTGACTTTCAAGTTGTACAGTTCAGTTACACTACAGACATTTTGTTTAGGAGAATAAGCACTGCTTTGTAAGTTACACCCAGTTTATGCCCCGTGCCAATGAATGACTAGGTAATGTTTGCATCTTCCACCAATACTGAGAACTACTGCTCTGCATGAGTTTATATTCACATTCCATTTAAAGCAAGCAGGGGAAGTGTTTTGCAGATATTACTAAGCCTGGAAGTTTTCAAAACAAATAGGTCCCATCACACATTAAGGCAGATTTTGCAGTACAGGTCTCACAGTACTCGAACAGGATTGAGTTCCACAGGCCTTTCTGTGGAGACAGGTTATAAGCATGCCTTATGTATTGCAGCATCTAACCTCATGCTGTGTAATAGAGGGACACTGACATACCAAGTGACTTTCTTCATTGAATGTCCCATAAAACTTAGAAATATCGACAACTAAAATTGACCTTTCCTGTTATATGCTAATTTATTGTGCTTTTTATTATTTAATGCATGCCTTTATGGTGGGACCGTGTTATAGAAGATAAATTTTAAATGTTAGCTTTGACTTCGATAATTTTTTAGCTACAAAGCAAGACTAGGTGTTACTATGATACTTCTGTGGGTTAAATGAATTGATAAATATGTTTGAAATAGTTTTCATATTCAAAACTCTCAAAGAAAAGTCTAGTGGAAATAAGTGCAAATTATACTGAAATGGATGAAGTAGGTTTTTCTAAATACCATGAACTTTAAAAAAATCATATTTCTCTTTAATTTATCCTTTTATTATTCCCATCTTTATAATGCTCAAGATTCTTTCAAGTGATCACCATTGTGTACAATGTTATATTTTATATTCTACAGTGCTTTTCTTGCAATGCTTGAAAAAAAGAACAGCTGGATCTTATCAGGAAATTGTTTTCTTATAAAATTAGTGGTTTTGAGACTTCTGGAGGAAAAAGGTTATGTAAAATTGCAATAGAATTTTAAACTCCAAAGCATTCATAGGTGGAAAAACAACTCCCCCTGAAACCTTATCTGTTACACTTGAAATGGCTATATATTTTAATTCTGAAATGTTTCATTATAGTATGAAAAAATTTGTCTTATCTATAGTTCAAAATAAAAATTAATTTCAAAGCTAAATTTCAATTTACATATCTTCAAACATTTTCCATTTAAGTACACGAAAAATCATGTCTTTCCAAGCTGTTTTTAAGCAAACTTTTTGTGAACATTTTTTCTGATTATTTAATTTATAAGATCATATTTAGATGTTATTTATCATTTGCAGGTTTCATTTAAAAAAATCCCAAGAGTTTAGTGCAGTAATGTTGTTTTTAAAACCTATTTGTCTGGTATCCAGAAGAAAATTCTCTCTGTTGGTAAGACAAATGGCCTGCAAATATCTGTAAATTAGACCAAGATATATAGGAAGGTGACATTTATCAGTAATGCTTTAGCCTGCAAATGACTGAGCATACGGACCTCAGGCCAGCTAAACAAGTAATGAGCTACTCACTGTATGAAGTTTAATCCATGCATAAATTCTTTAGGATATTAGAAAGCAGTATTCAGCATCTAGTAGACAGACTTTATAAAATGGCTGTTAGGAAATGTACAGTGAACTTAAAATTTTGTTCTGAAGTGTGAATAAATGCAGCAATGGGACCCCTTAACTCATAATCATATAGGAAATTAATGTCAGACAAAATGTCAGTATGAGTCAATGAAGTATCACAGAAATGCTCAAGTTGTGGCGCTAGCACATGCGTGGTCTTACTGAACTAGCTCATTCAGTGCTTTCTCAGGCAACCTTATGATGTACTTTACTGGGAAGCGGAGATATATGTGAGATTTAAAGAAAGGAACTTGGACTTGGGGAAGCTTAAACTGGACAGTTAGCAAGGGTGAGAGTAATTAAAACAAATGACCAAAGAACCATTATCAACTATATGGGGTTAATCAGTAGAGGTCGTTTTTCTTTTAAGAGGCATTTTTCTAGTTCAGCACATTGGCCTAGCTGAATGAATGTGAGCAAAGTCTATGGCTTCCACTAGATTCTATTCTATTTTAATGATGGTTCCATCTAGCTCTCCAATTTTTCATTTATGAATTTTGGCTGCTTTAAAAAGAGTAAATCCAAGGGCCACAGTCAACTAGTTTTGCTACCAGGGCTAAATATAGAATAAATACATGAGTTCATAGGGCTTTATTCATTGAATAAATGAAGGGAAAGAGGAATTTAACCCAAGGTATCTTGGCTGAAAGGATGTCGGAGTGATTGAGGTAGAAAAGAACATGCATGAGACAAATTGATGGACAGTACATTCAGGTCCCAGCCCTGAAGGCCTAGCCAAATGATACATTCAGGTATCAGAGCCTTAGTATCATGCCATAAGCATATCTACAGCTTGCAAGAGCAAGGTCTAATTCTTTTTGAGAGAGACACTAAACAGACTGCTTAAGGAGAGATCCAACGTTTCTAGATCTGCATGAACTTGCACCCACTGCTCTATATCAGTAGGGGGACCCCAGATATACAACAACTTCTGGACACTCTCCAATAAACCCTCCCTTTCCGCTTTGTCAAGTCTGCTTATTTTTTTTTCTTGCTGTCATTGTCTGCCACCCACAAAGCAGAATGAATGCTGGCTTGGATGTGGGGCCCAATTCCCTTCATTACTTTTGTGCCCACACTAATCACATTAAACACTGCTGTTCTATGGGAAAGAGGTGAGGCTTCTACCTGGAAAACAGAAAATCTTGTGAATGAGAGAATTCATCATTCCCAGACAAGCCTTCCAGATCATACATATTATATAGATAGAACAACATGTGAAGTCACTAATATGCCACAGTTCTAGACATAACAGGAAGATCAAACATTTAAACCATAGGCTTTAAGTTTTAGCATTTTCTTCTTTTTTTCACTGCAGTCATTATTTCACAACAGTACTGAAACTTAACAAGTGCCCCCAAAAAATCAGTTACTCACGAGCCACATTAAACCAGTGTTGCTTCTTGCAACTTCCCTACACAGAAAACCGCTAGGAATCCAAACTTTTCCAGGGGTTCAGAGTTAAAATACAGGGAAGCTGTCTGCACCCCAGTCACTTAGAACTAACTCAAAAACTTTAAAATAATCCGATGTTTCTGTTCTTTACAAAACAGTCTTAACAAAAGGCGGCAGTGCTGTATGTACAGAAAAGGGTGTGATGGCACACACTGTATATTTTTGTATTACTGCTCTGCCCTCTCCTGGGACAGCCAGCATACTGCTTGGCCAGCCCACAGCGGGTGATGGCATGCGCAAAGCAAACAGTACAGTAGAAGCTTACTGCTTTGCCCACAAGACTGAAAGATGCACTGTGAATCACTGCATCTTCTTGAATATCAGGTAGGAGAACAAAGAATCTAAAAAGCAAGACAATTCAAGTACACGTCTGCTCTGTACTTCTCATTTTAATTAATACATTTAGAAGAAAACCAGTAGGCTTATGTATGTGGGTTTGTAGACAGGTTTTTAAATCCAAAACTGTATGTCGATTATATAATTCTGACTGACATATATCCTTCTTTTTTCTTACTTTTTAATGGAAAGAGATATTTCTATGTAATTTCAGATTAATCACTGACAACAGTTAAAGGAAAATAAAGGTTGGCATTTTAAAATGAGAATGCTTAAAAATAAAGTCTGAAATACATTTTAGGAACCTAAAATAATCTACTGTCTCCAAAGCTGCTGAATGCTTCCATGCTGCTTTGGGGAAAAATAACTCCAAACCAATTCAGAGTTGTTTGAAAGCCTAGAAAGCAAGTAAGGTACCCTAATTTGAAATTGTCAGTTTACCAGCATTTATGAAAACTTGTAACCAATTGAGAAACGAGATCAGAAGTTCACATAAGTACGATTTATTTTTTAAAATGAAAACACTTTTTTTGTGGTAACTGCTTTCTGATGGGCCAGTCAGTCTTTAGACCTGTTCTTTGTACAAATCAAAAAGCATTATATTAATAATGCTTGACTGAGTAACTGTCACTTTACAGCACCAATATCCATCAGACAAAATGTGTACATCTACTTCAATTACAGGCATACTAGAACAAAAGTTACAAAACTAAAACATTTAGAGACAACATGCTATTTTCATTGACAAGATCTGTATAATAGACTATTTGCTCTCCAGGAGAGGTAGATCTCTTGTCTTTGTGAATTTTGATCTACACTTTTCATAAAGCAGAGGCCAAGAACTTAGACAAAAACTCATCAGCAATTCATCAAGGCACAGCGTAATGTAAGTACACTTCATGAATTGTTCATTTGTCGTTTAGTTAATGTGATGACCTGCTATACTGAGGATAAGTTATTAAGTAATGAAATTGGATGATTAGATTAAGCTAATTACTTGCTTTGAAATGACATTTGTACACAGATTCTTTGGCCTTGCCAGAATGAATTATATAACCTAAATGGTGTTTTTTTACATTGTATTTCACAACTTCCAAAGCCATATTTTACTTTGTAGATGGGATCTCTAAAACTGTGATTAAAAAATAGGTCCCATAATACACTACTGCAGAGTCTATATCAGGAATAGCATGCTAATCAATCTAGCCTGAGGTGCCTAGGCAGAAGATATATTAATAAGTATAATTATAATAATAGGTCTGAATAGATTATTTACCAGAACCGATATTCCTTGCAGAGGGATATAGAATCTAGGACTGCAAAGTTTTATATTGAAAATAATTATATTGACAAGAAGGCTGCAGTGTGAAGGAGTGTTTTTTACTTCTGTTGAATTATACTGGTAGTACCAAAGTTCAGAAAGTGAAAGAAAGCTTTACTACAGTATATCTGCTGGGGACTCTGTGAACAGCGTAGAAATTCCCACTGGTCATGCTCCCCTTAGCAGTTAATGGCTCTCTGGGTGGAGAGTACAAGGCTGGTAGCTGTTTCAGATTTAATCCCACAGCACACACAAGCCAAATGAGAAAATGTTTCTGTGGTACACCTCCACCTGCATTGTATGCCCCATTATCTTAATCCACGCTGACAATTCTGCCACTGTTTCTGACAAAAGCCACTGAACGGAAAAGACAAGATCCGTAACCAAACTTTTATCAGCTCGATCATTGCAGCCTTTGGCACAAAAGAGAGACTGGGATTAGGGTCAAGAGAGGCAGAACGTGTTGAAGGGGTGTAAAGAAGGGGAGGAGAAGAGATAACACACTGCAAAGGAAGAGAAAGGAATAAAAGAAAGGGAAGGAGTTGACAAAAGACAACGATGTGTCAGAAGCAGCAGGTGCTTGCCATTGCTGTGCTGCCCCAAACTGGCCCAGTCCTGTAGAATCTGAAAGACCTGCTCTCACAGGGATAACTGCCACGGGTAATTTTTTGAGTCACTTCTGTTCTTGGACTAATTTTAAGGTTGGCAAAGGTGAAAGGAGCCCAAAGAGTAGTGAACAAGCTTTCCTTGCAATAGTTAAGCACAGCCTAACAGATACTAGTCCTGCCTTGTTTCCAGGGTGAGGCTTAGGGGAAGGCACTGCTCCATCCACTCTTCCTGCAGAGACGTACCCATCACCTCAGGAGCTCTCCAACCCTGTGCTGAGAGTTGCTCGCTGCTGTACATGTGATACAGACAGGCAACTTGTCCTAGACCCTCATGACATGGACTTTCTTCTCCTTTCTCCTTTCTTCTCCTTCTACTTTCTGTAGCTCATCAGGCGTTTCACAGCAGTTGAGATACCAAGTCATGACATGATTTATTTTAGCACAGACTGGAAGGCTGGTATTTGTAGGAGTAAAACCATGCTACTGAGTTAGAGAGCCCAGCTCCTTAGAATCACTGTGTTTTTCCCCTGTACCACCTGCAGCTTAAGGCTAAATTAACAGCCTCTGATATTTTAAATGCTAATATTAGGCATAAATATAGAATTATCATCCAGTATTCATTCCTATGTACCCATATACATATTTCTTCCTCAGTGTAGCAGGAGAAAATATAGTGAGATTTTAAGGTTTTAACCAAGTTCAAATTATCTCTGTGCTACAGATCAAAGTTATTAGAAATTATACTCGGAAGCAGAATTTATATTTGAAGGGACTTTTCACATTTTTTTCATTGTCCTGGGGCAGAACCCGAGCCTGTGTGCACCCGCAAGGCAGCTAAGGGATACTGTTTCTTGTCTAAAAATCGTGGGCTCTTTTCCTCTGAAAAAAAGGAATATGATGTTAGTTTTATCTATTTTAGTTTCTAATTCTTTCCTGAAAGAGAACTCAGTTGCTGTAAAATTACTTTTCTTTCCTTTGGTGTTAACACAAATTACAGGTCACCTCAAACATTCATCTTATTTTATACTACATATTTGCGCCTCCACTCACACACATTTTGGCCCTGATATATATGCTCTGGAAAGAGTCCTACATGAAAGCTAATGTTCTGGTTCTCTTTTAAGGTGTTTGGTTATATCCTAGCTAACGTGAAAGCAGTTTATCAAATTTCTCAGAGGGACTTTCTGCTATATCTAAACAAGAATCAATCTGCAATGAAATTATGAGCCGGTAGTGTTAAATATATAAACTCTGAAAATGATTACAAAATAAGATCCTGCAGAGCTCGGTTAGAAACATGGCAAACACAAAGCAATGAAGTCTGACAAGATAAAACACTGAAGATGTTTTGAATGCTAGCTTGTTGCCGTGAATTTCACCTGAAAGGAAAAGGGCTTTCTTTTGTAAATGTTATCTTTACAATCTAAGTGAAATCTTGAACTGTGGATAAGTAGCATGATTTTTCTTGCTGTTTCTAATTATTTTTTATAGCACAGTACCACCTAGAGGCTCTCTTTAATCTGTGCGGTTTATGTAAGAAGTGGAAGCCAAACTTTTGGAGCTTTTTACAATTTGCATATAGAAGAAGACGCAGCATGAGCAGAAAGGAAATGGAGCTGGAAGGTGGAGAGGACGGAGTTTGTGCAGGAAAAAAAGCTGATCTCAAAGAGAATAGAAGACAAGTTTCCTCAGTCATGACATTTCTCCAGTACAAAACAAATAGCCAATCAAATGTGCAAAGATGATTTTAGATCTAAAATAAATTTGATCTCCAGCTCTTTTTGCGTGCCTCATATCATCCCATGTCATATGAAAAAAGTTTGTGCAACTGTTTCCTACAGCAACTGCATCATAGAGCAGGTGCAGATTATTGCCTCTGGCAGAGTTATATGCTCCCTCACTCTCATCCTTGCAAGCATTTTCAACCCAGAAATAAAATGCATTATCACTTCCATTACACAGTTTTACTTTAATTATGCCAGATAAAATTTGCCTTTCTGCATCACTAAATGAAACCATTAACATCAGCTATACAGAATACTCACTCTAGAGATAAGCATGCCATCATACTGTCTGAGAGTCTAATTCTTTTCACAGGCACCAAAAATCACCAGATTAAAAAAATTAAAAGTATTTTAACCTTTGCCAGCATAATGGTGTTTCTGTCATATTTAGCATATGTTATGCTGCCTGATCATTTATGTTGTCTGCAGCCTGTGAAATCTACTGGGAGTTACAGAAAAAGGTGAATAGGAGCAGAGTGATTCAATTTAGCAGTCACTGCAGAGAATCCAGGAAGGCAGAGCCTCACAAGATTGTTGCCTCCATTAAAGGGAAGTAGGGGAAGAGTTTCTTGGCTCCTCACTTGCTAGGTTTCCACCTGCACCCTTTATCTTCTCTCTCTGTGTAATGGCAAAGACCATTATTCATGCTAATAGAAGTACTGAAATGCATTCTTTCAGAGAGAAACAGATCCCAATGGAACTAAGCATAATCCTCTTACCTCCCTAACAGAGTATAGAGTAAGTAAAACACTGAGTAATCTTGCCTGTGATTATATATTTTATTGATGGGTGTATGATGAATATATTAAAGAGAATTTTTCTATTTCTAATGTGATATGAAATTCCTGTCATAAATTTCAAATGAGATATGTATCTTTTAAATTTTCTTTTAATAATCAGGGACCAGATTTGTATTTATCAATCACTGTTAATCTAGTGACAGTTTTCCAGGAACATAAAATAGAAGAATAAGTTAACTTGCTGTATTTTCTCAAATTTTTAACTTCCCCCATTCCCTTTCAGCAATCTGTATTTGTCAGGCTCCCTTCAATACATTCCAGGAAGGAAATCATGTGCACATAGCAATTTTCATGACCAAGAGACTGCATAAGTAGGGCTCTAAAGTAGACAAATAGAGTTCTTAACATTGTAGATTGCTACAAGGGTCGGATTTTCAAAAACAGCTATTAACTCTCCTCCCTTTATGGTCTCACCTGGGACCCAACACTCTAAATTTTTCCTGTTTGAATAGCCTTTATACTACAGCAGAGTTATTTAATATTTGCAAGGACTTCACATGGTTTTCTGCATCCTCATCTCCAAACTGCCAAGGGGTCTTAAGGGAAGCTGATAGGAATTCTAGGAATTTTAGGAATAGCTTATGATCTCCTTTCCCAGCAGCTCAGTACTTTTAAAAATTATAACAGTATTTGAGCTATTATTCTTCTGATTATCAGAAAATTGTATGAAAAGAGTTTGGGGCTAATGGAACTCTCACTACCACCCTCCATCTATTTCAGGATATTAGCTGAGGATATTAGATAAATACTGAGCAACATCCAACACCACATTCTTAAATTTCAACAATCTGAATATCAAACAAAACCCATTCTTCTACAGAGAAGTGAAATGAAATAATGCCATGCAATAAGAAATGCAGTAAAAAATTCCACAAGTTTGGCCTTTTTAGCATGTCAAGCGTTGAGATTTTATATATGTCCATATATGCATATATTATATATTAATAAAGATATAAAATTTATATATTATATACATACATTGTATATTTGTGTATGTGTGTACATGTGTACTATGTACATGTATATATACTTAAATACATTTTTATTATCATGATAAAAACCTCATATTACAATCAGAAAAAGAAATGAAGTAGCTTGGGGAAAAGCCCCCTTTGAAGGCAACAGATTTAATTGCACATTTTCCTAACAGATGTCCAATCAAGAAATTGAAACACTGAAAGAATACCCCTGAAGAGGAGTTTTTAAATTCATTCTGAAGCATTTTGAGAAGCTGGACCAATGCTTCTGAAATGTTGTGTGGATATTAATATTGCCCAGACCAAAACAGCTTTTCTTTGCACAGCAGGTCTCCTTCCTTAAATGTGTTTATAAAAGCTTTTTGAAGATTTAAGTAGAACTGTCTGGTATATTCCTGTGGGTATGTCTGGTTTCCAGGTTCTCTCAATCTAGAAAATGTCATTTCTCTGGTGAAGCTCTAATGAGTAAATTTATCTTGGATACAGAAAGACCCAAGAAACCCATTTTCTACTGCCTTCACCATTTTTTTCCTCAGACAACTAGTTGGATCATTTCAGAGGTGGTTGACAATAGGTGCTTAAATGAGGACAGGGATCTGAATTTGGGTCTCTCACGTCCTATGCAGGGGCCTGGTTAGCGAAACTCCTGGGCAGTGCAAGCCCTCCTTTGTGATAAATGCATTACACTTTGGACCTAAGAAGCATCCTCAGTGAAAATATTGTTTTTAAAAGTACATTTCTGCAAAAACCTACTGCTTTGACAAAATGATGTTTGTTACAAAAATCAGAATAACAGTGAAGAAATCCTAAGCTGCTATATTAATTTATTTGTTAAGATAATAATTCGTTATTATAATAAATATAACCTGGAAATACAGGGGAAAAAGGTATCAGTTCTGCAACATGCCACTAGTAAGCTTCAGTAACAGGGGGTCTTTGCTGCTGCCCTAAAGCCATAGGTAAGAAGCTGGGCAATCTGCAGTCAGTAAGCAGAGAGGTGGCTTCCTGAGCTTTCCTGGCAGCTGGGAGCCTGTGAGGCTGTCGTGAGACGTTCTGCATTGGACTCGTCAAATAACAACACAGGAAATCTCTTCTTGCTTATTAGACAATTTTGCCATCCTGAATTCTTAGTTCAGAAGGACATATCTTCACAGCTGCAGATGGCTACTTAATAAAGGCAGACCGACATGGGTAATGTCATCACATTTTAGCACACTCCCATGGAATGAAAATTCCTTCCCATTTGAGGAATTTCTGTCACACCCTGGAGTGCAGCTCAAGGCCGCAGCCATGGCACAGTTCCCTGACAGGCAGGCAAAATTTCTAGTCTCCTAAGATGTCTCCTATCATCCTATGAGTGACCCAAAAAATACAGACCCATGGAAAGTTTTTCCAGGACCAGTTACCTAATTGCAGAGTCATTAATGCAAATTGAAATAGAATGAGCACTCATATTTTAATGAACATTGTGATCGTCCTGCGGAACAATGTTTACCACATTATGCCTTTAGAAAAGCAAGTTACAATTAATCTTTGCTTGCCAAATTTTTCTCCTAAGAATGGTATTTCATACTGAGCAATTAACATAAAATTACTGATATGATATATGCTCATTCCATTATGAGATCATTACTTTCTGCAGTTATTGTGCCAGTTTCCTTTCTAATTACAGGTTTAAAAAAAAGTGCTTTTCTGTGCATGTGAGCATCTGTGAGGGCCCACATTCTCATGCCTAATTTACTCTTTTATATTTATACAATAAGAATATAGAACATCAGTTTTTAAAGGCATCTCACTGATAAATAAGTTTCTGCATGATATTTTTTCCTGTCAAACAAGAATAAAATGTTGATGGATATTGGTTTGCATAGACGTAATGAGAAATTGAAAAGATGATTTAATATTTTCTATTTGCAGCGGAGGAAAATGTTTGAAGAAAAATGACAGCTTTCAAGATGTCTTGCCATTGCTAGACTGAAAATCAGTAGAGTATGGTTTGTTTTGCTTGCTTTTCTTTGTTTTCAATTTTTGCTTTTTGTATAATCACAGCTGAATTTAAAAATAAACAATTAAGCTAAAACCTCATTAACATAGGCAACGATTTCTCAGGCTGAGAAGCTAACTTTTAAATCAGTAAAAATCGGACTTGTGACAGTCTGCAGTACAGTCACATTCTCTCCTTCTATGCGCAGTTTATTGTCATCTTCAAGTTTACCTGTAGGGGGCAATACGTAATAAGAAATGCCTAATCTCTCATTTTCTTCAAATACCATCAGAAAAGCTGCAAGTAAAAGATTGATTTTACCAAGTCAACTAGAAGTCCAGTATGTGAATTATAACCCTTTATTGTGGATCTTTATGTATGTAAGCTGAGAGCTTATCTGCTATTAATCTAAAAAACTGAATAAATGATTGTGCTGATTTTTCAAGCTATTCAGATTTCCCTTTATGAATGTTCTCCTTTTGTACTTTTAGGGAACTGCACTATTTTCTGCATTGCCTAGCACAATGATGTGCAGCATGCACACACACACACTCACAAAGCACAAAATAAAGGAAGGCTATGGACATGCTAGAGGGAGAAGATGGGGTAGGGGGGAAAGTTGTCACTTCATTTCACTGTCAGAAAAATCTACATAAAATGAGCACACTTCTTTCAAACAAAACAGGTCCTAAGATTAAGCAGCTCATTTATAACATTTGGTTATACTAAGTATTATAAAAGGACTGGCTCACGAGAGTGTGCATCAATCAGAAAAAGAAACCCTGTGAATAAGACAAAAGGATTATGAAGAGGAAATTGCTTGAAATAGGATGACAAAAAAATGTTTCCAATTCACCTTGGCTTTTTCAGGGCTGGTGAAACTAACACAATTTGGTGAAGAGTGTTTAAATGCAGTAATAATAGCAGGCACCATGTTGAATAAGAGCAGAATTGAAACATTCAGGAAAGGCAGAGGAGGGAAAGCTTCAATTTCCCTACAAAGATTTTTTTCAAGATTCTGCTATTCAAATATATCATCAGAGACCTTAAGAAACTTACGTCCTGTGTTCTTAATACAGGTGTTCTGGCAGATAACTCTCGTCTTAATCTTTAACATATTTAGACCAGAAACAAAGATGAAACCTCAAGGTAATACACCTGAGAGAGTTCATTGCTACTGCCTCACTCATCAAATCTGTAAAATCTCTTTGATAAGGCTTTGAAGTAGGCAGAGCTTTGCAGTGGATCTGCCTAGACCTTCTCTTGTAAGTGTCCCCAGAGGCCAAAAGGCTTTTGCATTAAAAAGAAACCACAGTTTTTATTCAAATATAAACCTGAATAATTAACTTTTTAAATGGACAACAGATGATTACTGAGGAAGTCAGAATAAAGATAAAAAAGAGTTATATAAAACCCTTTTCCTGCCCACACATCTGTGCAATGCAGATGCTTCAGCCACTTCAGTGACTGCAGCCCTGAGCTGCAGCAAACTGGCTAGTCCCTTTGGCCATTCCCTCCCCTTCCTCCTGGCCTGCTCCCTCCAGCCTTTGCTGAGGTGTTGAGTCCTGCATTACCTAAATGCCAGCATTATTTTCCTAAGCATGGAACTCCCTAAATAGCTCCTTCATTCCTTGCAGTGCTGTCTGTTTTTCCCCTTGATCAGCAAGATTGCTAGCAGCCAACCTTTCTTTAATTAGCAACAGCAATATCGAGGTATTTTGTATTGGAATAGCATCTGACACAATTTAAAACAGACTTCCTGCCAAAAAGCTATGCTACTACATTCTTAAATTTGCTCTTCTGTATGACCCAAGCAAAACGCCATGAAGTGACTCTTCCGCGATCATTCTCTAAGTCTCACTGCACATAGCCAAGGGGATTTTCTCTTTAATTCTTGTGCATGGCATGAAATATGAATATTAATAGGTGAGAAGAGGAAATGAAATTCAGATGCAAGATTTTTCTCATTGGTTTTGACTGTTAAAAGTGAAAATACATAATGCAAATCTGAAGCTACAATAAAAAATAACCAACAAAATCTATTACTAGATCGTAGTAGTGAAAAGATATCAACTGCATGCACGAACTGAAACATCAGAAGTGACTTCAATTCCCATTCAAGCACAATGATGTCCGCTAGCACCGAAAAAAAAATTAACTAAATTTACAGATTGAAGTAGTTGTGCATTGGTGTCAAGAATATATTTAGAATGCAGTATTCCTTAAAGGCTACTTTTTTGTGTCATACAGTATCGGATTCCAGTGTGTTAGATGGGAAACAGTATTTCTCTGTAGGGTTTCTGATGCCAGGATGCTT
Source organism: Phalacrocorax carbo (assembly GCF_963921805.1). Classification (NCBI taxonomy): domain Eukaryota; kingdom Metazoa; phylum Chordata; class Aves; order Suliformes; family Phalacrocoracidae; genus Phalacrocorax; species Phalacrocorax carbo. Next base: position 13,960,825 of record NC_087523.1, on the reverse strand, counting down.
CTCAGCAGTTCATTAACATAATTTGTTGGCCTTCCCTAAATTTAGTAATTAGTAGCTGTTCTACCAAAAATTCTTTGTCACCGCCCACATCTCTGCATATATGTTGGCTCCATGTCCTTTATAAATAATACTCTAGTTTGAATGAGATACGAACACCAAATTCTGCATACACAAACAATATCACTTCGAGTAACCAGAAGGCAAATACATTCAACGCTCTGACTTGGTAATTCCTTGAAATAAAAGAAAGACATTCAGTAAATGTTTAGTTTCCTTAAAAGACTGTTCTGATGTGTTTTGAGTTACTACTCAAATACGTTTTGAATTACAAATACATTGCTACTCTAATATGTTTTGAGTTACTACTCTCCAGTCACCATGTGGGTGCTCTTTGAAGAATCCTGTAAATCTTCAGACAATATACTTGTATCTTGCAACAAAGAAAACACATTTAAAGCAAGACTTTCTAGTATTTAAAGGATAAGACAGGACAATGGGACATTTTGATTCATTTCTTGATTTGTTGCAGACCTTTTGTTTAGATTTGTTGACCTTGCCTTCCCACTGTATGAAAAACCTATGACCTGTAGAGGAGTTTGGAGAAAATAACTCACTGGTAGCTGTACTTGCATACTTCAACGATAAGGCCTCAACAAGCATCTAGTAGATGTATACTTGAACAACAGTCTGGCTGTATAAAGAGACAATGCATTTATAACATCCTGCAAGGTAAGTTTATTTGTAAAAAATATTTTGGATCATAAGGGAGTTTTAATTGCTTTTATGTGTAAATTATAAACTATTGAGAACAACTGATTTCATCATTGTCAAAACAGCGAAAACTGGAAGGACAATGTTCTATATTTTTAATGTGTAAAATAATTCATGTAAGTTGTAAAAGGATTCAGTGATTGCTCAAAGATCTCACATATTCTTCAAGTTGTTATAAAGCTGTTATTGAAGAACACATGTTTTTGTGGAATATATTATTTTTAAACTCAAGATTAAAAAGTCTGTAAGTCTTAGATGAAGGTGCAGGCAGAGTTTCTTAATCACTAGTGAAAGAAACTTGTTTAGTCTCATGTGTGACAGCTAGTGGATCTATTTGGGTCATTCTGTCACTAATTAAATGCACTTGCCTCCAGAAAGCAGTGCTGTAGCTGTTTTGCCATATCTGTAACAAAAATCAGAAGAGTTTAGCATAAAATCTCAGCTAATACTCTGTGAAGTTTAAATAAGAAGGGAAGAGCATGAAAATTTGGAAGACAGAATAAGATTACCTAGAACCATACATTCAGCTCTTCCTTTTGCAAAAGGGGATACAAATTCTTTAAGTAATCCAGAAGTCGTACCTCACCTGAGAGACGACACTTAGACCAGTAGAATGGCCACTAGCATCCTGTTGTATTATTGATTCATTGCAAATACAGAGGGAAAGAGGCATGTAGTGAAATCACCAAACCTGCTTCCCAGGGAAGAGATCACAGCACATCATGAAGGGCACTTATATTAGGACAGGTCAGCTCTTCCTGTGAAAAATCAGGTAGATATGACTGAAGACATATGTAATTAACACTTTTGGGGAAAAATTACACTACTATCCGTTGTCTTGCAGATTCCAGCTCCCAGGAATCATGCTAGTACTGTTATCTTTCTGCAAAAGTCACAACAACAACAGCAGCATAAAAATTCAGTAACACCTACCATTCATGAAGCTGTTCGTAAACTGAGTTCGGTAGGACATTGTGAAGGCTTGACATAAGTTTGCACTTAAGCACAGAGTTGGAGATCAGAATATTGCAGAGCAACTATAAAAAAGTACTACTTGTCCAGATCACTTTAAGCTGACAATAACCTGCCACCATGCTCTCGGGGCCTTATTTTCCATATCTTGCCATTCCTTAAATGTGCTTATGATACTATTCCAGTCAATGAAATGTCATAATATGGAAATAGCCACCAAGGCCGTACTGAATAAGGCAAGTTTATAAGGAAAACAATAATATATAACTCAGAGTGAAGTTTTTAATTCTTTATGTTAACAAATATTTTCATTATTATCTGACCATACTTCTACTATTCACAAACTAAGAAAATTTGCTCGTTTTGCTGTGGGCCCATCACATCAGTGATTCCGGGGTTAGCTTAGTGACAGGTACCAATCATAATTCTTTCAATGTTTTTGGTAGAAGAAAATCAGTGCTGTTCCATGGCAGCCTCTGGAAAGGCCTGAGACAACCTTTCATGTATTCATGTGTTTCCCTTTGGTCTCCAGGAAATCATAAAACCTCAACCAGAATCCTTAAAATTAACCAGCCCCCAATCATTCTTAGGCCCACTAGAAGCCATTTTTATACTCTAGTTTTCCCTGGCCACTGTCTTGTGGTGGGTGACAAGCTTTTTCCTCTGTATGCTCTTTCGGTCTGGCCTTGAAGAATCTTATTGATTCTCTATGTTTCCTCAGATGAGTCTATAAAACACAAGCACCTTTCTGTGTCTGCAGAAAGGGTGCCTTAAGCAAAACTTGAGAAGAGGGGCAGGACTCAGTTAAGGAGAATTTCATTTCCTTTCAGAAACTACACAGACTAACCCCAAACAGGATTAACAAAAAGCACTATGACCACCACCACCCTAATGAAATCAGGAAAGAAAAAAAAATAGAAGAGAGAAAGGACATATTAAATACAATAACCTGGAGAAAGTTTGAAAGCCCCACAGAGTCTTGAATTTTTAAACCCAAAGTTCTTAAGTGATTAGATCTAGTGATCACAGTTTGATTACTTCCATGGGACGTGTTAGCAGCAGAATTCAAACAAGAGTCAAACAGCATTGTATTTCAGTTACAATGGCATCCAGTGTTCAGTTCAGGTGCAAAAATAACACCTAAACTACATTTCCATCTAAAAGCATGGTAAAAAATACATCCTAAGGGACAGGTGCTATGGTCACTGATCTCATTTTTGTATTTAACTCATCAGAAAGGCTGTTCAGCTAAGGGGCACAGAGTACATGTTACAGACTGGAAACACAGAAGTCAACAGCTGGAGAAGCCCAAACTCTCATTTTCTATTCGGATTTCCCTAGTTGTATTTTAGCTGTTTTAATATTACTGCGTTAGGTGTTTCTCCAGCCATACTTGTAACACTGCAGTTATATGAGGAGCTATTTTGGACATACAGTATTTTTTAGATATTAACTAATTCCTTTTAGTTGCCGTATAGTGTGTGTGAGTTTTAGTGCTGTTGTTCCTTCGCCACTCTGTTAGGCTGACACAAGCTCCCATATCATGAAGCCACTCATTTCATACATAACTACTCATACCCTCCTTTTAGGTTCAGAGCCGACTCGCTCCATGTAGCATTATGGTATACCTGGGAACAGGCAAGTTTTCAGCCTTGATGGAGGAGCCGGAGTGCCATCAGGTCAAGACAAACAGCACACTACGCAATGGTCTGCCATGATTAGTCAAAGGCCCATGCTACACAGAATGGTTTTTTGCAATTTCCCCTCTTGACCACAATTCCATGAGGTATCATGTTGGTACTTTCTTCTAATAATGTCCAAGTTTTATGAAATCAAGGGATTACGTTGTGTTTAGATGGACTATGCCAGCTTGCACTTACTGTGCAAAAAGAATATGTTGTCAGAAGCATAGAGAAATACAGTCCATTTAACCTAGAGGTGATGTAGTCTTTAAAAGCAATGTGTATCTTGAGAAGAACCAACATAAGATCTCCCTGAAATATGATTGCAATAGTAAATGAAGAGGCACAAAGCATTGTCATACCTTAAAACTGGGAGTCTAAGCTGAGCAATGCACCCAGAAAACATTAAGACCACTGAGATTTTCTACAGTTGCAATGTATCTTATGGTGACTAGCTCTTGCCTTCTGGTGACCCTTCATGAAATACGCTCTGTTTAACATGATACCTGAGTCAATGTTTTCATTAACAGCACAACATGCAGAATTAGGCTTTTTCCATAAAGTATGGAGTGTGGAAACTCATGAAACAGGTTTACATCTATGTATGATTTCAAAACACATTTTCTCATGGTTTCTGGAACTTCTCATCTTATTGACCAGGCTTCTTGAGACTGCTCCTGACAATCTGAATTCATTAATCTAACCCATATTTATTAACTGATGGTTCATGACTCCCACTGTAGACTCAACAAGCAGTTGTGTGAGAATGTTATTATGACTTAAGGAAAAGAAAATCTCCCTCAAAACTCCTTTCACAGTGTCTGAGGATGAGAACATGATCTCTAGATACATACATAGATTAATTAGGTAGGACTATTATCAGGAAAACATTTAGGAATCCATTGTGAGAGGTAGATGTAAGAAGGGAGGGGAGAGGGAGGGACCTGGGTCAAGGTTTCATATTTTTGTTTGGGTTTTTTTCTTTAATGAGTAATAAACCAAAAGCATTGGAGAGACACCACACTACGTTATCAAGATGGGGATAGGCACTTGAGGAAGACAACTGTGCACAGCGACTCCACACCTCCATTTTTAAAATTCTGAACATCAGTGTAGTGTAAATTTTGGTGGGAAATGGATGCCTCCACAAAACCTTCAGGAACTGAGAAACTTGCACAAAGACTAGCTGTTTTCTGCAAGCACCATGAGGAGGAAGGCGTGTAAAGGCCACAACTATAGTTTCCATATCCAAAATACCGCAGATCAGATGTGTCAGGGTCTATATGAGAACTACACATTCTGGTTCTCAGGTCCTGATAAATAGCTAATTCACTGAAATGTAGAGAATAGAGACCTTATCTTTCATAGAAATGAAATGCTACCATTGACCTCCCTCTCTTTTGTACAACTGCCTTTAACAGACATAAGCTCACATCCTCTTTTCCACTCCTCTCCCTTCAAGAACTGTTTTTAATTTCCTGCTTCAGGAACATGCCACAGAAATATTTCCCTGAAAATTGTTTAGGAGGCTCCAGTCCCTGATCCTTCATTGCTCGTCTTTTCTATCAGAACACCACTGGTTGCCTGTTTTAACCACTTGTTTCCATTCTTAATCTATAAATCAGTATCAGCAAAGTGATCCACAGCCTACCCAAATCTGCCTATTCAGCTGCCTTCTATTGCATTAAAATAAGAATGCCTTCCTTTCGGTTTTTGTTTTGCTTTGTTTTATCAAGTGAAGTGATCATGAAGCATTCACTCTGTTTTGATTGAAGATGATTATTTGCAACTTAACTGATGTACCTTCACTGCCACCCCCAGCAGCACAAGTATAGCAATGCTGTAATTTGGAACTCTACCGGGGAATGTTGAGGTGTCACTATCCACTGCTTACACAGCACTGAAAAAGCCCTCCTGGGTTCAGTAATATCTCTTACAGATCTTCCACATATCCACCAAAGACTATTGTTCCGTAACAAATTCCGTTATATCGAGTTAGACCAAGTTAGATGACAAGGTTAATCTGGTCACTTTAGAGCGACGTTCTGGACAGTGTTTGTATACAATTTAACAAAATCGATGCCATGGTTAAGCATAAAAAAAGCAAATAAAAGTGAAGTTATATCACCCTTAACATACAGGAGACAAAATATACTGGCTTTCAACAAAATTTCTTCTCCATGAAAGCCTTCTTTAGTCAAGAATCATTTTGTTTAAAGTGCTTGGCATTTATCACTAAATAATGTCAAAATTACAAAATATATAGTCTTGATTCTAAAGTGAAGAAAATATATCAATAAATTATGACATGGAGATTATGTTCCCTATTACTGAATATTAGAGAATACCTCATCTCAGAATTTTGAAATTATACTGTTTTAATGAAATGCATTCTTAATTTCTCCTTTTAAGGAACAGCGACTAATAATTTAACTTTTTCTTTAACTTCTGCTCCACTTATTAGGGCTACCATATAGATGGTCTTCTAACATGGTCTACTTTTCTGTCCAGAAATGTTGGCAGATGGAATTAGAAGCTTTTGGTCATTTGCCCAGGATTCCTGAACTGCCAGTAGTGTACTCAGAGTGGTTGCTAGTTCTGAGAAGACTGCAGATGTCTAGAAATCCCAGACAAATGGACAATGATCATGCGTAGATCCAAAGCATGTTGCATGAATTAAAAATGTTCCCATAAGAGTTCTATACACCATACACGTTTTAATATTCTGTTGTTAAAAAAAAAAAAATCAAACATATATCCTGTGAAATAGAAAAAAAAAGTACACATTTCAAGAACTATTTTTTAAGAGCGAGGCAATAAAGCAGATTTACAGATAAAAATACAATAGTATATTTTTTCTTCCAAGAACCATTATTTCTTATAGTCAGTGCAATGATACGGCTTCTGGTTATCTCTTCCTTAATTAGTTTTAAAAAGAAGCAACTTCTGTGTTCAAGAAGGAAAATCACAGCAGAAGGTTCTAGTCCTCATTCGGTCAAATGTTTGCTGTGTCTGTCTTGGTTTGGCCAGCCTCACCATGCCCACATACTTCTGCAGGTATGATAATAGTATGCTAGAATTTACACAATAGCATTAACAAGCTGAAGGCTTCTGTGCTACAGGTAAGCAGGTGAAAAAAGTTGCAGCCCGCCCTGTTCCATGACAGTGCTCAGGCTTTTGAGCAAGCACATGTAGTATCTGCTTTGCCTCTATATCAGGTAGTGAAGAAAGCAAAAGGAAGAGGGAGAGAGGCTGAATAAGTTCAGTGCCACATTGTCGTGCAGAAGCATACAATTTCCTGAACTTTTGAAATACAAAAGTGTTTTTGTATGGTCTCTACTTAGGGAGCACGGACTTTTTCCAGAGTAGCCAGATTAGTCTCCTGAGTGATGTCTGGGACAGTATGCTTTCTACTATCTTCTGCTGTGGAATTCTGGCTAAGCTTTTTGACTCTCTTTAACAAGCCCTTGGTGTTCACAGAAGCATGGAATCACTGAGGTTGGAAGGGACCTCTGGTTGCCACTTGTCCAACCCCCATTGCTTGAACAGGGCCACCTAGAGTAGGTTCCCCAGGACGATGTCCAGACAACTTTCCAATATCTCCAAAGTGCGAGACTACACAACCTTTCTGGGCAATCTGTTCCAGGGCTCAGTCACCCTAACAGTAAAAAGGTGTTTCCTGATGTTCAGAGAGAACCTCCTGTGTTCCAATTTGTGCTCATTGCCTCATCTTGTTACTTGGCACCGTTCAAAAGAACATGGCTCCATCCTCTTTACATCCTCCTTGCATCCTCCTTTTAGGTATTTATGGACATTGATAAGATGCCCCTGAGCCATCTTTTCTCTAGGCTAAATAGTCCCAGGTTTCTCAGTGAAGAGGTGTTGCAGTCCCTTAATAATCTTTGTTAGACTACGTCCATGTCTCCCTTGTACTAAGGAGCCCAGAACTAGACACAGTACTCCAGTTCATCAGTGCTGAATAAAGGAGAAGGCTCACCCCTCTTGACCTGCTGGCAATGCTTTTCCTAATGCAGCCCACTATAACATTAGCCTTCTTTGCGGCAAGGGCACTTTGTGGCTCATGTTCAACTTGGTATCCACCAGGATCTCCAGGTCCTTTTCTGCAAAACTGTGTTCCATCTGGGTGGTCCCCAGCACGTATTGATACATGGTGGTGTTCCTCCCCAGGTGCAAGACTTTGCATTTCCCCTTGTTGAACTACATGAAGTTCCTGTGAGCTCATTTCTCCAGCCGACTGAGGTCCTTCTGGATGGCAGCATGACTTTTTCACATATCATCCAGCCCTCCTGGTTTTATGTCATCCACAAACTTTCTGAGGGTCCAGTTTGCCTCATCATCCTGATTATTAGTGAAGACTTTAAACAGGATGGGACCCAGTATTGACTCCAGGTTACACTTTTACTGGCCTCCAACCAGACTTTGTTCCACCGATCGCCATGCTCTGGGCCTGGCTGTTCAGGCAGTTTTCAATACATCTCAATGAAAAATGCACATAATTATCTATAAGAATATTTGATAATAATAAATGTTTGTAGAATATCCCATCATTTCATATAGTATTTTGCAATAAATATAAAAATGATCAAATTAAATTTGTTCATACCTATTGTGAATGCACATAGATAATTCAGAAATTAATAACTTCAACATTCATATGTTAAACAGCTTGCATCAGGCTTAGCAATTCCTTTTTGGACTCAAAAGTGAATGTATTAGTCTAAAAGGGAGCAAGCCAAAATGCACTCATGTTTTAGAAAGGACTTTCCTTTTGTTTTCTGCTAGCATAAATGACCTCTAATTATCCTATAACCCCCTAAATTCTCTTGGTCAGATTCTCAGCTCATGTAGCGCGCATGAAAGCAATTACATAGTGGCTTCCCTCAGCAGGTTATCTAACTATCAAAGTTAGAGGTAATTTCCAAGGACATACTGATTTACCCATACTTTAATTTGCCCTTTTATAGAATTGTGATATGATGGGCAGGTGTACAGCAGATTGATTGCCTAATGACAACTCAAGTGGTTGCAGTTCAGTGATGTGTAAAGTGATCCTGATATAAAACCTGCACCAGCAGAATAGTGGACTTAGATGTCCTAATGGTTCATTCCTATTTCTGATGTCCAGAACTGTGCTAGAGAGTCAGTAAATCAATATAATATCCTTCTAAAATGGAAATGTTATAGATATAAATGCTATTAATTATATATAAGTCTGGAATTTATTTGGTAGAACTTAAGGTAGTACTACTGCCTGTTACTAGACATGTCTAAATGCCAGTATTCATTTAGTGCAATGGATAATCTGAATGGCTAATCGAATGGCTTTCAAATCAAATGTTTATTCATTTAACTGGAGATGTAGAAGACTGGTTGGAGTTGAAGGTAGGAATTAACCACCCTTTATTATGTGGTTTAGAAAACAGTCTGTTATGTGGTGTATGTGTATCTAAAGCGTATCATGATGTTTTTATTTCTCTGGGCTCTGGCATAGTGCATTTCTGTGTACACTTTTGATGAGTCGTGTCACATTTTCTCACCCAGAGGACCATCACAGAATATGATGCCTTGCCCTTTATAATGTGAGAGGCCCAGGCACTTGTTGATAAAATACCAGGGCAAAGGAAGTTAAAAAAAAAATGTTTCCACTGTTCTTCTGTGTATGACAGTGGGCTAATACGAGACATTGACAGACATCTCCTCCCTTCCATTTGCAACATTCCCATAAGGAAAGAATCATTACACAAAAATCACTGTTTTCTGCTTTGAAACTTAGGAAACACAGATCAGACCGTGATGGTTGTGGCTGATGTATTTATGGAAGGAGAATAATGATGGAATCCCATAAAAACAGCTACTACTGCTGTGAAGCTGTGGGTAAGCCACACCCCAAGTTGTTGCACTGTGCTTTGGATATGCAATGTACAGCTAATGTAAGTGGCAAAAGCAAACTAATCTTCACCCTGAAATGAAAGAGGATAATAAACCAGGAAACCAGCATGAGTTTTCATCTTTAGTGAAAGCACTCCAATGAGATTTTCTGCAGCCCCTTCATAATAGGCCACTGCAACAACTCAAAGTACCTCCAGGGTACAGATGGTCACAGTGAGAGTCATGTTTAGAAAATTTATTTACATAATCCATCCAGAGGAGGAAAAATGACCCATCTCCATACTGAAGAACCAAGTCAGGGGAAGATGAGAATGTCACTGTCCGTCACAGTAACGGACAAGTTTGGGGAAACGAGCAGAGAGTGTTTCAGCTCACAGAGGACACTCACAGACAGAAATTCATTCTTGGATCAGACTAAGCACTAAAACGGTCTGAAGTACAAGCACCTTTCTAAAGCTATTAACAGATCTATACATCTGCATGACAAAAAATAAAGGACTGTAACAGCTGTCTTCAGTAAAGAGAGGATCCAGTTGGTCACATGTGGCACTGGTGGGAGAAATTAGCCTCTGAACCTCATGAGTTAAACCAAGATAGATCCAAAGACTTTCTGTATTTTGGGAAGACAGTACACAGTAAAGTATTGTATGAATTTGCAATGTCTTATCTGACTGTTTATTAACTTCCATCAATACACAAACCCCCAAACTCCAGAGTTTAACGGGTGTTTCCTGATCCCTCAAGTAAGCAAGTACTTCACCAATGACACATCTCCACAATGTAATACAAGTGCAGGTGGGTAATCTTTCACAGCAAGACACGTTTCTCAATGCATTGCTATGACAACAGAAAATTTTAGGTGAACTCATTGAATTTTTACTACTCAAAACTATACCAAACATTGCAGCAATGGGTTTATAAATTTTACTCATTCTGGAGTAGCTTGGGAGCTGATGATGCTCTTTGAAGGACACTGAGAACGGACATATAACAAACTCCCACTGACATTCAGTACTACCACATGACTGGTTATCTGCTCTTAAGGAGTGAAGGAGAGACAAGGAAGGGAATCTCTACGAGATAGCCTCTCAGTACTGCTATTGGCTTTGTGAAATCCTGTAGCATCCCTTCATTAAAGCTATTGGGAAAATATATGAAAGTATTGTTTCACTATTAAAAGAGGGGAAAACCCAGACATGTTCAATGCATGATTATTATTTCACCATGGTTCTTACTTCACATTACCTAAACTAAGTAGTAAATAAATAATAACTTAAATTCTGATTTGGGGTAGCAGGCAAAGATAAAATCCCTGTGCCAGTCCATTGCGAAATGTAAACTGCAAATCACCATACTTAAAAGTCACACACTTCTGCTTTCATTCATGCCTTCATTCCAGTAACACCAGCTAGGTGGTTTAGGAAAGTAATTCCTCTTTGAAGAGGTCTGACTTTTCAAAATCAGGCAGTTGCCCATAAATGCAACTAGATATGTATTCTGACTATTAAGGAAGTGTAAACTTTAGGCATCTAGAACCTCAGTCTCTCTCTCAGATACAGGACAAATGACTTACATTATTCCACAAAGGCCTACGTTTTAAAGTCAGTGGTAGAAAATACAGCTTACCACATCTACTGGCATAACTATGTGAATAATGTGTTTCATTCTATGCTACAGAATGCAAAGAAGTTATTTATTTTTTTCCTAATATTCTTCATGCATTTCCAAAGTTATATTTTTCTTGGGAACTCCTTGGACACCACTGAAATGAGAATAAAGTTTCTATGAAAAGAGTGCTATGGTTTTCTATTTTACATCATGCTTTACTACCTCATTATTCCTCCCAGTAGAGAGTGTTGTGGGGAAATATTTTTGGCTCTTCAGCAGACACATTTGTCTGCTTGGCAGGTATTCCCAACAGTTATTTTTATCAGCTAGGGTGATATTTTCAGTTTTACCTATACTGTATAGATAGACTGATTGAGACATTCATACACATACATTCATACACACTCACGTCCCCTTAGAAAGCAATTATAAATATGTGCTTTCACACATCTATAGAGTCCTGTTGATTCTACCAGATTTTCATTATATATCACCCCTTCCCTGTAAATGACTGGTTTCTTTCTCCTTTAGTCTCATGAGACAATTTCTGTATCTTTTCACCCTGTCATCTGATCTCACTATATATTTTATTTTGAGACGAACTCTAGTATCTTCCAATCTGTAGAAATCACTACTGGAGGTAGGAACTCTTGTTTTCTTGTTTTTTTGTTGTGTCCTTTGTTTGTTTTTAAGGGGAATTGCATAAACTTAGAAAATTCATATTTAATATATTTAATTTTCACCCACCACACTTTTAATTAATGTTATGTTATTGATCTTCTGGTCATTGCTATTTTTCAATTCTTTCTTTGCCTATAATTTCCCTGTCAGAATGTGTGGAATTTAATTTTCAGATCCAGCTTTGCTAATCCCATCATGTGCCATACTTTTCGATTTATCCATTAAAGACTGATTTAAAATTAAGTAGACTTATTACTCATAAGCAACTACATCAAAGTTTCTATAATTCTTTACTATCTGACTGTGGAAGAATATGATATCCTGAAAGTAATATTTACCTATGGGATATTTACCTATATTTTCTTCCCAATTAATTTCAAAGTCTCTGTCTTCCAAAGTCTAACAGGGAGACTGTAGCAGAATGAGGAACTAAATTATTTCTTCCAAGCATGTTGGTTAAGAAACAATCTTTTTTTTCGGAGCAGCTTTGTTATAACAGCTTTGTTCCTATTACAATTTTAGGACAAAGCCCAGTAACTGTATAGAGGTCCTATACAGGCACGTGTACTTATTGTTTCCCAGTTGCTAACCCTTTAAATCTCTATTTACCTTTCTTTCTCTTTATTTTATTTATTGCCTGATACTGTATGCATTTTCAGGCAGAGATTAGCTTCATGTAGATATGCACAGCCACTAGCATAAAGGATGCCATTTCTAATCAGAGCTTCTAGGCACTCCTGTAATACAAATAATAAACATTACCAGATTCTTCTATCCCTTTGACTTGCTGCCATATCCAAACATGGGCTTGCTATGAATTGAACAGAATAGTGGCATCAGTTGTATTCCGGCAGTTTATAATCTGTCAACCCTTCAAATTCCTTAGGACATAATGACTTGGAGAAATCTACCAAATGAGCCATTTCAAACCTCATGGACACCCTATCTGAGCTGTGACAGTTTGCAGGCAATTTTCATTTCCTTGGGGAAATGTCCAGGAAGGCTTTCCTCTCTAGTGCTTAGCACACCAAACTCCGTGTTCCATTTTTGTGTGGATTAAGAAAAAACATGAATCTACATCACAATCACTTACACATCCAGCACAGACAAGACAAGTCTTACCTCTGCACAACTATAGGAATATGGAAACGGAGTTCTGCCATTGCATATGACTTTGAGAAATCATATAACATCACAGTACCATAACTGTCTCTAATCCTTTCAAAAATGGAATAGGAATAATTTGCTAAAGTCAGAGAAGGTGCTGCAAAGTGTCTTTCCTCAATACATATTAAAAATAGTTTGAAAGACGCCAAAATACTGAAATTGTACTCTTATTGTGGTGTTTTTCTAATTAACAGCAATGGGAATTTTTACTCGGAGGTTGACCACATTGAAAAAGATTAAAAGTCTTGACATAAAGTTAATCTCAAAGTTATGTCCCAGTTGCAGCTGTTAAAGTAAGAGGGTAGAGATCCCAGCCTGTAACTGGAACAAAACTATGTCTAGGCAAGAAGAAACTCAGAAAACAATTTTATGACTTTAGGGATGAAACCTGCAAACTATTGAACAACCTAGTAAACATATTAAAATGCTAAGATGTTCTTGACTCTGATCTCGTTTCAGAGCTTCCTCTTATCATTAATGTAGTCAGAGTGCGTAATATCTCACATGCTGGCTACTGTCCCGGAGAGCTTAATCACTCAGAATTCCATTATTTTCAACTGGTTTGTAATTAGGCCATGTTAATTTTTATGTGTGGACACACAGAGACAAACTTAGTTTAAAATTTTTTTTTCAATGACTATGCAAACAGCATCCATATAGCTTTAGCCTCATACTGGTAATGCTATATTACACATACCTATTATTTTATACATCCTGAAGCTATGCCATGTGGATCAAACACACAGCCACCCTTTACCTCAGCAGAAAGGCTACAACATAAAGATGATACAAGCAGCATAAAACCCCTCCTTTGATATCAAGGAAAGACAATACAAAAGTAGGCAATAATATTAATAAATGCTAATCGAAGATTTTTGCAGTTGCGTATATAATTATAATTATAGGTATACTTTAATAAAATACCTTACTTTAATAAAATACCAAAGATAGATTCTTATGTCAGAGGTACATGTGGAGTCACATTCTGAAGCAGTTCCTTGTCCTTTTCAGAGTAGTATTTTCATAAGTGTTCGGTTTTTGTTAAAAAAAAGAGAAGAGCACTGCAATGTTGAGGTCCTCTGAGATAGTCTGCCCAAAGTAGGAAGTCCTGATTTTAAAAATTCTTTCCCCTTAAAAATTTTTTTTGGAAAGTGTGAGAAAAAACAGATTTGTTTTGGTTTTAGTTTTGTTTTGGTTTTGTTTTTGTTTTCTGAAGGAAAGTGAAATCTTGGAAGGAATTTGGCCAGCTGTAATGTCATTCCTGGTTCACAACAATTAACTTCCCAATGTTCCTTGTGAATGTGTAGTGTCAAAGGAGCGTAAGAGACTTGCATGCAACTCATTCAATTATTCCCATGATATTGTGATATCAATAAACAATAGCTTATGTATTGTTACAAGCATTTTAGAGGAGTATCACTATGAAATTAAGCCCTCATGGTAGTGGGGACACAGTATACAATGGAAATACCGAGCCCAGTGAACTGAACACCGTTCACACACTAGTAAGAATGCTAATCACCTACTTGTGCCAAACTGTGCACAGCATGTGTACCTCAGTATATTAAATTGTTTAAGAGAATTCAAGCAATCAATTACAATGCTTAATTAGTTTATTCCATGGAAGAGCTAGTTGTTAGGTAATTTCATTTCACCACTCAAGCTATTTTTTTTTTAGGTGAGACAAGAAATAAGCAAGCTTTCTCAGAAGTAAAGGTAAACCAACAAGTAATTACATGGTACTAGGTACCACTATTGTAAATGGCCATTCTTCATCATCAGTTTTCAGGGCATCAGCACTCAGCAAGTACAGAATCAGGAATTCAGCTCCTCTGCTAGTGCAAAACTGAAACTGACACCAGTTTATGCATGACCTGAACAACAAGCCTTACAAAACTTGCAGAAACAGAGAAAACATTTCAAAAACACATAGCCTTAGAACATATCTAAGTGCCTGCTCTCTCTGCAGCATTTGCAAAGAGAAAAAGAAGGAAATAGGGATCACTATGAAGTTTTAATCTAACAGTCATGTGAGAATACCAGAGAAGTTCTGCAAGAAGGTAAATATTTGCTGAGATAGCAGGAACAAAATGCTTCAGCAAATTAAATTAATCAGAATGGTTTTGGCAAGTTCTCACGGACACAAGGTGCTTCAAGATTTGTAGTTCCAACACACCAGTTCACAAATACTCTTCTTGTGATTGCTTTTCAGAACATGCTTATCATCAAAACCAGTTCAACAGTCCAACTTGCAAATGTCAGAAAGCTCTTCCAGGAGCAACATCATACTTCAACAACTTAACCATCTATGACAGTAACACTAGCAAGTAGTAGAATTGGATGTTTTTAAAAATGAGTAATGGAAATAATAAGAAAAAAAATAATGAGCACCAAGCTTAAAAAAGGCAAGTAAGAACTCTGAAGTGCCCACACAGTGATTGAGACTCTTAAATAGATCCTGCTCTTGTAAATTCTAAGAATCTATAAAAGTAATTATTAAGCATTCTGCAACAACAGAAAAAAAAAGATATGTAAAGTTTTAGAAGATTTTCAGAGTCAGTGAGGCATACTGCAATAACTAAATACACACATTTATTACTCTCCAACAAATTCATCCTCAGAATCATCCCTATTGAATGTATGTAAAAAACCCATGAATGCCTCAGGAAGTAATTCAGTGTGAACCAACAGCTTAGTTAAATTCACAAAGACCAGTGTCCCCTTCTGATTTATACTTTGAGGAGGCAGGGATGCAAATTTTAAGATTTATAAAGTGCTTAAGATGCACAAAATCCTTACAGAGAGATGGAAATAAACAGCACCCAAGAATATGTCATAAATAAACCTCAGTCAATAAGAATAGCCAAGATAAGCACTGGTTCATAGTGTAACTAAGAAAAAATTAATTAATTATAGTGGTTCAAAGTATCATAAATGTATTTTTCTGAAGCTCTAATTCTATTAATCCTTATCCTTTGTTTAAAAAGTCAAAAACTCAAAACAAAAATAATAATTCTTTCAATGCTGTGAATAAGCCAGACCTAAAATAGCAGAAATATATTGTGTCCTTTTGCTCTTCATGTTTCTTTTTTTTTTCTTTAATGACAAATTACATCACCTAAGATGAAATGTGATGTATGCAAGAAAATGCAGAGTCAGCAATTTAAATATATTGAACTTTTATGGAAGAGAAAACCTCAATTATTCATCCTGCCACTGTTTTACCTGAACCAGATGCATGGAGGTGTGTGTAACCCTATTAATAATTTTGACATAGCTGTAACTATGGTTTTTCCATATAGTCAACTAATAAACTTGGCACTCTTAGCTGTCCCTGACTTCATTTTGTATTGTAAAATATTGCAAGAGAACAGTTTTTTGATGGCAACAATGAATGAGGAACACATTGCTCACTACTCAGACCAGTGAACCCCCAAAACAGTCTTGGTTTGAAGACAAACTTAACTTTCCAGATACCATAATTGAATACAAACTTCAGAATTTAAAAATAAACAAAAAACTCTGCTGCTGTTTTTTTAAATGAAGAATCCTTCTAATGCTGCTTTAAAACAACACTTCAATCTGATTTGTCAAAGTGGTAACATTCTTAAAATGCATTTTATAATGCCAACAGTGAAACTGCCAACAAGAGATAAAGAGTTCTGAATACCTCTGAACACATATATAAAAGTAGCATAGGGCTTGTGCTATCAGAGCAAAAATTATGCATACACAATTAGTGCCAATCCTGCAATTTCTTCTTTCAAAAGGCTTCAAATAAGAGATTCTGCACTTACACTTACCTACACAGAGAAGACCGAAGAAAAGGCACCCAAGAATTTCTTATCTTCCCAGTATCATGAAAGAAACTCTCATATCTAACAGCTAGTACCAGATTGTAGCAAAACTTGGTAACTGATCATTATTAAATACATTTCTCCTTGTTATCATGTTAATTGATCAGTTCTTTTTACTAATTGGAGTGGGCTGGTGGGAGGGACATTACTAATTTCACCTTGCTAATGTTGTTTGAGCTTATTGAAATATTGAAAAGATAACAGAATCCAGCCAAAAGGCTTTTATGGGAACTTAAAAATATTTTTTTTCCCAGTGGATTCAATGTATTTGTGTACTTAAAATAATTGTACTTACTAACAAGAAAACTATATCAGTTAGCCACTGCCACAGTAAAGTACCATGTCAGTATTTCCTTCTACAGGGTAGATCACAGCAATTTTAAAAGATGATAATTTTATTATTCCACATAGCGTTTTGTCTTAACAAATTCCAGGTTACTTTGTTCACTTATTTTGCAGGCAAAACCAAGATAATTTTAATTCAAAGGTTCCAGGTTTTCTCCCTGTTCATATTCTCTCTTTGTATGAGCCAGAGCCTAACAAGGTCTATCCATGAATGGAAACGTATGTTTTACTATAGATCATTTAAGAAGAACAGAAAGTGAGGGATTCGGAACTGTAGTCTGATGGACTTATTCCATTGGATCAGTGGACCTATTCACTCCAACTCAGCTGAATATATGGCAGAACCTCTGAATCAAAGAACAACTACCTGTGGAAGCTGCAGCATGTTCCAGGATGCATCTACAACTACTCTGAAGGAACAGTGGTCAATGAAGCACATTTTCATCATCCCTGTGCAGTTGGAGCCTTGGAGAAGCTGGCATTACTGACAAGTGACAAATACATTCCAAATAAGTCTGACACAGTAAATAAGCCTCATGAATTTGCAGCTTTCCAAGATACACAACATCCAGGTCTGTTTCCTCTCCAGAATCTCAGATAACAAACTAGAGATAATCTAGCAGTCTCCACTAGTAAGTTTTCTAATGGACTCTGCAGAACATAATCTTTAAGTCACTTTTAAGGCACTTTATGGTGGATTGACCTTGGCTGGATGCCAGGTGTCACCAAGACACTTCATCTCTCCCCCTCTCAGTTTGACAAGGTTTGGGCAAACATGGGATGGAAAAAAACCCCCTCATGTGTCAAGATAAAGGCAGTTTAATAAAAGCAAAAGCAAGGGCCGCATGCAGAAGCAAAAGAAAAACAAAAGATTTATTCTCTACTTCCCATCAGCAGGTGATGTTTAGCCACTTCCTGGGAAGCAGGGCTTCAGTAGGCGTAGTAGCTGTTCCAGAAGACAAATATTGTAAATAACAAATGCCCCAACTTCTTCCTCTTTTCTCCTAGCTTTTATTACTGAGCAGACATCATATGGTATGGAGTCCCGCTTTGGCCAGTTGGGGTCAGCTCTCCTGGCTATGTCCCCTCCCAAGATCTTGCTCACGCCCAGCCCACTGGTGAGCGGGGGAAATGTTGGGGAGACAGTCCTGATGCTGCGTGAGCACTGCTCAGCAGTAGCCAAAACACTGGTGTATTATCAACACCTTTCTAGCTACCAGGACAAAGCACAGCACTATGAGGGCTGCTATGGGGAAAATTAACTCCATCTCAGACAGACCCGATATATTTCACCTTCTGCCTCAGAAATCAATCTGATTAATTTATGCCTTGTTTTTTGAAATAATAATAAAAAAATCTGGCTACATTATGCAAAACATAGAAACAAACAATACTACAATCTTTCAGGACAAAGCCAAAGCCATCCAGGGTGAGACCTCTGGCAGGCTTAGTATAGCTCTGCTCCTAACACTAGATGTTTCCTCATGTTTATGGTCTTTCACCTAAGCGCTTATATTTCAGCTGCTCATGTAAAACCATATCTAGTTCATTCAGACAGTCATAAGATAAAGTGAACTCACCACACAAAAATAAAGTAACGCCATTTATATTGCATTGCTTTCAGGCAAGTAATCTTAAATCAGCATGTTAGAAAACAATTACAATAAGTCATGGTCAGAGCTGAGCCTGCTTTACTTTCAATTCTTTTAACTTTTTTATCAGCAGAGACAGATCATGGTTGTTACATGAAAGACCACAAGGAAGATTGCTGGTCATGAAAATATTTCACAAAATTTTGCAGAGAATGTAAGAAAGGGAATAATAGTTTTGTTTTTCTTAATACAGTTGTAGAAAGTTCCCAATTCAGCTTTTTGAAGACTGGGACTTAAACAAAAATAAAATACAAATAAATGTTTTGATGAAGATGGTAGGAGAAAGTCGGTGGGGTTGTAAAAAATAGAAGAAAGGTTTCTCACCAAAATTAAGTGCTACTGGCTGCTTCAGTCTCAGAAATTTATTTCCCCCCCCCAAGTTTCAGAAAACCAATGAAAATGATAAAGGTAATAATGATGGTAGTAATAGTAGTAGTTTTATATAAAATATATATACTGTGAAGCTTTAGGAATTAATGTAGATACCTGTAAATATAGACTTTTTCTCTGTTACTCTATATGCCATGTTGGACTTGGGAGTCATTAGATAGTAAACACCTCACATTAAAGACACTGCAACTCAGCTCATTGCTCCGAAACTGTTCATTCTGAAAATGTTCATTCATTTGTCCATGGAAAGGTGGTACTCCCTTGTCTGAATAGCACATTAAATATCATGTGAGTTGGCCACAGTAACAAGAAAATAATTGCTCCTGTTTAAAAGTGATTTCCATTTTTGTGGGGCCTATAGATCATACAGGCATCCAGATATGCATTCCCAGCTTTGAGGAGGTTACTTTTCACAAGCTTCTGGATGTTTAGATGGCCTGAAAAATTGTCTCTGTACGTAGGGGCAGTTCATCCAAGATTTCTGGATGAATTCAAGCCCTATGTAGAACTGATCTGCCCCAGACACACAGTAAGTAAACATGGTTCAGGCAAATGTGGATCTCTGCAAAAAATAATCTCTAAAGAAGAACATTTTATAAGATAGAATACAAAAATTGTAGAAATCCTAACAAAATCAACTCTCAGGCAGAGACAATGGCCAATTGATACCTAGATGTTACTTATATTAGAGGATTATGCGACTATTCTGTGAAGATCTCACTCATTCATTTAACTGTTCTTAGTTGGGTACAAAGTATGGGGTACCCATTGCTTTGGTGTCATCATATTTGTTCTGGTAGACTGGCTTTCATCTTTTTTGGGTGCTGTGGTGTTTGTATATTTATTCCTCCACATTATATAACCTACTGTTTGCACTGTGTATGTTACCAAATACCTAAGCATTCCTTTCATGCACAGAACTTTTAGAAGTATATTAAAAACAATGTGAATTTCCCCAGATGGTTACACAGCAGTAATTAAGTAAAAACTGCTATTCCCAAGGTGTGCTCATTTCTGCTAATATCATCAGTACTGCTGCTGCATACTCAAGCAGGTTAACAAACAGAATCAGATTAGCTTTTGTTCTTCCAGAACAGCAGGGCTAAATATTCATTAGATATAAAACAATGAAGACACATGGAAGAAGAATGGAATGCTATAGATTTATATCAGTTGAACAGCAGATCCGTATAATTATTTGACAAAATGAAAAAAAATATTAAGATAGGATTTGTTAAGAAATTTAAAAATTCAATCCATTTTCTAGCTTTCCAGTCAGTCATGTATGAAAGCCACTGTTTTGACATCAAAAGATCTTCTCAGTAATACTTGTAAAGGTAAAAGCACATTTAATTCTCTGGTTGCAAACCAAATGCATTGCATGAGATGGGAGAAGAAAGAAAAGGAACAGATGTTCCACCTCTAGAACATAAAGAAATAATTGTAAAATTTCAGGAAGCAGAGATTTTAGATATTTTTAAGTGTATAGGTGGGGGAAGGGGACAGGGGGGTTGACTAAGTGATGTGTAGTCTAAAATGGACTTATTTATATATTTCCTGGGTGAACATTTTTTTTTTCTTTTTAAAGCAATGTCAGATCAACAATTGTTCCTGAATGTCATTAAAACACTGAAAGAATGTTTCACCAGTATAATTATTTCCTTTATCATGCTCACAGCTAACATAGGGTACATTTATGGCAGCATAGCTATCTGTGTAAGAGGTGCTAATGATATAACCTTCTAATTAACACAGGGTCTAATACTTAAAGGAACAGGATCTTTGTGAAGGCCATAGTTTAATGCACAATGATTTCTTCTGACACACTCACTAAAGTTATCAAAGTACATTACTGTGTAACTAAGCTTGTTTCCCTGTTACTTAACCATGTATTTGGCTTCTTTCAGCAAATGTCTCTGCAGTCAGGCATTCAGGAAAAGATTTTGGAAAGAGTTCTAACTGCTGTATCAAAATATCCAAGCTTTAAAAAAAAGCACTTTCCCCTAAACCCTACCTGTCTACCTGTAAAAGCACTAGCCAGTGTATCTTGGCAAGCTTTAGTATACTTGACTAGGAATATTCTCCTGAAGCATCCATCACAGGGGCTTTCTCGTACTGTAGCTTACACCAGAATGTGTGTAACAAAATACAGCCGAAAGTCCTTTGGGGGGATTTAAATAGACTTTTGCTTATTAGGAAGTATTCAATCTGTGTTTATTAACATATATCAAATGCTAATTCGCTCCCACTACTGTTTTTCTTTTCCAGCCTCTGAAACCACTTCCTTGAAACCAATCTGCAGCACTTTTCCAATCACCTCTCGTTCAATAAGGCCTTGTGAAACTGACTGAATTGCTGACCTCAAGAGAAACATTTTTACCACTGTTGCCCTGACTTGCTGGCCTCAGGAGGGACGGTTTCCCACTGTTCCCGGCACTGGTGGTGTTTTATAGGAACAAGGACTGGGGTAGGTGTAGTTAAACACTCAGCAATGAAGCATCCTGATAAACAGCCCTTGTACTACGGCAATTACCGCATTTCTTGATTGCCAGGAAATAGGCATTTGATAAACATGTGTTTTCATTGTTTACCCATGTTTGTTTTCAATTTAAAACAGAAGCCTATGATGTGCATTAGAACATTGCTCAGTTTAGTTTGAAACTAGGTAGGTAATTAATGACTAGACATCGCATCTATTCATTTAAGACAGTCTCCAGAGACTTCAGTGGCTGGTTATTCCAAGATAATAAGCTTGTTACAAGGCTAGAGGAATAGCAGTTTCTTGAGGACTTTTTCCTCCTGTGCAGTATTGCACTTTAGGTCCTTTTTTTATTTTTCTTTTTAAATTTAAAGTCTTTTGGCTAGATATCATGCAGATGTTCGATGCAAGCATAGCCCTTCCCCATACTCTGTGTCATGTGGTAGCCTGGATGTTGCAATTTCCAAGCTTCTGGCTGCCCAAAGCATTTTGCAGGTGCTGAGCAGAGCATGTTTTCTAAGCTGTTTTGTTGTAATCATTTTTGCTTAGCTGCTAGACTGATTAATTTGTTGCACTTTGTGAGACTACCACTTGGTAGTTCCTTGTGTTAGTAACGGGCTCAGCCTTACACAGTACCAAAGTATTGTTGGATACAAGTATCACAGCATTTCTTGTCGGATTTTGGAGATAAGACACTTTGCATCTGCAGTTATCCAAACCAATTTGATTATCATCTTCTCCGGTTGCAGTCGAGTACTGATAAGCTACATACATTTACACCTTTGAGGACTCTGTATGAGCAAAGACTGTGAAAGCACAAGCAAAACTGAGACAAGACTTATCACACTGAAAGGTGCACACTAAGCCATCAGAAAGGGGAGAGAGCCTGAGGAGGGTACCATACAGAAAGGCAGAACACCCTGCCAGCAACACCATGCAAATATGTTGCTTCAGATCAAGACAGACAGACCTTCAGGTGACATCCGATTAAGCATAGGTTTCCTGCAGGACCTCACCATGGCTTTATTAGTTCTGCATTTTAAGCTGTTTTTAAGGTTAGTGTAAGTGTAAGCTTTACTTTGGTTTTTGGTTAAAATTCAGTATTATTTTTAAGATAAAGGGACATCACTCCCTTACAAAACAGGGAATTTATCTGTTATCTGGTTCCTGAGCATAAGATAACATCCTTCATCCTAGAAGATACTTGAGTCAGGTTTGAGGTCTGGTACCACAGGAATCATGAGAGGAAGACACATGTCCTCCAGTGAACAGTGCTAAGCAGATGGACACCTTGGTGTGGAATGAGGCAGCAGAGACCACTGCTGAATCCTCAAGTCAAACTGGGATCATCTCAACAGCAGTGACAATATCTGGTAGAACACAGGCATTAAATAACATTTCTTTGAGTAATAACCCAACTTGCAAAGGAAAGTGCATCTATAACTTTATATATCCTAAGCCAGGAAAGGTCATTCTGAGTAGACATTAATTTACAGCAAAAGAAAAACAGAAGATTCCAGACAAATCTTCAAAAGATTTTAGGTACTTAAATCTCTACCATTCTCAATGAGTTATGCACATAATTTAGACAAAAATTAATATATTTTTTTCTGACTTTAAAAAACTGGGACTGAGGCTTTCAATTCACAATAAATTTACTTGTTAGTATATTTCCTTCAGTTAAAAAAATGTTATACATACATGCATATGATATACTGATGCACATTCACACCATGTATATAGTGTGTGTACACAAATGTATATACATACAAAACATACACATATAGGAACATATACCATATTTCTATATTAGTACATGGTTATGCATTTGTGTTTCTTCTATACAAAACAAGATAGATCACTTTGTTTAAAGATCAAAGTCACATTTTCATCATACTTTGTGTCCATATGCATTATACATTGTCCCTTTTTCAGACTTATGTGACTTATTTTTGTTTTGAAGTTGATAATTCATTTGCATGACTGGAAGTTGTGCCGATGTGCCTGAGGATCATAAGTTCTTTATATAAAGAGTATTTCATGGTTTTTTTAGAATAAATAATATGGTCATTACTCCTAAATGACACAAACTGCTTGTTAATAAGGCAAAAAATTAGCCTTTAAAATACCCTAAATGCAGCCTTGATTGGTTTCTTTATAGAAATAATGAAGACATAATCACAACTTGACCATTTATGTAATTTAGTACAGTGATTCACTGAACTGCTAGAATCATATAGCTATAAGGCAACATAATACTTTGCAGCCACATCTGTTGTCATTAATCTAACCCCCACTGAATTACATGGAAAGACACACCCTCAGTTCCACTGGAAATCTGAGTTGATTTCTGCTGATTTCAGTATGAAATGGATTATGTCCTTAGCAACATTTAAGAACAGTATTTGTTTCAGAAGTTTGAGGATGGGACCCTGTCTTCCCCTTGGTCATCATTATAATGTAAGAGATGAAATTTTGTTTAAATCATGTATTTCTGCAAAAGAACATGAAATGCAAGCAGTCGACCTTGTGATTTGGAATAGCTCATTGGTATAATCCCTACGCTGTTGCATGTAAAGACACATTCATAAATTCCTTGATGAAGCAGGTCTTAATGAGGTAATCTGGATTCTCTCAAACCAGGTTTATACTGAAAATGTAAATCTGAAATATTTCTGATGTACAAGAATTTAGGAAGTGTTCTCTAAGGAAATGTGCATCCACAGATAATTTTTTTGTCTGTTACAAAACAGACATTGTCTGCTGGAGTCTGCATTTATTTATTATGAATAGTCAATCTTATTTATTAAACAGGCAAGAAAAAGTTCTGGCAGACATTACCTACTTTAAAAACTTGAGCAAGAAGGGAGATGGCCTGCAATAACATCAGCTGCTTAGTAGGAGTTCTCCAAAACTTTCATGGCACAGAAAACAATAAATGTGTTAAAAACTACAGAGGAAGATGTGTGTGATTTAGGGACTGAAAGAGATAACCATGGATTCAAGTTTCCTCCATGGAATACAACCCAAGCCAAAAGCTTTAATGTAACCGTACCTTCACTGAGACAAGCACAAGTGAGGGTTTCTCACCTTTCAGGTAAGGAGACAAGCGTATTTGTTCCTTATGGCAGTTACACATTGCCTACAGAGATCGTCAAATGATAACGGACACACCAAGTTTCTGTTTAAACATGAAGAAATAAGACAGTGAGTCACTTCCGAAGTTGCTGCTTTTAAGAAAGTTCATAATTTCACTTTCGATGGCAAACTGCTGTATCAGATGGACAGAAAAACTTTCTACTTGAAAGGCAGTGTTGAATTCTGTACATTTTTGATGTGAAACTTGTTAATCATAATTTTTCAAGAATTTCATTAGTGAAAGAGCAAAATATTTTAATCATGTTTATGTATCTCATTTATTTGTTATCAGAGAACCGAGCAATTACAAGCTACATGGAAACATCTGCACTATCAGAAACTGTACATGGAGTTGCCTTGGGTTTGCTTCCTGTTGTTCACAATGGTCCTCACAGAACACACCCTCTCTTTTAAGTATAGGCTGCTTTTTTTCTAGGCAGTACATGTATTTCATTTTTAAAAGATATTTCAGAGGGAGTTGGAGTTTTGATATTTAAGAACTGTAGCTCTAACCTCTCATTAGAACAGCATTATCCTGTGCAATAACTCTCTCAGAATTACTGGACAGCTGTGTATTTTTGAAAGGTTTTCAGATTCATTTTCTTATTT
The DNA here is from genome assembly GCF_963921805.1 of Phalacrocorax carbo. Lineage (NCBI taxonomy): Eukaryota > Metazoa > Chordata > Aves > Suliformes > Phalacrocoracidae > Phalacrocorax > Phalacrocorax carbo. The sequence continues at coordinate 13,935,564 of NC_087523.1, read as the reverse complement.
CTAGTTCCAGGCCTGAAAATGCCTAAATCTATCAGTAAAGGAGGACAGCAGAGAGTTGCAGAAGGTCAGTATATACTCATAAAAAACAAACAAACAAACAAAAACAAAAAAACCCCTAACAATATAAATTTAAAGAGGAAGCACAGGAACAAAGATAATGTTGCAAGAAGATATACAATGGCAAAATAATAAAAGAAAGAAAAGAAACACACATACACAATTGTAGTAGTGAAGACAGAGCTAGTAAGGGAAGCATTCCAACTTCAGTCAAGTTGTGGGCAGAAAGCTACAGGTGAACAACAGGCAAATTTTCCCTGTGCTTTTCTGAAGGGTGAGGAAATCCTAAATCCTTCTACTAACATGGTAACTCTTCCTCCTCACTCTAGCTCCTGCCAGTGGACACCACAATCTGGAGAGGTTCCTTAATTCTGAGAAATAGATTCAGCTCATGAGGGATGGAAAGGATGGGATCATCTGAAAAAAAAGAAATGCACTGCCTAAGACGGCTGCAGCGGCAGAGCATCAGTTAGAGAAGGGACCCACTTAGCTTTTCCCACCCTCAACCAATTCTTCTTTCATACCACCATATTCCACCTACTGTCAAAAGCCTGCAGCACTGGTACAATGCAAAACCAAGGTTACCAAAAGAAGGAATTTTAAGCAGATCTTAGAAAATATTCAGTGAAAGGTTATTAAAGTAAGTAACAGACAGTATTTGTGCCAGAAAGCTAAATTATTCTAACAGTTACATGTATCAATTCACACAACAGAATATCAGTTTTTAAACTGTTTGAACTGTAACTATTTTATATATAATCCACTTGTGAATGCCTAACAAGCAGAAAATGGGCCAGGAAATATTTTCGTTTCAAACTACGATAAATGGATGAATTATCATCCATTCATTTTAAATATATAGCTAGTAAAGGAAATTTATCCACTGTATTTGCTAGGAATTATTTACATTCCCTTACCTATACCATGTAGAAGGCTATATGCAGAAACAGTTTAGAAATGTAGTTATGGAAAAAAGAGGCCATAAAGGCCATTATTGGCCATCCCACCTACTTTTAACTGTCCTCCATGTTTGTATTTTAAAATTGTCAAAAAGTGAATGTCCATTCAATTGTTACACATAACTCCCATTCATCTACTAACCTCCCAGGCACTAACTAACAAATAACAGAAATTTTACCACAGACATTCAATACATCACACTAGCTATGTTCTAGTACCATTGCCTGAGTCCAGATAAATCAGACAAATGTTTCTGCTTCCCCAGGCACTGAACTAAATCAGGAAGTATCTGAAGCCCTTTTTTAGGAACGGCTGTTCCTTAAACTCAGTTTTGTTTGTTTGTTTGTTTGGGTTTTTTCTCTGCCACATCACTGATTTAGGTACTTTCATGAAAGGGAGATTTTTGTGAAATAAAAAAATAAAACCCATCTTTTGTTGAGAAACAGGTATTCAAGATATTATGGATTTCGGTTCTTCTAAGCAATGCTGCACCCTGCTTCTACAAGTGTTTTGTCATCCAGCATTTTAGAAACTGGAATAGGAGTTTTGTCATCATCTGTACCACAGGAAAGATAATTCTTCCCTATTTTGAAGAGAGAATTCTGTTCTAAGTATTATGTAAAAAGAAGCACTCTTTAGCCTGAAGAAAAATGTCATTTCTTTTAAGACGTAATGAGTTGGCAAGTACCCTGCTCCTGCAGTACTTTCCTTACTACATGCTTTCACTCTTTATTGCTACCCTGCTTTCTTCTTTTTCCCACTGTAAACAAATGAACAAACAAAACCAAAGCAAAGGACCTTACAGCTTAATTTCACTGCTTCCCCAGTTCTGTGAGGCAATAAATCAATGCAAATATATAGCCGTACATGTATAATCCAGAGTTTGAACACTAGAAAACAGTGAGGCAAATGAACAGGTATTTTTATTTACTAGAATTTAATATAGTCTGCTTGAGTAAGAAAATACATCTGCCTGAAGGCTTGTAGGATTATGACATGCATCTTTAATGGGATAGACTAAAATCCCCAGTACAAAATGTCCTGAAAATCTAGACATTTGAACATGCATCTGAAGTGCTTTTCTCAGCTCTGTGTAATGCAGGTTCTCTACGTCATCAAATTCTGTCCAAGCAGAAGTGAAACATATTTGTAACAAATGGAATAACCCCACAGACCTCTAGCGTATGTAACACCTGCAACGTGAGAGAGTATCATACTCTTCTGTGGTCTTCCACGGCGCCACAGATGAATGAACAAAATGTTTCCAGAACACACACATGCACAGAAAAAAAGGAACTTTAAATTAAATGATCTAGTAATTCTTCAGTGTAGCCTTTTATGTGGAAGAGGGGACATCTTACTTTCTGAGAGCAGCTATTTCATCAATCTGCTTCATTTGCGAATGAAACATAGCTTCATAGGAAGATCTTGCTTGTACTGGCCAGCGTATCACACACCTTCTCTCTAGCATAGCCTAAATGTCTCCCATACAGCTTTTGTTTCCTTCTGTTCTAGGGCTGCCCAGTTAAAAATCTTTAGCAAATTGCTTAGCTTTATGCTAGCATGAATGCTTTTACTCATATACAAAAGCCATGCTTACTGTCGTACTTAAGATTCCTATGAATTTTGTAGGCAGTTATTGTCTAGACGGAAAGCAGAAGATATCTCTTCTTGCTGGCATGACTTCCCAAATGTCAAATTTTTATCTGCCTTTGTTTAGAAGAGCCACTCTGGAGCCTATTATCACTCTTAATCCATGCATCATTTCAGTCTCTCTGGAACCTCTCTCCTGCCTGTGTTTCTTCTAAAAAGGAGTGAGAAGAGAAAAATGACCCCCAGCTGTTTTATCCAGAAATTATGCAGGATTATTCACTGCCTCTTGGAAGGGATAGGCCTATAAAGCTTTTTTGGATTTACAGCTGAGCAGCTTGGGAACTCTGTGACCCTTTTTTCTTTAGTACGAAGGAATCTGAGTACAGTTCTGAATTAAAGAGTTGAAGATCATGAGCCAGATTTTAAATTTAAATGTGAATGACTGTAGGACAGCATTTGTACCAAATCATACCCAGATGGAATGTGGCTTATGGTCATTTCAACAAATCTGCATGTAAAATAATATGCCCTTTCAGCCACTATTTAAATTAAGTCTGTCATCTTGGACACAAAGATATACAGGCACTGTCTTGAAACTATTTTCAGTAGTTTTAAATATTTGCCACAACATTTTTATTCAGTTCAATTTTCCTGATATCCATAAATGAGACCTGCATTTAGTAACTTGCACTCCGCTGCTTTATAAATAAATTTCAGATCTAATTTCAAGTCTCCCTCAGTTTATTGGGAGGTTTTTCTATCTTTAAGAGCAGACTCCCAGACTTTCCACATCTTTACTAAAGGCAGATGAATAATTGTATAAGAAGATACAATTCACTATAAAAATCTGATATCTTTGATCCATTTCTTATTTCAGTGGAAGGCTGAACTGTAACCATAGCTTTGTGACTCGAGTTTGGATGCTAACATACTGAGCATATCTTTGTGAATAACTGCAAAGAATCATTTGTGTAATTAAAAAGCTTTTCCTGTAAGCAGTCATATTTTCTCAAACATAATCATGATTACTCAAATTTGTTCTACAATTTGTTATATGAATCAAATAATGAATTACTTCTAAGTGGATGTCATTGGTATTTAAAACTTATACATTCCTCTTTGATTTGCCAGGTAAGCAGCACGTTTGTGCCAGCTTCCTCGCTGGTGGGTTATACAGAGGTCCTTTACCATACTCGAAGCTCGTGATTTATAAATTCATTTTGCACAAACATTAATGCCACTACAGATCTATTGTTCAGCTTTTCACATGAAATGAAAGGGATGTTATTTTGTCAGAAGAAAATGCCTAATGGAAAATGTTCTTAGAAACATATTAGTGATATTTGCTTGGGATCAGTTTGATGTAATGAATTCATTATATATCCATACCTAAAATCTTACATAGATCAATAAAACAAACATAGACTTTATGCTCTTGAGATGGAATAAACATAGCCATTTTTGGGTAATATTTTCTGCAAGCTGGAAGAGTGGAATAGATTCAACAAACTGTCAGGAAGAGAAGAAAAATTATCCCCACTTTTTTTCTTATCTTTCCTTGTCCCATGATGTGCTACAAAATTTATTTTGAATGAATGTACTTCCAAGGCCTTCCACTAGTTTCAAAATAGGTACACATTACTGCAAAATTCACTTAATATTTGTCTAAGATTTGTATAAAAATACAAATATCACACCTTCAACTTTTTTATGTGACTGCCACTCCAGAGGGATAACTTTAATTTCTTGTGGTCTTTGGCTCTCCCATGCTCCTAGTGTGTTCTCAGGGACTAGCCAAAGAAACAAAAATCTTCAGTCTAGATTAAAACACTAAAGTAACAGTGATCCAACATTACACAGTCTCTCCTCCCCATAAAAATTAACTTCATGACTATTATGAGAAGCCTGTGAAGTCTCACAACTACACTCTTATTGTAGGCTTGGAAATTTATGATATGAACAACTTTTTTCCCTAATATATCACTGCTTCCTTTTCTTTCATCAGTATCTGGAATGCAAGGCAACTTCTCTTTCTATTTGCTGACAGCACATTGTTGTGTCATTTCAAAGACTTCACTGCATCATGTGTATCACACACAGGATATGTTTGATTTGTATTTTACTTGCCAATCAATATTTTCAGTGTGCTTTGATACATGTTCATACTGTGGGACTAAATACCAAACTGGGAAACAGTGACTTCCAACATTGTTCATTTACAGATATCATTCAAATTTCAAATTCAAATTCAGTGACTAAACTATTCAGAACAATCTCTGCCACTTGTCACTCCCCAGAAAAACAAAACAAAACAAAACAAAACAAAACCCAGCCCAAATCAAACCCTACCCCACTTGTTTTTTCTCTCTTCCCCAGTGCCTGTTTGTATAATGGGCTTGGATTTTTAATTGCAAACAGATTTCAGTAGGGTTTACTTTGATTTTCAGACATCTTCAGCTTCAGTATTTTGAGGATTAACACCTTGACCTCTTTGTTTTCATGGTTCATGTATAAAGACTATGCTGTATTTCCTTCTCTCTTGTAGGGCTGAGAGCTAATTTATATATAGCAAGTATTTTTAAACAATAAAGTGCTGCAGTGCTTGAGTAATAAACACATTATTACATCAAAGCTATTTTCAATTTGTCTTGCAGCAGTCATTCATAGGCTGTCACTTAAGCATGCTTTTTCTTTTAAACAGCTTTTGTCCTGCTACAGATGCCAAAACTACATGGACAAGAACAAATAAAAAGGCATTTTCATTCTGATATTGTGCTTGTTTCTATCAGTTTGACCCGAACTGCAGCAGTGACATGCCTAGTCTTAAGAAACAATTAATGACAAGGACAGCAGAGACTAGCACCAGCAAGAATGACTTTGATCATTCTCTCTTTGTCTATACAGTGTCTGGCAGGAAATATAAATGGCAGTTTTAATGGGGAGGTTGATAGAACTGACCTAATAATTTAGCTTTCAGACTATCTAAAAGCGTGTGATTCTCTCAGAAACTATTTTCCGTACCTTCTGTTCAGCAGAGTCTCAGCTGAGCTTCCCAAAGTAGAAATACCATTCCGTTTTATTTGCTTCTAATGCTACTGTCTTCTTGTATCAGTAGGAGACAGCTTAAAAAGGCATGTTAATACTCTACATCAGTTTTGTGCATTTTTTCATACATTGGCTTACAGAAGGGAGAATCACTCATGACTACAAATTATTTACTGTATTCCTGAAAAAGCAAAGAACGCTTAACACGTTTGGACTCAGCTATTTATATAAAGCTGTTCCTTTTGCCAGGGAATTTTGGTGTTGGTTGTGCTGGTCTGTATAACCAATTTATAAAGAAGGACCCTCCCCAGCCTCTGTTGGGGCGGTTCAGCAACAATTTATAAAAGACAAAGAGAAAAAAAATCACATTCTGAGCATGAGCTTTAAGGATTCCCCTACCCTGAAACTGCTTAACATATTAAATAGCAACAAGTCACCAAAAAAAATGTTTCAGCTGCTTCCGTCCTTCAGATTGTTCTATAAGGGAAGAAGTTTCAAGCACAGATGAGATATTAAAAGTGTTAATATGGAATTAATTACCAAATTATATTTATTCAAGGTTTAAGCCCAAATGAAAAGTGGCTGCTCTACCTTCTACCTACTTGTACACCATCCTAATCATTGGCTCCTGTCTGAATCTTAGCACAACAGAAATTTCACAGAAGCAAAATGGTGCCATGGAGGAAGAAGACACTCCACAGCAAGGACTGCAACCCTCTGGCTGTCTGGATTCCACTGGAATTTCCAGGATCAGTTTCTAGTTCCTCCAGAGATTCATGTGATGCTAGAGAGTCAGGCAGCCCTTTGAGGTGGTGATGAGAGTCTGCAATGGTTGATTCTCCAAACATGAATATCTGTAACTCAGAGTCTGCTCAAAATATAAAGTGAGACAGGGATGTGTTAGGAGAATATCTTAAGACTGTGAAGAATTTAGAAATTAAAGTAGCAAAATAAGTAAAAATAGCTTTGACTGCAGAAGGCTGATGGCCTTCTCATTGGCCAAGCATATTTTAGTTTCCTCTTTATGCTACAATACTTCTTTAATGATACTGGAGTGGAGAAAATTACTGTGGTGAGTTGATTCTACCATATAGTGTTTTGTTTCTAAATGAAGATGTTTGGATTGCTGGCTCAAAGCGCTGCAGTGCTGCTTAAATTGAACTGCCAGCTACAGATGAGAATTTGGAAAGGTCTTTTTCCAGACTGAACAAGCTGTTGATTATTTATACAACAGTGCTTTGGAACAAGACTGATAGGTCAGAACCCTAATCGAAGAGATGTTGCAGAAATACAATAAGTCTTCCAAAATGACAGCAGTTCCACAGAGCATTTTCCAGTACTGATCATCAAAAGAATGGAAAGCAAGTCTGATCATGAATTAGGTATCAAAACGTAATAATAATAATCATAATCATAACCATAACTATAATCATAATAATAATAATAACAAAGTGAAGACAAAATGCTGAATTATAAATATCATACTGTACTAAATTGTTTTATATCATGCCCTCATTGCCAGATTATCTAAGAACTTCTTAGTTGTGTATTAAGTAATATAATTAACATCAATCATAAATTAACTATAAAAACAGTGTTACATAACATTTGTTTTCTTTAATTTGTGGTGTGAATTACATTTGAAAACCAGAAAACAACTGTGGGCCCGATCACAGAATATTCCCATTGCTGCACTGGCCCCCAGAAATATATTTCAAAGTTAGAGCACTGGAATTTTCTGCAGGAGGAATACAAAATGTACTAATTTGTAGGTCTGATTTTCTGAAGCACTGAAATGACTGCATGGTGAACCAATTTCTTCATCATTACATGCAGATAACTTAGTTGCAAGAGCAGTCCACTGCTTTCCAGACAATTTCTATTTTCGTAGTGTTATGTTTTATTAGTGAGTACAGGGTCCTAATACAAGTAGACCAGAAATCCTCCCTAAAACAAAAGCTATCATTGGTCTGGCAAATGCAGCCTTGATTTATTAATCTAAATATATTAATAATGTCTGAACATAAATAACTTCTCTATTTAATTCAAATATGTTAGCACCATTATTCTGGTTTACTTGTTGCTCAATCTAAAATCAAAAAACAAAAGAGAAGACCGAGCAAGTTTGTAGGAAATGTAACCATTCTACAAGATAATTGGATTAGGATGTCCTCTTCCAAAACACTATCAATATCCTATTTTAATAGAAGTAGCTAGGCTGCACTAAGGTCAACAGAAAAGAGCCAGGAGCTTTATTGACTCTGTAGGGTCAAGATTTTGCTCTAAAGAGAGAAATGTCACCCTTACAAGGGAACAAATCAGAGTTATCCAGTATTGTCCATGAGAAGATAAAATTGATCAGTTCTGGTAAAATACATTTGTTTAAACTTTGTAAATAACACATAACTGTTTCTATTTTATTGACTACATTTTTTTAGATTTACATTACAGCTTGTTTTCTCAATTTTAGACATTGATACAAGTTTTACTAAAACAGTAATTTGAGGGGGAACTGGAATATAGCTCTTCCAATTAGTTTGTGAATACCCAAAGTATTCAGTAATATATTTTCTCTCACCCAGCATTTTGCACAGGCTTGTCCATAACTCACACTCAGGGCATGTCTACTGATTTAAACTGCTTGCATGGCATAGGTATGAAAGACCTAGTTTATTGATCCTGTCAAGACTAGCAAGAGACTCCAAGCTGGGCTTTAGTATGATGAGATACCCAGGCTACCCAGATCAGAACTTCATAAGGCAGGAGAAAAAATATATATGCCATGAACTCTAGGCACTCTAGGTGGGAACTGACCAGATTTTTGTAGACTGATGTTTTCAGTTTAGGTGGTGCAAGAGACACAGGCACCTATTTTGATACTTGGAAAGTTCTTTAGATGTAAAGTCAAAGAGCAAATACAACTGGATTTAAGAATCTAAATTCATTGATAGAGTTAATAAAACCTTTCATGACTAGAGTTCCTAAAGGGAAGCCAGTATTCCTAAAAGGGGGATTTAATTTTTGAGATACATACCAATTCAGGTTTAAACCTATATGACTCAGTAATTATGACCCATGTAATTATTATCACCAAGTACAGCATAGAGCAGTATACCAGTAGCTGATGTGAAATCATACTCTGCTCTGTGTTTTTGTCACTACATTACTACCAGTACGTGAATCAGTTATTTTGATACATTCATATTGTGAATTGTAGCATAGACTTATGAGTCACTTGAAAAACAGGCCTTCAGCCTTCAAAGATCTTATCACATGATTTTTTATAAGAATTTTGTTATTGCATGAGCCAAGTCTATGGTAGTACATTTATAGCAAACAATCTGCCTTCCTGGTAACTATTCCCAGTCGTGTCCCTTAGCTGCAGAATGATCTGGAGCATCATTAGCTATGATTGCATTTTGGTTTTTTTCAGACATAAAACTGGACTGGAATATTATTCCCTATGCCCCAGAAGTATTCTCAGACCTATGAAAATTTTTCAAGTGTACACAAATGCATGTGTAAAGAAAATAGGTACTGGCATTTTCTTTAACATCCCTATTAGTCCTTGGTCTCTCCAGAAACTATTCTCAGACACTAGTACCAGTAGTAGTGGTGACAGATTACATGAGGATGCTTTTACCTTCAGATTTAGCTGATGATCTCCAAATATAAGCCACTAAAATAGACAGAAGTGAAATATTTTTAATTCAGGTGCAGATGGGAGTGGGTGGAAAGGAGAGAACAGTTGGGGTGGAAGCAATATAAAGTCATGTACATAAAAGGAACTTCTTACTGGTTGTTCACTAGAGAAACACAGGACTGAAATCTTTCCTCTAACCATGTGGTGCAGAGCTTATCAATGTGCTGTTACATACTGAAGCACCTTCAGCCCTTCAGATGAATTAATGTTTTTAATTTCATGGAGGGAATGAAAACTGAATGGCAGGGATGAATTGTGTGTACTGTAGCTACACTGTAATTCAACATATGTTAACATTTGTTATTTCAAGATTCCTACACACATATAGAAATATCTCGTTACTTTAAAGAGTCTTTGAATAGATGCAGAACAATACTGAATACATTACATCATCCACTCAGCTGTTCCTTGCAGTTTCTAGTAATAAATTTATAACATTTAACTCTCATTTAGCACATTTCATTAAGAGGTATCAAGACTCGTCATAACAATTGGCAAAATCATTGCTCTTGCTTAGCAGTTACATGGATTGAGGCATTAAGCAAGGATATTCACTAAGCTGCAAACAAGCTTCTTGAGCCCAGTCGTGTCCTCTCTCAACAAAGCCCCCAATGAGGCTTCAAAGGTAAAACCAAGTAGCAGAATGGAGTAAGATCCAGCCAAAATGAGATCTGGTGGTTTACATGGAACTAAAAATCAGATTAAGACAATAGTGAGAAAAAGCTGTACAAGGAGAAAGAAATAGGTATTTAGAGGTGATAAAGATGATTAAAGACTGACTGTTAGTGATTAATCTCATCTATGGTAAGGCTAGGAAACATTCCACTCACCACACAACCTAACTTTGCTATTAATCCATTCTAATTATGGCAGCATTCAAGGGCCAAGCTACATTAAACACCTTTGTTAGGCATTCTAAGGAGTAAGAAAGTCCCTGCCATAAAGATCTTGTAGTTGAAACCAGTGGAACAAAGACTACCCATAACAACTGATATAAATGAGACAAAAGAAATAGTGTTAACATGACAATGTGACAGCATCACTGCATGCACCAAGAACACCACATTCATTCTCACAGAAGTTATAGTCTCCCCCTGCAGATTTTGGTTCTATTTCTTTTTTTGATTATCTGATGAGGGAAAAGTATAAACCAAGCTTTTACACTAGGGATTAAATTGTTTAAACATTAGCTTATCTAGCACACTGTGGGAAAGTAATATAGAAAACTGGATGTTTTTAAGATAATTCTGGGTCAGTAAACTTCTTTGATTAAGGAATGGGAAATGTTCCAGAATTCTAACAGAAAATCTGCCACTGTCATCATGTTTTCACAGTTCACACTGACAGTTACATTTGTGCATATGAATTCCTTTCTAATTGATGACAATATGGGTGTCCAAGGAACACAGTGTTAAAGACATTCTCTCAGGAAACTGTAGTTTTCCCCAGTGAATTTTAGGAGTACTTATGACAGCTGGCTAAATTATACCTATGTCCTCGACATGAAGAACAGATGTTTGTCAGACTTTGCTTTCTTGACTACTTGAGCAGCCCATTTCATGGATGTTTCACATCTTGCACCTCTGTAATGCTTACTCCTCATGCTGCTACTTATCCTTGATCAGGATCTTTCCTAACTGCAAGCTCCATTTCCACGTTAATATTATGATTCAACATAGCTAGCTATGCCCAGGGAAGCATGCCAAGGTACATAAATCCAAAACTCTTTGGAAAGTACTTGGGTAGAAAAGGAAAAATAAAAAGTCCAGCTGATCAGTGAGAACGGTTTCTGATAGCTGTTGCGTGTCCTTCAGAAAAGGACTGTTAGTAACTACCTCTTTCCTGAGCCTGTCTCATTTCAACACCCCAAAGAGTAAAAAGAGAAAAAAGTTGATCTTTAATTAAAAAGAATAAAATGTTTCAAAGAGAAAAATGGAGCATTAAGTAACATCTCTATTGAGCAGGCAAATTTAGTTGCTGAAGAAGAGCTTTAAAAAAAAGCATAGAGGCACTGTTCCTGTGTACAGCCCAAAGCCCATGCTGAGTACAGCTCGTGTACAGCTCATGCCGAGGGCTCCAGTTTACAGAGGACTATAAAGGGAATAGCAAGTGGAAGATCTCATTCCCTTCGTGCTCAGGTGCCTAAGCACCATGGTCATTTTAAAGGACAAGTACTCATTTCAATAGAGATATAGTAATATTACTTCAGGAAGGGGACCAAGAATGGTCCATAAAGAGGTCTACTTATGGCAAAGAGTTTTGTAAAACCAGCCCCACAGGTGTCAGCTGAGCCTTGCAAAGATCTTGCTCTGACAGTTTTTGTGTTAAAATACATTTTTTTGTTAATAACATTTCTATACTTGATAAACATATCTGACAAATCTTGGGGAATTATACAAGAACCGCTCCAGTTTCTCTTAGCTGAAAGATGTTTTCTGGAGTTGGGTAACACACTTAGCAACAAAAAAGGCTAATAAAAATAATTTGCCTGGGGAAATAAACAAGTTTCTTTTAATTTATAAGCAATTTTACTATCTAAACTTTTGTATATATGGATATTTAAAACACTGTGTGTACTCTCCTGCCTGAGATTTGACTGTGGAAAATAATTTTGGAATGGAAGATTATTCCAATGTTTATTTTCATCAGGATTTAAATAATTTTTTTTTTAAAATCTACCAGGATTCTAAAATCCTACGTTGTTTGCAACATAAGAGTAAGGCATTATCTGGCCTTTCCTAAATCTACTGCTAATATCTATGTCATGTATATTATTTTAAGTTGCTTTCAGCTGTCTATTACTGACACTCACTTTTCCAAATGGCTCTGCAATTTTAAAATCTTCTGACTGATCAGAACACCTGATGTCGTCACATTAGAGATAATCCAAAGAAAAGGAAACAAAAACTTCAAAAAGCAAAGGAAATGAGATGTGAAATAACGCAACAGCAAGAATATGAAAAATTTCTTTTTACCTCTCAATTCCTTTTTTCCTTTTAACTCTTCAGAACGAAATCACATTTAAAGACATTTAGTTTCACACCTGTACGTTTTTGATTTCTTTCTATGCTGTCTACGGTTTTGGTAACTTTCCTAAAAACTATTTGTATCTAGGAATAGGGTACAATGCAGGCACTTGATTTCTGGTACTATTTATAAGAAGCCAATGATCACCAGTATTACCAAATATATGTTGTTTTTATAAATATTTCCATGTAACTCAGATCAGTTTGTGAACACAAACCTGAGTTATGTCCTTGAGGAATCGTTTTCTTCCAATACAGAATTATATTTACTGAAACCAATCTTTCATGTTCACTACCTAGGTTTTTATAAAAAGAAAATATATTTTCAGCAGGGAACTAATTAGCTGCAGTAGCTACAAATGTTAACGTGCAGAAACTTCTCAACGACGCCTGATAACATACTCCTTCTCCCCCACCCCATGGTCTTTTCTGCCAGAAAATGTTGTGTTCGGTTTTATTTAACTTCAGTAATCTTTCAAAATAATCTCATACTCATTATTCACTTTTTACTCAGCAATTGCTTATGCCTTAAGATCCTCACTTAATGCATTGGTCCATGCTCTGGGATTTGACTGACAGAGAGTAAGATTGAAATACAGTGAAAAAAATCAGAAAAAAAAATTAGTGTGCAGTAGTTCTGGATCCTGGAGGTAAATTTCTGGCCCCAGTAAACTCAGGGCTTCTAAACTCAGAGACTTTTAAGGTCTCTAAGGCCAAATTAAAAATAAACTTTTCACGTAGCATGTAAGTTTTATTTTTTGCAGAAAGGAAAAAGAAACAGAGAGGCAGGAATAGAGAAAGGCAAATTGTGCTATACTTGAAAATAAGAAAGCAGAAAGTAGCTGAAAGTCTGTCTACAATTTGGGCATAAAAGTCTAAATCTGTAGAAGGTATGTTAGTTGACAGGACAACAAACCACAGCCTAAAATCAGAATACAGCAAAAAGTTCTTTGGAAGTTTTACTGCCAGAGTATTTTTGGGGAGAAGAGTAGGGAAGGAAGAGGAAGAGCCAGTTTTAGAGCAATAACCAAGAAATTACCTGCCCTTAGGACATGAGGACAAAGTCAGGAAGTTAAATTACTCAGATCATCTCATGCACAAATGGAGGAGAGAATAGTTGAGTATTAGCTTCAACTGGGGACTCCCAAGAGCCTAAGGCTGGAGGCTGTGTCTAGAGTCACTTTGGTGAGGCCAAAGGAAGTTGCTGCTTTTCCTAGATGAAAGAGAATAAGAGAAAGGAGCCAATTACTTCAAGCAGCGATACAGAAGTGTAGCTTTTTTAATCAAATGGTAAAGAATTAGGTCCTTTGAATATTAATTTTATACTGCACTATGACTGCTAAAAAAAACCCAAAAAACAAAACATTAAAAAAAACCTCTTAGCTGAATTGAGATAATTTTGTGCTTTTTTTCTTTCTTCAAACAACCTCATGGTAATTCAGGTAGTTAACCATTGGCTTGAATTCTAGTCCTATCTTGTTTATCTGGGGTTATCTCCTGGTTCATTTGGTTCATTGCTTTAGAAACCAGGGAGATTTTCTGAAAAATGTGAAAGTAATTAAGCCAAATTTTGTATGAATTGGTGTCCCATAAAGTTCCACCACAATATGCTAAATTTCCTTTCTTACATCTACTATAGAATCAGCTACCTGTGGTACCTCCAAGTATCTATGTCCTCATTGACACCTGCACTGAAATCTCTTCCTTTGTGAGAAAATGAGATCTGTATCACTGATTATTTTCCACAAATTCTTTAGGAACTTAATTACTTGTAAGATCTCTCCTGTGTCTGGCTTGTGAAGCCAGGGAACCAATCATATGAGCATAATTTTCTTAGGAATGGAAGCTAAAATAAAAGCTCCACTAATTTAGTCTCCCAGAACAGAATGGAAAAAACAGCATTTTTCCCAAGCATAAAAAGTATGAAATTTCTATGAAAACACAATTTTTAATATATTTCTGAGAGGTTACTGCAAAGAGGAGTACAATCTGGAAAAAAGTACTCATCAGAAACAAATACCTGCACTAAAAAAACCCCAAACTTATACAAAAGTAAGAGGTTCCCACTGATTATGTAAAATCAGGATCTAAGCTGAGTTATATTGATTGAAATTTATCTGATTATCAGTTGTTCTAGAAAGTTGGCTCTAACTGTGTATCAGATACACAAATATTCTTATAGATATTAATCCTCTATTAAAACTACAATTTTTGTTGTCATCTCAGAAGCTGAGTCTCCTCACATTCTACAAGAGAAAATTAGACTATTTTGAGATATGTGTTATAATTTTTTATACTATAACCATTTTCCTAGAGGTGCGTTTCAACTATAAAATAAGCTTAAGTTACAAAACCATTAAAATTCCTGACCTTCCAAGTTTAGGAGAGCACAAGCATATGTTTAACTAACAACACTTCCAGGTGGAAAGCCTAAAATTTTCTAGTAGGTCATTTATAAAACCATATAAATTAATTAAATAATAATTTATATTTTCTAAGTCTCCTTCCTCTAAAAGCAAAGATTTTTCTTTAGATGTCATTTGCCAGTAAGCAATTTCCTATTGTTTTTGCAGTCACGGTGGTATTTCAGCAATGACCCAGAACACAATTTCATAACATTCACAGCCTTAAAATTAGTAGCAGGATTATTCCTGTGTCATGCATTGTTTTTAAAAACAAATATAGGACTTTTCCAACACATTTCAAAGAGGAATGAATGAATATCAATAAAGCAATAAAAGTTATTAATTTTTCCTCAGAGACTGTTTTCACTAAGACCCACTCTCACAGCCTCGATTTGCTTCTTGGTTCATTAAAAAGCCTTGGAAGGCATCAGCATGATGGTCATAGTTTCTCAGAACCTTTTTGTACAATACACAGAACTATATATCATTTTTACATTAAGGTCCTTTTTCAATAGTAAAATGCTTCATTAGTATGAGAAATATAATCAAAATGCTTCTCGATTTAGGTTCATGCTAAGTTCACAAATCCATTCAACAAGCTGACTTAGTACACTTGTAGCGGGGTAACCCATTGTTGCCTGAACTGATGACATCGGTTACTTTGGAAACAGTGTATTTCAAAAGGGAGGAACATGTAATGATACTGAAAGAGACAAATGCTAAACACAGAACAGATATATGCAGCAGAAAAATACGTGTCTGTGCACATGCTGGATTCTTAGTTGTTAGGAAAACTGAACATTAGATTGTCTGTTGCTAGGAATTGGTGTGATTTAGTTCTCCAACTTCCACTCCCTCCTTTAACGCATATAAACACATCATTCCAGCTTATATAAATGCCAGGAAATTTAAGTCCCTTACACAAAGGTATCTACCTTTTTTGTCCAGGCCTTCATCCTGACTTCCTTTTTGGTATTGATGCCTTTCAACAATTTTTCAGAAGTATTTAAAAGGGTTCTGACGAAATAAATTGCTTAGCTTGTCTCTGGTGTAATATAATCTCCTCCTTCAGGCTTGCCATTACTGCCTTCTCTTTGACACCATCAAACACAAAATTCTGGCCTAATTTTGACAGACTCCACTTTATGTTCTCCCATGAGAATCCTTTAGCACATGACAAAAGAGAAATCCAGAAATTCATTATTGTTTGTCAAAGTCTCCTCTAAAGACTCCTATCTGCCCAATACAGACATACAACCAACATAGAAATGAAACACAAGTGACCAGGCTGAAAAGCACTGGGGGTTGTCCAGTAACCTTATACACATGTCAACTCCAGTAAAATAAGCTCCTGCTTTTGTTATGGGAGTGTTTGGCTGCAGCCACATTCACCCACTACTGTGTTGTGCCCTCAGGTTTGTTTCACTCACATTTGTTTCTTTTTACATGGCAGGAAGATGCACTAATTATATAGTCATCATCAAAATGTTTGTCATAATAGAGTTCAACACAACATATCTTTGTACAGGTTTAGGGGAAAAACAGTGTTTGCCACAAAATCCATTTTATTAGTTTCACTTCTGTCACCTAGGAGGATCTCCTTGTCTCCCTTAAAACAGAAAGAAAATATGCTATTCTCTTAAAAATAGCACACACAGTTAAAGAATGGAAGAATTTAAACAGCCTAAATCAGCTCTTCACTTCCCTTTGATGGCATAAGGAGGTCTGCTGTCCAGGGTCAGAATCTTCTATCAGTTCCCTTTCTGGAAAGCGTATGTGATGGATTAATATCCCAACAATTCCATGCACAAGTGATGGGGAGGGGTAAGGATAAGCACAGCTTCTTCACTATTAGTTCAGAAAGAAAGGCACAGAACTCCAAGTCTCTTATGCATAAAGCAGTGAAAGCGAGATCAATTTCCTGTGAGGCTCTGCCAGTGGAAATGGAACTGGTCTGGATTTTACATTGGGTAGAGCTGGTTGACTATCAAATTAGTATCTGCATAAAATACAGACATTTTAATATAAACTTTGTCTCCATATAAAGAGAAAGGGTTTGTTTTGTGCAATAGCAATTTCCAAAACTCATGACTTGGAAACAGTGGTTCAAATACTGTAAGGTATTTCAAGCTTGATGCATTTGAAAGTAATATACTTTATTTCTGTATCATATTGAAACAAACACGCTCCTACAACATCCTTCAAGGCAACAGAGCAGCATTTCTTGACAGAAAACTATTCCATTAAAAAGGTAAATGACCTCAAATGTTGTCACATGGAACAATTCAGTTTTTAGTGTAGGAACAGTTGTTCTGAATAAGGTCGACAAGGCCTCTGTTGAACTTACCAAATGTTTTGCTAGGCTAGAACAAGTTCTCCTTTTGATATTTGAATAATCCTTTCCTTGCTGCCCATATGTTTGCTGAATAGAGGTAAGACATAGCCTTTTTCAGGCATATTCTAGAGATACAGGTCTATATTAAAATGCAGCTATCATACTAAAGACTAGAAAGTTATGTATTACAATCAAGGAATGTAAAAAATAGTATTTACCTCTTCCAGTTCAGCTTGAACCCTTGTATTCAATATCAAGAGAAACACAGAAGTCTAAGACACTGATACTACAGATTATACCACATAGAAGAGTTCAAATGTCTGAAATTTCTGAAAAAAAATCCAACTTCTATAAATGCCTCTTACTTAAAAACAAAACCAAAAGCAACAAACCTCTCCTATGTTGCTTCCTCTTCCACTGCTTTTTCCTCTAATAGTTGAGCTGTGACAAAGAGAACAACATAACCTTTACCTCACTTCAAACTGCATGTTACTTAACAAACATACATCAGAAAAAATTTATTGTTCTTTCCTCTTATTTCCAGATATCATAATTCAATTTTTTCATACATATAAAAAAACTTTGTACTTGAAACGAAGTTAGATCAACTTCGGATGAAGGGATGACCAAATTCAGTCACAGAAGTTTGATACTGAGACGCTTGCTTTTCCAGAGCCAATGCTGAGATAAAAGAAGCAGATGCTTTGTATTATTTGACTTTCAAAACCGCCCTCTCAACAGCATAATCAATGTCATATGGTGCTGCCAGACTACTAGAACCATGTGAAAAATATTAAAATGCATTCTTTCCATGGGTAGATTTAAATAAGACAAATGTGAACTCCTTTTCCAGTATTAATTGCTAATTAATATTATATTTTAATCAGAAAGTTCATGCAAACTATAAAATGCATCAGAGATTCTCCTTGTGCTTCCCTCCCCTGTAACTGATGAGACATTTGGAATATCAGAGAAAATCAGGCATATCTGGAATATTTGTTTCTTTACAATATCTGGCCAACACTTCATGGCTTGCAATTTCTTTGAAATTCGGGGATCGCTTCATGGATGATAGAAGTTTCTTGGAGGAGAAAGCTCATTTCTTCATGAAGATGTTTAACCACTACAAACAAGAACCCCTCACAATTATGAAACAACAAGATACTGCTTGATCTTCTGTTTGAAATGAAACATACTTGCAGATACTTGATATGCAACTATGTGTTTATACCTTATTGAACAGGAAAGAGAGCAGCCTTAAGAAGCAGCCTGCTGAAGCTTCTACTAATGCATTTTGGTTTCATGAAAAATACCAAGGTAGTGTTACCTTTATCAAAACTTTTGCAATATTCACCTCCTTTTTCCTCGTGGCCTCTAGTGGCATTTGCAGACAAATTATTAGATAACTCAGCTCTCATTTCTGTAAAATAAAATCAAGTTGAAGAGCCTTCATAACAATAGAAAAAAGCTTGAAAATATTACACAAATGTAACATGAAGGCTCCATGAATTTCTTAAAATCTCAGGATTACACTGACAAATCAAGATATCTTTTTTTTCTTCTGGATATCCCTCAGAAGATTTATTTTTTAACTCTAAAAATTTCTGTTTACTGCTATGCAGTTAAAAAAAGATTTTAATGGAGTTTGCAATATTAGTTCCATTGAATAGGAGGTGTTTTCATAGCAGTGAATGACAATCATTTAATGCATTAGGGACGGAAGATATTGCAAAAGCCCACTTAAATTCCTAATTATTTTTTTTATAATTCCATTAAGAAGGAACACATATCTTTCAAAAAGATATGCTAAGAATGATGGTCTATGTAGACTGGAGAGGACAAAAAAACCTGGACTTCAGTTGAAGGAGACCAAAAGTAGGCTAGCTGCTTTGATCTAGAACTCTTTAACTGAGTTCAGGCTTTTATAATCTAAAAAGCAACTTGCAGAATGTGAAAAAGCCAAATATATTTCCTCTCCTAGCCAATCAAATATAGATTCTGTCAACATTATATAGCCATCCATTTTCTGAATCAGCTTAGAATTTAATAAGCCAGTAATTAGCGGCCAAACTGAGTGATCTTTCATCTCCTGCTGTTAGTACTGTTTGCTTCCTTTTAGAGACGTTTTTCATTATCTTCCGAATATCAAGTGGTTTTTATTTTTATTTTTTAATTCTCTCAGATAAATTACATGTGTCTGATTCACTTGGATAATTCAGAGCTAAGATTTTTCTAATGCTGACCTTTGCAAAGGTCTCTTTGCCATCTGTCTTTATATTTAATTAGCATTTTCTCCTACTTGCAGCAATCTCTCAAAGAATGAAATAAATTACTATAATTACCACTATCAGTCTGCTCTTATTTGATCTCCTGACCATAGTATCACATGCTGGTGATTACACAGTATTGCCACTCTGTACCAGTCATTGGACATCATACTTCTTATAACTATTAATCTTTATAAGAAAGTAGAAGATAGATTCCTCCACCCCCCTCTCTCAAACTCTTAATCTACAGCAGAAGAACCATTTTATTTTTATTCCTTCTTCTTATCGTTCTTTCCTCACAACTTTTGGGCAATCATATTTGTTAATCAAAGCAACTTGGAAGTATTTAGATATTGATAGAAGCAGCTCCACTGCTGGTGACACACAATTTCTGACAGCTAAATATTATTTAAAGTAATACAAACACAGACTTAATATCAGCGATTAGACTGGGCATTTCAGTCTTCTGAAGCTGACACACAAAATGGGAATCTGCTCCTGGGAGCTATGTCCCACTTTAAGGCAATGCTCTGCACAGCAGTCTAAGCATAATATATTAATTCTAAACAAAGAACTCTGGGCCTAAAATGTATTCATCTCAATAGTTAGTACCATTATATCACGTGTCAGGCAATGGGGTTTTTTTGTTCTTTGTCTGTTAAGGCATGTTCATTTCAGGGCAAAATCATCCATGCCTGGATTTCCAGGGCATCACTTTGGCATGCTTTAAGTTAGGGCAGTATATAACTGGAGCAGAGTTGTCGCCACAATAGAAAGCAATCCTCTGTAATAGGTATAAAGCGACCCGAATGGAGGAAGGACCAAAAGAAGGAGCTTATACATCTACACACATTCAGCAGGCAGGGCTCACTAGCAGGGAGCTGCCGTTACACACCCCTCAGCTGGGGTTTGTGCAGCTGCAGGATGGTGCTTCTGTTCCATATTGTCTGAGCTGCCTGTGAAAACTGGATCTCATTCCCTCCAGCTTTTTACAGAAGTCTCTGCATTAAGCCTTATTATTTGGTCATTTTTCAGTAAAGGGGCGAATTTAATCTTTCTAACACATACCTTTAAAAAATATCTTATTCCTTTTAAAAAGTGTTTAATTTGCTTCCTAAATTTTTCACAGGGTCATGCATACAGAATTAATATTGCCCAAATTAACCATGCATATGAATTCCTACCTTGTGAAAAAGATTTTAAAGCCTTGTATCAAATATTTCCATCCCATAAGTTGAGATCCTCCGTATTTTAATTTCCAGCGGATGCCTTTGGTCTCCATGGAAACTGTTCCAAGGAGTTTTGAAATGTTACATATTATTTAATATATCTTATATTCACATAAATGTTGCCAGAAGATCTGTCATATCTGTTCAAGTGTAAAGTACCAAGGGAGTTAAGCAAAGGAATACATTAAATTGAAACTCATTGTAGCCCATCACTGTTGACACCACTGGCCTTGAAAGATTTTCAATGAGACTCGTGAGAACAATCTTGAAAAATTAATAATCTCAGCAGAAAATGCACCAACTATTATTGTCAACAAGCTCATAATAAATCATCATATTCATAATCTATGCCATTGAATTTTGGATAGACATTTAACCAATTAATGCCTCACTTGCAGTCAAAATTAAAAAGTAAAAAGTTTATTGGGATTAATGTGGTAATTTTTTGACTTCTAACACTTAAAATTTATAAAGATACTTTGGTGGTCAAGGAAATAAAAATACATGACAGTTAGCTGATACTCTTATTCCTTAAATTTTCACAAAAGAGATCATTTCATAACCAAATTGCTATTTACAAGTAGGTAAAGAACATTATACAACTAAATTTACAATTATGCCAAGCAGAATAATTGAAATTGTTCAAAACAGTGCACCAACATTTTTCCTGGATGTAAAACTATTTCTACCGAAATATTCCTATATTATTGTATAAATTGCTACATGAGCCTCAGCTTCTTTGGCAAAAGACAAGCATTTCATAATAAGAATTATATACCTGAATACATGCAGCTGAATTGTTTGCAGATGGTATTGCCTTTGGAATAGTTTCCATTTTCTGTCCTTTATGTGAAGTCATCCCGCACATGTGTGCAGCAAGTACAGTGAGTTGTGATAGTATCAGTGAACCCTGGCCAGTGATCGACCTACCATGTGAACTTTTCACTAAACTTCCTTGGGCATCTGTCAGTGCTGAAGTTTAAAAATGTGCAAATAAGGGGACTGTCATTGAAAAACCCATCCCTTTTCTCAGTTGAACTGTATTTGGGTCAAGCAAATTGCCAGTAGAAAAATAACAAACCCACCCTGCTGTCAATGAGAGAGACTCTAAAACAGGTCCTGTCAAACCCTTTATTAAAAGACTGAAGAAATACAAAAGATCTTGCTGTGACTGTAACACACAGACTGGCTGCAAATTGATCTTTTCATGAAAATGAGAAACGGCAAGTAGAGAGTTCTGCCTGCCTCATTTTTAAATATTGACAAAAAAGTTAGAAGATTGCATGAACTTGTTTCAAGATCTCCTTTGAGAACATTTCTTCCCTAAGAACCAGAGGTAATATAAATAGACTGTAACTGAAATTTAATGGAGGGAGGGGGAGAAGAAAATATCCCAAAACAAAGGATCAGTGATTTAAAGAAATGCACAGTCAGGGAAATGCCTACATAGCAAGTGAGACTGCAGCATGCACAAGTTCAGCTGCAGCTAGCACAGAAATCAGAAGTGAGGACATGATGCTCTGATCTCTAGATGTTCACTGAAGACTCTCAGTAGGTAATAGTGCTGCAGCTGCCTCTTCTTTCCTTCCTTTCTGCTACATAGGCCTATACTTTAGCAGTGAAAACTCTGTCTGCAACCTCATCCAATTGTTTTATAATCCTAACTCTGAAATAGAGTCATGGTTCTCTATCAAGATGTTTGGCATACTGCATGTGACACTTTGGCCCACCTTCTCTCAAGCTGTGAAGGCCTGCTGCTGGGAAGGTTGGGGCCCAGAGCATCTTGTTAAGGACACTTGCTTCCTCTGTCTCCAAACCAAGGTAGGAATTGTATTCCTGGTACTTGCAGGGAGAGAGGACTGTGAGGCAGGAGAGCATTCCTAACAGGGAACAGCTAGTCAGATGAAGTACCTCTTTGGGGAGAGACTCATTTTATGTAGCTTCGCCTAGAGTGTAGGGACTACAATTATTTCTCATATCTGGATTTAACACTTAGGAGGCATTTCTCTCCCTCCTTTACTGGCTGTTACTAGTGGTACAGTGAGAACAGACTAGCTAATACGCACAGTAATTATAGCATGCAGTATAACAACAACAGTATTACCCACTAAAGAGTCAATATACCTGTGGGATTGATTCTTTGCTTTGTATTGTGCTTATAATAATAATAATAAAAAGTTCAGCATAGAGGATTTCTCTGGGATTAATGACTGACTGGGTTAATGGCCTGCAACTCAGTTGTTATTGCTTAATAATGATGCTTTACATTCATGCAGTTTTTTCTTTGAAGGATCTTAAATTTTAAGTATCAGTCTTCATTCAATGCATTTGTATTCCAAGCACCCCAAAGTGGTAGTAGAAAGACGTGGGCAAGGGCAATACCTATTACGTGATTAGCAATAGTGCAGAGGTTTGAAAATTAGTTTAGTAGCACTGATGAGAGAGATATTCTCTTCAGAGGAACTACTGCAATGGATTAACAAAACCACGTGTTTATTTTACCAGCCCGCTCAGAAGGGAGGACAAAGTAAACAACAGTTCAAGCACAGCAGACTCCTGAAGATTCTTTTTCAGTATTTCACTGCCATTGCCAATACCTTCTGATAAGTTTTCATATGAAATTATTATTGTTTTAAGCAAGCTATGAGAGGCGTGAGCAGATCCTCAGCTACTAGATTACTGTCATTGTCTTTGGCTAAGTGATAGATATCCTCAACCTCAGATTCCTAATAAAGGGCTTGGCAAGGACAGTGAGGAATCATCTAGTCATATTCCTGTACATCAATTGTTTGTAGTAATAAATGCTTTACCATTACCAACAAGGATCAAATATTAATTGGCCCACATTTTACATCAACTGTGGAATTAGAGATATTTCATCAAAAATGATATATTCCAGAAGAGCATGTTAAATTCAGAGTAAAATCTTCACTTCATTGTGCAGTTCACAGCTGAACTGTGAAATGCAGGAACTCAATATTATCATGAGGAAACAATCATTTAGCAATTATGGTAACCCATAGCAGGGAAAAGGTTCATGTACAAAGTGTTATAAAGAAGCTGTATTACATTCTTAACAGAAATGAAAGATTTTTCTCTGTTCTTGCAGGTCTGGGCATGAGTCCCTGCCATTTGGTATCACATATGTAGAATTATAATTCTACTTTCATTTTGTAAACTCCCATTCAAAAACTAAATAAAACAGAAGGCTGAAGTGAACAGGGGTTTGAGATTGCAGAACAAATCTGAAGTGTCTTATGAGTAATGGACTGTTAGACCATGCATCCCAGATAAAAGGGAAAATAAAGGTTAAATAAATTAGACCATAATGCATCAACATGTAATTTTGTGCTGAATAAAAGTTGATGGCAACTCAAGCTTTTGTGAGTGTGTTTGTGAAATTTCATTGTGTTTAAGCCTGCATATTCTAATGAGTTGTTTAAAAACAACAACCAACCCTAAATCCCCAAAACATAGAAAAGAAAGCCATTCAACTCCCTGGGTTGATGTAACAACCATGTGATTTATAAATCAGTTTGAACTTTTAGGTGTTTTGTGGATTTCTGCCATTTGAACTAATGGAAAAAAGATAGCTGCTGTGGGTTGGAGTTCTCTGAGTGAATATCAAGAGCTTCATACTGTCACTGGTTTTGTGACTTTGTGGTCAGCAACAGAATTGTCTGACAAAATGTGAGTTCTGCCTCTAGTTTCCTAAAAAACTGGACTTTCAGACATAGATTACTTTTCTTATTTCCCTCCTCAAACTCTGATCCTCAAGCATGGACCCATCTCATCTTGTCATATTCAGCATAGCAGTTTTCTTCATTCCTCTTCCATGAATGTTTCCCAGACCTAGATTCCATTCCTAATCATGTTTCCCAACTCTAACTTATCTTGATCCAGTTAGTGGCAGTTCCTCAGCCCAAGTATCTTACATTGGCCAGTCCCAATCATATTTTACATCTAAATCCTTGGTTAAGTCATATTTTCTTCTCAGTACCCTTTCTAGTGCAGTTCCTGTCCCCTTTTTCACAATGACTGTCAAAAACAGGGCAGACAAGGTCACCAAAACCACAGGTAAAAGTGCCCTTGTTTCATTCCACGAGCTTGGCTCCAGTGCGCTCCACAGGTTCCCCATAGCATAACTTTAGGCATCTGAACCTTTGGGTGATGACCTGCAAGAAGCCTCTGATCACCTAAACTTGTGCATTTTAAAAAAAAGGATATCTTGGGCAAATACAGGTAACAACAATTTTTAAGGCGCTGCCCTGAAATACAGTGGGCAATAGAAATCAGCTGCTAAAGATAATTTACCACAGTTTTTATTTTATTTGAAAAAGGTGAAACCATGTGTTTTGCCCAATCTGAATGATTCCACAACACTAAGGAATTAGTTTGAGGCAGTCACAACCTTAGTTACCTATCGGTAGTCTTATTTGACTAAGGTTAATTAGAAAAGTGTTGGAACCCTTAGCAAAAGGTATGACCATAATCAATATGGAGGTATCTGTTCTGTCTCCAGTGATAGCAGTGTAACCCATATTAAATTCAGTCATTTCACAGAAACAAATTTGCCTTTCTATCATTTATAAAGACTTTGTGTACAGATCAAGATTTATTAAAAAAGCAAAAAACCTTGTTTTCAAAGCTTAATTTTCATTGAGAACCATAGAGAATGAACTAATTCCCTCAAACAAACAGAAGTTTGCAGTATACCACCAATTGCAGACATTGGAATTGGGAATTACTTCCCAATTTCACAATTCATTTATAAGCAAGTACTTGTGATATAAACTACAAAGTGTGAACTAACATGAATGTTGTGATTACAATATTCCTTTTTCTGGTCTGATGTGATACATGATTTGTAGTTTTATGACCATAAATTGGCCATAACTTGTTAGAGGGAAACACATCTGAACACCAAAGACAAGAATATAATCTAATTTAAGAGATACATTCTTAAGAACCTTTAGACTGAAAGGCAGTGGGGTGGAATAGCCATAACACGGCACTGCATGAGGTCAAGATAACCCTCATGTATATGCGTATTAGATGGTCAATTAGGTCA
The DNA here is from genome assembly GCF_963921805.1 of Phalacrocorax carbo. NCBI lineage: Eukaryota > Metazoa > Chordata > Aves > Suliformes > Phalacrocoracidae > Phalacrocorax > Phalacrocorax carbo. The sequence goes on along the minus strand of NC_087523.1, from coordinate 13,909,873 downwards.
GTGAGCTCTTAACTATTATGGTAGTTTTTCTTGTTTTGATTACACCCAGCATCTTGTTTATCTAATATTCAATAGCATTCCAACTAAACCAGAAATATCAGACGAATTACTTCATAAAACATTCCTTGGAAATGTTAGTACGTCACATCCACTGTATTTACCTCTTCTATAATGGCAGTAATATCTCTGAAGAATTTCAGCACTTTCATTAGGCACAACCTCTCCTACGTTTTCACCCAGTCAAACTGTGCATATCATCAGACGAGTACAAAATAATATCAAACTAAACAGCAGTAGCTCTCTCCTCTTTGCACACCAAAAGACTGAGAAAAGACATTTAAATTCAGTGGAAACTTAACCCATCCTTTACTAGCACCTTCATCCTTACCTTGCTAGGACTAGGAAGGGCCTTCCAAGGTATTTTGTCTTCTCATATATTTACCTTATATTAAAATAAATCTGTGGCCCCATATTAAATTCTTTGACATTGTTAATGTACAGTGTTTTATATTCTGGTATTTGAGGGTTTTTTGTGGGTTCTTTTTTTGCGTTTTTTTGTTTGGTTGGTTTTTGGGAGGGTTTTTTTTTTGGTGTTTTGGGTTTTTTTTTTCTGTTTTCTGAGTAAAGTAGCAAAGCCAACATTTTAGCCAGAGTAGATAATAACAGACCATAACCAATACAGTTTTCAAATAAGTGTCTTATAATTAGTTAAAAAAAAAAAAAAAGAAAAAGACAGAAACATGATGAATGTAGTTATATCTAAAACAGTGGTTTGAGACACGATATTGTCAGATATATGCCTGCAGAATTTATTTAGGCAATAAAAATTTTGTACATTCTCGTCACCATATGAATCAGTAATTGTCATAATCCTACCCAGGGTCCAGTGCTCTGAGGAACTGATAACTTCCTAAGAACTGTTTGTGTGAAATGTATCTGAGAGAAAAAACACTTTGAATCGTATCTTCATTTTTTTTCTATACGGTGAAACCATACTTTGTCCATGATCTGTATAAAATAAATGGTACATATTTTTTATCTGTCTACATAAATTGGGGAAACATCAGTCTTGGGTTAATAGCATTGGATGTACACTTACGGTTTTTGATCAACTAGTTGTCACAATGTATGCCTTTAAATCACATTACAAGTGCTGTTCAGAAGTGTCTACTGTCTTTTCTAGAAGAACAGAAAGGTCTTTAGGAGAAAAGGATTGTGGACATGTACATATTCAGACAGAATTTTCTCACCAAAGAAAAGTAAGGATTCATATTACGTGGTACTCTATTTAAAAAAAAAAATTCTTCAATGAATGCTTGTCAATTCCCAAGTAAAATGCAAGTATAGAGCATCTGAAGATATCAAGCTTAAGTACAGATGTCCATTTTGTTTATCCAATTATACAGACAAAAATAGTTTCAAAGAGGAAATAATTAACCTTTCTTTTGTGTGTTTAATGTAATTCAGTGTTTTTTAATACCTCTCTCCTACTCATTCCCTTCAAACAACCAACTGCATTTAGAACTGCATAGTTATTAAGCAGATAAAAGATGTCCTCTTTTATGTACCAAGAGAATATATAGATCCCTTTATGGCAAGTGAGTCCAAATTGGCTTATAAGATTTGTGTATAAAAATATTCATAGATTGAAACTCTTCCTTTTTTTAAATTTAATTTTAGCTGTACAAATAATTGTTTAATAATGCACAAAGTGTCTGTTCGTTTCTGGTTTTTTTCCATACAATGTACCTCTACATTTCCTTTCTCCCCACTGTTTATTCACTTCACAAAGTCCATACTCTTCCCTAGTACAAAACCACTTCATGGCAAACATGTATCAAGAGAAAATCTTGGTACAAGCTCAGACAAAGTATTGTAGAAGATGAAAAGACTGCAGTTTAGATCATTGCCCAGGTCACGTTTCCACTTTCTCTTTATACTTCATTAGAGAATACATCAGCACTATTTTCACATAGGCCCAGCATACGATATATCTATAACACAGGTGTATTGTCAACCTCTGCCACTCAAAGTTTCTGAAAATACTAAGAGTGATGTTCACCTTGGATTCAGTTTGGCACAAAAAAACTTTGAATCTGAAAAGGCAGAAAAATTTCTACGCACTTCAGTGGGCTTTTTGGCAAGGCCAACATTACACATTTTCTCTCAGCACTTTTCAGGTTAAGAGTACATCTGGAGTTGCAGTATTGCTTGTACAAGAGATTTGAATTTTCAGATCTTCCCAATATCAGATTAGGAGACAGATCAGGAGAAAGAATTAATTTTGCCTGAAGAACAATGTTAATAAGAATTAATATTCTTAAAAGAACATTTTATTTTCTCTAAAACCTGATTTTTTAAGGAGTGTGCTTCAGAACATGTGTTCTTCGCAGTAAGTTGCTGAATCTGTAAGAAACAGATCATTTGTTGTTGCTCAACAAACAAAACAAAACAGGTCTTGCTATCCAAAAGGCAGAAAATAAGTTCATAACTACTTTGTATTTTAAGTATTTCTGTTCTATTCAATGAAAGATCTTTGCAATGCACAGCACAAAACTTACAGTAGCTGAGTAGAGAGGGGTTGTTTTAGGCTGTACAAGTGAAGCACAAAACCACTGACAACTTGAATTTTTTGTGCCAGATGTGAGCCTGCCATGGAGAGAGATACAACAGCAGCCTAGGCTCTCTGTGACAGTTGCATTAAATCCTGCAGCAAGCAGTTGAGCACTGATGCTCCATTCCACTCCTAGTTCTGTTTCCATTTGAAAATTGGCCAGTACACAGCTGGTATTTCTCCTTTTCCCACTCTGTCACTTTTACCAACACCATGCAGATTACAGCAATACACAAAGGCATTAAAGAGCATTCCCTGAAATCCACCAGAAGAAATTAGAAAGTCTCTTTAATGTTGAATGTTTCAGAAATGTTTTGACAGGGAAAACCCTTCATCTTCCAAAAGACACTCAAACTGCCTTTAGAAGTGTACTTTTGAAGGTGGTAATAACTCCTGAGTGTATCCAGTAAGGTACCATTTTTATACATGGAAAGATAACAAAGTTAAATAATAATCAATTGTAGAAATCTTCTGGCAAGATTTGATTTCAAAACGTAATTCTCCTAGCCTAGGCTCTGTAACTCACTATATATCATCATAGATCCCATCCTTATTGACTGAGCTGGGAGGCCTGCAGGGCTTGTTAAAGTCTATAAAATCTATTTTAAAAGTTCCAGCTTTGGCATTTGGTAGAAGCAACCTGGCATCAACTAATCCAAAGTACTTTATCTATGCAAATAAAAAATTCACTGTAGTTTAGAATTTAATACAGGAACTTTAAATTTTTTAAAAATCTTTTTGGCCACATGATAAAATGCAACGTATCAACACATTTTTAGCATCTGTTTTCCCCATAAAAGTTTACTCCATAATGTAGTTGCTTCAGTGGCATAACTTTGTGAGTGGATAATCTTTAGTCTTGCTTAATATTTCTACCGTGTAGCCTCCCAAAAGGTTCACAGTAGGAGGAACAGCTGCACTACCTTTCTAGGAGTGGTTTCTGACAGATGTATCACAGTTTCAGTGTAATTACCAGTGCTATATAGAGTAAAAACAGCTTTATATTGTTGGGCCCTGATTCAAAACTTAAATACAACCCTCAGGAAGTCTAACTGAGGGGTGATAACTTAAACACATGCCCTTATCCTGCTGAATAAACGCTCTCTCTATTCCAAATATGTTATTTTTTTTTCTTTTAGATATTTATTTGCACCAGATATTGACAGAATTTAGTGTAGCTTCAGATGTCATAGTTTTATTGATTACAGAATGTATATTCAGGCATAAATGAGATCTAAACAATCCAGTCTTTAGTTTCAAATCAAAAAGACCCTTCTGTAGACATGAAAAATGTGCAGGCTTCAAAAGTCTACCAAGGATTCCCTGCTAAAAAGATTTCCTATTACAGAAAGCTCCTGCTTGTGCTCAGCCTGTTACATGAAGGGATTTTCCTTACTCCAAAGGAAAGAATCAGGGTCAGAATAAAGCACTAAACCACATCTGCAGGAAGGTACCTTCTCTTCTCTGTTGTAAACCATTGTCATTAACCATCATAAGGTAGATAAAATTTAAAATTTTGCTAACCAAGACTTTGTTCCATATTTATTTGTTTAGAGAACTGCCAGGTAGTTTTTGTCCATTTTGTGTTCCCCCCTCCTCCCAACCCTTGAACTTAGGGTCACAGATGTAAACCTTTGTCAGAATCAGTGATTTGGAAGAGAAGACCTGGACTGATGACTTTGCTTTATGAAAGCATTTGATTGAAAGGGTAATCTGAAGGTAAGAGTGATATGCAGTTCACTGCATTTTCTGCTATGAAATTTGTAGATGATACCTTTAGTTATTATTGATTGACAGATGAGGTGTTATGTGTTGGAAGGCAAAGGCTGTATCACAAGCTACCATTTATGTCAGAACAGTGATAGTATATTTTAATTAAATTTATAAAGAGGGGTATGATAAGAGGGGGAAGGTACTGTAACACTTCAAGTACATACAAAACTATCCAGACATTTTAGCCATGTTTCCTCAGATATACCCTTTTAATGTGCAATGTTAGCAGCAAAAATGTTGCAGGGCTAAGACTTAACTTCTTGTTCTGACAGCACTGTAATACTGAGAAATTCAAGAGGCTCAGAGCAATGCTTTTTCTCTCCTGTGAACCTATGCAAAGGACAAAATCACAATCAGTTTTTGCATAGTCAGTAAAGCACTGCAAAATGCCACATCACTCTTCCCTTGTTGGGCTGATCTTACTGAGGATGGGAGCGTTTGTTTACTTTTTACAAAGAATATGCCAAAAAGATAGCATGGTCCCTCGTAAGTGTCATATCACACAGACATTTATAAGCAAACATTCTGTAAAACAAGCAGTACTCACTGATGACACTCCCAGGTATCATCTGTGGATATGAATTCAGCTGTTGATATGTCAACTGAACTCTAAGGAAAAGATAGATTAGAAGTTAGGGATTTTCCTTCAGACTTCATTCTTCTTGCTGCTATTGGCCTCTTGTGGATGCCCCATCATCCCTGGAAGAGTTCAAGGCCAGGTTGGATGGGGCTTTGAGCAACCTGGTCTAGTGGAAGGTGTCCCTGACAATGGCACAGGGGGTTAAAATAGATGATCCTTAAGGTCCCTTCAGACCCAACCATTCTATGATTCTATGATCTTTGGACAAGAAGCTTCTGTGCCTTTAACTTAAGGATTTATGCATAACATCATTCATGTAGGGACTAATTTCCTTCATCTCTCTTGGAAGATATGTGCTTCCATTAAATTGTGTCATAATGATTTTCCTTTTGGCCGTGATGTAACCAAGTGTCATTTAACAGAATTGTAAGTGTATCAGAAAAAACCCAAACCACCAACTTTAAAAGATAGTAATCCATTACAGAAATCTTATCCAACAATTAAATGCCAGAAGCTACTGATGACCAAAGACTGACTGCCTCCCTTTAAAAGATAGCTACTAAAATACCACAGAACCACAGAACCACAGGCTGGAAGGGACCTCAGGGATCATATAGGCCAACCTTTCTGGGAAGAGCACAGTCTAGACAAGATGGACAATATGTTTGTGTTATTAACTAAAAGTAGTTCTAATAAAAATGACATTTTGTCATTAACAGCAGCCAGCAATTATTTCTGTTTAACTGTGTTATTCTGAGGTCAGTGTTTTGCAGTTTTCACCTTCTGCTCTTTTAAAGCTACCATACTCTTTCAGACTTGCAAAAAAAGAACTAAATGTGAGATGTGATCTCACATGCATAAAGAGAACAAAAGAACAAATACAGAAGAACAAAAAACGCTATTGAGCACTGATTTGTAATGGCTACCTTTGTAATACATGGATGACCAAAATATAAGCAACTAATAAAGACTTTCATTTCACTGGAAAAGACAAATCAGTTAAATGGGCTCAGTTTTGACAACTGTTCTTAGGGGAGCAAGAAGTAGTTTTTATAATGTGGGGACAAACAAATCCCATAACTAGATGGACATTGCCACTAGGTTTCTTGTTAATTTATCCAGCCCTTGGAAACCAGGAACCATAAATACTGGATTCCTGGACAGAGAAGTTGCAGCAGCATTTTGTACAGCATCCAGGAAGTTTGCCTGCAGGTGGGGTCATCGCTCAAAGCAGTCCTGCTGGAAGCAAACTCTTCAATTTTGCACTCTCTTCAACCTGCAAATCAAACTGGAGAAGATGGAGGGAGGGCATGCAAGAACAGATTTCCTTTACCACTACCCAAACCCATGCTGGAAGCACAATGTGCTGCCAAGAAAAAGGATGCCAGTCTTATAATCTGGCATCAAAAGACTCAGAGGATTTCATACAAGAACACTACTGAAGAACCACAGCAGTCATTGCTTGCTCTAGACTATCAGAAAACCTAAACATAAAAGGCTGAAAGTACTGTAAGGACAAATTATAATTAAATTTTTCTTTAATTTACCTTTGCTACTATTTATTTCTTTACACCATCTCTTTTCTCCATTCCCTCTCATGTGTGTGAAATCAAAAAAAGAGGACAATCATTTATGACCAATAGGTAATGTTTAAGCATGGAAGTGAATTGACTCCACAGCTTATGGAGAAAAATTTTTCTGAAGCCATGAAATCCAACAGAGCGATATAACCACCAACATTGCCCAAAGCACCTGCTGACTCAGTGACCTACCTCTGGCAACAGGGAATGGAGCCACAACAAACAGCAGCAGATTTTGGCTTCATTCACTGATCAGGAATAACTAGAGAAAATTATTGTTAGGGAAAAGGAATGGCAAAAGAATCATAGGACTAAAAGCAATGGCTTCAAGTATCTGGCAAGCTGATAAATGTTCCTGATCCAGCCCCCTTTACAACACCAGAAGAAATAATGGCAAATATAAGAATATTTTTAGGAACAGTAGAACGAGACTATATGAAAGGGAGAACGAATCTGATGTTTATATCAAATAGCTGCCTGAGTATGCATACAGTTCTGAAGGTGCAAAACAGCTATTGGTGGTACATTTTATTTATCAAATTGATTTTCAAGAGAAACACTAAAGCTTTTTTTCTTCCTCCTCTCCTTCTTCCAGAAGGACATCCTGAGTAAAATGTGATTTAGCATGCAGGAGTTCTGGACCCTTGTAAATGTAATTATCTGGGGAGAATGTGTTGAATAGGTGGGGGTTTGGAGTCTGAACAGAAGCCAGGAAAGGAAATAAGAAATGCCAGAAAAAGCAGCATAGCAAATAGTCAGAAATCCTATTAAATACTCAAACCTGAAGAGAAAATAAGCATGAGAAATACACAACTGGAACGGAGTAGAAAAATAGTTTCTTGCATATATTCCTCACAACTAAAGCTCCAGTAGATTTCATGGGTTTTGGATCAGGCTTCCAAGAACGGAAGATATGAATGACAAATAAAATAAGGAGGTATTGGGGAAAATTTATCTAACAAGGAATAAATAAACTCTCAATTTAATAAATATTAATATTTAGGGAGAGAATAAATAATTTTAAAAAAAGAATAGTACATTCAGCTTAAGCTCAATATATACCGTACAATAACTTTTTGCAAAGTAAAACACATTGAAGCTTTGACTAGTCTGTAAACAAGCATATAACAAATTATAGTTTCATTAAATACTAGGTCAATATAAAAATAATTTGGCTTGTGAATAAATAAGAGTTTTTAAAATTATAAAATGAAATAAAAATAACCTTGTAAAGTCCTGTCCATATAGTGCTGGCAAGAATTTGTATGTCAATAATTAAAAAAACCCCAACAAAATAACAAACCACTGAAAAAAAGCACCAAAAAAGACAACAAGCAAAACCTCAAAACCCAAGACAAAAAAACCCCATTCATTTGTTATTTTCTCTTCAGGTATTTTCTGCCATAAGAATACATCACAACATGGAGCCATGAATTGGTCATTTTACCTATATATAACCCCACCCAAGACAGATATTCCAAATAAGAGAGCAATCTGCCTCCAAAGACCATCATGCTTCTTTTGGTCTCTACACAGAATACTTTATCCAGCAGGCTTTTTCTCTTTCTTTTTGACATTTTTCCCTTCTTATCTGCTCCTTGGTCTTCTCTGTTTTTACCTGTTTTACTCTTCGAGTCTTGTAACTCACATCACTGAAAAGAAACAATTTTCTTCCATTTATTCTTCAGCCCAAATCATACCATATGTCAAGGCAGTGTAAATTAGTAACACCATGGAAAAAAAGGGCTTTTTATATTTTAGTGTGTTGGGACATTACAGGATTACTGATGATGACTGTGACTGATGATAGAGGGTGAGATAGATTGTTTTCAAAATGTATCCTGCTAAAGGTTGTCTGAATGCAGTTTTGCTGGTGAGGACAAAAATAAACATACTAATTTTCCTATCACTGCTGACATTTAATGAAAGAAAAGAAGCATAGTTGCCCCGCAAAGGTTCATTTTGATTAAAATATTGGACTAAAGTATATGTTTGTTAAAGAAACACCTTCCTCATTAAAAGTATAGATTTCTGACCAGCTGTCTTGTTTTTTACTGCCCCTTGTATCGTAGGAACTCAGACCTGTGGATTTGTAGAAAATGAGAGGGGGCAGTTTCCATTCTTATTAACAGGTTCACTTATCAGTGTCATAATGGACTTGTAGCAATATTTCACATTTTAAAAATTTTCGAATAGATTGGAAACTGCAAGGAAAACAAAACAAGATACCATCACCACAATATGGGAACTATCTTTCTCTAGGAAACTGAAATTCATAAAGGTTCTGTGTTTTTAATCAATAATGTGTCTTATTGCTTCAGGACATTTTAAAATGTATTACCATTCGGTTGCATGCAAAGCTTATAGTTGCATTTGGCTGCTCTTCATTGACCACTTAAAAGAACTTCATTCAGGAGGGCAAGCCAAACACTGGCCTTAAATCCACGGTAGTCTGCTTGCTTGCTGCTGCATGCAGACTGCTGCAGAGGCCAGAATTTGAGTGTGGTGTTCATTTTCTGTGGCTACTTCCCATGCCTACAGCAAATGTGTTCTCTACAACAAATAAGTTCTCAGTTCAGAGCTGGTGGTGATGGGTGGTATTATCCATCTGTAACACCAACAATTGCACCTAACACCCCACTTCCAAGGTCACGCCAAATCTGGACATTTTAAAAACATTTCAACATTTATAGCACTTTATTAAAGCAAAAAATGTATGCAAGTAAACAAAACTAATTTTACCATAGTGAGATAGCAGATTTGCCCAGCCACAGCCTCTATTCAAGTTGAAAAAAGATTTACCTATTCTCCTAAATAACTGGGCAGAAGTAGGATAGTAATAGGAAAAACTTCAGGAGACAAGCCTTGTATACAGAAAAAGGCAATCTTAGTGTAATGCTTAATTCTGAGAAAATTATACAGTGGAATAATGATACTAAATAATAATATTTATATAGTTTATATTCATTTTCAGCAAAAGGATTTTCTTATTTTTGAAGTTGTCTCTTTTCCAGGGCACTTTACTGCAAGAGCACACTGCAAACAATCATACCATGAAGACCAGAGAATGATAAGTAGAAGTTTTATCAGTAGTTTAATTAAAATAAGAGGGGATGTAATTTTGCTGACTTGTAAGAGCGAGGATATTTCAGGACTGCAGTTCTCAGGCAGAAAAGTGGGAGACACTGGAAGGCAGAGGAGTAATTTTAACCAAAAAGCACAGCACAGGTAATTGGATTGTATAGCACAGTTTTTCATGATACAGTGAACATACCAACAAAACAAAAATTTGCATTCCTTAACATTAATTCACTTCTCTTGTTTATAATCATAGAATCATTAAGGTTGGAAAAGACCTCTAGGATCATCAAGTCCAACCGTCAATGCAGCACCACCATGTCTCCTAAAACATCTCCCAAGGTGCCACGTCTACACGTATTTTGAACACCTCCCGGGATGGTGACTCTACCACCTCTCTGGGCAGCCTGTTCCAATGCCTGACCACTCTCTCAGTAAAGACATTTTTCCTAATATCCAACTGAAACCTCCCCTGGTGCAGCTTGAAAACATTTCCTCTCATCTTATTGCTAGTAGCTTGGGATAAGAGATCAACACCCACCTCACTACAACCTCCTTTCAGGTAGTTGTAGAGAGTGATAAGGTCTCCCCTCAGCCTCCTCCAGGCTAAACAGAGCTGCTTCTTATAAGACTTGTTACCAGACCCTTCACCAGCATTGTTGTCCTTTTTTGGACACACTCCAGCACCTCAATGTCCTTCTTGTACTGAGGGGCCCAAAACTGAACACAGTATTCAAACTGAACACAGGTTCAGCCTCACCTGTGCTGAATACAGGGGGATGACCATTTTCCTATTCAGACTGGCCACGCTATTCCTGATACAAGCCAGGATGTTGTTGGCCACCTGGGCACGCTGCTGGCTTATGTTCAACTGGCTGTCAACCAACAACCAACACACCCAGGTCCTTTTCTGCCAGGCAGCTTTCCAGCCACTCTTCCCCAAGCCTGGAGCGTTGCATGGGGTTGCAATTTGGCCTTGTTAAACTTCATTAAACTGACCTTGGCCCATCAGTGCAGCCTGGCCAGATCCCTCTGTAGGGCCTTCCTACCCTCGAGCAGATCAGCACTCCCACCCAATCTGGTGTCATCTGCAAACTTGTTGAAGGTGCACTCAATCCCCTTGTCCAGATAACTATCAAGGATGTTAAACAAGACCGATCCAAACCTGAGGCCTGAGGAACCCCACTGGATTTAACTCCATTTACTACAACTCTCTGGGCTCAGCCATCCAGCCAGTTTTTCACCCAGCGAAGAGTACACCTATCCAAGGCATGAGCCTCCAGCTTCTCTAGGAGGATGCTGTGGGAGACAGTGTCAAAGGCTTTGCTAAAGTCCAGGTAGACAACATCCACAGCCTTTCCCTCATCCACTAGGTGGGTCACCTGGTCATAGAAGGAGATCAGGTTGGTCAGGCAGGACCTGCCTTTCATGAAGCTATGCTGGCTGGGCCTGACCCGCTGGTTGTCCTGCACTTGCCTGGTGAGTTCACCTAAGATATATCACTCCATAATCTTCCCTGGTACCGAGGTCAGGCTGACAGGTCTGTAGTTCCACAGATGCTCCTTCTGGACCTTCCTGTAGATAGGCAGTACATCAGCAAGTGTCCAGTCATCTGGGACCTCCCCTGTTAACCAGGACTGCTGATAAATGATGGAGAGTGGCTTGCCGAGCTCCTCCACCAGCTCTCTCAGCACTCTTGGGTGGATCCCATCCGGCCCCATGGACTTGTGAGTGTCCAGGTGGCACAGCAGGTCATAAACTGCTTCCTCCTTGATTATGGGGGGTTTATTCTGCTTCCTGTCCCTGCCTTCCAGCTCAGGGGGCTGAATACCCTGGTGATAACTGGTCTGACAGTTAAAGACTGAAGCAAAGAAGGTGTTTAGTACCTCAGCCTTTTCCTCATCCTCAGCAGCACTGTTTCCCTCCACATCCAATAGAGGATGGAGATTCTCCTTGGCTCTCTTTTTGTTGTGAATGTATTTGTAAAAGCACTTTTTTTGTTATCCCTTAAAGCAGTGGCCAGACTGAGTTCTAGCTGCGTTTTTGCTTGCCTAATTTTCTCTCTGCATGGCCCAACCAGGTCTCTGCGCTCTTCTTTTCTTACCAGCCCCTTCTTCCAAAAGTGGTACACTCTACTTTTTTTCCTGAATCCCAGCAGAAGCTCCCTGTTCAGCCAGGCTGGTCACCTTCCCTGACGGTTCATCTTGCGGCACCTGGGGACAGCCTGCTCCTGCACCTGCAAGATTTCCTTCTTGAAGAATGCCCAGAGTTCCTGGACTTCTTTGCCCTTCAGGACTGCCTCCCAAGGGAGTCTCCCAACCAGTGCCCTGAACAGGCCAAAGTCTGCCCTCTGGAAGTCCATGGCAGTGGTTCTGCTGTCCCCCCGTTCTTACTTCACCAAGGATTGAGAACTCAGTCATGTCACGGTCTCTAAGCCCAAGGCAGCCTCTGACTACCACATGTCCCATAAGTCCTTCTCTGTGAACAGTAGGTCAAGTGAGGCACTTCCACTGTTAGGCTCACTTACCAGCTGCATCAGGATGTTATCTTCCACACACTCCAGGAACCTCCAAGACTGTTTCTATTTTGCTGTGTTGTATCCAGCAGACATCTGGTAAGTTGAAATCCCTCACGACAACAAAGGCAACAGATTGTGAGAGTTCTGCCAGCTGCTTGTAGGACTCTTCATCTACCTCTTCATCCTGGTTGGGTTGTCTATAACAGAGCTCTATAAAGTTGAAACACTCCCTAAAATATAGAACCACCCAACCACCTCTCCTTCCTTGCCTATCCCTTCTGAAGAATTTATAGCCATCCATCACAGCCTCCAATCATAAGAGTCATCCCACCATGTCTCCGTGATGGTGACTAATCAAAGCTATCCTGTTGCTCAATGACTTCCAGCTCCTCCTGTTTGGTGCCCATGCTGCGTGCATTGGTGTCGATGCACCTGAACTGGGCTATTGATTTCATCCCCAACCTTGGCATGCCACCACTAGGCTCATCTCTAGTGGGTTTGTCTATATCCCCCTTCTCCCTTCAAACCTAGTTTAAAAGCCTCTCAATGATCCCACCAACTCATGAGCAAGAATCCTTTTCCCCCTCTGAGATAGCTGAACTCCATCTGACACCAGCAGGCCTGGTACCATATAAACATCCCCATGATCAAAAAAAACAGAATTCCACTGATGGCACCAGCCTCTAAGCCATGTGTTAATCAGGTGAGTTTTCCTGTTCCTTTCAGTATTCTTCCCGGTCACTGATGTAATTGAGGAAAACACTTCCTGTACTCCTGATCCTTCAACCAATCACATGAGTGCCCTGAAGTCCCTTTCGATTGCTTTTGCACTTCTCTCTGCAACCTCATCACTGCTCATCTGTACAACCAACAGCAGGAATTAATCAGGGGGCTGTATGAGACTAGGGAGTTTCCTAGTCTCATCTCTGCCCTGAGCCCCAGGGAGGCAGCAGGCTTCCCTGTGGGATGGGTCTGGTCAGCATACTGGGCCCTCTGTTCCCCTCAGAAGGGAATTGCCTGTGACTGTTACCCCCCTTTACTTCTTAACAGAGGTGGTGATAATGCGTGGGGCTGACCAACTCACCCTAGGCAACCACCCGGATGGACCTTCACCTACATTCTCATTTGCCTGGCCCTCAAGTTCCAGAGCCCCATATCTGTTGTGTAAGGGCAGCTGGGAAGGTGAGGGAGGCTGGGAGGGGATTCACCTGGCACCCAGAGCAAGGACGTGTCTCCATTTTCCCCCATCTCTTAGGCCCCCTCCCGCTCAGTGGTAAGAGGGTAGGGGACCCTCTGCTCCTTGTGGACCCTCCATCCTCTGCCTTGGCCCCAGGGATGGCAGCGTGTGGCTCCACCAGTCTATCACCATCTCACACTCCCTGATGTTCCTTCACCTTTTCACTCCCTCCCTGCAGCTGGAGGCCTGGGCAGCTGTGTGTTTGTGTGTGGGCTCTGGGTCATCACATTCCTTCTGGTGATGGCTTTCAGGTGAGTGCAAACCATAGCTAGGGCCTCTCCTGGCAGGGTGATGACCACTCATTTACTTACCCTTTAAAGCCAGGAAGGGGACTGTGCCCTGCCCACATTCCCTGCCTATGTGAACTGATTTCTCAGGGATTCTGATAATAGTTTTGATGTAAGCTTCACACTGACTCACATGTTAAGGAAAAGGTATAATAAGTCTGTTCCCTTTTTCTACACCCCAAGCAGAGTAACAGAGATAACTGCTTTCAACATTGAACCACCCGTGACTCTTGGAATAGTTAGATTAACCAATTTCGTCGCTGACCACTCATTTGGGAAAAAAAAGATATTTATTGTACACAGTGTTGTCATCCACTAAATTTATACAGCATTCTTCCCTATTTTGACACATACAGAATCTTTCTTGTCTCCCCCTTCATCCAAACATGTCTTCTTGGAGTGAAACCAATTCTATTCAACCTGATCTCTTAGAGCTCAACTAATGAGATTTATCATTACCTTGTTCTTTCTACTCCTTAGAGAGGAAATTGTTTCAGATTCTTGTCTTCTGACAAATCTATTAAAAATATATTCTTATTCTAAGCTGCTTTCTACTGAAACTGTATAAAAAATTTATTTATTCAGTTTTTTAAGTTGCAGTATACCAGAGGCTTTAAAGCTATTTGCTTTAAATTTCTAACAGCAAATTTAGTCTTTGCAAAGGTGCTGAGTTTTGTGAAACTCTGTGCCATTGTTTAAATTTTTACTGAGGGGTAATAAAAAAAGTCAGCTTTTTTACTAGGATGTGCAGTGGGAGACAGCATAAGATGATATCTGGTTAATATGCATTAAAAATAATATTAGCTCCAGGTCTGTATTCCTCTGAGCTAGTTACATTCCTATATAAGCAACTCTTTGACCACTTAAAATGTGTTAGTATGGAAAAACTTTTACATTTGTTTGCTACTTTAACAAAAGAGGACTAAATTCTCTTAACTGTTGCATTTAAAATGAGGCACTCAATCTCGCATACTCCTAAGGACAAATAAATTTATCATGAATGAATAGTGCCACTCATGTATTAAATGTAATTACTGTGTTTGAGCTGTTCGTACGTACTTCTTTTGTATCTGATACTACTGTACACAAGTCTATCACAAGTGTGAGTTAGAAAGCTTGGTTCTTTAGTACAAGCCATAATGACTTAGACTTCTAGTACCTCCAATTTCATAAAAAAGTTAGTCAGCCAATATAGCAGCAAATATCTATTGAGCATCCAGGATGGACAGACAGACCCCTGCATGCTTTACTCATTACCAGAAACTCATTCTGAGAAACAAGAATGAAGGGCAGAAATATTTAAGCCTTTTCCCTTTATCCTCTTAGATAATGACTTCAGGGTAACATTCAACTTCATCCTTCATAAGCAGGCTGAATCCTGTTTCTGCACTTGGGGAGATATTAAAGAGCCTTATAGGTGCAGTTTTCATTAGCATAATTGTTGCAGTGGTGATGCTAAAAGGGTCTTCAGAAGAAATATGTGCCATTTGTGTGAAAATCTGACACAGGAAGCAGATGTACAATTGCCAAACTGTACAGGGACCAGTAGGCTTATAATAAGAAAATAAAATTTAAAAAAAAAAGTTTAATATAACACACACACATCATAAAATCACAGAAAAACACTTGCTTCTGGAGGTACCTAGAGCAGAGCTAACTTTAAAGTCTGTTTAGCTCTACGTTCAGCTGAAGTAGAACTCAGAAGGTGATCTTCATGGAACAAATTGGTGTCTGAAAATATTTCTTGTAAGAATGACCTTTTCACCTAGAGTTAGAATAAGCCAATCCATTTTCATGATGATGTGATTTCTTGACATTCTTTTGGCTTTATCCAGGAAACTCTGAAGTTCTTTGGGAAATTCATGTTCTCTGACAGTGTTTTAAGTGGTCAAAACCAAACCAATGAGTTCGTGAATATTTTGTTCAGCCAGCAGTACAGAGAAATTAAAAATTTAATTATTTATGGAGCACTTTTTGTGGAGCAACCTTTTTAGGGTAAAGGTTCTTCACAGTAGACACCCACTAGGAAATGACAAGTGATATTTTTAGAAAAATTAAGGCCTGTAAATACATGAATAACTGGTACTAAATGGATAATCAATATACCATGCCAACACCCTAATCCTTTCTTCTCCCTCCTTACTAATAACTTTTCTTATTCTTTATTACTAATAAGTAATATATAGAGTCCCAAATCTGAAGCTGTAAACTTCATTATATATTACCAGATTTCAGAGTTACTTCTACTATTTTGTAATAATTCTTATTTCTCTACTACTAAGTATATTTATTAAAAACATAAAACAGAGTAGCACAGAAACATTTCAAAGAATCCCAGTTTTTAATACACAAATACTTCTGTTACACACACGTGCATATATATAAATATATATATTTATATATTACATATTTATATAATATTTATATAGATATATATATAAAATAAGTTTGTTTTTCCTACATACCTGAAGGGCGATCCTAGTGCAACAGCAGATAAAATATCTAAACACTTTTACTATAAAATATAATAGAAAAAGGCTGTAATGCATTTGAACATGCCAGAATACTACAGTAACAGTACCTTTGGGATGAACTTTTAAAACCATTTAGCCTCTAATCTACCACATTTGGATTAAATTAGCTTTTCCCACTTGACCCTCCCCACCCTAAAGCTTATAATAGTCTTTCTTGGAAAACCTGACAGGGATCCACTGCATTGTAATGCAGCAATTTGCATCCAGTTTTGGTTATTAATGGGGATTCAAAAATTCTATTAAAGTAGTTAGCACATCATTTGGGAGAAAAAAAGGCAGGCCTTGAGCTGTGCACATATGCATTAATTCAGCAGAAAGATGTTAAAATCAATTTGGTAGCAATAATGGCAGGGTATTTCTGCAATATTGCAAACCCAGACAACTTGTAGCTTGGTCTTGAAACAGCACTTTTTTAAGAATTTCTAAAAATATTTAGCTACATTTTTTCATGCCTCAAGTGGTTTTGGATCTAGCACCAAGAATGCGCTTGGCATTTGCCTACCATACATGAGTTGTAAATCCAGAAAAGTTCAGGAATTCTGCCCTGAAGTAAGTAGGTACTTTGAAGCTCCCCACAGAAAAATATTAGCCAGAAAATACACCAAGTGAATAAAAACATAGTGTAATTATAGTTTTATAAAATCATTAACCTTCATCAAATGTGTATGTTTAAAAGATTAAAACCCACTTAGAGATAATCTGTTAGCAGAGGAAATCTTTTCTAAGGTTCAGATGTTTAAACTAGGAAGGGTATCACTGCATATGGAGGAAGGAACATCAATGTGAGTTGAGCTCATTACCAGAGGAACACCTTTTGTCATTTAATCCCTCATATTTAACTACATTATAATAAATTTGGCAAGCACATGAAGATAATGTTATCACCCTGTTTCTGAGAGACAAAACTTTAATTGGATCTTATGTCCTGCCAGTCTGACTGTCAGGGAAGACTAGTTATTAAGCTAGCTATGACCATTTCCTTTCAATCTTCCTTTTTTTTTTTTTTTTTTTGATATTTCTCTCCTTTTTCAATGTTTATTTTTGGCCTAAGGCCAAAAGCCTTGACTAACAAGCAAAAAATTTGAAGTGCCCCCCAGTAAGGGCTACAAAGTCTGTTACCATCACACCAGCTCTGACTGTATATATTTTCTACTTACTGTATACATTTTCTACTGTCTTTTGAGAAAGGAGCAATCTTTTTTGTCTTTCATGTGTGCAAAACATAGCAAAAAGTAGTCTTGATTGGTGAATGGGCCAGTTACTGGTAAAGAGGTCTACACCTCTTTAAGTTATGATTTCCAGTTGTATGGCATTCACATTCCTCTTTTGTCTACTCACAATGCAAGCCACCTTTTTGTTTGAACTGGTACCAAGTATTAACAATTCTCAGTGCAGAATGATTCCATTTTCTTTCATCAACAGATTTAAAAAAGAGTAGATTTAAGGTCTTAAATAGTAACATTTGAAGTAATAACATTTTACTTTTGCATTCAAGCCCTGGAGGTTTTTTAATTCTTTAATAAATCTTTCAATTTCTACATTTTCAACAATTTATCCCAGCCTGTCCATTAGTAAATTTTTATCAAATGACTCTGTGAATGGAAAAAAAAAATAACCCTAAACTTGAAACTTCGATGGCAATCCTAACCATCTTTTTTTGTTTTGCAAATACTAGTTTTGCACCTACCATTTTGTGTGAAAAGATATCCTGTTTGTGATCAAACCAATTTAGAAACTCTCAACCTAAAATCCCTTGTGTTATATGAACTATATAAAAACCTGATGCTTTCAAGTAATACTCCAGAATATGAGTTGCTGTTCTAAAAATGGATGGTCATGATGGTCTTGATAGAAACCTTGAAGGTATGCTGCATGTAGAAGCCAATGCAGGAAAGTTTACCAAGCCTGTAGACAGCAAATATGTTGATCTTTAATAGGAAAAGAGCACTATTACACTGAGGTGGTATGAAAAATAAACAAAGATCCCTATAACAATGTGCTATGCACAGGCTCCTAACAGTCTTTTACCTTTTTTAAGTTCGTTTCAAGTAGAAAACCTAATAAATTTAACCTTCAGTATGCTTCACTACTCAATTCACTTGAATGAACTTGGGGGTGGGTGGGTATCTTAGTTCCGTCTTCTGCATAAACAAGGGAGAGGAAATTCACCCCCTTATCTTTCCCAAACTTCGTGCAAGGTATCAAAGTATATGACTGATAGAGCAAAGTTCTTCTACAACATAGTCTGTATATTCAGTTATGTAAAATCTGCTTAGTTTCCTATAAGAATAAGATGTTGAAGAGCAAAGCTATCTGTGACTCCTAAACAATATTATATTCTAATACTGTTAGAAATGCTATTATTTTCTAGCCCAGCATCATTTTGAAAATAAAGTTATGCTTATTACATTATCTCTAGTAAATTACAGAACTGTGAACAAGTTTGGGAGATTCAGAGGCAAAATTTAAGAGTTGGGATGGATTTACCATCATGGCTTACGAATTACCTGGGCTGCAGTTGCTTCTCCCTGTTTTAATGGAGAACAGATTCTCATTGTGAAGGTAAGGTGATTCAGAGCCAGCAAAGTTCCAGCTGTCCCAAGAACACTTTCAATCATTATTTGATCGATGTCAAAATATAGGTAGATCACCTATATACATATAACCAGTGCAGTAACAGCCAACATGATAAGTACAACAAACCAAGCACACTCAATATATCAAGGGTTTTGTAGGGATTATGACATGCATCTTTAGGTGAATTCTGTATTTTAATGGGGAGCTCCTATGCATGTACTCTAAAGAAAACTGAAAGAGCAGTAAATGAAAGTTGGTATCACTGTCAGAACAATGGTACAACTGGAAGCTTCAAGAGGTAGAATAGGGTAGGTTTTTTACTAGCCTTGAAAATGAAGTATGTAGTCTACTTTTAATGCACTGGAAAACTAGGAGTCAGCATCTGACTGATACTGTCTTCTAGACAGGGCCGAGACTTGCAACAGGATAATTACATTTCTTTCTCATGAGGGCAAACAGGAGCAATCTTTAAGAGTGTAATAATAAAAACATTTTAGGAGAAGAATCAAACAAAAAGCTAGTGGTGAATTCCCAGTTCAGGAGGGTTACTTGCCATTGTGAGTTGAGAGGTGTAAAATCTCCTTTGGGAAGAAAGCAGAAGTGTCTTCAGAATTATGAGGCTCTTTATCCCAAGCCCATCATTCGTGTGTTCCACATGGGCTAGGGAAGTTGTGAAGAACCCAGTGCTGACGATTGGTTGGTGGTGGAGTAGCTGCTCCTTTTACAAAAGTACCTGACTATAATGGCTGTGAGTAGATTAATTATTTTAAGGATGATACTGAAGATAAGAAGCAAGACTTAAGGACTTAGTTACAAACAACTGTAAAAGTAAGTGAACTCTCTTTAAGCCAAAGACTAGTAAAACTCTTCATCTGACTATGGATAATTATTTTTCTTCAAAAAGCCCTCTATAAAGTACTTTATTTGAGTGGATGTTTTTATTCTTGGCCTGTGTTATGATTTCTTTAATGGAACAATTTGTTTTCCTGCCTTGTACTTCTGTTTGGCATTTCCCTATTGTGCAAGGCTTTAGACCAATTTTGCCAGTATGCACAATTTTTTTTTGCAAAGAGTTTGTAGGCAACTTAATCATCTTACCACCTATTTACTTATTTATTTCCACTAAAGGTATGACACCTCTTTTTCAAATTAGAGGAAAAAAAAGACCCTGTTGGGAAACACAGAAGGGTTTCAGCATTCATAGGTGTTTGATATTTGTGCTAATAGCTTGATATTTCTGTGCTCTGTAATTAGCTAATGACCTTAATATATTTATATATGGAAGAGAAGGAAACAGAAGGTGATAAGCAGTGTGCAAATCTTAAAGTCACAGCTTTACTGTGTTAGCTAGCGTTACAACAGACTGAAAACTGAATGGAAGTCAGTCATTCAATGCTGTTGAATGCAAAGCTTACTTATTCTGAGAGAAAAAAAGCCCATAATATAGAGGAAAGAGTAAGTGATATTTCCTTTCTTACCACTGATGAAACCTCAGTTGGAAGAAGGTCTCTGGTCTTTGTTATGACTTTTTAAAATGTGATGTATATACACTTTTATGGAGCAGAAAAATTGAGATTGTCCTAAGAAATTCAGCTAAGAAACAGTAGAAATAGAATATGCTTATTCTTCTCTCAGGCCCTCCTATAGTAGTCTGCCAGTCTCCCCTATCTGTATGTAAAAGTGCAGTCCGTTTTTCAACTCACAGATCAGTGGGGAGAGATGGCAAAAGGAATCACAGTATATTCTCCTATGCATCTGCTGAAGATTGTTGAGGATGTACCACTGTGCTGGTTTTGGCTGGGATAGAGTTAATTTTCTTCACAGTAGCTGGTATGGGGCTGTGTTTTGGATTTGTGCTAAAAATAGTGTTGATAACACAGGGATGTTTTAGTTATGGCTGAGCAGGGCTTACACAGAGCCAAAGCCTTTTCTGCCCCTCACCCCACCCCACAAACAAGGAGGTTGGGGATGCACAAGTAGCTGGGAGAGGACATATCTGGGACATATAAAGCTGGGGGAAGAAGAAGGAAGAGAGGGACATTCAAAGTTACGGCATTTGTCTTCCCAGGTAACTGTTATGCTTGGTGGAGCCCTGCTTTCCTGGGGATGGCTGAACACCTGCCAGCCAATGGAAAGGAGTGAATGAATTCCTTATTTTGCTTTGCTTCCATGTGTGGCTTTTGCTTTACCTGTTAAACTGTCTTTATCTCAACCCACGAGTTTTCTCACTTTTACTCCTTTTATTCTCTCCCCCATCTCAGTGGGGTGAGCAAGTAAGCAGCTGTGTGGTGCTTAGCTGCTGACTGGGTTTAAACCACGACAACCAGAGTCCAAACTTCCCAAAACATGTACACTTGGTACTAAAGAGAGTATTTACTGAACCAGGAGTAGTTACAGTCATGCATCAATTGCTTTTCTGGTCACACATTTAATATTAATTTGAAAGTTTGTCAAACAAGTTTCTTGCCAGCCTAGGAAAAAGCCTTTCTTTTCCACTGCAAAAGCCACCTACTGTCCTTTCTCCCACCTATTCCCAATGGCACCATTTGTCTTTTAGAACTTACAAATATTTCTTGCTCAAACATTTTAACGTAAAGAAAGGTCACTCCTGAGATTGCTAAAAACCTCAATGATTCTGTGATTCTGTGAAAAAGGGTGAGGTACCATTCCAAGTTTCAAAATCATACTTTGCAAGACTTGCTCTTCTTATCCTTGGGTACATCTACTGGTAGACAAAATCACTGAATGGTTGAAGTTGGAAGGTACCTCTGGAGATGGTCTAGTCCAACACACTGCTCAAAGGAACGTCAGCTGTCAGATCTCAGAGTCTGAGTACCTCCAAAGATGCAGACTCCAAAACCTCTCTTGGCAATCTGTTTCAAGTGTATTTCTTTCTGTTCCTTTTCTAAGGGTGTGTGATTACCCTCACAACGACAAAGCAAAGTGGAATTTCCTGTATTTCAGTTTGTCTCTTGTCCTGTCTCTGGACACCACTGAGAGACCCAAGTGTTTTAAGCATGCTATCAGATATTTTCTCACTTTTATCTTTAGCCTCTTGGAGAGTGTTGCTGTCTTTTCCATTGTCACAGAAGCATTTAATAAATATCTTGGTCATCTTCACACAAGGCTTTTCAAACCTAGGATACCCAGACTTCCAGGAGTGAAACAGACTGGATACAAATCTGTTCTTATACTGCAGCTATGGCTGGCTTCTTCTCATTTATATTTCGCCTCTGTTTTCCAAAGCCCATTCTATTTGTTAACAACCAATCCATCACCCATAATATGTTGTGCACAAGATTAATATAGTGCTTTAGCTATAAAACACTGGACATTTGCTTAATTTTCTCATTCATTATGGATTTTAGTAGCAATCAAGATATTATTCAAACGGAGTCTTTGATTACATTTTTTCCCTATCCTAGTGCTATTTCATTGAAAAAGTCCTGCTGTTGCATACAATATTTCAACATTTCAGAGATAAAAAAAATCAGCAGCCACAATTTCACAGATAATGAC
Organism: Phalacrocorax carbo; assembly: GCF_963921805.1. Taxonomy (NCBI): domain Eukaryota; kingdom Metazoa; phylum Chordata; class Aves; order Suliformes; family Phalacrocoracidae; genus Phalacrocorax; species Phalacrocorax carbo. Next base: position 13,887,576 of record NC_087523.1, on the reverse strand, counting down.
TGTACAGTCTCTTGTACTTTTTACTACTGAAGCTCTTGTAAGTAATCAGAAACCTGCCCATTAGCAAAGAAAATAAACAACTCAGAAAACTTACAATTCAAAATTATGTTATTTTCTATTAAAGGTCTAACAGACCCTGCCTTTTAACATTAACAGAGAATTTAATTCAGATACATTATTTATATTGTTTGTTCCTTCCTGTTGCAGTACAATAGATTGAAATATATATTTTTACTTCTTTAAAATCTATAAATACACAAGGATGTCTGTACCCCCCATTATTATGGTGGAAACACTCATATATCCAAAAACAACAACAATAAAAAAAAATTCATGCACCAGTTACAAATAAAGCACAACATTAATTTGAAGACATTTGTGCCTTGTACATTTAAGTAGTTTTTTGTTCACTGTTAGTGTTGTGGCTCCCCGACAGAACAGACTCATACCTTAACTAATGCTTTTAGGTATTCCTACAATGATACAAAAAATACATAAAACCCAAAAGAATACCAATTGTCTTATCTCTCTCTGCATCATTGGGTAAGAAGGTAAACACTGTTAACTCCTAAAGTTTGCATGAGCATGTATAAATGGAACATGTGGAGTCATTCTGCCTGTAGAGGATTCTATCTCCTTGTTCCTGTCCCCCATCAGTATAGGTGTTGAACAGACCATGACTGGGGATCTCTGAAGGATGCTAATAATGGTTTGCGGATTTTGTCCACATTCCAATTTTGTCATCACACTCCTAACATTACCTCCAAGGACTGGGCAGTGAGGACTCTCTGAAGATTTGCTGTTCCAGAACTGTATTACAAGATAACATTGAGACATCTGACTGTATCCTGTCCATCAAGTCTTCAGAGTAGGGTTTGCTTTGGTTTTGATAGCCTCTCTTATCTACAAGAAATGTTATAGAATGTTTATTTGTGTAGGTATACATATGAACAATCAATAGACAATATACTGTTACATAGTGCTAAAGCTTATGTAGACACATCCTATTTTTGCCAAACCAATGAGATTTATTGTGTTTATTATAAAAAGCTTCATTGGTCCAGGTTTTTTTTTCTGCTTGCTCCATAGGCAAGATGCTTTTAATAAGTAGTTGAGCTTGGTTTGCACTACTGAATATTGCTCACCATATGCTTACTTGTGTACTGACTTGAAAACATAGGGTCAGGGAAAGACTGTAAATTGTTTCAATGGGTCAGTCCCAAAACTATTTGGATTGGTTTGTGTAAAAGCATGTGTATAAAGAGGAGCTTTTTGGAGATGTATTTCAGCAGCTACTGCTAGAGGAGTGGCATGCGGTTTTAAAGGGATGAAAATTAACCTTGCTTTCTTTTTGAGTCCAATAGCTCTAATAACTTGGGACCTTCTCATACAGAGAAATTTATAGTTTCCAACATCATAGACCTAAAAGGCTATCTCAAATGCAAGTACCCACCTTTTGCAATTGGTTCATATTGACAGCTTTCTTATCCTGTCAGCTGTTAATGATCTTCAAATCCTGTTGGTTGAATGGCTTTTTAGGCTGCTGAACATTCTGCAGGATTAGGCTTATTGTTTTTTTGACAATGAGAAAAACTCAGACACATCTATCATTCCATCATTCTCTTTTTTGTGTTAAAGGCCATCTGTCCATCCTTTTCGTATTCCTGGTTCCTGAGCTTTGTCTGAATGTGAGACATGGCAAACATAGTCCTGCCTTTTAACAATAGCTCTGTGCCAGACGATCACTTAAATGTTTTAAACCTTTTAGGTATTAAATATTAAGTGGATTTACATTGAATAGGTCTGTCTAATGGATCAGCTTATTGTATTCACTGACAAAGTTATCTGCATGAAGAAAATGCTATTAGCTGTACAACATTCTAACTCTACTCTGAAGAGGAGCCCTTCTTAGCAGTCTTTTATTCTTTTGATGTCGATTATAAATCATGAGTATTCTGACCTCTGCCACATGTTAGTACTAAGAACTTTCTAATGGTTAGCTCATAATTATGCTTCTTTGTTTTCTTTTTATTCTTAGTTAAAAGTTAACATCATTTCAGATCTTCTAATTCCCCAGGTAATCTTTAAAGACTTTCATATGGGAAAATTAATTTAGGAAAAAAAAGAAAGGAAATAACATTTTTCTAGTGTGTGTCTTTCTCCTTCTAAACACTCTCATCTCCATTAAAGTCTCTTTCAGTGTGTATTGTCTAACTGATTTTATAATAGCTCTTTTATCTCTAATTTTCAGTGACTCAAAAAAAGCAAGAATAACAGGTCTTACAATATCTTGAAATCACCTGGCTTGTACTGTCTGATTTCTAGAAGATAGTAAGCTGCAGCTGAGATCAGGTTCCTCTATTGGCAGGCCTGTCTCAAAGCCCATGAAGCCAATGAAAACTTGTCCCCAGCGGCGGTGATACCGGCATTTCAACAGGCCATAGGTTTCAAGAATTTAGAATATTCCAATACCCACTCACAATGGCCTGTAATTAAGTCCATGATCTACACCCTATACAGGCATGACTCTATATTTAAGCAGGCTGCTACTTGAATTTTACTTTCTTCCAATGTTATATATTTCTCTGAAATATCAACCACTGTTCCTATGCTCAGGAAAAGCAATATTTTATGTATATATAAAATATCCCAGGTTACCTTGGGTACACACATTATCAAAACTGAAAAAGAAATGAATGTAGAGAACTGGACATGCTTCAGATGGGATAATTAAAGTGTCTTTACCAGAACACTAATCAGCTGAGCAGATCTGCCCTCTTTAACCCATGAAACTGCTGGTAAATTACTTTGATGGTAAATTACTTTGAAAATTAAACCAGAACCACTCAGAACTATTTTTGCACTGTCAGCTGGGCTGGTGAAAAGATCTGGATTAAAGAGAAAAAAACAGACAACTTCAGTTCAGTATGTGTTGCAAGGTTGAGGAACACAGTGATAGTTTCAAGGATGCTGCTCAGTGTAAGGGCAGAATAGACATTTTTCTGTCCACAGACTGCTAGATGGAGTTTATCTGAACATCCTGACATCCTGCCTCTCTTCCTGTGGCTTAAATTATGCACAAACAATTTAAATCCAGATCCTAAAAAAGACCTAAACACATAATGAAAATTCATAACCTCCATCGGATTTGATTCTCATTTTAAGAGATCTTAATTTTTGGCTCACCTGTGAAGCTGAAAACCAACAGAAGTCTTCATGTACAGAAAATGACTGTGTAAGGCAGCCAGCAACTATCTGATGTGGAAATAATCTGCAGGAGCACATTTCATCTAAAATATGCAGGCTACAGTTCCATGCTTTCTCTCACTATGCACAACTCTCTCTAAAGACATCTTGATGGGTTTATTAAAGAGTTAAACAGCTTCAGTGGTAGATACAAGATGTCCTTTACTCCACCAAGACCACTTCATAGTATTGTAGCCCTGTGCAGGAAATTTGGAGATAGGTGTTTGAGTCTCCATAGGTAGGGGCAGGTATTGATTTATATCTTGGGTGAGATATCTCCCCTATTTTGACTAAGCATGCTAAACTAATCCATGCAAGAAAAGAAGTATCAGTGTCACATTCCATTTTCTTAGTGTATCTAGTCATAAAAGTTTCCTGACCTCCAATCCAGCCCTTGTACATACATAGATAGATGGACAGATGGTGTCTAGGAATGTGCTACAATGAAAAATTAATATTGTTGAAAGACATACACTTTTCTTTTTTCCCAAAAAAATTCAAGAAAATTTGCGAGCTAGGAATTCCATCTCCCATTCAGGATTACAGCCAGCCTGTAAAAAGACTGTTAAAATCCTTGTCATCTCTTTAAGATCTATCTTTATTGGGAGGAACCTGGATCCCTCTGAAGTATTTTAATGAAAACTTCAGGGAGAAAATAGCACTTGAAAAAATAGCCCAAAACCTGCTGCTGATTGCATGTACTCCCAGAACAGAGGAAAATTTGTAGATTCCACACCTAACATAAATCAAGCAGAGATATTCAACCAAAAATCTCTCATACTGCAGTGAGTCACTTTACTTCAAGAGTGACTTGATCTTCTCTGCAATGTGAAGAGGAATCAATCCCTATTTGAGACTAAGAAATCTTTTCCCATTAAACTTTCATTGAACAAGATAGATATTGTCAAAAAGTTTCACTTTTGACAGATCAGCTTTTACTGTCCCTTTGGCCTTCTCTGTTAATGCTCTCACCCCCCTCCCCCAATAAAAAAACCAACCCAGCATATTCTCCATCGGCTCTGTTGACTGTAATTTCCAAATAGCTTCACATGAACTCTTAGGGTAATGAGCAGTAATTAACACATTCTCTTAACTTGTCTTAGAATTTAATGTTGAACTCAGACAAGCAGCAAGGACTATTAACTTTTATGAGTGTATAATGACAGAACAAAACCTCTAAATGTAAGTGACCTCCAAGATTTGTTTTAATTCCCAGACATTAAGAAATAAATAACTAGATCATTATATCATGCAGGGAATTTATATGGGCAAATAAATCAGGCTATGTAATTAAAAGTAACATCCCAACTTCTATAAAATTTGCCCTCAACTATTATCCAATTTGTTTACTATCAAACTGGTAACAAAATTTTAAAATTCTAACTTCCCTACAGGAACATGCATATACAGAAATCTCCCACTTCTTCTTCTCCCTTAATCTTCTGTTAGTTCTTGGACTGATACCTTCTAACTTTAAAATACACTATGTGTGATTTAATTGTTCTAACATTAAAAAGAAATAGGTTATCATAGGATAGATAAACTATCCCAACTTTTGCCTCCTAACAATCAAGACACCAGAAGAGCCACGGTAAATTCGTGCTTAAGTCAAAATAAAGAGGGATCACTCCAAACCTTATTTCATCTTCAGACAGGGAGAAAATTATTTTTACTTTCTGTTGAGGATTATTTTTGTGCTGTCATAGCTCCCTGAATCAGTTTGGTGGGTTGACCTTGGCTGGATGCCAGGTGCCCACCAAGCCACTCTATCACTCCCCCTCCCCAACTGGACAGGGAGAGAAAAATACGACAAAAGGTTTGTGAGTCAAGATAAGGGCAGGGGGATCACTCAGCGGTTATCATCACAGGCAAAAAACAGTTTTGACTTGAGGGAATGAACTTCATTTATCGCCAGTCAAATCAGAGTAGGGTAATGAGAAATAAAACCAAATCTTAAAACACCTTTGCCAACACCTCCCTTCTTCCCAGGCTCAAAATCACTCCTGATTTCTCTACCTCCCTCCCCCAAGTGGCACAGGGGGATGGGGAAAGGGCGTTGTGATCAGTTTGGCTTGGTAGATGAAGGGAAAGCAGTGGATGTTGTTTACCTTGACTTCGGCAAGGCGTTTGACACTCACATAACATCCTCACAGACAAGCTTAGGAAGCGTGGGTTAGATGAGAGGACAGTGAGGTGGACTGAGAACTGGCTGAATGGCAGAGCTCAGAGGGTTGTGACCAATGGCACTGAGTCTGCTTGGAGGCCTGTAACTAGCGGTGCTTCCCAGGGGTCTGTACTGGGTCCAGTCCTGTTCATCGTATTCATCAATGACCTGGACAAAGGGATAGAGTGTACCCAGCAAACCTGGTGTAGCATAGGTCTTCTCTGCATGGGTCCACTGGTCCTGCCAGAAGCCTGTTCCAGTGTGGGCTTTCCAAAGGGTCCCAGCTTTCTTGGAGCACATCCACCTGCTCTGGCGTGGGTTGCAGGTGGATATCTGCTCCAACGTTAACCTCCCTGGGCTGCAGGGGGACAGCCTGCCTCACCACAGTCTTTACCATGGGCTGCAGGGAAATCTCTGCTCCAGTGCCTGGAGCACCTCCTCCCTGTCCTTCTTCACTGATCTTGGTGTCTGCAGAGTTGTTCCTTTCACATATTCTCACCCCTCTTTTCTGGCTGCTGTTGCGCAGAAGTTTTTTTCCCCTTCTTAAATACAGAGGTGCTACCACCATCACTGATGGTCTCAGCTTTGGCCCGTGGCCGGTCCGTCTTGGAGCCAGCTGGAACTGGCTCTGTTGGACATAGGAAAAGCTTCTAGTAGCTTCTCACAGAAGCCACCCTGTAGCCCCCCTGCTACCAAAACCGGGCCATGCAAACCCAATACAATCAGCTTATCACACCTTCAGACTAGTGTGAGAGACAGGAGAGAGGAGGCAGTGGAAATAAAAGCCTGACAGAAATGGAGAGTGAAAAGTGGTGCTCCCTGGAGTGGTAACTCATTATTAAATTAGCATAGGCATAATGCAAAATTTTACTTTTGAGATGCCTGGGATAAGTAATATGCTGGAGGCATTTACCTGTCTCATTTGGCTGTGACAGGGGACAGATATTTTTTGATTAATGTCTAACTTTTAGAAGCCTAAAGTTGCAGTTTGATAAGATAAATCCTGCCCAGGTTTACTGGACTGTTTCTTGGCAGAAGCACTGAATAGAATGACCTGCTCCTTACTTATTATATACATATTGAATTCCATATTTCTACATTTGTTTCAGTAATGTTTTTCATTAAAACTGAATAATTAAAACTATAGTTTGTAGACTAACTGGAACCACATTACAAAACTCTGTAGTATTTTATAATTTTGTCTTCTTGACTAGGGCTTCTAGTCATAAAGACACTTGAAAATGTGTTATATTTCAGTCACTCATAATGTGATATATATAAAACATATGTATGTGTACAAAGTGTGTGAGAGAAGGAATCTTCATTTAAAACATAATTGGCCAGTTGAGTTATGCTTGGATAGTGTTGCTGTAGAAATAATTCCTTCAAAACAAAGCACAGCTTTCTTGTTAAATTTCTTTCTCTTGCTTTCTTTTTAGAAAGCTCTAGCGTAATAGAAATCCCCACACAGGGCTTTTCTTTTGCTTTTGTCTCTCTTTCACTGGAACCATTCATTTCCATTTTCTGCCCAAAACTTACTTCTGCTCACAGCCTTTTTTCTTTTCTTTTTTTTAAACACGAATCTAAAAACTGCGGCCCCAGAAGCTGGTATGTGCACACTTCGCTTTACCTCTGCCGTTGGTCCTGTCTTCACAGTCCTCAGCAGGCGAGGCAGGGGGTTCAGGCAGCGCTCACGGCTCCTCCATGAAAGCAGGGCAGGAGGAGCAGCTGCAGCACCGCTTTCCTGCCCCCGTGAGGTGTTTTTCTGAAGCTATAACGGCCTCTGGGCTCTCAAAATTATTACCATGTCTCCAAGATGTCTTCCAGGGACGAAGGCAGGTGTTACTTAGCTTTTTTGTGAGGAGTTGGAGACTGTGCTGCTGAGGTGAGGGAGTGCACGGATCCCCGTGCCCATGAGGAGGAGACCACTCGTGGTGCCTGTCCGGCCAGTGGCTGCATATTGCTGGAGAGCTTGGTAGTACTCAGGTAAGGCCTTGGACTCTGAGGCTACAAGCCTTTCCGCATGGGCCAGCCATGGTGGCCGGGGGTGAGAGGTGCCTGAGCTGCAGCGCAGGCCTGGCTCTGGCTCCCCGGGGGCTGGGCCTGCATGGAGCCGCTGCCCCTGCAGTGTGCCCCTAGCCAAGGGGGCTGCAAGTGTGATTTTCACCTCTGTTGGTTTATGAGCTGACTTTACCCCAGTGTCTGAGATGTATGAAAACAAAATTATGAAATGCAGTACACTTTTCTCTTTTCTTTGTTTCTTCCTTTTTTTTTTTTAACCCCTACCAGTTAAGTTCATTCTTCTGTGTTTCTCAATCTCTCAATGTGACTTTTCCACGTCATGCTAAGTGCCTCTGATGGCATGATATTCACAGCTTCCCTTCTGAGGACAATTCCATTTGGGATGATTATTTTGCCATTATAGGTACATTGCTAATGGTAATAAATAAAATATGAGCTTTCTAGGCCTTTTATGTTTCTACTGGTAATTTCTGCTTGAGAGTTTATTGCAGAAGGGAAGCTCCTGCCTCATTTTTTTCTGCCTCGGCCCACCATTTCAGACCCTATCTCTGAAACAACAACTGCCTTGACTGAAATGTGTTTTGTGCACTGTTGAATTTTTAGTATAAAACCTTCACTTCCGTGGATGTTTCCCACACAGCAAAGCATCACTTTTTTTTTTTTTTTTTTTTGCCAGATGTGCTAGATCATCTTCATCTAGCAATTGTTACTGGTTTTGCTTCAGTTCATGTAAAACTTCTTGAAGCTAGTGGGAGATTTGCATAAGTAAGGACTGACTATAATTGAGCAAGAGCTTGAGAGATGGACCCTCACTGAGATTGAAATAACTGTTCTTTAGCTTTTTGACTACCTTTATATAGCTCTTAGTTTTTGTTGTATTTCTTCCCAGACATAATAATACTCTCATCTTAGTGCTAAGCACTCACACATAACCGATGGAGTTTCAAAGCAATCTCATACCAAATCCACATGAATCTTGTATCTTCCTTAATGTATTCTAGTCTAGTTCTGAGTTATCAAAATCTCCTACTTGTATTTACCAGGGCTTCTCCTATGTTTTATATTTTATTAGCTCACCCATTTCACAGTGTAGCTATTTTTTTTCTTGGACAAATCTATGAATGTTAAAGTAATTAGTTTATTCCTTGTAACCTTTCCAAGTGGAGTCAGTAACAATCACTTATTAGCAGTTTCTGTAAAGTCCACTTTTTCTGTGACAAACCTTCTGTAAAGAACCCATCTTCCATTGCCAATCCACATGCAAATATACTTTACTATAATTGCTACAGCAACATAAAATGGCTAATAAAATGACTGAATGAAGCATAATTATACTTAACAAACGAACTTGAAGATTTCATTTGCTCATTAATGAATGCATTGAAATTCACTTATACTACATCTTCTTAGGATTTTCTAGAAAATATCAAGTATCATCTTCTCAAATTATGTGAGAAATGGTGTTTGTTTCCTACACAGAAATGCAATTTGGCCCCCAAACCATTTCACAGTCTTTGACCTCAGATGACTGCCCTGAAAGTGGATTCTTCCCATTAACTCTTTTACTGCAAATGGCAATATAATTCCCTTGCTGTCATTCCCTTCTAAGTGCCAAGGGCTGTGTTCTGGCTAGGGCTGCATGCAGGCAGCTACTGGTAAAGGGAAATTTGCAAGTATAATTCTGTTTTGTCACCACTCAAATCACTGAAAACAATCCAGCTAAGTAAACAAAAGAACTTTTGAAGAAGAGCAAAGAGGTGAAAGCATCTAATGTGTAGACGTGTGAGCTGAACATTTAAATCTAGGGCCTAAATTTAATGAATCACATACGGCTTCTTTGTAGGTCACTTTTTGGCAAAATAGTCATTTAATACACAAACAAGAAAGAACTGAACTTGAGATGGTGTTGCAAAACCTCATTCTTCACTAGGTTTCGTCAATGGTATGATTTATGACAAAATTCCACAGTACCAAGATCAACAGTGGTAAGCCGGTACTTTTATATGGCTTTTGTTTGTTTATTTGGCACAGTTAAAAACAGTTTATAAAAGATCTGAAATGCACAACCCCTCAGAGATCTTTAAGGATCTGTCTTCTATCTACTAGAATCATTATCACCATTTTACATGATGAGTAAACAGTGATACTGGTCTACTGGGCAGTACCCTTCCATCCCTCTATGCAAGCTGAGAATAGAGCACACACCTTGGAGCAAGGTTTTGCCTCACTGCTGCCTTGGCCAGATATTAGTGTTCAGCGCCAGCATTCATACACAGGCCTCTTTGAGAGACTTGTCACCTCTTTTAGGCCCCAGGGTCTCTGTAGGTACAGGGATTAGTTCACATAGTAGGACTAGAGCTATGCCACTCTACAGGACATGTTTTTCGAGTTTTCAGATTCCAGATCTCCAGAAGAAGATGGGTACCTGACAGTGGTTAATCATGCAATGTGGCCTCAAAATCTTTCATAAATTCCTTCCTACTGGCAGGACCTGGGATGTTGGTGATTCCTTCCATCCTCCCTGCTCTGCTGTAGCACCTTATACCTGTGTGCTTTGGACATTCAATTTTTAGTTTTGTCCAAGGTGTTGAAAGTGCTTTCTGCCTGGCAGTATGCAAGGACACGTAGATATTTATCCTGCTAGATTATTGTTTGCTTTCAGGGATTACAAAGGACTAGATTTTGCAATCCAAAAGGCTGCTTCCTTTTGTCCATTCCTAATGATGTAGATAGGACAGGGAGGAGAGCTGAATGTATAATTACAGATGTAAATTCTGAAATACATGCAAATGACAGATTTTTCTCTTTGATCTTGTACTTTGAAACCCCTCTGTTTCATTTTTGTCAGCAAAATGGATATAGAAAGACTGGGAAAAGTCAAATCCTTGGAACTGCATACTTTTGTTCAAGAAAATAACATTCCACCTCTTTACAGTGGTGTTGAAAGAATTCTCAAAGGAATTTGTGAGTGATCTTAGACTATTTTAGGATCTGACCTAATCCCAGGAGACAGGATACATTTTGAAAAATGTATAAAATATACTTCAAACTGTCTTAGTCTAGATGTTGGCATTCACAATGTGGCAAAGGCAGCTTCACGGGCTGGGAATAGGATGCATGGATCCTTTTCCCACATACCTCTGGTGGGTGATATGGTGTCACCTCATTTGCTTGTACCTCTGTTCCTCTTTCCCTCATGCTCTGTGATCTCTGCAGGTTGTACAGGAGGCTACCTTTAATTCACAACGAGTCTTCAACACAGTGGGGTCCCAAATGCAGCTAATAACTTTACCTGTGGCAGTCATGCAAGTATTGGTTTTAAGGACAGTCAGGTAGGAAATAACATTAACTCAGAGACATTTGCTGCTTAAAAAAAAGAAAGGAAAAAAATCTCTTTACATAATCTTAGACTCTTGATTCTCTTCCTCCTCTCCAAAATAATAGTTTTCAGCAGTAGGCAGGAACTTTACAAGAATTTAAGTTTGGTACTGAAATAAGTGACATCAAAGAGTGTTTGGTTGTAGACATCACTGCAAAGATTGCCCCTTCTTTGTCATTATTACAGATCATTAGATGCCAATGTCTTAGCAGTAACAATGGTTCACAAGTAAGAGACTGAGGCTCTTGGAAATCCTAAAGGTGTCTGTTGTATTTTCAGCCATGACCCTGTGTCGTGGTTTAGCCGGCAGCCCAGCCCCACACAGTCGCTCGCTCACTGCCCCACCGGTAGATGGGGGAGGGAATCAGAAGGGTAACGCTCGTGGGTCGGGGTAAGAACAGTTTAATAATGAAAATGAAAAGAAACAACAATAGAAATGCAATGTAAAGGAGAACAACGAGAGGCGCAAAGCCCCGGGGGAGGGGGGAAGGGAGGGGAGAGGGGGAATGAACCGCCGGAACGAACCGCCGGAACGAACCGCCCGCGCCGCAGCTGCTCACCGCCCACCGACCCGACACCGCGCCACCTCCGCGCTGCCACTGCCCCCCCTCAATATATTGGTCATGGTGTCACGTGGTACGGAATGAACCTGCCATTGGCCAGTCGGGGTCAGCCTCCCCCACCATGGCCCTGCCCCTCCCAGACCCCCCCCGCCACGCGGCAGAGCGCAGGAAGCTGGAAAGGTAGCCGACCCCCACAGTGAGAATTAACCCCTTCTCAGCCAAAACCAGCACACCCTGATACAGTAGTAAAATATTAACACTGTTAGGAATAATTGAATCCTTGCCTTATTACATATGGACTAATTTGAAAGCTCATTATTTATTTGCCAAGTACTTAGCATAACAAATTAATCTAAAGTGACACACAAGAATAAAGTAGGTAGCTCAAAATTAAAACTGAAATCAAGATTAAAGAGTTTAAGATAACGTCTATTTATATCGAACACTAGTAAAATGTTTTGAAGAATGGAAGAGTTTCAAATGGCTGTAGAAAACTAAAGAAAAGAGAGAAAACCATAGATAAAGGCAGAGGTAATTGCAGTTTGAGAGTTTATTCATGGGAAAAGGGTACTATGTCCAGGAATTCTACAGAATATTTTTGCATATGGCTATTTGTGTAGAAAAGCTACCCGGGAACTTTCTTTAACTGGACAGATATCCTAGTTAGACCATTACAGTAACATTATCCTGTATTATTATTATGTTCACTGAAGCATTGTAAAGGAGCCAGAACTCACCTTTGATTCTTCACCATGTGTTGTCTCAAGAGTTTCACAGAAGAACAGGTGAACTGAGCATGTGTGTCTCAAGATAGCTGGCTATGCAGAGTGAAAGACTGATATGTATGTCCTTATGGAAGGGAAGAGAGAGAAGAAGAAACAGATCTGAGTGCTTCAATTTCACTATTAGCATGAACAAATTGGAGTACACTTGCAGCCTGTGTGGTGATTGCAGCCACAGAGCTGGTGGATGGGGCAGCTTCTTGAAATAGGCTTTACTTGAAATAGTATTTACTGCATAAGTAAATTTTATTGCTTCTTTTTCTAATTTCTTGATCAATTTATTTGGGTCACAATTCAAGAAAGCATTTAAACATTTCAAACAGTGAATGCTTCTTCTGAATTAAAAGTTAAGCATGTACTTAAGAACTTTGCTAGTTCAAGACCTTAATCATAAAATGTCATAAATAGGGCACTGCAGCCATTTGTGTGAATCAGTAAGATTTATCTCTTTGGATCCCTTGAACATTGGAGTACAGTTTTCATACAAGGCCTTTGCCTTAATTATGAGCTATAGTTCATTTCAGGGAAGTGAGAAACCATAACCTACTGCTCTGTAGGCCACGTGGTATAGAACCATATGGAAATGAAGCAGATAAACTGAAGCTGCTTCTAAAAGTGTAAGACTAAGTAGCTATATGAATGCATAGTAATTTAGGAAGATGATTAACCTTTTAATTACAATTATGGTTTTTGGATATTAAAAAAAAGTTCTATTTTTAGCTAAAACATCAGAGTTTGAGAGAAAAAAGAAGGAAAGTGTTGCAATTTAAAGTAAATAAAAAGAAATGCTAGACCATATAAACACAGAATAAAAACTTGAAGGAGCCATTTTAAAGACCACAGCTCAAGCAATGATTTCTAATCACTTCTAACTGGTTGTAGTAGACATGCAGCATTGCATTAAAAAAGAAAATTAGCAAAAGGGAACAACCTTTTCCTAATGGAGCACTCCTCCACGAGGCTTCGCACCCATAGGCTCTCACCCTACTTGGGGATTTCAACCGCCCTGACATCTGCTGGAAAAGTAGCACAGTGAGCTGTATCCAGGAGATTCCTGGAATAAACTGAGGATGACTTCTTACGTCAGGTAATAGACACCCCTACCTGAGGGGATGCAATACTGCACCTGATGGTCACCAACGCAAATGAGCTTATCGGTGATGTCAATATTGGAGGCAGCCTGAGCTGCAGTGATCATGCACTGGTGGAGTTCACACTCCTGAGGGTTATGGGAAAAGCACGGAGTAAAGTCAGGACCCTAAATTTTAGGGAAGCAAACTCCCAGATGTTCAAGGAGTTAATCAGAAGGACCCCATGGGAAACAGCCCACAGGGACAAAGGAACAGAACAGAGCTGGCAGACCTTTAAGGATGAGTTCCAGAGAGCGTGAGAGCTCTCAGTCCCCAGGTGTAAGAAATCAGGCAAGGAAGGGAAGAACCAGCATGGCTGAGTCAAGACCTGCTGGTCAAACTAAAGAGCAAGAGGGAACTGCACAGGCAGTGGAAGCAGGGGCAAGTATCCTGGGAAGAGTATAGGGACACTGCTCGTTTGTGTAGGGATGGGGTCAGTAGGGCCAAGGCATGGCTGGAGCTGAATTTGGCAACGGATGCAAAGAATAACAAGAAGGGCTTCAACAGGTACATCAACAAGAAAAGGAAAGTCAGAGAAAGTGTATGCCCTGTGATGAGCAAGAGTGGTGTCCTAGTACCAACAGATGAGGAGAAGGCTGAGGTACTCAACAACATTTTTGCCTCAGCCTTCACTGGCAACCTCTCTCCTCACCCCTCCCAAGATGAGGGACTGCAGGATGGGGACCAGGGGGGTAAAGACCCTCCCAGTGTAAGGGAAGATCAGGTTCATGACCTCCTGAGGAACCTGAACATACATAACTCTATGGGACCTGACGAGATGCATCCCAGAGCCCTGAGGGAATTGGCTGATACAGTTGCCAAGCCACACTCTCCATGATATTTGAAACTACCGGGGAACTACCAACCTGTCAGCCTCACCTCTGTGCCTGGGAAGATCATGGAACAGATCCTCCTAGAAGCTATGCTAAGGCACATGGAGGACGGGGCGGTGATTTGAAGCAGCCAGCATGGCTTCACCAAGGGCAAGTGATGCCTGACCAACCTCGTGGCCTTCTATGATGGAATGACTACATCAGTGAACAGGGGAAGAGCTATGGATACCATCTATCTGGACCTCTGTAAGGCCTTTGACACAGCCCCCCACAACATCCTTCTCTCTAAACTGGAGAGATATGGATTTGATGGGTGTACTGTTTGGTGGATAAGGAACTGGTTGGATGGTCGCATCCAGAGGGTAGTGGTCAATGGCTCAATGTCCAGATGGAGACCAGTGACAAGTGGTGTCCCCCAGGGCTCTGCACTGGGACCAGTACTGTTTAATATCTTCATCCATGACATAGACAGTGGGATCCAGTGCACCCCCAAAAAGTTTGCAGATGACACCCAGCTGAGCGGTGCATTTGACATGCCAGAAGGACAGGATGTCATCCAAAGAGACCTAGACAAGCTGGAGACATGAGCCTGTGAGAACCTCATGAGGTTCAGCAAGGCCAAGTGCAAGGTCCTGCACCTGGTTCGGGGCAATCCCAGATATCAATACAGGCTGGGGATGAAGGCATTGAGAGCAGCCCTGCGGAGAAGGACTTGTGGGTACTGGTGCATGAAAAGCTGGACATGAGCCAACAATGTGCGCTCACAGCCCAGAAGGCCAACCGTATCCTGGGCTGCATCAAGAGCAGCGTGGCCAGAAGGTCGAGGGAGGGGATTCTGCCCCTCTGCTCTGCTCTGGTGAGACCCCACCTGGAGCACTGAGTCCAGCTCTGGAGCCTCAGCACAGGAAGGACATGGAGCTGTTGGAGCGGGTCCAGAGGAGGCCACAAAAATGATCCGAGGGCCGGAGCCCCTCTCCTCTGAAGACAGGCTGAGAGAGTTGGGGTTGTTCAGCCTGGAGAAGAGAAGGCTGCGGGGAGGCCTTACTGTGGCCTTTCAGTACTTAAAGGGAGGAAGGAGGGAGGAGGGGGCAACCTCTTTAGCAAGGCCTGTTGTGGCGGGACAAGGGGCAATGGTTTTAAACTAAAGGAGGGTAGATTTAGACTGGATGTAAGGGAGGAAATTTTTTTACGATGAGGGTGGTGAAACACTGGCACAGGTTGCCCAGAGAGGTTGCAGACGCCCCATCCCTAGAGACATTCTATGTTTCTATGAACTTTATATGATCACTCAAAACAAACCCTCTCAGCAGAACAGTTTTATAAAGCCAGTTTCCTGTGAAATTAAATTCCTAATTTTCCACAGTTGTTTTATATTTAAATAAGAATATTTAGCCACAAGTAATTATGGAAGGAGTATTTTATTCTTTAGGAAGAAAGTAAGATAAAAACTCCACATAACACTCAATTGCTTAGCTTCAAACAGACTTTGGGTTCACAGTAGTTGAAAAATTAAATTTGTGATGCTGGTTTTCTAAAATGCAGATTTTCAAACTCTTGCTTCAAAGTTTAAGCTGGCCACTGTCAGAATCAACATGATGCATAAGAATTGCCTTCTCCCCACCAGAATGCAGAATGATGCAACTGCATAAGAGCACTGCATAGTGGAAGCAACAGATTTTCTGTTCTTCATTGGCATAGTGTGTGGCATTCTGAAGTATTTCCAATACGTGTGGTATTAGGCAAATTTAACTTTTGTAAAGTAAAATTCATTAAAAATGTCCTTTTTCCTAAATTTCCAGTGACTCAGCAGTTAAATAGAAAAAAAAAAAAAACCACAAAACTGTGGGTTAGATAAAATGTTGTTATACATTTGGACAATGAATTTTGAAGAATCAGTGGAACGGTTGATTTGTAGCAGCCAGAGAACCCTTGTGTTTCACAGAATTTCATTGTAGTTTTACCTTTAACCAGTCCGGGACAAAATCTGCAGGTGATTCTGGGCACAATGACAAAGTTGTGAGATTGGCATTCCTACCACACAGGCCACTGTGAGATGGAAGCTTTGGAGACCGTTTTGCTTAGTTTCTCCACGACTAGGGATTTGAATCAGATGTGTATAGAAGAGCTTCCTTTGCATGCAAAGAAGCCTCTGTGAAAGCTGTGAGTGTCTGCCTTACATCAGAGCATGTTACAGGAATAAATGGGAAATTTACAGTTTGTGACAGCAGTGAATAAGATATATCTGGTAAGTGACAAATAATGCTTTCACATCAAAGTCATCCCAGTAGCTTTTGCTGAGCAAGAATAAGAAACGTTAGAATCAGAGACATTCAAACTCTCTTTCTAAGAAGTTACACTGTACTCGAGTGTCTTCCTTGAATGATAAATGTAAAATGTTTTCACCTTACCCATGTACATAGATATGTATTCATAGATTATTTTGTTACAAGTTTTATTTGAGTACTTTTTTTCTATACATCCCACAAATCTTAGCAACTACTGCCAGTTGTAATTAACTAAGACCTCACATTTTTCTAGTAAAGTGGTTCTTTTCAAAACTTTGTTTTGGCAACTTAAAATATGTGTTAATTTAACTTATAAGTAAATAAATATTGTAGAGCATATACATTAATTAATATTTATGGTTTTTCTATACAAATTTATATCCATTTGAGAAGAAAAAATGATTTTTCAGTGATTTAGATTTTAGAAAATTAAGGTTTTGAAAAGACAACAGAAAATTTATGCCAAAAAAAACCCCAAACAAAGTGATTTTCCTTTTTGTTAGTAACCTTTCCTTCTCCCTGAGTTGTTTATGGATTTCCATCAAGTGATAAATGCACAGAAGATGCCTCCTCTGGTACATCCAGCCAAAGCAAGTGACAAGCATTCCTTTTTGCAATTTCTGAATACCATAATATATGTATATGTATTTTTGTGAAAAATTATTAATTTGGGGAGGGAGGAGAAAGTGAAGAGAAACATGTACCATAAAGAACTTGGCTCTATTTCCAGTGAATTGAGCTTTGCTTGTGGGTTCAGAGTAGTTCAGTGCGGAAAAAAAAGAAGTCTGTCATATTGGTCATAATACAAGAAGACCTGAGGTTTTGGATTATTTTTTTTAAAGCTTGCCTAAGAAAGAGAAGGTTGCAGAGCTGAGGTACAGAGACACCTCTGTGAGAGAGCACTGCATTGACTTTAATGCCTTCAAATAAAACTCCAGTTGATATAAACCATGGTGTACTGAATCTTAGGTAAATGTGCATTAGTACATTAAGCCTCTTAATGTTTGTCCACTTCATGTGGATCAGACACATGAGTCTACCTATTCTTCTTTATCTGTGAGTATATGACTGAATCCATATGAGGAGTATCTCTAATGGAACGTAGTTAATGTATCAGTTATTGGACAGTGGGAATGAGGAGGAAATCTAATGAACATCCTGACCCTATTCCAGCCTAATGTGGGGCCAGAGTAAAAGCATATACTCTACTACAGGTTTTAAAATACGTAGTAGTCTGCTTAGTCTGAAATTCCTTTTCTTTATGTCAGAGGCAGATAATAAACTACCTCTGCTGGAGAGCTGTGAATCTAGTTGTCTGGCCTTGTTATTTTTCAAGACGCCAACATCCACCACCAGTTCCAATTGTAAAAAGAAATGGACATGCTCAGTAGCCAGCATGGTTTTTTGCTACTTGCTATGGCTTACATTATCAAGCTGAAAAGTTAACCCTGCTTTCTGCTTGTTGCATGCAATCGCTATAATCATACTACAGGAATATTTGAAGCTACTGGAGTTGGAAGAATCTGCTTCATCATATTTCTATGAGTACTGTTTTCATAAGTTATATGGCTGATGCTATAGTTCCTGGAGAAATTAAATGCTATAAAACCACTTTCGGTAGTACCTTAGGGTGACATTAGAGGAATAATTTTACTAGCCAGTTCTGAAATCCATAGCCATAATAATCTACACTTGTATTTTAATACTTGTAATATTTTAGGAGTGTCAAAAGCAGAACCATTACAAAGTACATGTGTTCTGCATATTTAGTTAATCAGGCATAACTTAAACTTCCCTTTAACATAAAAAACATATGAAAGGTATGGTTAGAAAATCCTACAAAATGAAGCCATTACATCCTTAGTATTCAATCAGGTAAAGGAATAGCCTGAATGGAAATTATCCTGTCCTACATTAATAATGAGAGAATAGTGAAATCCCAGTAATGGTGCACCTGTCTCTGTGTTAACTATTTACATAGTGATATTTTTTAATGAGATCAACCACTTGGACTGAGAATTAAGGGAGTGAAAGTCAATGGAAAAACAAAACAAAACAATAAATAGAATTTGGGGGAAAAATTAATATGATGATTGGAAGACGTGCAAAAAAAGGAGGAATAAACAGGGCTTAAGACAAGTCAATTTTCTATCTCAAGGTTGACAATAAAAAAAGACTGCATTTTGCCCTTGATCTTTGTGCAATCCTTTTCCTGACATCTGTGAATATTCTCTGTGGAAAGTATGTAATTTTAGTTTGTGTCATAGTATGAGACCACTGTCTGTGACCTGAAGAGTGACATTCCGGAGTTATTCCTGAGTTCTGGCTTTCTTATCTAGACACCCTCATTGCTATAAAGCTTATTTGGGTTCCAGTTAGAGCTGTGTCATCATTTAACCCATTTGAATTCTTCTAGAGATGCCAGTCCTCTGAAATTTCTTGGCAGGCAGAGCTGGTTAGAATGTGGCTTGATTTCATTTCACTTTAATTTGAAGATGAATGCTAGCCCTTTAACTGATTCTAGGAAGTGTTTCCAGCAAATTGCAGTTACTTTTCAAGGACAGGTTTAGGGGGAATCAGTACAGTACATTTTCTAAATGGTACCACATTGGCTGAAATCCTCTCTGTCTCTGAGGAACAAGTCACGCAGCAATGAAAACATGTTTAAACTGCTTCCACAACATGCTGGTGTTACAAACTAGTTACAAACTAGAAGCATCCTAGCCAGTGGGTGGAAACATTGCACTCCTAACTCATGAAGGTAAACGGTCCAAGTTCAGTTTGATCCAGCATTGATTGTTAATGCATCCAGACACTCTGGATTTATTTCACATATTTGATCATTAAATCCTGTCTCCCATAAAAAAAGCATGCAAGATGTAGTTTATGCTTTTATTTTTATAGCTTTTGGTGGCTTTTCCTGGTACTTGGAAGCCTAGATTGTCAGGTGTCCATAAAATGTCTAGTAGTCACATGCAATAAATCATACATGGTATTGGGATGCAACAGACACGTGCAAAAGACATACTTGTGCAAAATAACTCTGTGCATAATTTCTTTTATTGGGACCACACAGGCCCCAATAAGCATACGATCTCCCAAATCCTTAGCTAATACGGAGTGGAAGGCTACTCCTTTCATCATGCCAAAACACTTTTTGTGCTGCTGTTTTGCAGCTGTTAAGAGTTGCTCAGCAGGTTGGATAGACAGGCCTCAGAACCATTCAGTTCAATTTTAAATTCTGATCAATTTTGAAAAGTTTAATCTTAATGTCAAGGAAAAACTGCTGAAGTATGTGTAGTCAGTTGACAGACTCTGTGGAGAAAATAGGAACCACTTACATCAAGGTGTAATTCATAACATTTAACCAAATTGACATGTTTTTAGGACTTTGCCATATGCTCCATGCATTCCAGAAAGGGTCCTCTCAGTCCCGTAGAGGTGTGACACACACAGTTTGGGATGATTGTGGCTATCTTCCTGTCAAGACCCAAACACTGGTTGTCATACATTGGAGAGAGAAATACCTGAAAAATTAAACACACATACACTCTTTTCAAATCTATGTTTAAAAGTCTGTGACTTGCCCAACAGGTTTTTGAGAGGAAAGCAGGAAAGCATTCCATCCTTACCATCTCCTTGATTCTACTTTGTGTGGAGAATTCCTTTCATTCAAGGCTGATAATGTGAAGTATAAACATCATTGATATAATGTATGACACCTCGCTATCAAGCTTTACTGCAACTAGAATTTGTTCAACGTAAAAGTCATTACTTAGCCAGGAGAAGTAATACTTAATGACTAGTAGCAGTACAAATTCCCTTCTGTGACGATATAAGATGATTTAAAATGTAATGTTGTTCCTTCATATGTGGCGTTTTCTTGCATGATCTAAAAATTTGTTTTGTTTCTTGGCTTTAAAACAATTATTTCCTGCTGAAAGCTGTGGAAGCATTTTTATATGTGTTTCTTGAGAGCACTGGGGATTCTAAATTATATTTTCTTGTAATTGTCAGAACTGTGCATGAAATAAAATGCAATGTAGGATGCCTCACCAGTTATTATCCTTTATTTTGGTCACATACAAAAATATTCTGCTATTACCAGTCACTGCTGGCTCCCTGAACTTTGAACGCTTAAGAAAAACTTGGAAAATAACATCAAATGGGAAAAGTCCATATCTGTAAAAGTGCCGACCAGGCAGTGTTTTACTGCATGTTGAACAGGATCCAGGGGCCAAGTGCCAGCTGTGCTGTTTCAGATGACAAATGCATTACCTGTGCTGGGCAGAGGTGCCTTGAGTTCTTGGCCTCAGGGTGACAGGTAAAGGGGAATGTCCATACAAATATACCTCTATTTTCTAGAAGAGTAGATTAAACTTCTCATAGTGATGTTTTTATGTTTTGGTTTGTTTGGGGTCTTTCTCTGATTCATTTTCCTTTCTCCACAGGAAAAGTAACTGAAGTAATAATCATTAGAAATAGAATAAACACAGCAGAAAGCATAAATGAATTATGTAATCCAGAGAAACAAAAAATGTCAAAAAGATGGTCTGTACTGCACACTCCCTGTTTTGGAGACATAAGCTATCTGCATGTACTGTTGACTTCAATAGTGGTAGAAGATACTCTTCAGGTTTGGTCCTGAATATTAAAAATAGGGAAGACAGAGGGTAATTTCACAACGTTTGGTAAATAGCAATGTTAGTTCACTTCCTGCTTGCAGGACATTAATCACACTGATTTGGATTGCTCAGATATGTAATTGTGCTGCTAAATCTGAGCAGTTGTAAAGCTAACTGTACAGTGTTGCTTGGCAATACACAATTGCCCTTTTGTTCATAATTGTGTCTAATTTGCAGTATTTTTAAACTAGTTGCACATGTCAATCATTTCTCACAGACAATGGATTTTACTCTTTACTAGTTTGAAGGGTTTGTATGAAACAAATAACCCCCTAAAAATACTGGAAACTGAAAAAACTATTAGGAAAATCTTTGAATTTGAAAGGAGTCTTATCTTTTTTGTTCTGACAAATATTTTA
This sequence comes from Phalacrocorax carbo, assembly GCF_963921805.1. Classification (NCBI taxonomy): domain Eukaryota; kingdom Metazoa; phylum Chordata; class Aves; order Suliformes; family Phalacrocoracidae; genus Phalacrocorax; species Phalacrocorax carbo. The sequence continues at coordinate 13,866,128 of NC_087523.1, read as the reverse complement.
TTTTAAAGTCTTAAAAATTAAATTTAAAAAGATTGTTTTTAAACTAAGAAAAAGAAAAGCCTTCACTAACCTTGTTCCATGAATTCCTAATTCTAAATATTTTTTACATCTTTTCTAAATCAGAATTGCCTGGTAACAACAAAAATATTGATCAGCATAGTTTCTTCTTTACTTGATATGTTAAAAGTAAAAACCCCTGCAATTTCTCAGATTCATCAAAATTTATTGTATTCCTTTTCATTCCAAAAATTAATAACTGCACATTTATACAAAATATATACCACATATAGCAAAACGCAGCCATTACCAGGTAAGAGAAGCTCAAATTTAATTAACAGCATTTAATTAACTATATGGCCATCAATCAAATGACATTTTCTAGTAGAAAATTCTCATGGTCCCTCTGTTCATTATCTCTTAGACTGCTATCTTGTATGTCTGACATTTGTAAAAATAATATCTACCTGGCCTCCCCCACCCCCTATTTCATGCAGTGATAAGCACAGGTAAGGTTGTGCCTTGGTTTTACTTACATTGGTAGCCACATTTCAAACGTTAGTCTTGATTTCTTGTCTCTTGCTTCCATTTAAGACCACTTATTCCCATTCAGAAAGATCATTTATTTTTCCTTCCCCCCCTTACTTAGAAACTCAACTGTATTAATATTATAGTTATACATATATTTTCCTGTCATCATTACAGTATTTTAGCTAGTTTTCTTGATAGTTGTTAACCCATCCCAGAAATTGCATGATATGATATCAAATTAAGGTGAATATGTGTAACATTAAAATGGAAAATTTATGTAGAATGAAAGTACTTTTCATTGTGCATTTGTTCAGCTGTGTTATTCTCTTTGAGTCTTGTCTGTCCTTTCCATTCTTCCTGATGCTCGCTCTCCTGATTGGTTAGGTTTATCGTGTTTGGGTTTTTTTATTATTATTTTTTGTGAAGGGTAAAATAATGGGTGAGAAGCCACGATTAATACTTTGTCAGTCATTTACCCTAATGTCCACTCAGGAGAAGGATTAATTTTTCAACTAATGGTTTAACAAGTAATTCTGAGGTACAGCTGTACTGCTAGTTTAGCACAGACTAGCATTAGTCCAGAGCTGTCTGACAGCTAATTTATTAGTAAATTACTTCGTTGACTCTCTTAATGTTTGAATGAACGCAAGCTCTGTACTTCCTTAATGAATGAAAGCATGGGCTTTATCCCACGGAACATTTAACTTCTGGCTGATATTACAACTGACTATCTAAGCCAGAAAGGCTTATAAAGCATTTCTTTAGTAAAGTATGGGAATAAATAAACACATGTTGAGGATGTTCTTTCATTTGAAGCTGATTATCATTTTCCTCTTTATGTGCCTGTAGCTTTGTGGTAGATGTGAGTCATCAGGAGGAATAATGAAGGTGAAAGCTTGATTAGTACTTTTGCAATGGTGATATGTGACAGAAGGAGCTGTATCAAAGCTGAGATGTAGGGCTTGGGAAGGGCAGGTGTATAGGAAGTAAAACTAGTCAGAAATATAGGTAAAGGCTTAATGATGTAGGATTAGATTTTAGGAAAAAAAGATAGGCACTAATCAGAACAAATTAAATCTGTGCACCTGTATATTTGCAGTTTTTACTCGCTGTGTTTAAATGGTATGCTTAAAGTATTTAGCTTAGTGGATAGTTAGAGTGAAGTACTCTGTGATTCTGTGAGGAGATCAGGTGGCATGGCTAAAGCAACAGGTAAGAAGAACTATTATAAAAATATTTTGTAGTATGGACTGGCATAGTCAGTAGTAATGTCTGTGAAAATTGTTTCCATACCAAGTCTTAGTAGTCAGAAATTCTCTCTGATATCTAAATAGAATTGGCTTTTTCTTAGTGTCAGCTTGTGCTTAATTAGCATGTGCAATTTGACCACTAGTCTAATCAGTTTAGCATGATCAGCCACTTTATTCCTGGTGCAAATTTTTCAGCAAACAACCTGAAGTTCCAGAGGGGTTAACTGACGTCACAGGTGCCATACCTCTGTGAATCTCAGCTGTCCTGGAAGCTGTCACTGACAGACAGTTTTCAATTAAATAAAGAGGCTTCAGAATTAGCAGCTGCAGGCAAGCTAAATGAAAATGAGGGAATGAAGACTGCAAAGGCCCTTTAAAAATACATGTGTAAGGTTTGGGTTTTTTTTCAGATAGAACTTCCAGGTTTTTTCACAGACTGGTTCATCTGCCTAGAAGCAAGCAGCCCCCTCATACAGAGCTGTGATGTCACCTGTTAGCCTTGGCTTTGTTATAGCTGTCCCTGGCAATAACCATTACAGTCGATGTTGTAAAACTTTCTGTTATATCTCCTGTTACATGCTCACAACTTCAATTTTGAGTTGACACTTTCCACACCTGGTCTCTGTCCTTTTTAATGCACATTTTGAATACAGTGCTGGTGGTAGTCACTGAGATGTGCATGACATATTTTTTCTTAAAATAAAATAAAGCATGACAGTAACTTTATCTTTGATATGATAAACTCTGTATGAAGACGAAGACTAGTGGACGGGGTCAAGGCTTTGGAGAATGAAAGATTTCTGTGTTTGAACTGTGACAACTTGGCAGAAGTTCCTACAGGAGATGAGAAATTGCCCCATGTCATCTTTGTGAAATGTTCAGCTAAAATAAAGCCTTTCTTGCTTTTCTTTGTCCTCCTTGTTTATAGTACACTGCAAAATGTGTGGAACAGTCAGTTTCTCAAGCTCACAGCTTGAGTTTTGGTTTGCTTAACTGCAAAATCTCTATTAATATGGTTGTAGTGGGAGATGACTTATAAAAATATTTAAGGCATTAAATCTTGTAAGGCAAAATGATTTTTTTTCTGAATAGTAGAGATGCAAAACTGTGGAGGTGTTTTATGAATACCTCATTCTACTTAAAAATGTAATTCGAAACACTAAATGGAGTTTGCTTTTCAGATGCTTGACATGACTGCGTACATTTGAAAAGGAAGAGACATCCACTTCTACAAAGTAAGGTTTTGTACTACAGTAAGTATGTCTGATATGATGGACTAGTTCCTGTAGGGAGTTGGAGGTTATAAGGTTTACTGTGGAAACTCCACCTGGGAAAGGTTATCAGATTCTATCAATTTAACCTATACCCTTTCATGGGCATCATTATGTTCCTTTGTTAAAGGAAGTTAGGGAGAGATGCAAGTATTAGGCAGCATTCCCCAGCATGAGGAAGAACATTCCCACTGTCCCTCACCAACCCCAGGGACAGTACACAAAGTTCTTCCTGACCATGGAAACAAGACAGACACAGTATAACAGAAACAGAGGGTCTGTCCTGCTGCAATAGGAACCCTGAACATCCTTGTTTCCATCATTTGCTGCACCTGATAACCCTTTTTACCCCTTGCTCCTCACTGGACTCCAATATGCTCAGCTGAAGTGTATTACCCAGGTATACAAGGCAGTTTTATCAGTCTCAGAGCTAAATGCAATGAGTTTTTTTGTTTTCATTCTTCCTGAGGCTTAGTGAGCAGTTAAGGTTAGTACCTAATCTCTAAGGCTTATTTATAAAGTGAAGTAGTTCCCTGATGTTGTGTCACAAACAGAAGGGGCCTGAATCTATGTAATTCTTTGCTTCTGACTGCTTTTGAATGATTATTTGTTTAAAAAAAGTCCTCTGAAACAAAATACTTTTTTTAAGAGAAGATTTAATCTTATATATGTTACACTTCATTGCTAATCAAGTATGTGTGTTGTGCATGTTTTATGATTGTTTTACAAGGTAAAAATATTACTGTATTGAATTCCTCTGGTTTTGTACTTTATACTTGTAGGCTTCATGGAGGGTGTTTTTTACTGTTTTTTTGTGGGTTTGTGGGCTTTTTTTGCTTGTGTTGTGTTTTTTTTAAAGGTGTTTTTATTGTTATTAGGCCTTAGCTAAAATTGGGGTTGAGATTCTTATTATTGATATTTTTCCATGTTACAATTTTCCTAAATATGCTGGAATGTTGTTTTAAGAAGTAACTAAATGTCCAGAAGGAAACAAGGGTTAGAGTATTTGATACATACGTCCAGGCATGCACATAAAGGTGGGTACAAAATTGCTGATGACTGGTGCATACAGTTTTTTCTCTACAATTTCCTCTGAAGCTGAATACTTACCCTTAAAACTTCAGAAGCAAACTTACGTAGCTTAAGCAGGTTATTAATATAGCTGTGAAAACAGAGACGACTTCTGTGGTGAATGTTCATTTCTGTTATGTGCAGCTGTTGAGTGTGTTGGAGATGTTCTTGTTGATGATTTCACACTACATTCTAATGCTGTTGCTGCTGCAAATTAATGTGTCATGTTTTTTAAACTTCAGTAATTGAATCATGCTTCCTTTATGTCTGAAGAAGTAACTACTGTTATGCCTGACTACTATTTTTAATAAATGGCTTTAATATGGTTTAGCCTTTATTCTACATGATTTTCCATTATTTTTTGATTTGGAGTAAGTAAGTAATAATTTCCAATAAATGAATTTGTTTACTGTGTTATAGTTTTGCTTTATTTTTTAAGAAGAAAAATTGTGATTAATAAATACCTCTTTGCTGTTTAAAACTTCTTCAATTAAAAAAAAAAGACTTGTGTCTTAAGTGCTTCGTAATGGAAAGATCTTTGTAAAAGAGGCATCATCCCTACTTTGTAACTATGGAACCTTATAAGTCTTGATCAAGTACCTTCCTCTAATCTCTAAATAAATTAGTGGCATTGGCTTATATTTTGCATTCTTGCCATAATTATTTTAGAATGCTCCAGGAATGAGTTCTTGTGCTTGGACTATTTAAATGAGATATTATTTCATTTGTACAATAATGTAGTAAGATTCCCAGGAACAGACAGAAATTTATCTCATAAGAGGACTGTTAATATAAGGAGAGGGGAAGTAGAGTCCATGAAAACTCATAGAATTATAGAATCATTAAGGTTGGAAAAGATCTCTAGGATCATCAAGTCTAACTGCAAACTGAGCACTAGCATACTTCATAAACCATGCCCTGAAGTGCCACGTCTATGTGTTTTTTGCACACCTCCAGGGACGGTGACTCTACCACCTCTCTGGGCAGCCTCTTCCAATGCCTGACCACTCTCTCAGTAAAGACATTTTTCCTAATATCCAACTGAAACCTCCCCTGGTGCAGCTTGAAAACATTTCCTCCTGTCCTATCACTAGTGACTTGGGAGAAGAGGCCAACACCCACCTCAATACAACCTCCTTTCAGGTAGTTGTAGAGAGTGATAAGGTCTCCCCTCAGCCTCCTCTTCTCCAGGCTAAACAACCCCAGCTCCCTCAGCCGCTTCTCAGAAGACTTGTTCTCCATACCCTTCACCAGCTTCATTGCCCTTCTCTGGACACCCTCCAGCACCTCAATGTCCCTCTTGTGCTGAGCGGGCCAAAACTGAACACAGGATTTAAGGTGTCACCTCACCAGTGCTGAGCACAGGGGCACGATCCCTGCCCTGCTCCTGCTGGCCACACCATTCCTGACACAAGCCAGGATGCTGTTGGCCTTCTTGGCCACCTGGGCATGGTGCTGGCTCATGTTCAACTGGCTGTCAACCAACAACCAACACCCCCAGGTCCTTTTCCACCATGCAGCTTTCCAGCCACTCTTCCCCAAGCCTTTAGCATTGCCTGGGGTTGTTGTGACCCAAGTGCAGGACCCGGCACTTGGCCTTGTTACACCTCATAAAATTGGCCTCGGCCCATCAATCCAGCCTGTCCAGATCCCTCTGTAGGGCCTTCCTACCCTCGAGCAGATCAGCACTCCCACCCAATCTGGTGTCATCTGCACACCTGTTGAGGGTACACTCAATCCCCTCATCCAGACCATTGATAAAGATAATAAACAAGAGTAGCCCCAAAACTGAGCCCTGGGGAGCCTCACTTGCGACTGGCCACCAACTGGATTTAACTCCATTTACCACAACTCTCTGGGCTCAGCCAACCAGCCAGTTTTTCACCCAGCAAAGAGTACACCTATCCAAGGCATGAGCCTCCAGCTTCTCTAAGAGGATGATGTGGGAGACAGTGTCAAAGGCTTTGCTAAAGTCCAGGTAGACAACATCCACAGCCTTTCCCTCATCCACTAGGTGGGTCACCTGGTCATAGAAGGAGATCAGGTTGGTCAGGCAGGACCTGCCTTTCATGAAGCTATGCTGGCTGGGCCTGACCCGCTGGTTGTCCTGCACTTGCCTGGTGAGTTCACCTAAGATATATCGCTCCATAATCTTCCCTGGTACCGAGGTCAGGCTGACAGGTCTGTAGTTCCACAGATGCTCCTTCTGGGCCTTCCTGTAGATAGGCAGTACATCAGCAAGTGTCCAGTCATCTGGGACCTCCCCTGTTAACCAGGACTGCTGATAAATGATGGAGAGTGGCTTGCCGAGCTCCTCCACCAGCTCTCTCAGCACTCTTGGGTGGATCCCATCCGGCCCCATGGACTTGTGAGTGTCCAGGTGGCACAGCAGGTCATAAATATCTTCCTCCTGCATATGAGGGGAGGTTATTCTGCTTCCTGTCCCTGCCTTCCAGCTCAGGGGGCTGAATACCCTGGTGATAACTGGTCTGATGGTTAAAGACTGAAGCAAAGAAGGTGTTTAGTACCTCAGCCTTTTCCTCATCCTCAGTGGCAATGTTTCCCTCCACATCCAATAGAGGATGGAGATTCTCCTTGGCTCTCTTTTTGTTGTGAATGTATTTGTAAAAGCACTTTTTTTGTTATCCCTTAAAGCAGTGGCCAGACTGAGTTCTAGCTGCGTTTTTGCTTGCCTAATTTTCTCTCTGCATGGCCCAACCAGGTCTCTGCGCTCTTCTTTTCTTACCAGCCCCTTCTTCCAAAAGTGGTACACTCTACTTTTTTTCCTGAATCCCAACAGAAGCTCCCTGTTCAGCCAGGCTGGTCACCTTCCCTGACGGTTCATCTTGTGGCACCTGGGGACAGCCTGCTCCTGCACCTGTAAGATTTCCTTCTTGAAGAATGCCCAGAGTTCCTGGACTCTTTTGCCCTTCAGGACTGCCTCCCAAGGGACTTTCCCAATGAGGAGAACAGGTTGCCCTGAACAGGCCAAAGTCTGCCCTCTGGAAGTCCATGGCAGTGGTTCTGCTGTCCCCCCGTTCTTACTTCACCAAGGATTGACAACCAAGACGGCTTCCAACCACCACATCTCCCACCAATCCTTCTCTGTTTGTGAACAGGAGGTCAAGCAAGGCAATTTCCCCATTAGGCTCACTCACCAGCTGCATCAGGATGCTGTCTTCCACACACTCCAGGAACCTCCTAGACTGTTTCTCCTCTCCTGTGTTATATTTCCAGCAGACATCTGGTAAGTTGAAATCCCCCACAACAACAAGGGCAACAGATTGTGGGAGTTCTGCCAGCTGCTTGTAGAATGCTTCATCTACATCTTCATCCTGGTTGGGTGGTCTATAACAGACTCCCAGCAGGATATCTGCCTTGTTGGCCTTCCCATCATCCTTACCCATAAGCACTCGACCTTATAATCAAAATAGCTAAGCTCTATGCAGTTGAAGCACTCCCTAACATATAGAGCCACCCCACCTTGTCTATCTTTTCTGAAGAGCTTATAGCAGTCGAATTGTGGATAGTAGTAATGAAATAAATGGTTTAGAGACCGAAAGGTTAAAAAATATAATTTAGGCCAAAGAATTTCTTCAGGTTATTTCTATAATCACAGTTTATATAAGCAAATTACTTTACTGAGCTCATATAAATATGGATTGAGGGAATGAATGGATTGTTCTGTAGAGGCTGCTTATTGAAAGGATTTTAATTTTATTTTCTCTGCTTTAAAATTTTACCTGGGCCAGAGAAATTTGTATGGATGAAAGTTTTGCCAGAACAAGTTAACTTCTACAAGATTTGTTTCTGAACAAAAAGTGACACTATTCCCCACCAGGAAGCTAGTAAGTACACCTTCTTCCGACGTGAAAGAATGTTATTTTTCATTGACTCAGTGATACTTTCCAGTACAAGAACTGCCCTTTGTCTCCTGTTTTCTAGAATTTGAAGTGGTATTGCAGATATGTAGTAAATTTGCAATAGAAGAGAAAGGGATAGATGAGAAACTGAATGTGTTTGCAGCTTTAATAATTTTTCCCTATAAGTAGCCCTGACACCAATAATTGTCCACCTTTTGAATTTCTTCTAATCTGTTTAAAAATACTTTTTGGTAACCTTAAAAAATGGGAAATGTTGTTTCAGTTTATTTTCTGCAAGTTAGTCTTATTTGTCTGGTAGTTTTTGAACAGATTTAGAATAACTGGGCTTGGAATTAGTTGAACATACTGGACAAAAGTTAGAGTACAATGCCAGCTACATTTCTCTGGGTAAGATAATGGGAGCTGGCATAAATACACTTGAAGGTATACACTGGAAGGAGGGAGGGAGTAGCTGTTTTGTGGTGGAGTTAGATGATTCATTTGGAATTATGACCCAGGACTGGTTTAGAACCTAGCTGCTGAACTTCAGCAGGAGGATTGTTGTGAATGTGCTGACTGTGATGCTGGAACTGTGTGAAGGATAGGACTATTTTCAGATGGCGTAAATTTGTTTTAATTTTATGGCTTTTAACTGTGGGCCATGAGGCTTTCCAAGTTGTTGTGTGTAAGAAATATGTAGAAGCAACTTTTAACTTGTTTTCGTTATCAAACCTGACTTTGTTTCCTAGTCAGTTCTCTCTCTCATTTGCACTGGGTACAGTAAATTAGTGTCCTTTAAAAACTTTAGATCAGAGTTTTCTAAAAATAGCTCACTTGCAAAAGATTTCTTGTACAGGATGTGCATCTGTTCACATATAATGGTGCTGGAAGTGCCATAGACCTCTTTAACAAAAAGTGGTCCTGTTCTCCACTGAACGAACACGTTTCCTTTCCAGGCTGCTTTGAACTAGTCCTTTCTCTCTAGCTCACTGTCAATGAGCTGCAAACCAGCTACTGTTAATCAGACTTCCTAGCCTCTACACGGCAGCTATGGAAGGAAAGAGGAAAGGCAGCTTACCCCACACAGCTGCCAGCTTTATTAAAAGGGAAATACTGTAACAACGCTTCGGTGATGACTGTGCTATGAATCTAATGTTCCCTTGTGTTTTCTTCCTGCTTTGTATTAGTTATTCAGACAGCCAGACTCAACACTTCTGTAGATAGAATCTATTGTTCCATGTATGTATATTTTTTGAAAATGGGCTTTTGCATTGTAATTATACTTTAAAATGATGCTGTTTGCAGGTTAAATTTATATTCATTTTAAAGGTAAATCAGAAGAATCTGAAGAACCATCTGTTCACAAAAAGCAGCCAATGAAATTACAACTTTTCTCCTTTGTACTCTATCAATCAGCTATCTAAACATGCAAGTGGATAAAGGGAAAAATCTATTTTGAGCAGGTTTTGTACACTTATGTGAGAGAATTGTTAATATTGCATAAAAATCCATTGAGGATGTAGTCTTAGAGGCATTTGGTCTATATGGTATTTTAGTGTATTTTCCCCAGAATGGGCAAAAAAAACACCCAAAAGAAAACTAACCCTAATTTTGCCTTTCTGTATCTTAGGAGTGAAAAATATTATTTTATTCTTATTCGAATAAAAAAATATTTTCAGTAGTTCCAAAACAGTGTTAGGGGTGTTGTTTCCACCACCACACCCCAAAAGAAGTTTTTTGGTAATCTGCACAAGCTAAAATTTCACTGTGCAGATGTACCTGGCTGCCTACCACCCCAGCTAAACAGCTCATCTCATGCTGCCCTTGTGTTCTGGGAAAAGACATTTCAGCTGTTTTCATTCTCTGGGTGCAGATAAATATAGATAGGTACAGATAACAAATATTCTGTAACTGATCTCTGGAGATAATACTTTTGGAGAAGTACTGAGGTTTCCCATCTGTTTGTAACCCTCAGCCACTCACAGTATTGCTTTAGGTAGAAAAGCAGTGGTTCAAGGACATTGCCTGTTGGAGCTTGTGGACTTTACAGTACAGGACCAGTGCAAACATGAATGCAGCAAGGCCTGTGGAAGTTTATTCTCAGCACACAGAAAATCTATAGTCAAACTGACTCAATTTAGGATTTTAAAGGTACTCTTGAGCTTCTAATGTGCAAGGCACACTTCATGGCAGTAGTAACTCTCCCCCCCCCCCCCCGAATGTAGCTTTTTCCAAGTCTCATTTAATCCACCTTTCTGTTTTCACCAGATCATAGCTTTATCTTATTGGGAGCTTTTGTATCCTTTCAAAAAAATCCCCAAGTATAAATTAATATCTTCCTCCCCATCCCCCCTCCCTGAATCCTCACTTGTGTAAGCTTCACTCTGAACTTGTTGCAATGTCGTCTTTGCAATGCAGAGCGATAAAAAGTGGCACTGGCAAAGAGTGATAAAGATTATGTAATGTTTAGGCATTTAAAGGTTATTGCATAAACAGGTATTCAGTATTACAGATTGGTTCCGTATTCATGTCTCCACTAAATGCTTCCTTGAAAGGGAACTGAGAAATTAAAGAATATGTACATTCTATGTTTACTAACTCTTTCAATAGGAGCTTAAATGATTGCTGCTGGAAGGCTTCAAAAGATGCTTTTTCACTATTTATGCTATTCTTCCCTTCTTTCTCTCCCACCCTGCCCAAGAGTAGAAGACTGAAAACATTGAAACTTTTTTCTTTTTTCCTTCCCTCCCCTACTTACTGTTAGTCTCACCTGCAGGGTGATTTTTTAAATGTGAAATTTCTGCTATCTCTTGCTATATCATCCTGTTAGATTCTGCTCCAAGCAGTTCGGATTTAAAGCATAGTGTAAATCTAAGTTGCTGTTGTACTCTTCTATTGTTGATGGGTGGATAATGGGTATAATGGATTATTCATTGTCTGTGTACAAAAAAATATAGTGGAAAATACATAAGGGAATGGGTTGCTTCTAACTGGTTTTTTCCTCCCCTTTTATACTGATGTACCAAAATGATGGAGTGCAAGCTGTGCACAGATTAATGTTTCTCTAGCTGAGTTGATCTTTATTAGAAATATGTTCTGATCCTTCCTAGGTGTCTTATCTGAAAGGATTTGCCTTAAAACCAAAAATCAATAAATGAAACTCAAGGGGACTGACCTTCACTTGTTGAAGTGTCCAGTGCAATCCTCAGATGACACAGGGTAATGGATATGGCTGGTGGGGTAGCTAAGCCACCAATATAGTGTAATGGTGGAAAAGTTAGCATGAATTTGTGATCTGTGAGCACGACTCTTTAAAGGAAACAGTATTGGTAACTGCCCATGAATATTCAGGGGGGGAAGAGGGCACAAACCTTAATGACATTCATCTCATCAGTACTTATAAATATCTAAAGGGTGGGTATGAGGATGATGGGACTGGACTCTTTTTAGTGGTGCCCAATGACAGCCCAAGGGGCAACAAGCACAGGTTGGAACACAGAAAGTTCCACCTCAATATGAGAAAAAACTCCTTTCCCGTGCGGGTGCCAGAGCAGGGGCACAGGCTGCCCAGAGAGGCTGTGGGGTCCCTTCCCTGGAGACATTCACACCCCGACTGGACGCGTTCCTGTGCCCCTGCTCTGGGTGTGCCTGCTCAAGCAGGGGGTTGGACGGGATGATCTCCAGAGGTACCTTCCAACCCCTACCATTCTGTGGTTCTGTGACAACATAAACTAGTTAATATGAAGGATGATTTGAGAACGAGTTCAGATAGATGTTCACAACTACTTTTTGTAGGAGGACTAGAAATTAGGAGGCTTCTTCTAACACTTCTACAAATTCTATTATTCTTTAAAAAGTGACTATGCATTTCTAATGATGGAGCTTGATGAAGCTTTTGGAAGAGATGAGCTGACAGAATAGGGAATTTCTGAAGAAAATAAATTAAGTTTGTTTATAAATCTTTGTGTGCTGGATGTGTAAAGGTACCAGCATTTAGACATTAGCAAAAGGGTCTGTCTGAACTAGACAAGCAAGAATTTTCTGTTTGCTCATCCTTGTGTTTTAAAACTCTTCATTCATGTGGATGACTTCTGTAGCTGTCAACAGGCTAACACTGCACAAGTAGAAGGCTGACATTTAGTACTAATTGTCTCAAAGTGTAAAACATGTTTTTATCACAGATTCTTTCCTTGCTCTACAAAATATCCTATAGTCCCTTTGTAGCACAAATATGATACAGATTTCAAATGGCTGTGATAGGAAGGCTGTGAATTAGGCAGGAATTATATTTCTTAGGGGATTTTGAACTAATACATGGATTTTCCTGTTGGGTGTTGGGCTTAAAGACGAGATGTTATTTAAGTGATGTGGTTCAAGCATTACTGGGAATGCTGAATCCAATCCTCCTGGGCAGTCTAATATAATAAGACTTCCTTAATCACCCAATATCCACCTTTTTGTGCTTGTTGAATGTGGGGATCCTTAATTCAGTATAACTTAGTAGACACTGTGCAGGTGTCAGCATAAACATAGGATATCTCAATCTAGAAGAATTGCCTCAGCAGAATTTTTCTTGGAAATGGTGAAGTAGCATAAATTACAAAAGCAGTTAAAAAGCTGATGATCCTGGAGGCGATTAGCTGAAAAAACCAGAGAGTGAGAAAAGATAGAGTATATTTCTCAGTCATTGTGATTTTTGCCACACTGTGGTCCTGAAAAACATTCTCCTAGCATATTTGTGTATCTACTTTGTATAAGTAAATTATGCATGTATATATCAAACAAGCCATTTACAATGGAATAGCGGTAGTGAATTTTGTTTCCCGCAGTATTTCATAGGGAATGTATACATATATATGTGTATCAGAGCAATTTGTCTAATAATGTTTTGCTTAGTACATATAGTCTCTGCAGGGGAAGAAGTATTTTAAAGGAAGAGCAGGATTTGCCCAGTCTCATGGGCTGACCTTAAGTCTCACTTACTTGAAGCCTGTCTTTCATGTTCATAGATGCTGCATCTGCATAGAATGTGCATTAATTACATGATGATCTCACCTGATCATGGTTTCGTGTGCCAGAAATATTTGACAAATTCTATGGTTAGTTACATCTAGCAATTGAAAATGGAAAAGACTATAGTGAAGGTGTAAGTTTTTCTGTTAATGGGACTCCATGCTTATTCTGCTATTAAAATGTGTTGCCCAGGAGCAGCAGTCTACTTCCACACTACCCCTACCCCTCTCAAAATTATTTGGTTTGCTTAAGTGTGTGCTATTAAATATCTCCATCAACTGTCAAAATTCACTCAATATCTATCCCATCATATATCAAGCTTCAACGAAGCTGAGCAGTTGTCTAACAATAACTCTGAGGTGCTGTTAATTTTCTTCAGAAAAGGTTGGCAATAAAGGGAAATGTCTTCATTCTAGAGTCTATATTTAAATAAGGGTATGCTAGCTCCAATGACATGTCTGTGAGGTTACCTTGCATCAAACAGTGAAAGGCAGAAATTACAGGCCCTATGATGTACACCCAAGGATAATTTAGTGCCCATCAGCAAGCTTGTTGAAGCTGATGAATATTTGCTGTTGACTTCAGTGGGAGTAAGATAAGGGGACGCATGTAATTTATAGTGAGATTCTTAATGCATGCAGTTTTCTTTCATCTCGCTCGGTGCAATTACATTGATCCAGACGTTAGATTGTGGTGTGCTCTCATTTATTAATGAGAAGCTGACCTGAGAAAAGATTTTTAGCCCATTTTGACTTCAAAAATGACATTTTATACAGCCTGTAATGTGTCTGCACTATCTTGTTCTCTGGTGAACACTCTGGAGTATTAGAGAAATCAGTAATAGTGACCTTTTTGACCTGTGGTTCTTATCTGCTTAATACTACAGAATTTAGGAGGAGACAAGCCTGTTATAAATTTGGAATTTGAAATAGTACTGTGTTTCTCTTTTTTCATGAGATGGGCTCTCATTCATCATTACTTAATCTCTAATATAATGAATAGTTATGATAGTCTTAATTTATTTAGATATATCTAAATTAAAATAATTAAAATAATTAAAATAATGCCCCAAACACACCTTTCTATTTTGACTTGCTAATTGTTAGTGCTGTGCTATTACTCTTACTGGTTTTATAAATTGGCCCTGTAATGACATGGGGAAATTGCATATAGTGGCTAGCTAATACATAGTTTTCTTCAAGCACCCATGTATTTTAGAGCAGATTTTGTTTAAGGGTGTAACTTCAAGCTGTTCTCTAGCTTTAAATGCTGTGTGGAAAGGTTTGCTTTGGATTATTGTTCCATTTCTTTCAGGATTTTGATTTAAAGCTTTTATTAGGTTGACTAATGACATATCACTTATACCCACATGAGACTTGAGTCCTGGTCTTGATAACAGAATTTGTTTAATTTCTGAAGCCTTAATTTAAAGCATTAAATATAACATATCATACTTCCACTGAATAAATCTTGTGCATAAGAATGTTTGAATAAGGTCCAACACCTTAAAAGACAGAGGAGCTAGAACACAAGTAAAGGCTGGAGTGTTCATGTTTCTGTTTAAAACAATGGCCTGGGCAGCCTCATCAAAGGCCTTAATAGCAGTATTTTGATAAAATGCTCCCACTAAAATCTCTATGGCCTAGAATCTTTTAGTCATTCTACAGTCATGTTCTAGTGGAACAGATTAAAACTCTCTTCCTTAAAATATTATTTTTAGGTAGTTAGTAAACACTTTTGTGTTCATGTTGTGTGAAGATCCAGGAATTATATTGCATACAATCAAACGCTCTAGTGCATACTGCTTCAGACCGATTATAGTAGAGCATTTGCAGTTTTGACTAGAAAAAGAATGGATTCAGAGATTAATTTTACAGACATGTGTAACATGATGCTCTCAGACAGAAACAAATCAACCTACCTGTTGCAGGATATTCACCAAATGATAATGTAATTTTCCCCCCCTCGTATTAATCTTCAAGTTAAACATAGTAGTTTAAAATATTGGATAATGTTATAATTTTAATTTTCTGCCTAACCTTCCACACTTACTAAGATGGGACAGCCACTCAGTTTTTACAGAATGATACCTTTAGGATCTACCACTTGGAGGACATTTGAAGGGCAGTGCAGAATAGACAGCACTGTGTTTGTGTCCAAATTAATGTTAAATGATACAAGCAGAAACCAAATTCATATTGCAGTTAAATGGAATTAATTGAAATTGGTTATTTGTGTGCCAGATGCCACACTGAACATTTGGAAGTAGGTATCGCCCATTACGAGCCACATAGTAAAAATGGTTAAAAAAACTAGGATGCATGTCTGCCATCTGACATATTTGTTTTTAGGGGGAGAGCTCTATACTGTGGAATTTCTTTGTCGGATCTCATCTTGTTAACTTGGGAAAAGCTGGGTTTGAGGGATGCATTTGGAAGATGTTCTCAGTTTGAAGGTGTCAGCTCCCCCTTGAGTTACAAGGCTTTTTAAAACATTTTAGTTTTACTTGTGATATGTAGGAAGATAGTATAAGGCTAGGATCATCAGCATCCAGCACATATGGCAAAAATATATGGATTTGTATTTTAAGAGGAATATAGATCACCATACACATTTCTCCCTTATCTGTACTGTGAGTGCAAATCATGTCATACCCCTGTGCATTCTTGTTTTGTGAGCTGTGAGAAACAGCAGCAGCCATGTGCTGGTTCCTGCCACGTTCTAGACTAAGTGGAAGTCTGGAGCCTGCCTCTGCCTTAGAGACATGGCAAAGATAACTGATGGTATCTTGCTTCACCCAAGCCCTGATGAATTTCTACCAATGTAATAATCTCTAAACTGAAAAAAGAATATGATCTGGCACAGCACCCTGATCCACACCTGACCCTTGTTTCAGAAGGGTGAATTGTTTCCTGAGTTAATGATATCTTTCTTTCCATTTGGTTCCCACTTTAAGCACTTTTATGACAACCCTGCTATGATTTAACTCTACCTTCTATACTGTCATAGTGGTTTTCATTAATACGGGTAAGGCCTTGGATCTACTGCATACTGTCTAAAATATCCCAAGGAGATCAGTTTAATTATATTCATACAAAATGTAGTTAAACAGCTGTGGTGAAGCTTGTTATTACTGCCACATTTTAGTGTTTCCAGGCCTCACTCCTCGTGTAGCCAACTTTTGCTTGGAGTTTTTAAATTCTAAATGTTTACTTAGCGTAATATTCATTCATGTGAAGGATTGCTTGGGTGTGACAGATGGCATATTCTGCATGATGTAAAAGCAGTTTGGGGGAACAATTACTTTAAAAAAAATCCCACACCCTTTTTCCCTATTAAGTGATTGGCAGATTATTTTTAAACCTTTTTTTTTTTTTTTTCAGAATTTTTATGGTTTTAACATGGTCCTTTGTATTTATTTCCGTTCTTTTCTGAAAATATTAATGCTTGCCATCTTGTGATTTGGGTTTTTCCCCTCCCCTCCCACTGTTGAGTAGTTCTGTTTGGATTTTTTTTATTTAGCTTGTGGACAGTCTGAATAATTTTTTGGGCTGTATCTGGCTTCTGCCCCAAATTAAACACACCAGGCCAGAGAGAGTCAGAGCAAGTAGATCTGAAGTTGTAATAAGTGTTATTATAGAAACAAACAGGAACTCTGAGGCATCTGACAGGGTTGATTAGTCCACTCACCTGTGCAATACAGGAAAAGCCTGTATTAATGTGATATGATTGCCTAACTTGTTCCTAAATATGCTAGCAATGGAGGTGTCACACTGCTTGAAGGAAATTGATTCCATTGCTTTGCTATTTTTACCATAAGAAAGTTTTTTCCTACTTACATAAAACTTTCTTGCTGAAATCTAAAGTCTCTTGCTTCTCTTCTTTTCTATAATGGGCAAGAAATAAAGATTATTTATTTTTTCTTTAAAGCCATCTTTTATGTACTCAATGCACATTATTTACAGATTGCAATAGCAAAAGATTTGATGGTTAGGGAGACTTGGCCTGAATTCTTCAGAGCCACTCCATGCTAACTGGATTCATGCAGCATTCAGACACAACGCTGTAGTAAAGACATGTGAAAATTGATCAGTTAGACTTACACCAAGTTTTTGGTTTAGGCCTTCAGAGTGTCAAGACTATTTATTAAGCATGTATATGTACAGTAGCAGTAATACCATTTGTTAGACCAATCAAAGCGGTTGACAGGACATAGTTGAGTGTTGTGGTTCCTTAAGCACTCTTCTGCTTTGAAATAAAAGCTGCAAACTTCAAAGCTAAATGAAAAATGAGAAAACTGGTTTTGGTCTTACTGGTTAATATATCTAGTTAAACCACCCGAGAGGAGAAACTATTGCTACCCAAGGAGCAGAAGGGCCACCTTGGTGTGGAAAGATATTTCAAGGCACCTTCCTTCTCTGATGAGAAATTGAAGGAAAGGTAATTTATTGCTTGTGGAACATGAAAACGTTACTGTGAAAAAGAGATAGTTTAATGGGTTACAATGTGATTAAACTCAGCACACACATTCTGAGCTTAATTTAACTTTCAAGTTTATATTTTTATCTGAAGGAGTAGCCAGGTGAGACTCAGTTATATTTTTTCCAAATAAACCAGTTAGTCTAAGCAGATAAGGCAGAAACAAGATTATAGACTAGAATTAATATTTTATTAGATGATCACAGCTATAGCAGCACTACTTTTGGACATATTCAGACTTTTTTCTATTTGTAGATGTTTTTGACTCATTTGCTAAATTAGTACTTGTTTTAAAGAAAATAAGCACTTACCCATCGTGGTTTTATTGCTAGTACATAATCCTAGACAACGCCACCTAATTCTAACTCAGTTGTCTATTTTCATAGAATCATAGAATGTCCTGAGTTGGAAGGATCCTGTGGAATATCTGGAAAGCAAAGGACACGTAGTGAACAATCCAGGCTCGGACTGCGCGGACTTAATCTGCCTGGGAACAAGAGGGCCTCAAGGATGTTGCGAGTTAACACCGATGTATGTAGCTATTAATAACAGCTGTGATTTTGTAGTTCCCAAGGCTTACAAAGCGGCACGGTACGAACTTACTGTGGGAACGTGTGGGATGGCATTACGCCTTCCTGATAAGTTGCATTCCAAGATTGGCCACAGGTGCTACTCTGTCAACAGGGGCCGCATCCCGTACCACCGGCGGGAGTGTCTCGTTACAGCCTAGCAAAACCAGGCGGGAGTTGCCGATGCTGCTAGTAGCTATCCTTGGGATAAAGCCCAAGGCCGTGCTGACCAACTAATAATAGGCTTGTATATAATAAACAGTAGAGGCTTGTGTGTGATAAGGTGGTTGCAGAGCTATATTAACTGCGCTGTGTCTGTAATAAACTGGCATTTGCTTGGTCATATTGGTCATGTGCACTGTCCGTGACTTCTGCGTCAGCAGGATCCCACAAGGATCATTGAGTCCATCTCCTGTCCCTGCATAGGACAACCCCAAATTCACACCATGTGTCTGAGGGATTTTGACATGCATGTTTTCCTGCAAAACTTTATGTGTCATAGTGTAAAACAATATGCCATAAAAGAACAACCTCCCCTTGGAAAGAATAAGTATTGTCTATGTTTAATTAACGTGAATCTAGACTTTTTTTTAAAAAATCAACCATTGTTTGATATTTTTATATTTTACCTAAGCTTGGATATCTTGGCCATCAGCGTCATCCATTTAATCAAAGACAGATGTTCCTTTTGGAAAAAAATAAAGGAAAGCTGGCACGAGCAATAGCCTTGAATGGTCCTTAGCTGACACATGACCGTATATTAATAAAAAGAATTAGGGTACTTCATCTGTAAAGACCACCAAGGTTCCCCGAAGAGAGGAAGACATGCGCAGAAGAATCTGAAGTGGAGCCAAGAGTGACCTAATGACATTACACAACCTATGTAGATTAGAATGAATATGTATTAGATAGGCAGAATATATACTAATTTATTGTATAAATATAATGAAGAAGCTGGCTTCTGTGTGCTTGATTTGTGGAAAACTACTGAACACCCAGGCTTGCGCAACCCTGAAGTAAATTACCAATGTCTCCCCTGAGTGTGTGATTATTGACTCATTGCACACCAGGTGACTAATCTGCTTTTTGAACAATAGTGTAGGCTCTTATCTCAAACCAGCTGATGGTATGTCCACCACACACTTCCATGAAGTGCAAGCCTCCTTGAAGGTATTGTCCTGTTACTCCATGCCAGGTGGCTGCACACACATGATCATGTAAAGCACTAGGTACGTTTGAGTGTATTGTTTATAGCTGTTCTGCTGTTAAACTGTGGGTTGACAAATCTCAATAGATAGAGTGTTTGATGATATTACAGCTCCACCATTAGACTTTTAAACAGGCATATATCTGTCATACTTTATAATAAGGTGATATTTTAAGTGGTTAATTTGTGATTAGGTGGTATTAATAATAAAAAATATTTCCCAATAGGGTGCACAGGTCATTAGTTAGATAAGTCATGGCTATAGCTTATTCTCATAAATCACTAACTCCTACAGCCATTCTTTTAAATGTATATGCAGCATACTATTTATGATAATAACAAGAAGACTTAGAACATCTGTTAATCATCTACTAGCCATTTATAAATGAACCCTTAATCCAAAGAAAGCTTGAAAAATCATCCTTCAATAGTTTGTTCTTTATACCATTACCATTTCTTATTTTCTGTAACACACCTTTTGCTGAATGGTTGTAGAGAAGCATTGAATGATTTGACTCAGCTTTGTGAGCTTATTGCAGACTTGGGGATATAATGACTTAGATCACTCTTTAGAGAGTGTTTTGCTGTTACTCTCATTACCCTTTTTTGTAACTCAACAATTTTTTAATGGCTATGGAATATGCTTCTAGTATTGAAATGCCTTTAAGCAAGATTTCTTTTTTTTTACTCAGGAAAAAATATTTTGATTTAAAATAGAGATAAAATACAAGCTTTTATTGTTAATATTCAAAACAGACTGCCTACATATTTTTCTAACTAAAAAATAGAAAGTAAAAATACTAATAAATCCCGCCTATCTTCACTACTTACACTAAGGTTACATAAATAAATATTACTGTATTACAAAGATATCTTGTCTTGTACTTAAATCTGTCTTTTGGCAGCTAAGATGAATTTGTGAGGGTATCATATTTCGCTGAATGTCATGCTTTGTACTAGTTTCTTCACTAAAAAATGTCGTGATACAGGCACCTAAAAAATTCTATCTTGTGTTGCTTAGCTTTGGCTCTTGATTGAGACCAGACGCTGTGCAAACACTCCATTTGGAGCAAAGGTCAGCCTTCAACTTAGGTAAAATTTAACAGTTGGTTTTCCTGAATAAGTTATCACTGTAAAAATAAAAGCAGTATTGCTTTGAATATTGCTCCAAATGTCTTAGTAGATACACCAGTGACAAAGGCCCATTCCAAAGAAAAATTACAAGATATACAAGATTTCTCTCTTGTTCTTTAGAGTACTGTTGATATCCATAGTTTTCTTCATATACCTGCCAACACCTTTTTGTATGTTATCCATCGACTTCTTAAAATGCTTTCCTTTTCCCTTACCAGAATTATATTTCCTCAGCTAAGGTTGTTTCCCTTGCAGTCCTCAGATCACCTGGTTCTGCTCTATTCTTCTTCCCTGAATTGCTGTCTATAGACTTTGCTTAATCTACCTGCCAAAGACATCTTTCTCCTTTTATTGAGATGGAGGCAATAGGTCAGCCTTTGAGAAATAAAAGAAAAAAGGAAAAGCTACTGTTGTAAACTGAGAAGAAAAAACAAAACATTAGGTAGCTTAAGGTAAGAGTAAGATCAAGTATCTAAATGTGATGATTCCCTGGAATTATAATTATTTTCTCCTCTGTGATATTGTAGAATTGTGTAGACTAGCCTAGAAACACATTTTGGGATCTTATTCATGGTGTAAGTCCAGTGACTCCTACACAATTAAATGGGGAATAATTTGGTTTATTTTTTTCAAAAGAATGTTGCTTTTTGTGATTGTTGACAATTGTTCATAGTGGATATTGGTGGGAAAGGGGAGGCTTACAGCTAGAAAAAATGGCAAGGGAGAGGCAGAGTCAGATTCAATGTGGAAATTGCTGGGATGTTGCCTTTCAGGGATTTGCTTGTGCTTCTGGGAACGACAGACAAATGTGTGCAGTCTATCCCTTCAAGCTAAGCTCTTGGGAATAAGTATCACTCTAAAGCCAAGGAGTTATGGCAGAGATAACCAGACACTGACTGCATCTGACTTCTGTACTGCATAGCAATGTTTTTTAATGTGGAAAAGACCATTACCTGGTGACTACAACTCAGGAGAGCACGGCATGTGTGTGAAGTGTGACTGTGTGGGGACGTCTTAGTGTTATGCAGGCTCTTGTTATATGGTAAGATTTGGCAGAGGCTGGGAGGCAATGGTATAAGTACATCTGTGTTTATGATAGTGGTACTGTTGGGCTGACTATCAGCTCCATTGATTTTGGGGAGACCTAAAATCAGAATTTGGTAAAGATATGCTGGTATAGGCCTAAAATGTGAGGGATCTTTAGATTTAGCTTAAGCTATCTGCCTTATCCTTGAGGTAACCTTGAATTTAGTTTGAATTTGGGCTACTGCAAATTCCATCTGTACTTGTGGATGGGTCCTCTTGTAGAAAGGATCTCAGGATGATTTGGCTAAATATCATTAGTTGTGTGGCAGTGCTGTGAGGACAGAGGGCATACAAGGAAAGTCCGTGCGCACTCATCAGGAAGGAGGTGCTATGCTATCACAGTGGTGGTCTCAAAGTTTTTCTAGCAGGAAAGTAATATGCAAGGTTGGTGAGTTTATTCTTAAACACAGCCTTGAACTTGTTTCTACAAGGGAGTCCAGCCACTCTACTACATCTTGGTACTGGTTGTCAAATCCTTAAGACTGCTCGGTCACAAGGCTTCTCCAAACTAAACGGTGAACTGGGACTGGGGATGTGACTGGCTTTAGGACTGTGCTAAAGGGAGAAGCTACCTTTGTACATGCTAAGACCTGATGTGAAAATTCTGTGTAGAAGAATGGCCTGCCATGTTGTAGCTGAGGTATAGTAATGAGGTAAATAAACTACTATTAGTAATGAAATAAAATGTGACAAGACCTTTCTAATCTTTCTCTGTTCCTGAAACTGAAGGCATAACGTAACACACTGGGTAATGCAAAATAACAGTCAGAGTTCTTCAGGGAATTTTGGGTTTAATTTTGTTCCTTTAAGTAATATTGTTACTAATATTTTAGGTGATAAAATATTAAATCTTAGTAATCATATAACGGAATGTGCACACGCAAGAAATAAACCATTCTGTTGTTATTTGTAAAACTACCGTATGCCGTTCTGGGACTGGCTTTCACCCAAATGGTCAAAAAATTCCATCTTTTTATTGTTGCCGGGCACCGTTCTACATTTAGATCCTAATCCCAAAACCTGCTAATGTCCGTAAATTCGTGTGAACCAGGATACTGTATTTTTGAGAGACAGTCACGTTCAAGATGATGCAGTTGTACTCAGCACAGCACAGAACAGAGCTAATGAAGCAAATACTGTTTCTGCCCTGGAGTCCGCTTTTCTAGCGTTAGTTCAGAGATCACTATGTGGCATGCTATAGAGACACTTCCGACTCAGGAAGCTGAAGTCCCACTTACTTTTAGCACTTGAGATTAAAGCACTTGTTTCACTGCTCAATTATTTCAAGACTGAACTGAAGAAAGTAGCTTTCTGCTTAAGTACTCTGAGCTGAGGCCCTACTCTGTTTTTGAAGGTACTGCTTATAGATTACCTTAGGTGTAACGTGTTCAGTCTAGGAGTACTGTTCTGAACATTTGCAAAATTCCTCTGCTGGTGTATTGTTACAGTTTGCATCACCAAATAATCTCCTTAGTATATAGTGTACCATGTGCATGATGTATATTTCAATATTGTATATTTTTTAGAGCGTAATGTATGGCATCACTGCATTTGTGTATACTCTACTATGACATATTAGTTTCTGAACAGTAGAATTTGAAATATGTTCCCAGCAGTCCCTGCTTGAACAGTGAGCTGAAGGTGGCCCTAGGGCAAAGAGCTGAGATATAATATCAATGTGCTCGTGTTCAGATATTTAGCTGATGAGTGATGAGAGATTTAAAGGCTTTTTGTATTTCACTGCTGAAAGATTGCGGGGGGTGAGGGTGTTAGCCCAAAAAGCAGGTTCCTTCGGTGGGTGTGCAAAACGCCAAACTACGCACAGAGCGGAGGTATCTTATTTAATTCATTTTTGCACAAAGATTGGTGCTAGGTGGTAACCCACAAAGCTAGCACACCACACCAAGAAACTACAAGGCATTTATACAGTTAAATATGTCAGTCACAGCTAATATTCACACACCTCAGGTAATAATGTGTTAACTTCTTTCTCGCTTCAACTTAAAGGTACAGCTCACTTTTAATTTACCATGCATGCTCAGAGAGTAAGGGGCTTGGCAGGGCAGGGGGCATTCCTGGCTTATGGGTGCGATTTTTAGTATTATAATGAGGACAGTTCACCTAAAGGACACATTGTTTTAGTTCTTATCAACATCCCAATTAGTTGTTCTCCTTGACTATACACTTATCACCCGGTTGTCAGCATTTTCTGAGGTGTGATATTTCCTTTGATCAGTCGCTCCTCAAGGATTTAGCAGTAAAAGAAGTGCTTCCCTATCTCTCAGTTCCCTTCTCTGGTCGTCAGATTCTGGTTTGCCAAGACCACATGGTTCATTATTACGGCTTAGTGGAAAAATCCAAAAATGCCATTTTCTTCAGGATATCAGTTTTCCCTCCTTTGAGACCTTTTTTTCATGAGTCTCATAAGTCTTGCTCCTTTTCATAAGCAGTATATAATACCTTACTATCATACTCGTAATACTTCCAACTAACACACAATCATAAATTTAACAAGCTTTGCAACCATCCAGTAATGCAGAAAACATGTTTATGTAATATTTTGTTTAACTACCCTATTTTCCTTGAATTCCTCAGGTTCTGGCTTGACTTGCCACTTGTTTTATTCAGTCCAATTAATAATCTAAATTTCCAGTAACATTTGGGATGTGAACACAATGATCCTTATCACTTAAATTTGTATACGCATAAACCCCATGACCATGTAGTAACATTCAAATGAAATTACTTTACCCACTGTTATTGTATTATTAGCTATTACATTTTCAAAGGTTAGTTTTAAACCTAGAACTAAGATTCCCCAATCTGGGGTTTGTAGTTAATTTGAGTAGTAGAAAACATGCGGTCATACAGTTAAACTGCTGCTATTGTGGACTCTCCTGAATGACTGCATAAATTTTAAGATTAAATTTCCTTTACAGACAACTACTAAATATATAACTACCATCTTGGCATAATTAGATTAACAACATTTTCTGAGAGGGTTCTACAACTATCCTTCTGGGATAATAGGCACTTAATCTCTGCGTAGACAAGTCCTGTTTCGCAAGCACAGTTTGTCAGGGGCCTCTGGTCAATCAGTGTCTTAAGTTCTCCATTGGCATGGAGGTCCGCTTATCTTGACTGGGCCTTGGTGCCCTTTTTACCCATGTATAATGAATCCAGGAATCAATTCCTTCTACCTTAACTGCAGTATAAGTCTTCAATAATATAGTAGAGGGTCCTTTCCACTTTTCCTTCAGCAATTTGTCTCTCCAAGTTTGTACATAGACAGCTTCTCCTGGCTGGAATGGGTGGACTGGTGCGTTCAAGGGAAGAGAAGCCCTTTGATTTAGGTACCTGTATAGTGAAGACAAAGTCTGCAAGAGAGAAATCAAATATTTCTTGATGGCAGCCTGTCCTTTTATACGCATTTGGTCTCCCTTGACGTTTAAGAGGTTTGTGAGATACACGATCTCAAAGCAGCTTACTCCTTCCTTAGTCCTAGTGGTTATTTGGATTCACAAAAGAGCTAAAGGTAAGGCTTCTCTCCATTTAAGGTGTGCTTCCTGGCAAAGTTTAGAAACTTGCCTCTTGAGGGTCTGATTCAGCCTTTCTACTTTTCCACTAGATTGAGGCCTCCAGGGGGTGTGTAATTCCCATTTACTCTGTAAAAACTTGGAAATTCCCTGTACTACTTCTGCAATAAAATGAGGCCCATTTTGAGAGGAGATTTCCTCTGGAATACCAAATCTAGGAATAATTTCTTTCAATAAAATCCTAATCACTTCTCTAGTTTTGTTGGTGCAACAAGAGAAAGCCTCTGGCCAACCAGAGGAAGTGTCTATAAAGTACCAATAAATAATTATACTGATTAAATTTAGGTAACTCTGAAAAGTCTAGCTGCCAGTATTACCCAGGAGTTATTCCTTGGTTTATAAGTCCTTCCATAATCTTCCCAGTTTTAGGATTATTAGCACAACAGACAGCGCATCTTTCTTTCATCACAATACCCGCTATAGTTTGCATCTTGGGCCCAGAAACGCTTCTCTTAGCAGTTAATACCAGCACATCTGCTCCTGTGTGCGTTTCTTCGCGCAGCCTCATAAGTAATATAATTTTCTCAGGAACCAGTAATTGTTCCAGTGTCATCACCCACCAATCTTGATCATTTCTGGAGCAATCCAATTGTTCTGCTAACTGGTTTTCTTTCTCAACACATTTTGGTGGCAATAGTTCTAAATGAGATCCTGGAATTCAGGCTCCTTCAGATTTTGGCTCCTTCAGGGATACCTCTTTAGCTAACCAATCTGCTTTTTGATTGCCTTTTGTAATTTTGCTATTTCCCTTTTGGTGAGCTTTACAATGTATTATTGCAACCTCCTTCGGTTGGAGAACTGCTTGCAGAAGTCTCATAATTTCTGTTCCATATATTATTGGAGCCCCTTGTGAGTTTAATAATCATCTTTCTTTCCAAATTGCCCCGTGTGCAGGTACCACTCCAAATGCATATTTGGAATGAGTATATATATTAACTCCTTTCCCCTGACTAAGTTCTAAGGCTCGAGTCAGTGCTATCAACTCCATCTTTTGCGCAGATATATTACCAGGCAGTGCTCTGGTTTCCAGTGTTTAGGTATTTGTTACCACCGTGTATCCAGCTCTGCATTTTCCTTCCAAGAGGTAGCTCCTACCATCGGTGAAGAGCTTCACTTCCACATCAGGCAGAGGCTTATCCCATATATCTGGTCTGCTGGAATACATGTGTTCAAGGGTGGTTAGACAATCATGTTGTAATTCATCGGACTCAGAAATTGGGAGTAAAGTGGCAAGATATAAGGTGGAGATTAGGGAAAGCATGACATCATCTTGTTCTACTAATACGGCTTGATATCTCGCTAACCTATTTAGGGAAATCTAGTGGTGTCCCTTGTTTTCAAGGAGAGACGATACAGTATGAGGTACAAACACAGTAATCGGTTGACCCAGTGTCAGTTTCCAAGGTTCCTCAAGGCTACAGTCACTGCTACTGCCCTCAGGCAGGCGGGCCAGCCTTTACTAACCTCAATCAATTGTTTGGAAGAGTATCCCACTGGTCTCTTCCAGCTCCCCAGTTTTTGTGTCAGCACTCCCAACACCACTTGTTGTCTTTCTTGTACATGTAATTGAAAGGGTTTTCTCAAATTTGGGAGTCCCAAGGCAAGAGCTTCCATTAATTTTCTCTTATATTCTGACTGACATTCCTTTAATTGTCCATGCTCTAAAAAGAATTTATCACCCATTCTAATCCCTCTGGGCTTCCAATTTAATAGGGTACTGTTTCTTTCTTACTGGCTGGGCTCCCGGTTTTAGTTCAATGTTTGTCAGAGTCACATTCTTGGCTCATCCCGACATTCCTGATGACCACACCGTGGGTATGATTACATCTAATACCTCATCTGGAATATTTCCTTCTGCAGGGTCCTTCTCAGTCAGCAGGTATATCTGGGCTCTCCATGAATTTTCTGTCCAGTTACATATTCCCCCAGAACCTTGGGAGAAGGTTAAGCGTGCATTTAATTTACAGAGTAAATCCTATCCAGGTGATGGTAAGGGACATGTTGTCATATAGAGGAATTCATGTGTTAATTTAGTATCACCAGTAGTGAGCTCCATAGGCAGTAAAAACAGCCTAAAGTGGTTTTTTTTCCTGTAGCACCAACAACACTTACTTTAATCTTACTTAAAACTCCCTTGCAACTAGTTGTCACAGAATAGGTGGCCCCACTATCAGTCAAAAAATCAATTGTTTCATTCCCCAGCTTAATTGGAACCAGAGGATCGGCTGGGGAAGCTTTAATAGACTCCTCTGGTCCCCTTCAGTCTAACCCAGTTTCTGCCATTACCCCAACAGCTTCCTCTGCTTCTCTCTCCTGATAAATAAAAAGATGTGGGCATTTTTCCTTCCAGTGGCCCTCCTGTTTGCAATTTAATAAGTCGGAAGAAGTAAATAGTATATGTACACACACCGGTCCTCCTTCACGTCCCACAGCCTGCCCAAGAGGATCCTGGATCACAGGTCTCTGTCCCCTTGTCCTACCGGCTATTGCACTAGTAATCTCATCTCCCTCCTCACTGAAGGAGCTTGATCCTACTTGTTTCAGGGGGGCTACCAATAGCTGAGCATCTTCCTCTGTATCCTTTGACTTGCTTGTTTTCTTACAGTTAGTACAGCACAAACACTCTTTTTCCTTTTTTCCCTTTTTCTCAGTTGAAAAATATATTCCATTCTGGTATTTTGAATCCACCAAACCACATTTCTATCTATTATTCCAGTCACTTCTTAACATAAAGAACAAATCAATGTATAGCTTTTCATCCTACTTCTCATTTTTCTGACAAAACAACATTAACTGCAGCATAGTATTGTATTTCAAAGGCCCATTTTCAGGCCATTTCTCACCCTCTTCTAATTTATATTGTGGCCACAATTGATTGTAATATCATTTTAATTTATCCTTAGTCACAGGGTCCCCTCCGAATTTACTCCAATTCTTTAGGATGCACCCTAAGGGGGAACAAGGAGGAGTGTCCCCGGAAGCAGTGGAACCAATTTTGGTACTGAAAACCAAATGAATGTTTCATACACAATAAATTCCAAAATTCCTCATGTGAAATGAGGGATTTTCTCCCTACATTAGGAATTAGAAATACAAAACAAGGGATTTTTTTCCAGGGAAACAGCTCACATGGTTCATTATTACAGCTTAGTCGAAAATTCCAAAAATTCCATTTTCTTCAGGATATCAGGGGAAGAGGGAGGAAGTACAGGCAATCCAAGTGTATGTTGCCTAATCTCTGGAGAGCAGGGAAACCTACTGGTAGTGAAGCTCAACTAGGGAAGATTCAGGTTCATTTGCTAGACTAGCTGTTTTCTTGAGGTGATCATTAATTAAAAATAAAGTCACTCTGCCACTTTGTGCTCATATCTTACTTTGTCTCTAGAAAGTAAGGATGCTGCTACCCCTGAGCCTTTGAAGACTGATGAATGAACAGGTGACACACTGATGAGTCACTCCCTGAAGCAGAGAGAACAATCTGATCATGCAGTTTGGCGTTGCAAAGACTATCTTCTCAAAGATCCCCTCCTCAGAAAAAACATGAGATAACGTATCTCTATTTTTGTCTACCAATGCTGAACTGCCTCTTTTGCACCTGTTATATATTAACAGACTGATTTATCCTAGGCTGGCTCTCTGCTATTTATGCAGAAACATAGGTAATGATACTTTGGAAGAGAAAGCTATGTATTCTTCTGTCAGCTTTTTGCTAACAGTGCTGCAGTAAAAAGAATGACTTCAGCTCCCTGCTCCAGACAGGTCATGCAAACTAACAGTTTTCCTTTGCTGAGCTGATTTGATCTGCATTGTACGCCCTCTTTTGAGGAATCTTGGTCAGGCTGAACAGTATGACAGGGTAGCAAGTGCTTTTACGTAAAAATCACCATCTCTCTGCTGTAATAAAAAACTCCACTTTGTCATGATGACAATGACCAGCAGCTCTGCTGGTTTTCACTGTCATTTCCAGCCTTCATTCTCTTTGTAACTCTTGACTATAAATTATCTTCAGTGCTCACTATACACAGCACATGTCAGGACATATAAACTGCTGATTATTAAACTCTTTTCTGCAGTCCTATTCTGCATGAAAGGCCACTGTCTGCTGCCTCTGGTTTAGTAAAATATTTTGCTGTCAACAGGAAATTATTCCTTCTTTTGTGTAGAGAGAAGATGAGATTACTTTGTCATATTCATGTAATACTGTGTTCATCTGGGATGTTCTATAGCTCATTGAACTTTGTGCAGCATAATAGTATTTGATGCAAAGAAAATAAATCAGCTTCACAGTATTGCTGTGTGATTATTTGGTGTTGGTTTTTGTCTGTTTTTTTTTCATCTCAGGTTATCATTACAAGTTCTGCAGCAGTAGTCCCAGCTTAGTCCTATTCCATATCCTTCCAGTAACAGCTTTTCAACTATGGGGTGATGAAATGTACACACTGAATGGTTACGGAGCTGTAAACCATATAAACGATTCTGGTTTTTCACACTGTTATTTGTATTCTTGTATTTCTTCCCTTTTTTGGTCTTTCCTACTCTACCCCTCTTCACCTGCCTAAACCACTGTCTCATACATACTCTCCATACAGAATCTTGCTTGTCTTTTATGAGAAAGTTGGCAGAATTCAGCATGACTCGCTGCTTACAATAGCTTCCATAATTTTATCTTTTTCCTCTACTTGCCTTTTTTCCCTCTGTTTCTTCCTTTACCTTTCCCTCAGCCTCCTTTTCCTTGGCTGTCTTCATTCACAACTGCAAATCTGCTTTACTACTTCTTTAATCTTGGAACAAAACAAAAAAAAATCTGTGCTTACATACATTATTTAATTTTATTTTTTAAATTCTGTCCTAGATATCTCCAAGTGTTGTTCTTAAATGAGTTTCAGTTGTGTTGTAGTTGAAGTTGCAACACATCCTGTTTTCACCAACTTTGACCTGTCAGGAAGCTGCAGTAAATATTCCATGCATCTTGAAACTTTTATTTTGCTGTGCTTTTCCGGCACTTGTCACTTTCTAGGATGGAACTAAACAAAAGTTTTCTTTCTAGGATTTGGGATTTCGTCTATAAGCTTTGTCTTCAATTCCTTTGCTCATCCTCTACAGATACTCTCAAGGTAGTCTCTTCTGCCAACCCAAATTAAACTGCAAACTTCCAAGCTGCTTACAAATCATAGTTCTGTCCAGCTAAAATTCTCACAGGTTCTTGCTTTTTCCTTTCATGCAACATCCTTGTTTCTAGGCTTGATGTTCTTCTTGTATGCGTGTGACACAGTCTGTTCTGTGATGGATTTTCACTGTGTTGCCGTTTACTCTGCTGTTCCACAGTATGGGGTTTTTTTGTTGTACTAAGCATACGGGACTTGCCTTTAGTTTCAAGCCTCATGAATTAGATCAGTAGCTGCCCATATCATCCAAAAAATATTCAGATGTCAGCTTCCAGCTTCAGTCTTTTGTTGATTATCTTCATATCTTTGACTTTCTCTTATGTTGAGCTTACTTGTTATGAGTATAATCTTTACAGACGTTGAAGGAGTTTGACTTGAATATCTTCAGAGACTTGTGGTGTATAAAAGGAAGGTCAGACATGTTCTGCTTGGGTGGTGCTAGGTATCTGGTCTGGATAATTTGGAAGTCATTCTACCCCTATTCTTATGCATCATTTCTTATGCAATGATATCAGATGATAATAATAACAACAACAACAATAACAATACATGATAATTAGACAATTTATTGCTTTCTTTACCCAGCTAATGGACGGGTTAAGTGAGCAGATAACAGATATCAGATTCTAAGCTGATAGAAGTAGTTTTCCCATTGGTTAAATACCCTTACTAAAACTGTAGTTTGTAATACCCATGGGAAGGGACCCAGAAATACTCAACTTCTGGTCCAGTTTTCCAGTGAGATATTACTAATGTGAAAAATCATCATGAATAGTAATGTGACTCAAGTGGACCTGATGGATTCTTGCAATGAGTTTTAACTTGTATGCACAATGCTGTTTCCTAGATAGTCTAGATACTTTGTTCTTTTCCCCATTCCCTTTAGAACTGCATTTCTAAAGTCTTCCTAAAAATGTAGGGACTTTTTTATTTGCTGTATAGCTTCACAAATTTAAAGAGGTGGATATCAAGTATGACTTGTGCCCAGTAAGTTTGTGCCATTTTAGTAAATTCTTGTGAACTGGATTTGCCTAAGAATGACAAGCTTCCTTTGGAAGAGCTGCCTCATGAATGCTGTTGTAGTCTTATTGAACTTGTGTAACAAATTGTTCTTCAGTTAGCTTTAATTATGAGTAATTTAAACAGATAAAAGGCAATCTTATGCTACTAAAAGCTGAACAGTCTTCAGGCTAAATTCTGCCTACCTGGTCTCTGAAGCAGAAAATCCTCTGTTGGGCTGTGGTTTTGGTGTTTTGTTTTCATTTTTTGTTTTTGGAGGGGTGTGTATTGGTGTTTTTATTGCAGTGCTCAGAGACAGTGACCTCGCCATACTTCCCCAATCAGATACTTTCTCACACAGTTAGGATCCCTCTGAGTGACCTCTTCAGACTGAAAGGTCCCTGTTCTCTCAGTCTCTGCTTGAATGTCGGACGCTCCAGTCTCTTATTATCACCTTACACTTTGTGTTGGTCAGACCTACTGACACTCAGATTTTACATATCTGGTCAGTTATTAACAGTGGTAGGAACACTTGTGTGTTAAATTTTTTTTCTATGATTTCAGTAGTCTGAATGGGGCAGCAGGTACAGCCCAATACGTATTTGAAGGGAAATACAGAATTGGAACTTTCTCTTCTGTCAGTCCAAAGCACTTAAAGGCAGTTCTACCTTGAATACACTGTATCCTTCTAGCACATTGATCTGCATTGCACTAGACCACATCAGTTATGCTGATTCTAGACTGCAGTTGTCTGCACAGAAATATTTTAAAGGGAGGGTAGGGGTGTACGGGGCAAGAAAGGACATGGCTTTAATGTGTTCATCCTGATATCTGACCTCAGTATAACTCTCACTGTTTAAAGATGTCTCTGTGTCTTATCAGAATCCTAACCAAGAAGTCAGATCAGTCAGGTCAGCTCTGATTTGTTTTTCTTGCAGATTTTATTCTTACCATTTTTTCCCTTTTTTCAGTCTGTACGTTCATTTCAGTTGTTTCTTCTGCATTACACTTCTTGTTTTTTCCACAATTTTACAATTTATGTGTTAAATCTAGAGGCTGTTTCCATGTAGGTAAGCTCTTCTTCATGTCTTTTGCCTTGATTCCCTCACTAGCATCCTGCTACATTCCCCTTCCCACTCCCCACCCTCACACCCGCTTCCCCACCCCCGACCTTTTCTTTCTGCTTCTGGCATTACTACAAATCTCTGCTACTAAGCATTAAAGATCTTCTGACCTACCTTTTTTCTCTCCAAAATTGTTTGTGTATTTATACAGGAGTACTCAGTTATCTGTCTTATTTTATTTTCTATTTTTTTTTCTTTGCTTTCTTCAGGGTCGGAAGAGTATCAGGATCAACAGGTACACCTTTATCTTCCATCTGCCTCACGTGCCCCTCTCTGTTACCAATAAAGCTGAAGATGTCGTCTGTGTACATGCTAGCTCTACACTTTGAAATCCTGAAGTAGGAACTTCTGTTGTTGAGATCTTTTTCTCAATATTGATATCGTTGCAAGTGTCTGTAGTGTTTTTCTTTTGCAGCAACTAAAAATTAAAGTTCAGTGGAGAGTTCTGAAGGTGTTAAGGGGATTATCCTTGGAGCTCTTTATATGTCCTGGGCTTGACTTATCTCATTTACACTATCTTAACTGACAATAACACTGACAGTGTGAAAAAAGAATCAGGCCAGAAGACGTTAATTTATATTTTCAGCTTCAGAGCAAAACACAAATGTGCTCTTCCAGGCAAATGTTAATAAGCTTTTGGTCTTCAAAAATGTAAATAATTTATTGAAGTTCCACTGTATTTGCCATGTTTCAGAAGAGTAAACTTTAACAACTCTGCAAAATAAAATAATTCAAAAGCAGTGAAAATGGATGCAGCAGTGAATAAAACATGCATTTTGACCATAAAATGTTATTTGAAATGGATAATGGTGGTAAGTGTAATTATTAAATGTAAATCAAAACATGAAAAATACTTTCCACTTCAAATTTATTTTTAAAAGGCAGTTTCAAGTAATAGACTTTGCATACCTCTAACTTGCTGCTAAATCATGATTTCAGTTGCCAGTAGTATTAAGAGATATAATGGTTGTCAGAATTATTATTTCTGGTGAAATGTCCTTGAACTAAGCAACTCTCTACAGTTACCATCTGAAATTGTATGAGTCTTTGTGACATTTCAGTGTTTAAGTTGTTGTTATTATGCTGTTTATTCTCTAAGTGTAATCCCTTTCTCATTTAAAAGGCAAAAAAAATAGTGGAGGAAACCAATCTCATTTGACTAATGTATAAGTAAAATCTGAAATCTGACTTGTACCTGCTCTTATGTGCCAAGCCAAGTAAGGGTGATGGGTCGCTCTAGGCTATTTTTTCAACTCTCTCTAAAATGAAATTGAGTGGACCAAAAGTTACAGCATTAAACCTTTCTCAAGTTTGGATTTTGGCTTTTGTTACTATTATATCCAGAACAGTTGGTGTATTATGCATAAGTAACTGCTCATTTCAGACCTGTTATACAGCATTGACACTTTATTAATGTGAACTCATATGCTGTTTTATTATGAAGATTTTAAACACCTCTTTCTAGCATCATGTTTATGCAATATAGATATGGTGGTGTAGAGTGCAATTGCTAATTTTTCATCTCTTTTCAACAGAATTATTTGGCCTTTCTAACGTTCCCATGTCCATCAAATAGGCTTTCTAATACTAGTAATCTGTGATACTCATTTTATGGTGTATGGTACCTTAGTACAGAAGCACAGGGGTGTGAAGTGCCAAATTCTTAAAGGAATCCTGGAGTCTGAATGTGAAAGGACCTGACTTTTAGCTCACTTGGAAAAACTGGCTTATAGTCTGGGTATAGACTGTGGGTTCTGCTTTACAACCATTTAAGTTAAAACTCTCACATTTTATCTCTGTGTAATAAGACCCATAGGATTTTATGTGCTGGACACTTCTCCATTTTATTACTCATATCTGCTAATCCTCACAGAGGAAGCAGAGAGGGGATAGTTGGCAGCATAAGAAACAAGTAGCTTAACTGTGTGTTGCTAGAAGTCCTGCTGTTTCACTTTGCCTCCTGTAGATGTTACTAACGCCTGGGGTATATTATAGTTTCACAAATTTGTGCTAGGCATTTCTGAAGAAATATAATAAAATTTTCAGTGTGTAAAAAATACCTTAGACCTAATTGAAGCTTACGGATTATAAATGCACAAACTAGGAAAAACCTTCCATTATATCAAAATATTCCAGCTCTTCAAAATTGTGGCTTTGGTTTAGTCTGCTTGCTCTTTGGTAATGTCCTCTGGCAGGATGCCAGTCCAGCAAATATCTGTCTTATGAACCGTCATTTGCCTGAGAGAGGCTGATCCAAACTTAAATTATACACTCAGGTTTTAAACTTGATCCTGGTTTTACTTTTGGGATTGCAAAATTTTCATTCTAATTGGGAAGAGATTTTCTCTAAAAATTACTGCTTAATTTAAAATGTTTGTAGAATACTCTTGTTAGAAAATAGCATTTTCTAAAGGTTGTAGGTTGAATTTACATTTGGTTTTTGCAGTCAGATATCGTTAAAGTATTCAGAGCGAGAGCTTCAAATAGAAATAAACCTTCTCATTCATGATTCTTCAGTAACAAGTCTGATGTGCTAGTCAGCCTGGTTTTTTACTTGGATTTATTCCACTTGATGCAACTAGTTTAATGTAAATGTGAATAATATCGATTATACCTGTAAACATGTCCAGGAAAGAAAATGGGTTTGTTCAGCAAGAATTACCTTCCATGAAACTATGCTGAAGGGGGTTAACTGTATTTTAGCTGAGAACTAATTCTAATTATTTTCTATGTGTTTTTTTTTTTCCAAAAACATACTTTTTATTTCAAGGAATAAGGGCTTGCATGCAGGTTTTGGGGGAAATATCTGTATTTCTAAACTTATTTAGTTTTTTTGTGAATCAATACATTTTACAGGGTTTTCTTACTTTCAACACTGATTCCTTTTAGTAACTTTTGAGAAGAATGAAGCATTATTTTGCGAATGGAATGTCAAGAGGTATTTCATCTTAAGTCTGACTACCATAACATAGCTTTGATCCTAATGTACTACTGTAAGTGTAATTTTATTCCTAAACAGAGCTGAGTTTAACTGTGATTAAGGTTACTAACATATTCTTCTCAAGTGTAGTGAATATAACGCAGTATATAATTTAGTTTAAAATGACAATTTAATAAGGGTGTTTTCTGATAGACTGAACATTTGGTCCCTGTGTAGTTTATGATTACAAATTTTATCTATTGCTATCCTGCCAATAAAAAAAATAAGTGTTATGTATGTATGATTTTAAACCAGGAACCATATTTAAGGTGCATATTGGCTCAGAGAATCTCTGGAGGCCTAACACAAAACATTGCTGTGACAGTATTTCTCCTTTTATTCTAGAAGGGTAAAGCCATGCCATGTAGTATGTGTCTGCATTTTGGATGTGTAAATTATTTTAATTCTGTGATGTAGAAGTACGTCATGTGATTCTCTAGTGTTTGCTTCCCTCTTGGATAGCAGTTTGCTACTTCTGTAATAGTTATCAGTCAATACCAAGAACAGTGCTTTGAGACTTGGGTAAACAATGGTTTCATATTTTGCACAGGCTCATAATAATTACTTATGTCCTCAAGTAGCATTGCAGTCAGCCTGTGAATTTATGTCCTATATATCGTTGCATCATTTACTGAAGTAAAAAGAAACCGATACCAACATAAAGTGTAGGCTTCTATAGGTGTGTAATCAGTACTGTGGATCTCTGGAGGTATGAAGTACCGGTGTCGCTGAATAGCCAGCTGCCCACAGCTTCTGATGGCCTGCGTGTCCTTCAGCATGGGACTGTAGCTTAATGAAATAGATGTGTCTGAAATACAAACCACAACAGTGACTGGGTGTTAACGCATTTTAAAGAGACCTAATTCCTTATTTTAGGGCTTTTGTTTTCCGCTTTCTGAATAGTTTACAAAATAGCTTGCAAGGGAGGATTCTCTGTATGCAGTGTGGGGTGAGCAGCCAGAAGGGATATTTTTAAAAATACCTCTGCTCATCCAGTGCCCTTCTTTAAAATATTTTAGAAAAGGTGGCAACCTTATTGCATTTTTTTGTCACGCACATCTCAAGTCACTCGTACATTATTCTCTTTTTGTTTTTTGCTCTAGCATTTTTCCTGTTTCCCCATCTGCAAACGTTTACTGAAACAGGCATAACTGATCAAAGATGTTTGGGATTCAGTTGCTTCTGTGTATTAGCACCTTCCTGTCTTCTTGTGGATGCAGAATTAATTGTGTCCTTATCTTACAATAATGGGATAATTGAGTCCCTGTTGATGCTTAGTTCAAAGACTGGAAGAAATCTAATAGGCTTTCTTTTTCTTTCTATTTTCTTTCCTCTCTTCTATGAATTCTTATAACGAATTAAGGGTTCAGGTCACGTCTTTGAAAATAAGTCTTATCCACAGAACAAACACAACACGATGCTAGCCTGCAAGCCCCTCCATGGTACCTTGCCAGCATGTAATAACCAAGGGGGAGGAGTCCTGGCCCCATTTTTGGTTATTTTGGATTCAGTAGGGGCTCAGTTCCTTTCATTGACTAGTTTGCCAGTTAAGCCCTGATACCAGAGTGTTAAATGGATGAAAATTACCTACAAAGGTCTAGTTGCTTTGCATCAGCACCCATAGTGCTGGCTGTAGTCTTCAAGATCTTATAGGTTGGATCTGTCATTCCCTTAATGACAGTTTTGTGATAACAAAGTATCGGAAGAATGAAATAGCTCAAATTATTTCATACAAGCACTCTGGCTAATCATGTATTTCACAATGTATTAAACATTCATTGCTTCAATTTCATTTACTGGTGTATTTTACTTAGTTAACAAGCATCCTGCTGAACTTCCCTGCCCTCCCCACCACAACCCTTACCGGGACATATTGAACCATGTAAGAAAAGAGGAAGCCTTTTCTTTTGTGGAAGTGAGATGGAGGTACAATTGGATAGTGCCTTTTAAAAGCCAGATTTATATAGGTATCTGTCAGAATTATAAATATATCTATTTATATTTTGGGGAGTGGACATTAATCAAGCTCATATTAGACAAAACCAGTTTGAGACAAGAATACTTAAAGATCCAAGGCTATTCTATCGGGGCCCGCCCCCCCCATACCCCTGCCCCCCCCATACCCCTGCCCCCCTGATGGTTGCGTTGAGTGCAACAGAAATGTGACCAAACAACTCAGTTCTGTGTGGGTTTGGAAGAATCTGAAATAAGTAATATTTCCTTTGTTTATCAAAGTCTGGAGCTTGATTTATTTGGGACTATTTCTATCCATGTAACTAAACAATTATTCAGGGAAAGATAAGTAACTCCTTCAGGCATCAAGTTCACATTTTAAATAATTTTTTTTTCTTAACTTAACTGCCTACGAGAAAGTGTGAGGCACTTCTTAATTCTGACTTTAGAATATATTGGGATAGTGTTATGAACTTTAATGAATAATGATATCAAGCTAATAGAAATCACAACTAAGTTTTCATATGGACAGGATAAATGATGCCTCTTGATTCCTGGCATTTTAGAAGAAGGTTACACAAGCTTCATCTTGGTGAATTTCAAAGTATTAATTCTGCCTAGGATTTGGTATGTTTATAAAAGCATGGAGCAAAATTTAGCTTCAAGACCCATTTTCCTTTTTAAAGATGTAGCTCTGAGGCTGCAAAATGAGCAGTACAGTAATTGTTCCTTTTTTTTCAGACATGGAGCATTTTATACTTTACCGTACCAAAACCTGAATCATTCTCTTCTGAAAAAGTGATAGCCATTTCACTTAACTTTTCCAGTATTAGCCTTCCTCATGCTTTCAAATAAAGCCAGCTGAACTTGACTTTTGAAACATATATTTAAACATGTTGATTCTTCATATTTTTGAACCAAAGGAAAAGAAAGATACTGGAATGATTAGCAACACAGTATTTTTTAAAAATTCCTGATATAGGGATACTTCCAAAATAGTATTCTTGAGTTGTCATGGAGGAAGCATTGGTCAGGAACAATAGGCTTTAGATAATAGGTTTGATCTCAGAACCTCTGTAGTTTTTTGTACAAAGTATGTCTGTGTTTGATTTATGATTGTTTCCTTCCTCAGTAAAATCTCTTTGGAGGCTCTTTGGATCATTTAAGCTTTTGGGTTCACTCCAAATAATAGGTTTAAGGTAGCTGGGGGGTGAAAGTTGTTCTGGTGCTTAAGCACACATGAAACAGCCAGTGGAGACCATGCTTTTTACCAGGTGTTAAATTCCAGTTTAACGTTTTTCACCACCATGAGGGAGGATGCAAGAGGCCATTTCTATTCTGAATTGAAATACTGAGGATCTAGAGGAATCAAGATGCCTGTTTGTCTCCTATTTGCTGTTACTTAACATGTTGCTGTCCTTGGCAAAAAAAATAAAAAGAGTCATGATACGTCCATCTCTTGTAAGCCAGTACAGGATGTGTTTTGATCTCTCACAACCTGTTCACAATTTTCCAGTCAGCAGTATATGCCAGTCTGAGCTTTCCCCTATACAAATAAAATACCCAAAACTGTTTAGAGATTGTGAATTCTATCTCAGAGTAAATGTGCTGCAGAGGTAAAAACAGTCCGTCTTTTGACTCAGTCACATAGTGTGGGTTTCAAACCATGAAGACGAAGGTTCTGTTGTTCAAAAGCTCTGCAAGACTGCTGGGGTGCTGGTGAGGAAGTACAGGCTGAAGTGCAGAGAACACCCCTTTCTTTTGTCCTCTTTACAGACTTGGCAAAATCTCAGGAGTGTGTCAGTCCTCAGAGGCTGAGCCCTTTCCATTTTTATGGGTAGAAGGATTTCAAGGAGGTGACTAAGGGTATGAATAGAACCAAGCATATTTCTGGTCTAGGATGCTTTGAACCTTCACAATCTTTGTTTGTCTAAATAGCTATGGCCACACAAAATACTCTTGTAATAGCATTTGACCAAAGTTTTACCTTTTCTTTCAGAGGCATACCTGTGTATTGTAATCCAGGTACTAACTGCCCTCACACTTGGTTACTGCCATTCATTATATTCAGGAAAGACATCATAATGTGTGGGGAAAAAACATAGTGGTTACAAAGTTAGATATCCTGATACAACATAGGTTGGTGGAATTATAAAACTGCAAGTTGTAATTTTGCCCTGGCTTCTTATTGAGTATAGTGGGCAGCTCAAGGTGGTGGTGTTAAAGTTAAAGCTGATTGGGGAAAAAATGTCCCCACTATAAAAAAAGGATGTGGACAGGCTGGAAGGGGTCCAGAGAAGGGCCACCAAGATGATCACAGGACTGGGAAGCTGCCATACGAGGACAGGCTGGGAGAGCTGAGTTTGTTCAGCCTTGAGAAAAGGAGGCTCAGAGGGGATCTCATCACCAGGTACCAGTACTTGAGGGGCAGCTACAAAGAAGATGGAGACTCCCTTTTTACAAGGAGTCCCATGGAGAGGACAAGGGGGAATGGACACAAGTTCCTCCTGGGGAGATTCCAATTGGACACGAGAGGGAAATTTTTCACAGTGAGGACAGTCACCATTGGAATAATCTCCCCAGGGCAGGGGTTGATTCGGCCACGTTGGACACTTTCAAGAGTCGTCTGGACAGGGTGCTAGGCCATCTTGTCTAGACTGTGCTCTGCCTAGAGAGGTTGGACTAGATGGTCCCTGAGGTCCCTTCCAACCTGGGATTCTGTGAATTACATGCAAAATTTGTTTTTTGAAGAATCTAGTTTTCCCCTGAAAAGTAATTTCAATTGACAGTTTTCAACTAGCTGCATACAGTGACAAGCAGTGGCATACACGCCAACTAGCTGAGCAGCTCATTCCTTGAGACATGGAAATTACCTGACTTGCAGGAGATGGGGAGGGGAAGGCACAGTACAGAATTTCCTTATGGGGTAGACTGGCTAACAACAAAGATGTGTAAGCTGAGGATTATGCTAAAAATTAAAAACAATTTTAAAAATTATCAAGGCAAACAAACAAACAAACAAAATTACAGATCTTCCACTGCTTCTGTTCAAACCTTACACTCTCAGCCTCCTTCACCTCTTTCAGCGGCTTCCCATATCGCTGATTATCTGAGGGTATGTATTACTGGAACACTTATTTCTGACTTCTGGTATTTTTAGTATTACTTTTGACCAGTGTATTTTTACTTTCATATGTCTGCCGTTGCCAAAAGTAAATACTTAATACCTGTCTCAAATCAGATCTTTCTTAGTTACTGTTTAACAATTTTATATCAACTACCAGCCAGAAGAATTATACATCTCACTGCTCCCACACCCAGCACAATTAAAGCAAGCCACTTACTTCCATCTACAAAAAAAAAAAAAAATCTTTTTTATAATTTCAAAAACTGCGTGTAGGCTGTTAGATGCCATGGAGTTAATGACAGTCTGTTACAAGACTGCAGATATCTTAGAATTTACTTTTATCAGGGCCTCATATTGATGGACTTATCTCTCTGAAATGTTCAACCTCTTCTCCTTCTTAGTGTTTTTATAGGCTTTCCCAATAAACATGTTTACAGTGCAAGCTGATGTCTACACTGCAAAATTACAAAACAATGATAAGAGATAACTGCAGGGAGTGATTTATCTAATCTATAAAATAAAGAATGACCATATGCTTCATGCAGGGT
Source organism: Phalacrocorax carbo (assembly GCF_963921805.1). NCBI lineage: Eukaryota > Metazoa > Chordata > Aves > Suliformes > Phalacrocoracidae > Phalacrocorax > Phalacrocorax carbo. The sequence goes on along the minus strand of NC_087523.1, from coordinate 13,825,165 downwards.
CAGAGACAATGCTTGGCAAGTAACTTTGCCTTGCAATCAATTCCACAAGAGGTTTCCTAGGATTTCTTATTACAAAGATGTAAATCACATCCTCAGCTTTCTCTTACCCTGAATAGTTACTGCTCCTTCATGTATCTACAATTTGCCTTCCATAACCACAGCATACTTCCATCAATCAGTGATAATGGCCCCACTGGGAAGTGGTTGTAATCTGGGGGAGATGCATGACTGGTGTGCAACAAAGAGGACAAACATGTCAGCTTAGGCTGTTTTCATATTCCTAAAAATTTAAACAGCAGACTACCAGTCCTGTCTGATTTCCTTTTAGTTATACACTTTCTTCCTATCAATGGTTTTGGTTGTCCTCCACAGCACATCAACTTATCACTTCAAAAAGCAAGTTGACTGCTGGCTTTCCACACTGTCCCTTTCCTCTTGCCCATAAATCATTGTGGTGTGGTAGGTGATTAAGGCTGCAGCAGCTACAAACTCATTCAGTTAAATTCAATGTTTATTGTTAAAATAGTAATCTACTATTTTTTGACTTTTAAAAAAAATTCTATCATGTCTTTGTTTTCAAAATAAAATGCATAATCACTTCTTTCTTGTTCAGTAACTTTGCAGGGGTAAAATAAAGATGGTTAAAAATAATTTAAAATTTAGAGAATTTGTAAGTTTTTATATTTTCTTCTGAAAATAAATATTCTTTATGATTAATTCATATGATAAATCCAATGAAAAAAAAAGCAGTAATAAAAAAGAGAAAATAACATGTTTGTATAGCAATGAAACTGGGAGGGGGGGAAGTGGTTTCCTGGGTTAGAGTGAATCTTACACCTACTAAACCCTACCACCCCACACCAAAAAAAATCTTGTATAGGAACAGAGAGTCTAGTTTCAAGTAGTTTTTCTACAACTACTTTTCTATTTTTATGTGAGCACTTGTTCTGGATTTACCTTCTGATAAATCATGTCTCCCTATACTCTACATAGTGAAGGGTAGAGCCATGAATGGGGCACAGCTCTTCTCAGGTGGAAGGCAGCAAAGAAAGAGCCCATACTTTTTCATCCTGGAAATACAGCTTTAAACAAGGTTCTTGACATGCTAAGTGTTGATCTGAACAAAATAAAAATGAAATTATTTTTAAATGCTGATAGTTAAATATGCATTGCATCGGTGCCTAAATAAGCTATAGTTATTTCTATTTATGCAAGCTGTCTTTTGCTGAGGTGCAAATTGTCATGTGGGTGAGCTCATGCAATATTGTTTTTCAGATGGAACTGACACTATTGTTATGAGGAACACACTCTTGCTTTCTAGTGCCTCCTGCCTCTTTGCTGTCTCCTGTCTCTTAAGCCGTTTAATGCTTTTAAAGAGTTTCTCTGTAACACTGCCAAAGGCAGTGCCTGCATGGATTGTCTGCGTTGTAATTGCCAGTCACAGAAAGCTGAAGCTGTTTGGGCTACTGTTCTCTGGCACTTAACGTTTTAATTTCATTTTTTAACTGCTTCATTGAATGTGTGAATAGTAATGACACAAATGAAATTCTAAATACTGGAGTGGTTTTGTGGCCTATCACTTTTTTTGGTAGTGATGGTCTGGATTCCACTTAGTCAGTGTCTCATTGGAGTGGAACAATGTACGCGTTCTGTGATAACAAAAGACTGAGGAATTTTATGGTTCAGGGGGCAGAAAAAACTTGCAAATTTTCTGGGTTTGTCTCAGTTCTCAAGATCTTATTTCATAAGACCATGTAAAATATGCAGGTTGGGTGGGGTCTGATTTTGGCATATCTCTGAAAGTATATTACCCTGCAGTCATGAGAATTCTCTTAATTTGTTGGAGTAAATATATGAGCTTTTTGGAAATGGTTTGCTTTGTAACCCTTCTGTAAAGACGTCTATTCCCCCATTCCCATCTCTTTAAAATTTTTTGGCTGATCCCCTTTTTATTAAATAATCTGCCATCTTTGCATACATTTATATAGTGAATACATATTTTAGTATCATATAAATGCTTTTAAAGCATTTTAACGGCCACAGAATTTTGCGTTTTGCACCATTCAAGTTTTCTGCTGAAAGCTGAGCCTTCTTGTAATTGAAAGCTTGTACATTCAGGCTGGGAAGTAAGGGGCAGCTACTAGATATATTGTTTTCTTGTTCAGTTTTTTGTACAGAAGCTAAATTGCTTAAACAACATGAGTTGACTGCACTTTTGGCAGCTGCAGTAGACAGTGTTTTTACTCTTATTTGACTAATACCTTCTTCCATTGTATTAGTAAATATGTGTAACTATATATTTAGTTCCAGATTTTGGTTCATGTGTAGACAATTAGTGGTGATTTATATGTAGAGACAGGTGCTGGTTAATTCAAGATACATGTGTTTCAGAGAAATAACATTGTTTCTATTAAATACACTTATTTCAATCTGTAGTTGGCTCTTCTGGATTGATGTTGCTATTTACGTGAAAGCATTGGTATAGCATTCACATTCCTTATTGTAAATAAAGAATTCTTGTGCCATGCAAATTCCTCTTTAATTTACATCAGGCTTGACCAGCTATTTAAAAGCAGGAAGAGCAGCCTGCCCCAGCTCAGTGGCTGTCTGCAGGATTAGGTCAGTGAACTTCATGAAGGTTAAATGTGGATTTCGTTTTCATGTGAATTCTGTGCAGTCTGTGAGTATTGGCATGTGACAGTCACCATGAAGTAGTAAACCAGTAAAAATTTGTTACATAGGTTTATTCACTTATGATTAGTATAATAGATCAGGCAGGATGTATTTTTAAAGAATTAAAGCAGCTGTACAAGGTTAACTGGATTATTTTAATAACTGAGTGATTTCTGTCTCCACAGTCTAGTCTGCTAAAAATGTTTATCTAAAATGTTCCTTCTGTTGTCAATATTTAGTTGTGCAAAGATTGATGAAAACCAGAATGGTTTGATGTAATAGATGTCTATCAAAAATAGACTTCAGGAAAAATGCATGCATCAGTAACATTTAATTTTACCAGGAGCAGAAGACCTATTTTTCATGCAGTATGAATGAAATTAATCTTCATATCTAAATGAAGAATCCTCTGCCATAAGAAAAAAATGGAAGCATAAATGAGTGTGTCGTTCTCTGTGCATTACTTTGCAACTAAGTACTATGTAATTCTAAGCTTAAAGCTTGGACCTTTTTAATTCTGTGATGAAATTTTTATCAGATTGAAAGAAAAGGAAATTCCAGCACCACAGATATAAATATATTGCACATCAGTTCATCGATGAGAAAGGCAATAGTTCATTCTGAAAGCCATTTTCCAATTGCATATATATGAAATTCATTGCAGGGAAATTAAATTGTAGAAGCCGTGTTTGAGAGTAGATTATTGTCATAGTTCCTCTGTAGTGTATTTGTTGGAAGAGCTGAAGGCCGAGTTTGAATACAGGTCATCAGGGAGAGGAAGAATGGCGCCTTCTTTGGTATTGAGTATCCTGCAGTTTGGATACTCATGAAATGATGTATGTGACCAGAGTTTAGCTGTTATTTTGGAAGATTTGTTCTACTGTTCTTAGCAAGCAAACTGCAGATCTCCATCATCATTAGGTGTTGATTGCTCTGTTATATCCTGTGAAACGTGATGATGACACCAGAGCCCTTTTCTAGAGGCCACAGTAAAATAAACAACCATAAATTATTTACCAGGTGGAGGATTAATGTATGTTGGGAGCAATGCAAAAATGAGTAATATTATCTGTATGCAGTGTCAAGTACAGAAGTCTATGTTCCTTGTCTCTTAAATTGTCGTGAACGTATAAGTTCCTGTTTATTCACTTTGGTAATAAGGATCTTTAACAGAATGTTTGGGACTTAAATATTGTACGGTTCTGTATCAGAATGGAGAATTTTCGTTGGCAGAAAGAAACTATTGCCTTCCAGATTTTAGAGACCTAATTACTGGGATACTAATACTGTTCCTCTTTTGTGTCTTAATTTCTTTCATTCACTCTTTAAATAGTTAAATATCTGTTGTGCTAAAGAGCAGCAGAGAATCGCTGGTTTTACAGCTCAGTGGTTATAGTATTCAAGTGGGCTATGGAAAAACCTCTGTTTGTCTCTGCTGCAATTAATATTTATTCATATAAAGTCAAATCAGTCCAGTAGAAGAGATTGAAAGGGACTATTCCCGAAGCAGCCAATGGCTTATGGAGTGAAAGCTGCCTGGCAAATGCAAGGCTAAGCAGGGCTGGGCTTTGAAAGTGGCCTTTCTAGTCTTTAGGTGAGCCCTTTGATCAATAGTTTAGTGATTATTGGAGGGCTACTGCCTCTCTACTTTTGATGACCACCTGTAAAGATCAGAAATGTTTCTCAGTGGAGATGTTAACAAAGATATTCTGTTCATAAGAAGCAATTAACTTCTGGCACGTTAGTGCTTTCCAGTTACTAACATTACATTAAAAAAAAATCCAACTTTTTTTTTCGCTTGAAAGCAATGAAGTTTTATAAGGCTTCCTGGGAAGACACCAAACTGATGCATGATGAATAGTTGAAACGGGGAAGATGCGAGTGCTTATTGAATTTATTCAGGGAGATGCACAAAATCTTCACTGGGATTGTTCTGTTAAGTATGATATACTTGAGAATTGTGTCAAAGAACATGAAACTCAGTGTTATTTCATCCTAAGGGGGCAGCTGAAAAACTGCAAAGTCACAATCCAGCTCTGCAATATCCTTTTTCTGAAGATAAGTGTTATGAACATTTCCTTTTGATGAGAGAGAAGATTATATTTAGCATAAGTGATTATTGTGCCTAAAACAATCGTTAGTGCTGACAATACTGTCAATCTGGTGCATGAATCATCAGAGCATTAAACACATTTAAAACTCCACCAAAACCAAACCTACTAAGACTGCCCAGTGATGGATTAATTGTCATTCTGTAACCATAGCAAAGCTGTGAAATTATCTCCCTTTTTATCAAAGTAGCAATCGTAGCCCCTCTTTCTTTTAATTTGTCTTATATTTTCTGCCACACTGTTGCAGATATTAATAAATATAATTATAAAACTATAAAAAGATACGTGTAAATTAAATATATAAATGTGCCAAGGGTTGCAATCTGACACAGTAATCATTCATTTAATAATTTACACTTTGGCAGTTATGAAATTCACAAATAGTCAGGAATGGCAACGCTAAAACATGCCAGAAAAAATGATGCTGGTGTTATCAGGTGTTTGAAGTTCTGATTGTCAGCTCCAGGGGAGAAATAGTTCTTGTAGCTGAGGAAGACCAGATGAATAGCAAATCAATATATTTTGGAAATTATCTTTGTAACCTTTAAATGAAGTAATAAAATGTACTTATGGGGAGAATGATGAGTCTCAGATCAAGTGCCTGGCAATTGAATAAGTATGAAAATTAATATACTTTGAATACAGATTAGTTCAGGTTTTGTAGCTGAATTTTTGTCAAACCTTGAATTCCAGTGAATATAGGGTATACATGTGTGACACAAATCTTAAGGTTCCTTCAATTTGAGAAGTACATCTTGACATTGAAACCCTCAAAAAGTTGAGGCTCTTCTTCACTTCAGTTTTCCACTTTACTTGAATGATGTATATGACACTTTGTTGTTGTTGTTGCATATATTTTCTTGATGAATACCCAGAACATTAAGAATTTGCAGATTCCCTACTGTATTGTTACAGACAACCTTGTTTATTTCAGAACTTTTTACAGCAATATGAATGAAGATACTAAGAAGATGTTACATGCAACATTGCCTGCAGGAGAGTCCAGAACTGCATCTGTAAGTTGTGTTTCTTTCTAAATGGTCAAATTAAAATGATGTACCTAAATGTTACACAGACATGATAAAAATTTTGATGTGGAGGTTTTCTGTTGGCACGAAGTCTATTAACAGTGCTAGAGACATGCCTTCACTTGTGTTATAGCTTGTGCTAAACAAGGCATTAGAATTAGCAGATGATAGCCTTAAAAAAAGCATGAGTATCAAAAGATGGAAATTTTATAACAGCTTTGGAAAATGGCTTCTTTGTTGTTTCAATGTCCCTTGCAACTCTCATCTTTGACTGGTTCTGTGTTGATTTAGGAGTGGTGTCATCTACAGAATGTTCAGCTCTACCCTTGGGAGGTGCATTATTTTTCATGGTTTCTGGATGCTGGTCTTGGTGCTGTGTTTTGAGATTAATAAAATAAATTTTAAATGTGTGGCTACATTTGGGACTAACATGGTTCTGGCGAGGGTTACACAAACTCATTTTTCTTGTTTCCTAGATGCTGGACTTCATACTACAAACCTAATAATTGCCCCAAGACTTGTGGTGCATTATGAAAGTTCACCTATATATTTGCAAAACTCTTTATAAGACCGGAGACCCAGAAGAGGAAATATATTGTTTAACCTAGAGCATAAGTATCTCTTTTTGGAATGGTGAAATATTCTGCCAGGTCTACTACAACACTTTCACCCAAGTACTGTTATTGCAAAGAGGCTAGTCTCCAAGGGTTGGCTTTGATTAGTGTGCACATACACTCAATAAGATGTGTGATTCCTCAGAATTAAATTCCAGGAAGAGAAAGGGGGGGGGGGGGGGGGGGGGGGGGGGGCAGTGGAGGGAAGAGAGAAAAGTTTAAACTGTTCATACTTTGTTCAAGTTTGATAATTACCTTCTAGCATTAATTTCACCTAATCCATGTAGCTATTGATTTGTCAATAATTTGTGCTCCATCACATAATTAGCCATGCTTACCATCTATTTCTTCACTTCTGAATTATATTTCCCAAGGCTTTTTGTACTAAAATATTGCTGATTGCATATAAATTAGAATAATTAATAGCTTTATCAGTAGATGGCACTATAAGGTGTTATCTTAATTTATATGATTTCCACTGCAGAGCTGAATTCTGTCCAGCTTTCAGAATGGAAAATATGTTGTTACTGCACCTTAAACACTCTTAAAGGGACATGTGTTGATAGAAATACTTTTCATAGCTAGTTTAACTATTTTTTACTTATGCTTACAGAAGACAGAGCTCTGACTATTTCATTTAGAGGCACAACAGGTGCTTTTTGGTGAAGGTGGGGAATAATGGTTTTTGTTTTTAGAATAGGCAATTTACCTTTGTAATGAATTGTTCCTGGTATTGATTTTAAGGATTTATCCACATGAATGGAGCAACTGGGGTTGGACTAGATGACCTCTAACGGTCACTTTCAACCTAAACCATTCTGATTCTGATTCTAACTGCATGAAGAATCTAGAATTTAAATAGTTGTGACTGTTAGAATTAATTCTTCAATGGCAATATTATAAAAGTTGTATTTTCTCTTTCCATTGATTAGTAATACAGTAGTTAACCATTAAAAAGTGAATGGATTACAACAGACATTCTTGCTAGTATTTCATAATCAGTCAGTTGTCATTATGATGCGAAAAGTTAGTGTGAAATATCAGATGTCTTGTGGAAAACATCTTGTGATGGTAAGAGCATCTTTTGTGAAGTTATTTGGGTGAGAATTAGTAACTGGACGAGAGTGTGAACTTGACCATGTGTAGTAATTGGTAGTTTGATCAATTATACCATGAAGGTCAAGTTATTCATATGAATATTGATGGAATGAAGGGATTTGTAGTCTAATCTCTTGCAACCTAGACAATCTAGAATGAATTTATGGGAGAAATAAGAGATTAATACAATAGTATTTTTAAAAGTTCCAGAGGCATGTTTTGAAAGTTGAATGAAATGACTTTACTAACCATTTACTAATCAATTCAAACTTTTCAATACGGGACTCTCTTATGGCTCACAATTGCCTTTTTGTGGAACATAAATGTTCAAAATCATTACAATGTATTAAGACTCACCTTGATTAACTTAACAGATGATAAATAGGACTGCTTTCTTGAAAAGTTTTGTATATTTTATCATTACATGATGATAATACAGGGCTTAGTCATAATTTTTACCTGTACTTTCTCAAGTTTCCATAAGTTGCCTTTTCCCCCAGGTCATGTTGTCCTTTGTGCTAAAAAAAATTGAGAGAAATTTCAGTTTCCAGCAAAATATTTTAGAAAAAACTATTTTGTTCTGTACTGTGCTTTCAAAATATTAATACCACAGCTTCAGCAATCAAATCCCTGTGAATGTCACTGCCATAAATAACCATACCATATCTTCTGGTAGTTCTTCTACATTTTCAGAAGACATCAAAACCCCCAAATTTGAAAGATAACAGACTGCCAGCAGAATTTAAGAGAAAAAATGCACAGAAAAACTATTAAGAAATCTCAATGTACATCACGTTTTCTTTTCCAGATAACAACTTATTTTACCTCAGACCTGAAAGAAGGAAAATTTCAGGCCCTCCTGATTTTAGGAGCCATAACCTTGAAAGTGATGGTGTTTTTGTCAATATTTAAAGGGAGACTGGAACAAACCCTACATATTAAGTAAGGAATCAGAATTTGCAGGAGTTTATTTTCTTGCCAAATATAACTAAGGATAACAAAGGAACATATAGAACTTCTGCAGTATCCTAAATCATATAATTAGCTGACATTAGAAGTTTGCTTTGATAGAGACTCTAGGGAACATTTGTCTCCTGGGATGACTTACAGTAAATTATGCCAATATTACCTTGTCCTAATAAGATGATTAAATATTTAAGCTTTTGTGTTTGCTCTAAGTTTGGATCTGCCTGTTATTAGACTTTCAAGTTGCGTTCCATGCTCCCCCTCCTTATGCCTTAATGTGAGCCATTAAATTGTGAATACAGGAACGTGGCTTTCCTCAGTCCTGAAAAGATTTAGGGAAATGGTTAATTTTATGCATAAGTGTAAAATTATTCTTTTTCAATAGGGCTGTTGCAATTAGACTCTATCGATGTCTTTTAAAAGATTAGGAATTCAGAAATGGGGGTCTGTCCCCCTTTTATTTCTCTTCAGGGTATGAATTCTCCAGTGATGGATTATTCTAGCACAGACCCAAATAAGGACTTCTGGAAGCTATTGCTCCTGCAATGTAAATAATGACAGTTCTCTGCTAATAAGATGATAATTTAAGGAAAATATGGATATATGGTAATTCTCACATTCTTGTTAGTAGTTTGGAAGACAATAAATATTAATTTTAAGTGTCTCTTTTCCTGATAAAATTAAGGAATTTGAAATTAACTTCTAAAGCTGGTTTTTATTTCTTTTAAATTTTCTGCCTGTGGACCTACCCTTCAAATCTGATGTTGCAGTTCATGCACAAAATAAATGTCACAGCAGATAGATTTTTAACCTATTTACATGTTCAGGTTTGGGGGGGGTGTTGGGGTTTGGTTGGTTTTGGGGTTTTTTGTGGGAGTGGGGTTTGGGGTGGATTTTTTGGTTTGGTTTGGGTTTTTGTTTTTGGTGGCTTTTTTTTGTTTGTTTGGTGACATTATTTGGTCCATGTAGCAATGTATAGTTTGGACTAGTAAAATATGAGTTCAAAAGCATCAATGTATTTTTCCCTCTTGCCATATAGAATTTGGCAAACATTATTTTATTACCTGCTTGCATGTGCCTGAAATCAGTGGTTCAGAAGAAACCACTGTACCCATCATCTGGACAAGTAACTGTTTATATGCTGAGACATTGTACTCAGAGTACATTATTGTTGCACATCAATGTAGATTGCACTCCTCAGAACACGAGTGATGTTACGAATATATAGTTTCCCTCTGTGGAGTTTTCACTTTTGGAAGATTATATTCTTCAATTCTGTTACCTTAGTAGTGCTTTGTTTATTTGCATAATGGGTTTACTGAAACAAGAGATGCAGCTACCTGACATGTAAGAGTACAAGGTGTTAAAGTTTGTTCTCAGATTTAGAATATTTTGTTTCATTTGTAGGAGGATGATTGTTGGTTTTGCACAAAAACCTCTTCTCTCCTCTGTTTACTTTGGCTTCTCTATGACCATATATCAGAACAAGTATTAATCATTTTACTTTTATTATTAGATGAGAGAGGTAGTAATTAATACCCAGACAATACACATGAATATGCTATAGTCGATTCTTTCATTAGTTTTATGGTTTTGCTTCCCATCAGTTTCAGTGTTCAGCCAGAACAACCCTTTCTGTTTGTTGTCCTTCATTAAACACGACCCTAGGTGTCCCTGTTTCTTCATTTCAGTAATGATTTCTGACAGAAAGTTGAACAACAGCCTGTGCTATAGGTGACTTGTAACATTTGGCCATCAGGGGAGAATCACAAGTGTCTTAAATGCAGAATAATGAAGTACTGATTGGATACCTGTTGATTTTCAGCTGAATCTGTGCTGATGCATGACTTGTTTTGGCTTCATTTTTTTAATGTACTCAACATTTTCCCACATGAGACTGTGAGCAAGGCTTGTAGGTATTTTCCTACATCTCTTCCAAAACTTGAGTTTGAGTAGTGTTAATTCAGCTTCTTCCCATTAGATTTTGTGCTGATAACTCTGTTTATGTCTTGATGTTTCACAAATATACATGGAGTTTTGCTGCCTTTGAGGTTCATAAGCTATGATCCACATGATCAGGGCTGCTATTCCATCAAGTCTGTTACCAGAACATTTCACTGGTTTTAGGAGTGTGTTTAGTACTTTCACAGGCAATTCCTCTTTAACTACCAAGGCATAATGTTGGAAGTGATCTCAAAGCAGAGAAATCTCTGAGGCATTAGGAGAAAGAATGTAGATTTTTGCAGCTTGTTATATATAAAGAAAGCACAAACAATATTCTATGATAAAAGCATCTGCAGTTAAAAAAAAAAACCATTAAAAAAACCGAAACAAAACCTAAAACAACCCACACACACCACAACAGAAAAAAAATACACACCACAGTTATTTTTGCAAACAAATATTTGAAAACTTAAAACTTAATTTTAACTTGGCCCTGCTTGGAGTTTCCTGCCCTCCTTATTAATTTTTCACTGAAATCTCTTTGGGGCGTTTTCTTTCTTTTACTCCCATATATTGACTTATTTTCTGACTAGTAAATATGTGAACAATCTGGCTCCTATTAGGCTGTGAAATACGTAAACTGAATGCCTGTTCTGTGAGACTGAATGTTTGACTGATACACTTCTTCATAAAAGGTTGGCACCACTCCTGGAACTGCTCAGTGATTTGATTGTACTCATTTGCAGGGTAAAGCACTATGAGACAGTATAAAATATGTCTCCTTGGAAATGAATTTGGTATTGACTGTTCAGTCTGTAGTCAGGCAAAACTCCTCTGAAACCTGTACCATATTTGCTCGTCTTCCATATATACAAATTGGATAACTGTTCTATAAATATCCTTTTCCTACTGGTACTTCATATTCTTACTGTATATTTTATTTGCCTTTTCTTTAATATAGCAATGTCTTGTTTTACACAATTATTCAAAATTAAGACAAAAAAAACCCCAAAAACCTACAAAATATTGTGATATTGTAACTTGGTTAATATAAGAACCCTCTAAAACTCAGTCTGTAGTTTTAGAAAGTGGGCATTCTTTATTCATAGAATCATTGAGGTTGGAAAAGATCTCTAGGATCATCAGGTCCAACCATCAATGCAGCACCACCATGTCTCCTAAAACATCTCCCAAAGTGCCACATCTACGCGTATTTTGAACACCTCCCGGGATGGTGACTCTACCACCTCTCTGGGCAGCCTCTTCCAATGCCTGACCACTCTCTCAGTAGACATTTTTCCTAATATCCAACTGAAACCTCCCCTGGTGCAGCTTGAAAACATTTCCTCTTGTCCTATCACTAGTGACTTGGGAGAAAAGGCCAACACCCACCTCACTACAACCTCCTTTCAGGTAGTTGTAGAAAGTGATAAGGTCTCCCCTCAGCCTCCTCTTCTCCAGGCTAAACAACCCCAGCTCCCTCAGCTGCTTCTCATAAGACCTTCTCTCCACACCCTTCACCAGCTTCATTGCCCTTCTCTGGACACCCTCCAGCACCTCAATGTCCTTCTTGTACTGAGGGGCCCAAAACTGAACACCGTATTTGAGGTGGGGCCTCACCAGTGCAGAGCACAGGGGCACGATCACTGCCCTGCTCCTGCTGGCCACACCATTCCTGACACAAGCCCGGGTGCTGTTGGCCTCCTTGGCCACCTGGGCACGCTGCTGCCTCATGCTCAGCCGGCTGTCAGCCAGCGCCCCCAGGGCCTTCTCCTCCAGGCAGCTCTCCAGCCACTCTGCCCCAGGCCTGTAGCGTTGCCTGGGGTTGTTGTGACCCAAGTGCAGGACCCGGCACTTGGCCTTGTTACACCTCATACAATTGGCCTCGGCTCATTGATCCAGCCTGTCCAGGTCCCTCTTTAGAGCCTTCCTGCCCCTGAGCAGATCAACATTCCCACCTGACTTGGTGTCATCTGCAAACTTACTGAGGGTGCGCTCGATCCCCTCCTCCAGGCTGTTGATAAAGGTACTAAATGAGACTGGCCCCAACACTGAGCCCTGGGGAACCCCATGAATTTATTGTGGCACCAGGTGCACAGGGTATCGCTCCACCTAGTCTGTACATCGAGTTGCTCTACTACAGGGGTTATATGCAATCAAAATATATATATTCATTAGACTTCTAGGAAATTATTATCATATTCATAATATTCTTGGAACTCATTTCTATATGCAAATGTCCTTAATGCATGCACATTCAAGTTCATTGGTGGTCTTCCGAGGTCCTTTGTTGATCATCAGTAGTCTTCCTCACTGTGTCCGCTGGTTGAACTCAATCTATGGGCATGCTTAGTTCATTTTTGGCTTGGTTACACAATTCTTACTGACACTAAACTAGCTTATTCTAGCACATCTTCCTTATTTATTGTACTCAAGGATATCGTGCCTCCAAACTCCCTTCTATCTAATCACATATAACAAATTCTGCTATCTTATTCACAAAGTTTTCCAAGTATTTCAAACTTAGCTACGTTACTCCAACTAGAGGGGACCGTATGTTCTTTTTGAAGTCGGAATCAGGTATCAATTGGTTATACTTAAGACCACACAGCCTATATTATTTAGCCTTTTACATAAAGAGAGCAGAGCTTTCTACAATTGAATGTCAGTTGTAAATACAACTTTATAGCCCTGCTTCTGTTCAGAACACTACCATACAAATAAGGATGAATTTTATGCATTGGGGCAAGAATGCCTTATTCAGTGTCTAAAATCTACTTCAAGACATTGTGTATATGACTGTATTTGAATGTACTTATGTACATATTTGTGTTTGCTTCAGGATTCACAAAGACTGAACTTGTTTTATGTTAGTATCATTGGTTTCTTTTCTGAATCACAAAGGCATCACTTTGCTTCAATAAAGATTTTTTTTAACAAGAAATTAGCCTGTGACAGAGAAATTCATCCCTTACAGGAACATCTCCTAACTGTCCTTAATTGAACAGTGAAATTTCAAAAGTAAATGTATGTCTAGCAGAGGGTGACAAGCAGCTGTAACAAACAGCTAATGTAAGGTAGGAAATTACACTGCATTTTGGTGTTTGTTCAGGTAAATGCAACAGTAAAAAGCTTAAATGCTGTTAGAATCAGCCATATACACGTGAACATGCCCACACACAGAAAAAAAAGCTGAGAATAAAGTTAGTCTACAGGTAACTTCCAGATTAAGCTCTTTGCCTCAGTTTTGCTTCTTGTTTTCACCAGAGAAGATTTCAGAAACTCAGTAAGAAATAATAAGGAGATTATAGTTAAACTTCAGAGGACTCATACTGACTGTTCACATGCTTCATCCTTTGATGACTGTATCTTCAAAGAAGCAGTGGCATCTTCATCTCAGAAGAGGCTTTATGAAGTCAGTTTTTAAGAAGTGCTCAGGTTTTCTTTATATGCTGGTCAAGCATTGATTCTAAATGCAGTCATTTAAGATAACAAGCCTCGTATCAAACCATTTTGGAAGTCTTCCCATTGTCTTCAATGACTTTTGGATTAAACCATTTATCAGGAATTCTTCATTCCTCCTTAAACCATATTCCTGATTTCTGCTTTCTAGACTTTGCACTGTTATGTTCCTGCTTCTTTATCTTTTGCCCTGTGACTGCCTTTCCCTCATGTGTTTTTCTGTCTATCCTTTTCTTCCGCCAGCCTCTTGCCACTGCAGGCACTTCCAGGGACAAGCTTAAAGAAGTAGATGACTCCTCTTTTCCATTTTGCCAGCATTCCTCTACCTTATTTCAGATAGATCTGCTAGATAGCTAACTTTCAGATAGCTTGCCACCAGACTTTGAACCTGATCTCTCAGAAGTATAAGAGCTGGCATGCTGCTTAGTGCTAGATATCCTTGTATTGAACTGAAGACTTAGGCTTTGATCATACAACAAGGACCATACAAATACAGTGTCTACGATGTATCTTTAGGCTGGAACTTTAGATGTCAAACTCTCTTGCTTTCAGTACAGTTTCTGGGGCCTCTGTTCTGTGCTTTCAACAGACAGAGAAAAAATAATTGTCCTTTCCGTAGTGCAGAATGTTTTACAATAAAACAATGTCATTAAGTGATTGTTATCTTGGCATGGCGATGCTTTTCTGGTGCTTTTCAAGGTACTGAACGTGTGTAGTTACAAACATAGGTATGTATGTGCTCACTGTCTCTCAAGTATTTTAGTGCAGAGAGACAGATAACACTGTTTGGAATGTGTAAAGTATCTTTAAGAAAAAGTGAGAACCGTACAAGTATTGTTTTATAGCAGTCCGATTTTCTACTGACTTATTGTAACCCTAAAACAAACTCATTAAGACACTTTTTACCTTATCAAAAAAGTTATTTTTTAACTATGTAATGGAAGGTGAAGAGGAGGAGCCTGTAACTTCTGTGAGTAGTTCGTCACAGTTTAATCTGTAGTACTGTAAAGGGTGTTAGGACACAGGTTGTACTTATCTTGGATGCAGCTACTAGAAAAACAGGTCTGAAGTTCAAAAGGGTTGGATCTAGGGTGTTGATTACACCATTTACTCTATTATTACCTCTCACTAAAAGTTAGATATACTTTATATGTGGTTAAAATTAATCTGAACCAGAGTCTAGAGATTTTGAGTCAGGTTTTTGAGCCATGACAGTAATCTCAAACTGAAGTGTTGTGTGAAAATAAAATTATTTTTAAACTCTTTTAAATGTTGGTTGCTAATGAAAATGGATTTTTTATTTTTTCCCTCCTCCCCACAAACCTGTTCTGCTTGACTGTTTGGGGGTTTTTTTAGGGGGTTTTAGGCAGTTTGAGGATTTACTGATTGAAGAAGCTTAACTGTGTATCTGGGAAAGGGTTTTTATTAGATGTTACACAAAACAATAAAAATATGCCTATTCATAAGGTGATTTATTTGTGAAACTAATGAACATATTTAAGAATGATAGACTCCTAAAATAGTAATCCTAGAACATTAATGCAGGTAAATATAATAAATAATTATGTTAAATTGGTTACCAAGGAAGTGTAGCAGTATCAAGTTGCTATGGAAATGTTTGGTCCCTGCTCAGAGATGCCAGCACAGCTAATGCAGTCCTTTTTAGTTGCATCACTTTAGCCAGATAAAAATCAAGATGGGGAGTGGGGTGGAGTGGGTAATATCAGTGATACCTGTGGGATAGAAATCTGGCTTTTTGGAGAAGGACCTATAGGAACCATAAAACTGATATGTTTTGAGTTATGTCAAATGTCCAAACTGTACTTCATATCCAGAGTATTTCACAGAATGAGAGAATGTTCTTCATCTTGACAGTTAGAAAGGCAGGAGTTATGTTAAAATCTGTGTAGATTTTAGTGACCAAGTTGCCATGAATCAACTCACCTCAGTCTTTAGCAGATCTCCAGGTACACTTTCTTTCATGTACGTTGCTGTTATGGAATATATAATTCTGTCTGTAGAGGGATTTTGTCATCTCTTTAGAATAATTTTCTGAAGCATACAGTTACACTATGGTATTGAATAGTGAATAGATGCTCAGTGAATGATGACATGTGCTATGACAGCCATATAAGGTGTTATGTGCCACTAGTTTCATAATGGACTTTCTATGTCATACACTGTGAGAAAAGAAAAAAGGAAATATTGACCAGAATTAATATGATGGCCTTAGTTCCCACAGGTAGCATGAAGTCTGTAATCTTTGATTTGCAGAAGATCATACTTCTGAAATGTTTACCTTGGAGTAGAACAGCCCATTCTTACTGCCCATTCAGCCATCCCATCTCAATGAATTGCTGAAAGTTTCCACAATTGCTGTATTACTAACAAACTTGTAACAGATGTTGTTTGCTGAGACAGTGAGTATTGTATTTTCTTCTTGTATAAATAAGAAGAAATAAAAGCTTTGAAGCAGATGCTAGGTGTAGAAACAGTGACTATTACATAGCTTATGCCCATTTCATTTGAAACAATCGTCTCCAGCTTCAGAGAGTGTGAGTAGACTCATAATTAGGTTGAAATTTGTCATTAGTTCAAGATTGCTGTAGCTTGACAACAGACTACTCCTAGAAAATATTTCATTCCTTCTACACTTGGATGCTTACCGTGTATAAAAATTAAAAGTTTTCTATTCTCTCCTTCTAAATACAAAATCAGCATGTGTTATGCTGGTTTTATTGGTAGCGTGTTAATAGTACTGGTGACCAGGCGAGCCAGTATCTAATGACCAAGCGTTCTTGAAGAGAAGATCAGGACAGCAGGATTGCAATCAAATGGTTTGAGTAATACAGTTATTAGAGGAGAAAAGTTACTATTATTCAAGAAATTTTCAGTAATTTTACTGTTTTCTTTAACTCTTGGCTTTCTCGGAATTTGGGAGATTTGGCTTTGGGGTTCATGTCTGGGACTTAAGGGAGTCCAAACCAATTTCACTTGGAGTATGCGATGAATGTCTGTAAAGTGCTCTCTGATGCTTCGTGATTATAGGTTCAGATTAGAAACTAGAGTTAGTATCAATATTGAATTCAGAACTTGTATTCATCACTGTGTTTCTTACAACTCAAGAGGCCTTCTTTTTCTGGCTGCATTATGTCATCTTTGATTTCTTAGATTACTTTTGCAAGTATCCATATTGTTTTCCAGAAAGCCATTTTTGTCCCTGATTATCTTCTGGAGATTCTCCCAAGCTCTTCGACTACCTACCGCGCTTTTCTTAAAGAAGTAAAACAAACATTACATGTTTGCTTGAAATTTGCATAAAGATGACATTTCAGAGCACAAGATTTACATAATCATGAAGTAGGCTGGAGGAAATAGGTGAATTGCAAGGATAGGGATATGTACTGCAGGATAACATAAGCGTGGTAGAATCCTGCTGGGGACTGGGAGCAGTGTTGATCAAAGATAGGTAAGCCAATCGTGGTGTATGTGTCATTAAATAAATGTGTCATTAAATAAATATGCCATTAAACTGCTACTAGAATTTCCTATTCTATTTCAGTACCTATTCCTGAGACTATTGATCGCAATTCAAATGTCAGGATTCTGCAGCTGAGGGGAAAATATGCATCTGAATTATGAATGCAGATTCACTCCCAGTATTTTCTTTGCGTCCATGGAACACTCCAAATACACAAGCAGGTTTGGCAAAGCTTGCAAACATCATGGGAGCTAGTACTTTTTCTGTTGGAAACACTGAGATATATGGTTGCAGTACAGATCATCTCTGGCTTATTTTGAACACTGTACAGACTGATTTTATGTAAAACATAATTGCAAAAGGAATGAGTCGCACTATGTACCCAAACTGTTGAGATCTACAAAACTCAAATCCAAGTGTCAGGATCTTAGCTATCTCTGCAGTGCTTCCAGAAGATACAAAGATGTTCCTGAAATGTTGTCATTTATAAAAAAAAAAAAAAAGTGGATTTTGAATCTAGATAGACTGTACACTAAACTTAAAGGGATTTTTTTTTCCACTGTTGGTTTTGCCAGAAAAGGAAAATAGCACATGTAAAATTTTAGGATTACCCAAATGCTTATTTGTAACTTGAAATTTGAACAAGATGATGGACAGATTCAGATTGTCAAATAAAAATGCTTCCTATTATTTAATCATGGAGTTGATAAAAACTATGGCTGTGATTTAATAAAAAAAGTATCCTCTCCTTCATGCAAAGATATGTTTCAGTGCTGTTTGGTGCCTCTAAATCGAGGTTGTGGTTTGGGGGTTGGGGGAAGGGTGGCAGGGAGGGGAAAGAGGAGGATAATGGGAAGCTGTCTTTCTGTTTCTTAAAACACCCAGATGATTTGAAAGGAACTACGTTTCAGTGGATTGATGAGACTTGGCCAGGGATATCAACTACAGCTAAAAGTGCTCATTCTGTTCTCAGTCAGAAAAAGAGACTGGATGCCAGCATTCAAAAGTAATTTTTCTTTCTTGATGTAAAGTAGCAGGTATATGGCAATCTATCAAGTGAAAGCCTGTGGAAATCAAGTAGTTAGGCTGACAGATACTATCAGAAAAGTTATTATTTAATAAAAGAAATGCATGAAGTTGTAAGATGCAAAAATTATCACATGACCCTATTGTTGTTAGCAGATGATGTAAAACAGCCTGTGTAGTGTCTGACGCTATAACAAGAGTAAGAGAGTGTGGTTTTATTTCCACTCTTCGGTAATAAATAGAGATTAAAGTCAAGAAACGCTAGCAGTTTTGTTGACTACGCTTTGCATCAAACGTAAAGAGGAAAGCACTAGAAGGTCGCTAGGCTAAACCTGACTCAGAAGAAAACATTTGCTTCCTAGCCAGGTTCCTTAAAGGAATAATACAGAAAAGGATGAAGCTCTGTCAGGTCTGTAAAAAGCCGACAGACAGCTGATGTGGTGACAGGGCAAAGAGATGGCTCTATCAGGAGAATGCAAGACTGAAACTTGGAAAGGACCAAGGTAATTTCTGTGATAAATACCTTTGCATAGCACTTTCTCTATTTTTTATTAACTTCTATTTTTCTCAGCTGTTATAATGCCACATGTAACTTTTGCAATTTAATTTTAAAAATGCTCTTTGCAGTTCATATGAGAAAGTATCTTGTGTATAGTGGGGAAAATAGAATCATTAGCACTGCTTTACTGTAAAATGGAATATTCTATCGCCGTGAGCTAAGCAGGAGTGATGTATGTAGCAGTGGGAGGGGAGAAATAATGATAGGAAAAAAATGATGTGCTGCACTACCCAGTTGTACCTGGAGCTTTCTATAATCCAACTACATAGTGCAATTATGTTGCAAATGGCTGATACCTTCTGCATCTATAGCTGTACTTTCCATAGATGCCAAGAAAGAAAATGTTAAGGCTGTTTTGTGGGAGAACTTTAAAGAATGTGATAGAAATGTGAAAATAACATGAGAGAATGGGAAACAACTTGACCCTAAAGAAGCTGTCAGTCTATTACAGTAGGACTGGGAAACATTTTGATCTAGATAAGAATTTGTAAGTAGCAGCTGTTGTGCACTTAAAATTAAATACAGAAGATAAGCTGTTTCAAGTGCTACTTTAACTTACTGAATTTGGTGGTACTAATGATTGCTATTGCTGATAGCTCATGAAATCAGGTCAAACTAATAAAAATCGAGGTTTTTCAAGAAGCTTTTGGAAGCAGAATTCTAAAACATAATTTTAAAGGAAAAACAAATTCCTTCACACTCTCCCCCACTCTGTTGATGTCTGATGCAGAATGAAAACAAACTTCTAAAAACCTCAAGTGTTTTTTTTTAAAAATAGAGTCTTTGACTTCTGGTGTAAGGCCAGCAAGCCTTGCATCCTTTGTGAGATAATTAACTCTCTAATACCTGGAATTAATATAACACTTTGCAAAGTATGCACTTATAAGAACAGATGGGGGTGATTAAATGGTGGTTTAATATTCACTCCCCTAACACCAAATACCATTGTTTGATTTCCATTTAGTAATGTTGGAGCTGTTGTGTTTGTATGTGTTCAAATTTTAATTACAATCATTTCCCATGTCTGATATTTTCTTTCATTTTTAATACATGTGATTAGTGCTTCAGGGCCTACTACCTCACTTTCGCCATACAAATGAGGTTTAAATTCTTCAAGGGTTACAATATTGATTTTTTGATTGTTGAGGGACTCAGTTCTTTTTTATTGTGTTCATTAGAGTATATTACATTACTTCAAATCTTTACTAAAAATTTTTCTGCTTTAAGAAAGCGAAGGGTACGCTTGTTTGAACCCTGTGCCAGATTACATACTAACTGCTTCGGAGCTCTGCTTTAGAAAATGCATGATTTTCAGTATCTGATTTTCTGACTCATGAGCTAATAGTTGACTCGTGTCTGATTTCTAAAGGTTACTATTCTGGGTGGCTCTGTCTATATACTAAACTTATGCTACTTTGCAAGTTATATAAATTTTCAAAAAATCTAGGACTTTTGAAAATCAAGCTGTGAGGGTATAATCTTAAAGGGGATGTTTTGGAGTTCCATATTGACAGGCTGATGTATTAACTGATATGAATCAATAATTAAATTTTAGCAGGATTAGTATGTGGTGACATGACCGTCATGGCTTGGGGAAGACATGTTACCTGCTCGGCAGCTTCTACCAAAACCTTTAGCAGAGGGACAAATAAACAACTGTCCAGAGGCTAGTCTCTTGACAATTTCTAAATTCAACTGAATGAGTGAGTTGGAGCAATTTACTTCCCAACAAATTATTTGTCACTAAAACTAATAATTTCATAAAATCTTGAAGATATTACTTCTCTAGTGTTGGTGTTTGTGTCCTTCTCTGTGTCTTCATACTTGTATCCCAGATTTCAGAAGAGGTCAGTGTTTTGTGGCTGTGTTTAGAGCCAAGTGTTCTATGTTGCCAGCCTAAGGTGTTTATCTTGGGCAATGGACCTTGTGGTTAACATTGAAAGGAGAAACTCAGGATTTGGGCAACTTTGTTTATTTAGTAGTTATCAATATTCTGCTTACCCAGCATTTAGCTGCATTGGACGTTGGTTATTGGTCCTGCTGGTTTAGGTTTCTGAATACCAGTTCATTTCTAGTCTTTCCAGAATAGAGTTCTTGCAATATTTTCCTGTCCAATCCAACCAAAATCTGTAAGTATCAGAGAGGGTCTTCAGATAATTCTTGTAAATTGATATACTTATCTGATTTAAACAGATTCTGGTTAACTATCAAATGAACAATTTATTATTGTTTAAAAAAACAGAACTAAGAAAACTCATGTTGTTATCAGTTTTGAAAGCTTTAATTAAGGCCCATTTTTAATTGTTGCAGTAAGGAGTAGCTGACAAATTAAAAGCAGTATCAAACAGTTTTCAAATGTGAGCAAATGTAATCTCTAGGCTACTTGACAATGCATATTTGACCTTAAGTATGATCAAAGTGTATTTCATTCTAAGTTATAAACTTTCCTATAGAAAAAACATTTAGAACAGTTTTAATAAAATTAGTGAAAAGAAAAAAAATAGTATGATGGTTCCTCACCAGTAATGCCTTTTATCTTAACCCTACCCTCTTTGCCCCTGAGTCCCATTAAATAAACGGTAGTCATCTGTTGACCAAATATCTAATGAAAAGCACTGATCAGGAATGGTTTACTTTAGAAAGCTAGAAAACACTTCCTACACTTCTTCTAGAAGCTGTCAGTTATCATAAATCAGCAAGGAATATCATGACCTGAAAAAAATCCTCTAACACATACCTTATGAATTGAATCAGGGACAAAGAAATGCCCTCTCTGTGCAGCCTTTCACTGCAGAGCGTGTCAGCAGCTGGAAAAATGCCAAGTTTGTGGAGAAATCCCAAACCCAAAGAATCAAATTTAACAATAAAAAGCCACCGAGGCAACCTTTATAAAGCAAAGGAGTAAACATTTTTAACATTTTCAATATTTTCAACATTTTGTGTTGCTTTTTCTGTGCTTATGGGTGGAGGGTCCTCTCAAACCAGATCCCTTGCGCTGTATGAAAACACTGAGAATGCATAAAAGCCCCATTTGAGCAGGCAGAACTCGGCCTGATGCATGCAACGTAGTAGACAGCTGTACTGGATGGCCCAAATAGAGGGAGGGATTCCTGTCAAAGCCCAAACCTGGAAGGGGAGCTTTTAGCTCAACACCTTGGAGTGGGAAAGGTACGTTGTAGCCAAGATCGTAACATACAAAGTTCAGGTAGCTACTGTAATGCAATCACATAGTTCACTTCCCATGATCTCTGTGCCATTTACGCTAAGTGGGGGATCGCTGACATTCTTTTTCTTAAGGGTGATATTTTTAAGACCCTAATTCTTTATCATTTAATTACATGGCACCTGGAATTGGAATCAGAATTTCCAGCTTTCTTTAGAGAGAGAAAATTAAAGGATCAAACTTAGAAAAAGTGCTCGAGACATCCATGCTCCATCTCTCTCCTACTCTTAAGATACTTAATGACAACAAACTGAGCTTACTTGATAATCTGCCAATTTATTTAGGTGCTAAAATAAAAGCTAAACTGCTTTGAAAATCTGGCCCAAATACCAGCACTGTGAGAGCTACTTATGTATTTAAAAAGGCTTAAAAGCCTAAGAATAGAGAGTTGCAGATTCTTTTGAAGGAAAATGGTAGAAACCATGATATTTGCCCTGTTGAGTTGTGTGCTTAGCTTAGTTTTAAAGGAAGGAATACTGGCTAGACACTCTAGTGCTTATATAGTATCTATGCAGTTTAGAGTTCCTTCCTAGATTTCCCTTCAGGTGAATGTTTAGGAATTTCCTACTTGTAGGCTCAGTTCTGTACTGCAAGAACAGATAATACGCTCATTTTTTTGGCAGGACACATTGCATTGGAATATATTAATTATTTGCTGAACAATTGTTCAAATTGTTCAAATTGTTCAGTGTTGCTGAACATTGGTCATCTTATAGATCACACCTGCATATCTCTTAGGGTAATTATGTTTTAACCTAATCTGACAAAAAAAAAAAAGAAAATGAATTTTATTAAATTTATTAGTGAAACCTATTTTAAGTGAGAGTGATCCAAGGCTTTTAGCTGTCAAATATCTGCACATATACTGTTTTCTTTAAAACACTTCATATTGAATCTTGTCAGCCAAATATTATTTTTAAAAATACAAGTTTCTGGTGCTTACCTGTTAATTGCATCATAGTTACTTCTAATTTGTGTTGTTCTGAGGGGCAAATCTAACCTAGAATTTGTTGTAGTAGTCTCAGCTACACCTGCAAAAACAGTGACACTACCTTCTGAGTTGTCATATATTTAGCATGCCTCACAATGCCTCTGTAGAAACCTGCAATTAATCAAGAATTTATTCATATTTACTAAAACTCATGCCACAATAAAGTAAAGTAAGTAGTGGTTCATAATCTGAAATAAATATGCTGTCCTCTACAAGGACAGCACTTCAAATGTGACTTTTTTATGATACCTTAAATATGTTGAATGGGAGAGAACACAAATTTTGGAATGTTTAACCAATTTTTATTAAAGAAAAAAAGTGGATATTAGGCAGAGTTGAGTGGAGAACAGTAGTTCTGTTTTGTGGAAGACTTTATTTCCAAATGTATTTTCTCTGAAAGTCCCAAGTATTTTGAAACTCTGGGAAAGAAAATGGTGTTCTGGCTTGAAGCTGTTCACCTGGCAGCCTGTCTTCAAGCTGTCAATGTCAGGAGTTCATGCTTAGTCTTCCAGGTCATCCAGGCTTTCAACCCACCAGGTGTGCTGCCAGGAGCTCAATAAGCAAGCTAGCAAGAGGAATGGAAAAAGGTTTCCCGTAGAAACATGGTTTGGCATGTGAATCTGGAAACATTGCTTGGATCTGTCGAATACTGCCAAAATTAAACTGTTTCATGTGACATTTCAATTTAAATAAGTCAGCAAATACCATGGAGTAATAATACCTTTTTTGTGGCCATCTTTAATATTTTTTCATCTTGGGCTGGGGCAGGTTATAGAAGTGATATAGTAGTTACAACACTGATGCAGTTTAGGCCTGGACAGAGTAGCATTTGATTTGTGGATTAACTCTACTTGTAGAAGTGGTCCAGGGAAAGTGCTTGCTATCTGTACACTGTACTTTTACAGCATATACATAGAAGCATAGTAGTAAAACAAAATCCTCATATGTATTAACATCCAAATTCTTATGGTAAAACTGTGCATCTTTGGTACTGAGTGCAAAGTAATTGGTGCCGATACATGGAGGGTGAATACATGGAAGACCACCACTATTCTCTCTATTAAGTGATGTCCAATATTTTGCCAACTCATTAATGGAAGGAAAGCTGAAACTTGATACTGAGTTTGTAGGAGCCTGAAGACAGCTTCTATCTCTCACATGACAGTTTCTCCTAGACAAATGCTTAAATTCCCTCCTATCGTCAATCTAACTGATGAGCTGATAGGATGACAGAGAAAAAAAGAGTACAAAGATGACAGGCAAGCAGGCAAAAGGAAAACAACTATACTGGTGATGTTGCTGGAGATGAATGGAATTTGTAACAGAACTGGGAATTTGCTTCTTTAAAACAGTTTATTTAAAATTCTGAGATTTGAAGAAATAGTGTCAGAGGGAATAAAAAGGACTGACCCAGTGTGTTATGGTCAAATGAAATGAGCAAGGTAGTAAATGATAAAGTTATAATGTTTGCTCCATACCCCTTGTTATTAATTACTGTACATATCTGTGTATATTTTGCGTTAAAATAGCTCATTAATGAGTAGCTAGTTGACAGAGTGTGCATTTAGGGAGGGCAAAAGTACATTAACCATTTGCAATAAGACTGTAAATCCAGACTGGATTCCCAGCATTATAACCAATATGCTTAGACTGCTGGGCAAGAATTCAAACTGCAGATCATGAAAGTATTTTTCAGTAAGGTAAGCCTGAAAAATAGAAAAGCAGTGGAGAGTGAGGGGTTTTTTTTATCATCACATACACAGAATTTGGGGATTTATAAAGCATTGATGGGGTTGAGCTAATGGTGATTGCATTCAGTAAATAAAGGAAAAATTAATTCCCTCAGCTGTAATTTCAAGACCTTCTGCTAATACTAGAATATATTTACACATTTTAGGAAGATTAAAACTATAAAAAGGAAGTTAATCAGTTTGCATTAATCATAGTCAGAGAGAAACTCCATTGACAATTGTAAGAATGAAACTATGCATCACAATCCATAATTGGTACGGTGTAACTTACTTTGCAGAGTTGGCCTTTGATTTAATGTATCAGTTAATTAGGTAAAATAATTACAGTTTTGTGTTAAATAGATATTCTAGGCATATGGTAGATGTTAATGGGAAAATATGAAGATGAGTAACCATACTGCAGACGGTACTGCTGCTCAGTGCTAATATGAGATATAATATTATCCGGTTACTTTACTGGACCCCAAAGTATCATCATCACTTACTTTTTTCTATTTCAAGCTTGTAGAAATTTTGTCTCATCAAGTATGACAGCTTTATAAGATACACTTTGTAAAAATAAATGTCTGCGAAGTAAGCTACAGTCAAGTGTATAAAGGGAGCAGATTTTTTTTGTGTTGGTCTTAATGTTAGTTGATTAAACAGGAGCAGACGTTTGGAAAAAAAATGCAGATTCATTAGAATCATCACATGGTACACAGGACAGAATTTTGCTGAAAGGGAACAGAACTGAGGAAACATCTATACCCTTTGGGCAGCTTACCTTTAAAAGCAGAGAATTAGGGAATTGCATACCTTCAAGGTCTAGGGTATCTTGACTTTTAAAAGGAGTATATGTACTTCTGGTGTCAGAATTCCATTCTTTGTCAAAAAGGAAAGCTACGACTCTGGTTAATGCTTTCTTCGTTGCCTGCCTAAGCCTCATTAAATGGTCAAGAATTTGGATCTAACCTTCCCAGAATAAATTCTGGTTCTGTTGGTCTTAATTTGCAAGACAGTTGTCCTTTGGAAGGACCAGTGTTTCTTCTCCCCAGATATTCAGCAACTTTAAGATTAATATATGATTTCTACAACACTTCTAAAGCCATTTTGATATCAGAAAGTTTTGGGGTTTATTTTTACATGGATAGAGCACAAAGAGCAACTACAACCTTCAAAGGAAGCATAATTTGCAGGGGCAGCTGCTCTGTAAGGTGTGCAATCCCCACTCAGTAAGCAATTTTCTCGTGTGGGCCATGTTTCCCTTGTTGAACCTTTTTACTCTTAACTGAGTCTCTCATCTCCTATCTCAGGGCCCTGAGCAGAGTTTTTGTATAACTTATTGGTGGTGGTTTCCTTCAGAGATCTCATTACTGTGTCCAGAGGAAGCAGAATTGTGTTTGGATGAAATATTTTTTAGTATTTTCCTTAGATATGTAACACCTTAGTGCTGAAGAAATGTTGCCTGTCTGAATTCAGTAAGAGTGGTATGCCTGGTAAGTGTGCAAAATACTCTTTGTGATAAGAAAACGATCACTTGGCTTATAGTACTGATTGGAATATCTTTTGTACAGTTATGCCTCTCATACTGTTTTTTTGTTGTTGTTAGCGTGCGTGGTGGGGGTCATATTTAACAAGTCTGTGTTACCATGTATCTAGGAGGGTTTTTCCTGATCAAAAGCAGTATCTGCAAAGAGCATTATTTTTATTAAGATGAATTTTCTGTGCCAAGACATTGTATTTGCAAATTCTGTAGATCTTACGAGTTCTCAACCTGTCAAGTTCTTTGCAAGCACTTTGAATTTATATCTGATAAGCACAGAAGTATAGCTTCAACTTTTATGTACAGCACAAAGTCTTTATTTCAACAGTAAAATATACAACTATGGTGGCTTAACCTAACAATATAACACATCTAGGCACACTAGCCCAGAGGTCTCGAGAATGGAGTTCTGGGGTGTATTTGGGTGTCTGATAGAATTATCTTTACATTACTGCATAGGTGTGTTTTGCATAGGTGTGACAATTGCAAGTAGGTGACTTATTTTTACTATATTGAGACAGGTAAATGGAAGGTATATCCAACTAATAGAAAAAGCACTTTGCTTCCCATCCTTAGGAATGTCATCCAAGATAGCAGTAAAAATTATTAATTTCAGAAGAGATGGTTCATGACATAGTTCAATGGATTAATGGGTATTTTTAGTATTGGAAAAACTGGTAGTGAAGCCAGGAAAGGCATGCTCTATTTCAGACATATCATTTCAAAGAAAGGAAGAAAGAAAATCAATAACTGTAATAGTGTAAAGGAGGCTGGAGAATTTTATTTAATTATATATATTATATATGTAAATATTTAAAAAGAGGATTTTCTCTATTGTCGGTATTTCATAAGGCTTCTATTGGACTGAAGTTCTTTCCAATCTCTTCCTCAGTTTAAGCTAAATGATGCTATGCTTAATATAATGTCTTTTTTAAAAAAAGTCTTTCCTCATACAGTAATAACATTAGTGATAACTACTTAAAATAAAGGTGATAACTGATCTAAAAATAAAAATCAAAGTATAGAAATTTTTTTTATTTTAAACATAATGGTTCACATTCTCAGTATTTTTCCTCATGATTGGACTTTTTTAGTAAAAGTAAAAAATGTCATTCTGACATAATGATATGCTTTTAAGATCTGGGACTTAAAAACATATCAACCAATACAAAACTTTGATAAAATTCAGAGCTGAAAACTGAATTAGATCCTTAGTCTATTATCCAGCATAATCTGGATTTGTCTTTTCAAATTTCATACCGTGAAAAATGTCTACATGGACTTGTGAACCATGAAGTAGTATTTCATGTCAGGCTTTATCTTCATAATTCATTATAAGGCACTGATATTCTTGAATGTGCTTTTAACCTTAAATTGTTATGCATTATAATAAAATGAAATTAAAAGAATTATTATTAGGTTTTTCCTGGTTTCCCCCTCCCCCAGTGGAAACTGTGGCCACATGGGGGTAAAACTGAAATTCTTTGCTTTTCCTTTTGATGAGATGTAAACAATATATTGTATTTTGGGTCAAATCATATCAAATGAAACAATTTATTGAACCAAATCAAGAAGCATTTCATTATGGATTTGTCTGAACCTAATTAGTGCCTGCCTAATGAGGAGGCACCAAAGCACCTCATGGGAGTTGTGTAGGTGTCTCGTGCCCTCCTTTCCCATGCTTTTCCTGGCTGTCCTACATTTCTTCAGCATACTGCAGTTACTCCTTTGGCTAACAACAGTAGATCACACACATATTTTGTGTCCCAGAGAAAGCAGGTGTCAATGGAAAGAACAGCTCTGCAAACTGTTGACCAGGGCAGTACAGCAGCTCTGCTGTAAGTAGAATTTTAACCTCCTTTAGACCTTAAACTCCAGTTTCTGATATGAAAAACTTCTGTGTGAATGCTATAATTACTTACAAGAGCAGTTATTAGGCTGTTGCGGTTCTGTGCTTAATTAAAACAGTTTGGTGAACTACCATGTTCTCCCTTGCACAGAAATGATAACACTGATCTTCCTTGCTATTTTTCAACCTGTTGAT
This sequence comes from Phalacrocorax carbo, assembly GCF_963921805.1. NCBI lineage: Eukaryota > Metazoa > Chordata > Aves > Suliformes > Phalacrocoracidae > Phalacrocorax > Phalacrocorax carbo. Next base: position 13,796,672 of record NC_087523.1, on the reverse strand, counting down.
TTTGATACATTTAGTTCTTGTTGACTTCACAGGATCAGAAGCAGGACCTTGATGTGGTCTCATCTTGAATGTGAGCAGTTCTGAGACCCACAAATTAAGGAGGATGTGAAGGTACTTGAATGTGTCCAGGGGAGGGCAGAAAAGTTGGTGGAAAGGGGTAAGGAATATCCTATGAGGAGCAGCTGAGGACTTTGGGCTCACCTAGTTTAGAGAACAGAAGGCTGAGGGGTGACTCCATTGGTCTCTATAGCTTCCTGAGGAGGGCAAATGGAGATGCAGGTGCTGTTCTTTTCTCCCTGTTATACAGTGGGAACACACATGGGAATGGTTCAAAGCTGCACAGGGGAGGTTCAGCCCTGATATTAGGAATAATTTCTTTAATAAATTTAAAGACATGTTCCAGAGAATGCAAGAGCTCTCAGTCCCCAGGTGTAAGAAATCAGGCAAGGAAGGGAAGAACCAGCATGGCTGAGTCAAGACCTGCTGGTCAAACTAAAGAGCAAGAGGGAACTGCACAGGCAGTGGAAGCAGGGGCAAGTATCCTGGGAACAGTATAGGGACGCTGCCTGGTTGTGTAGGGGATGGGGTCAGGAGGGCCAAGGCACGGCTGGAGCTGAATTTGGCAACGGATGCAAAGAATAACAAGAAGGGCTTCAACAGGTACATCAACAAGAAAAGGAAAGTCAGAGAAAGTGTATGCCCTGTGACGAGCAAGAGTTGTGTCCTAGTACCAACAGATGAGGAGAAGGCTGAGGTACTCAACAACATTTTTGCCTCAGCCTTCACTGGCAACCTCTCTTCTCACCCCTCCCAAGCTGATGGACTGCAGGATGGGGACCAGGGGGATAAAGACCCTCCCAGTGTAAGTGAAGATCAGGTTCATGACCTCCTGAGGAACCTGAACATACATAACTCTATGGGACCTGACGAGATGCATCCCAGAGCCCTGAGGGAATTGGCTGGTACAGTTGCCAAGCCACATTCTCCATGATATTTGAGAAGTCATGGCAGTCAGGTTAAGACCCTGGAGACTGGAAGAAGGGAAACATTGTGCCCATCTTTAAAAAGGGAAGAAAGGAGGACTCAGAGAACTACCGACCTGTCAGCCTCACCTCTGTGCCTGGGAAGATCATGGAACAGATCTTCCTAGAAGCTATGCTAAGGCACATGGAGGACGGGGCGGTGATTTGAAGCAGCCAGCATGGCTTCACCAAGGGCAAGTGATGCCTGACCAACCTCGTGGCCTTCTATGATGGAATGACTACATCAGTGAACAGGGGAAGAGCTATGGATATCATCTATCTGGACCTCTGTAAGGCCTTTGACACAGCCCCCCACAACATCCTTCTCTCTAAACTGGAGAGATATGGATTTGATGGGTGTACTGTTTGATGGATAAGGAACTGGTTGGATGGTCGCATCCAGAGGGTAGTGGTCAATGGCTCAATGGATGGAGACCAGTGACAAGTGGTGTCCCCCAGGGCTCTGCACTGGGACCAGTACTGTTTAATATCTTCATCCATGACATAGACAGTGGGATCCAGTGCACCTTCAGTAAGTTTGCAAATGACACCAAGCTGAGCGGTGCATTTGACATGCCAGAAGGACAGGATGTCATCCAAAGAGACCTAGACAAGCTGGAGACATGAGCCTGTGAGAACCTCATAAGGTTCAACAAGGTCAAGTTCAAGCTCCTGCACCTGTGCTGTGGCTATCCCAGGTATCAATACAGGCTGGGGGATGAAGGCATTGAGAGCAGCCCTGCGGAGAAGGACTTGGGGGTACTGGTGCACGAAAAGCTGGACATGAGCCAACAATGTGCGCTCGCAGCCCAGAAGGCCAACCGTATCCTGGGCTGCATCAAGAGCAGCATGGCCAGAAGGTCGAGGGAGGGGATTCTGCCCCTCTGCTCTGCTCTGGTGAGACCCCACCTGGAGCACTGAGTCCAGCTCTGGAGCCCTCAGCACAGGAAGGACATGGAGCTGTTGGAGCGGGTCCAGAGGAGGCCATAAAAATGATCCGAGGGCCGGAGCCCCTCTCCTCTGAAGACAGGCTGAGAGAGTTGGGGTTGTTCAGCCTGGAGAAGAGAAGGCTGCGGGGAGGCCTTACTGTGGCCTTTCAGTACTTAAAGGGAGGAAGGAGGGAGGAGGGGGCAACCTCTTTAGCAAGGCCTGTTGTGGCGGGACAAGGGGCAATGGTTTTAAACTAAAGGAGGGTAGATTTAGACTGGATGTAAGGGAGGAAATTTTTTTACAATGAGGGTGATGAAACACCGGCCCCGGTTGCCCAGAGACGTCATAGATGCCCCATCCCTGGAAACATTCAAGGCTAGTCTGGACGGGGCTCTGAGCAACTTGATCTAGCTGAAGATGTCCCTGCTCACTGCAGGGTAGTTGGACTAGATCGCCTCTAACGGTCCCTTCCAACCCAAACCATTCTGTGATTCCATGATTCTATGATTCTTTACTGAGAGGGTGATCAAACACTGAACAGGCTTCCTAGGGAGGTGGTCAATGCCCCAAATGTGTCAGTGTTTAAGGGGCATTTGGGCAGCCCTGTATTGGTCAGGCTGTTGGACTAGATTATCATTGTAGGTCCCTTCCAACTGAAATAGTCTATTCTGTAATCTTCAGGACTTGCATCCTCATTGTGAACCATCAGACCTTGAACAAATACCCTAGGGGGAGAAAAGTATTTACATCTTTTTTCATTATTCTTTAAAGGGTTTGTAGTTTTAATAGTGTGATCAAATCTATTACTTTAGAGAGTTAAAAATATTACGAAAGAAAATGCTTCCCCTCTTCTTCCCAACCCCTCCCTTATGACCTTGTGAAGGTTTTCTTTACCCCCACAACATAACACCAGAGGTAGCAACTGGAAGGATGATAGGGTTCTGTCAGACTTGAAGTGTGCCTAAATGGATGCCTCCATCTGAAAAAGAGGAGCTGTTCAGCTATATTTGACTTGCTTGTAGTTGTGCTTACTCCAACTTACCAATATTGGTTTGCAGTGTGGGTAAGATAATTGTTCAACTGAAATCTGACCATAATGGCAACATTTGTTATCATATAGGTGAAGTGTTTTGGAAGAGCTTGAAAAATAGTATTGTAAGGTGTATTGATGTTTTGGAACCTCATGACTAGAGGAAGTTATGATTTTCAAAGTTTTAAATCTTTCTCTTTTCCCACTCCCCCCCTCCCTCTTCTAATTTGTCTCCACAAATTGGAGAACACAGCGAAGATAATCACAATATATCTTATCAGACAAAGGAGGGAAAAGAAGCATGTGCCAAATGGTTCAATGAGCAATGAGATGTAGTGGCCAGATGGAAATGTTTAAGTAATGAATGACTTCGGGGGTAGCAGGAGGAAAGCAGACATACTGTACAGATATTTATCAGTCATGAATAGATTGAAGTGTTGCAGGCTGAAAGTATTCATTTCGGTCATTTTTACTGAGCAGCCAGAGGTGGTATCCTGAAAAAGATGATAAACATCACATGTGGAGTTTCTTCAGACAGCATGCAAGCATTGCAAAACTGCCACAAAATTTTGCCACACAAATCACAGAATGTGCCCAGCTGTTCTTTGCCAACATGACTAATAGGGAATAAACCACAGGTGTTTAGTGACAGAAATCAAAATAAACACTTATTCCCTCAAGTAAAGAGCAAGAAGAGGTATAAAAACCAGAACTTCAACATTACAACAGTAACAGCATTGCCATTTTTTTCTTTGCACTAACTTCTGATTCTCCATATAGCTTGTTGTTTGAGTATTGGGAAAAGGAAGTACAGCAAATAACAATAGCCTTCATTATGAGTAAATATTAGAGCTGGGAAAATATTTTGGAAAAATAATCCCTGTCAACATTTGTTTGAATTTCTGCGTAGCTTTGCCTTGGTTGTACTTGCATTCTTTTTCTTCACTTGTAAAAGGATCAAGTTTTAATGGAAAGGATATCCTCAGAGGTGACTTACAAGGTTATTTGAACAAGTGTTTGAATTTGGCATAGAAATGCTATCGTCATAGTGAAGATGGCATAGTATCATCTCTTCACTTGTTCAAACATGAACAACTGTGAACACTTTATTTTGGAACCAGTGGTAGATGAGTTGGACTTGAAGTAGAGTGCACACAACTTTCAGGTGGTTTGAAATCTAGATGTCACACAAAAAATTCTTAATACAATGAATCTGAATATGTGGAATTTTTTAATGGTAAATTTCTGGGGAATCCAATATTCTTGAGTCTTAGGTTTTGTGCACGACAACTGAAATTCTCCAAAGATTGTAAAGCTAGAAAGAAAAAATAGTCTTTAAGATTACTGTTAAGTAATATGTACTAGTTAAGTTCATAATAATAAGCAAGATGTGATTTAACTGAAAAGCAAGTTTAAGTGTTATTTTTGGCTTATTTTAAAGATATAAGAAGTAAGTTGAGACAAATTTGAAGCACTCTGTGATGTACATGGAACAGTTTAAAAAAGCCAAATAAACATGGGGCTTTGTGTAAAAAATTACGTGGATGGGGCATCTACAACCTTTCTGGGCAACATATTCCAGTGTATCACCACTCTCATTTTAAAAAAATTCTTCCTTATATCTAGTCTGAATCTACATTCTTTTAGTTTAAACTCATTATTCCTTGTCCTATCACTACAGGCCATACTGAAAAGAGATTGTCCCCGTCTTTCTTATAAGACTCCCTTAAGTTTTAAAAAGCCAGATAAGGTCTCCCCGCAGCCTTCTCTTCTCCAGGCTGCAAGCGCACATTGCTGGCTTATGTCCAGCTTTTCATGCACCAGTACCCCAAAGTCCATCTCTGCAGGGCTGCTCTCAATCCCTTCATCCCCCAGCCTGTATTGATATCAGGGATAGCCACAGCACAGGTGCAGGAGCTTGAACTTGACCTTGTTGAACCTTATGAGGTTCACATAGGTCCACTTTTTGAGCTTGTTCAGGTCTTTCTGGATGATGTCCCTTCCCTCAGGCATGTCAAACACACCACTCAGCTTGGTGTCATTTGCAAACTTACTGAAGGTGCACTCGATCCCTCTGTCTACATCACTGGTGAAGATATTAGACTCTACTGGTCTTAATACAGTCTTACTGTGTATCCCACCAGCCTCCTACCAAAAGCATGTATGTACTGGACAACAATGCAATGAAGATTAACATGCAAATTTCTAATCAAATTTTCTTCTGAGAGTACATCAGATTGAGGATCGTAAAGATTATAATTGCTTCATCTGGTTATCTTAAGTAAACCACCTTTCTTACTATTACAAAAACAAATTTTACATCTACATATGTAACTAGGTCAAATTTGGTCCCCTGATGGAAATGGACACTTTCAGCTGGATGTATTGAGTAGGCATTAGCACGAATAAAGAGCATGACTTAAAATCATTTGTCCGAATCTGTAACAGGATATCTTAATTCCAATGCCACTAGGCTGGAGGATGTCATTGGTGGGAAGATAAAATTAAGAAAAAGGAAACAAACCTGCTTTTTCAAATGTACTTTGTGAACCTATCAAGTTTCCAAGCCTTCCCCTGTACTTTTTTTTTTCACATGTTCAGATACCATCCTTGTGCTGGAATTCTTTGCATAGTTGAATTCAAATGCATTTTTACCAGATTTTGATTCTTCATATACCAGATCTCTGTTCTGTTTCCCCTACTTCACTCCCTCCCAAGAATCAAGCAGGGAAATCCCATTAGAGAAGAATTCTGCAGTGTTACTTCCCTGCTGTCTAGATCACACTTCTTAGGTGAGATAAAAATGACTTGGGAGAAATATATACATTAGGCAATTCAAAAAACAGCATAAAATGCCCACACTGTGTTAGTACCAGCTACTGGTACTTTCAGCCACTGATCTGGCAAAATAAGTATTCCTGGCTTAGATCAAAATTCACTAATCCTAAACAGATAGACTGCAGGTGTTTTAGAAAAAATATCGATACGCCTCCATGTTATAAGGATTTATAGCTGGATCCTGATTCTTTGACTATTTAGCTATTTTCTTTCTCATTATATGGTATTGATGCTAATATTTCAGCACTTATAAGTCTCGTTTATTGAATGTAATTGTCCTGATACTTGTGGCTCTTTGTTAGAAGGATTTTGCCACTTTGCAAGCCCTATTTTTCTAATATTAATTGATTTTAAATAATGTTGAAGTTATTTCTTGCTACATTTCAGATTTTCTGAGTCATAAATCTCAGTAAACTCATGCAATGGTTATTTTTAAAGAAACCAGAGTCAGCGAAAATACTTACAATCATCAGCTGCGTTGATTTCCTAGGAATGTGAGACCTTGCTCTTCTGTAAAGGAAAAAAAAAAAAACAGAAAAATACCCCAACAAAACAAAACCAAAACAAAAAAACCCAAACCCTCAGTCACTACATTTTTACTAATTTAGAAGTGGACATTGCTTTCGATATCTAAGAGTTGAGATTTTTCTTCACTGAAACATTAGAGGGCCAAAGTGTAAACTACAGATATAAAGGACAGCAACAGATTAATGATGCTGTGATTAATTAATCTAGATGAATGCATAAGAGACCAAGATAGTGAAAGAAAATCACTGAAATACTAGGGAATATAATTTAGAGTATAAAAAATGTAAAAACTATGTGTACGATTGATAAGTGTCATGCTTTTTGGGAAGCGAGAAATTTGCATTTTGGACCCCCTGAAATGAGATTTGAAAAGATCTGAGACTAGTAAACTTGCGCCATAAAACAAATTAATTAGATTAGAGATTAAGGGTTGATCATACAAAGAGACTAATGAGTAGTAGAGTTTGTAACTAGGCCAGATATTCACATTGGGACATTGAAGCTATGGACGAGTTTTGAAGCTGAGAACAGCTTCAAAGAGTAGGGGGTTAGGTATCCTAACAATGTAAGGGGCTAATCTCTCACCTGAGAGAGCTCAGATTCCAAACTTATTTGGTAAAAAAAAAAATAAAGTTGTAGGAGGTTGTCTTGGGACACATGAAGCGTTGCAAATCTGCATTTGATGTGGATAGAGAATAGCATTATTAACCATAACAAAAGTAATTTTTGCAGTGTATTAATACTCTCCAAAATTTCATTGGAAATATATTTGGTTGAAGGTAACATCTTTCATATAATTAATTTAAATATGTTTTCTATTTTTTGGAATGGATATTACTAATTTTGGAATGACCTTGCGAAACTAAAAGATATGAGCAAACTGAGGAGGATTAAATTTTCTCTTTAGGGACAGAAGATGTATCTAGATCAGAATAAAATAACTTGGAAAGGCCTATTTTATCTCTGCCTTCACTGAAATTATTTTAATTTTGTCTGGAGCTCTCTGATATCAGGTACCAACCAACAGAAATAAAAAAATGGGGATTATATAGATGTCTCAATGAGAAGAAACTCAATGGAAATTGAAATAATATGTTTTGGAGACATACGAGAGGGGTAAGAGTGAAAATGATTGATTAAAAGGGAAGTTTTATGACTCACTACTTTGAAGTGAAGCAGCTTAGGTGTTCTTATAGCCAGGCTGATGTTCTGATATTGACATGATTTTAGTAATGAACTTATATCAACAATTTTCTATTTCAGTATGGTCAGGATTTCACTTCTTTCTGTTGATAAATAGAATACCATAGCAAAATGGGATACATGTCTAAGTGTCTTCCATTCCAGATTTTTGTAATTATTATTTCTCTCTTATCTAACTGAAAGCCCTTTGTTACATGCAAATTAGGTCAGAAAAAGAAATATTAAGTGGAATTAAAATAGGGGACTGGAGGAAAATGTATTAAAAAAGACTGAATGGTGAAAAGATATTCAAAGAAAAACATTCATAGCTACCATAAAAATCCAAGCAAAACCTGCGGACCTAGGTCTCTTGAAGGAAATCAAAAGGAGACATTTATATGAAGATTAAAATTGCCCATGAGTAAAAGAGTTTTGTGCCTTGGAATTAGTGATGGAAGGAGGGTAAGGAACTCTGTTTGGTATGCAATAACAGTTCAAACAGCCTTCTACATTAATCTTCTGTGTCAGGTAGTTTCCTGATACCGCATCTCTGGAACAATCCTCTGCAGCATGAAGATATATACTCAGAAGGAAAACTACAACACAAAAAGGAACAGATCAGAAGGAGGGGAAGACTTAAAAAAATTAAACCCACCAAATACTCATGTGATAAAAGTATAAGAGGCAGTAAATAATGAAAGGGAAAATCAGGCCCGGTTAGGCTGATTTTGAAAATATTTTCCCTTAAGTAGAGCCTTCCTGCAAAGCCTGAAGGAAGATTAAAAAAAAATAGATATGAGATCAATATTTAATTTCACAGAAGGACATACACAGGCACAGGAAGACTCTTCTTTAAGTGGAAAAACAGGGAATTCTGTTGTGCAGTTCTGCTTCTATTAAATTAAAATACTTTTTGGTGATTTTGATTAACAAAATTGAAGCAAAACTCAGACCATTTTGCCTGCTCCCCAGGGACAGTCTGGTATGGCTGCTTATATTTATGACAGTATTCCTCAGCTATATGTGGACCAGGTGGAACTTCTTCCATTTAAGCCTAGTGCTTGTTCAGAAAATGGTTTCTTTCCTAATTTTATGGCAAGATATGCAAATATTTTCCTTTTGTTTCAACAAAATCTCCTGTTTAAAGATCATTCAGTATGCAATAGAGGGAAATAAAGTTATAGTTAAATTACTCTATGGAACTTTGTACTATTACATAAGAAAAAATATTTTTAAATGGGCCTGGGCAATATATTTTTAAAGTCACTTCATGTAACAATGCAGCTATAGGAGAGCAGTGGAAAATATTTTGAACTTTGGTTCAATTATTGAATAATTTTGTGAGACAAAAATGACTATGCATGCTTGTCATGCTGGAGTAAATTTAATAAAAGTTGAGGAAATACTGGAGCAGAGTCCTAGAACACTGCTGCAGGAGAAGGCAGTGTAATTGCTATACTGCCTTTTTCCCTTCTTCCACAACCCAATGGCTGAGGCATTGCCCAGGATGTAAAAGACGTGTGTTCAGTCTCCTTACTTTACCTGAAAGCCCTGTTGTCCTTCTCCTCACAGAAATGTTCTACCTTGAGTGTGAAGTATGGATTGAGACAGATAGAAATCGCTATAAACTGGATCCATGTTGTGAAAGAATCTGTGATAAAGAGGATATCTGAACCACATGTTGCACGAGAATGCCCACTAGCCACTGGCCAAATTCCCTTTTCGTTTTCATCAATAAATATTTAATAAGTACTTACTAGGCTGAAAAATAATGTAAGAAGAATATAATAAAATAATAATCTGGGGGGAAAAGAGAAAATATTATCTTCTGAATTTTGAGATGATCCATCCTCTTTAATTCCTTTTGTTCAGGGGCATGTTGAAAAATCATTTATTAGTATGCAAGTCCTAACTGAAAGGTATAATTACTTTTAACACTGTGAGTGAAATTGTACTATGAATACAAAAGAGAAACAAATTGTAGTATTCCTTGTTTTACATCCATTGGAAAAAGAAGATGGTGCTGGAGTTTTGCACCTCAGCGATTTAGCTCAAATCCAAAGAATACCTCAGGAGCTAGTGGAAGTCACAGCTGTTGACTGAAAGGTGCTGAGCTGCCATGTGATTCTTGAGATAGGTTAAGCCTTATTCAGCTAAGTGACAGTATATATAATGGTAAAACTTTGCATCTGCTACTTTCCATCTGGCAACTTCTGCCTGATACTTGCAGGCATGAACATCTCCTTAGACAGCAAAAATACATAAAATTAATGCATACTTTCCTATCCATTACTTCTGGAGTTGTAAGAAAATCTTTTGTGGTTCTCAGCACTTTGTAGGACTGGCCTTGAATGCAGAATGTAGCTCTTTGCTGTCTTACTGAAATAATGTAGTGTGAGTTTGATAAATATGCTGAACTGGACTATATACCTACTGAAGCATATTTTGAATGCTCCTCCCAAATATGCCATATATAAATAGAACTGCTTTAAAATATTGCCGGCATCTGGTTTTTAGAAAAAATTTGTGCCTCTGTGGTTTCTTGTATGTTAAAAAGTCAGTTATTGCAAACTATCTCTGTAATTTCAGGATCATTACCCATTTTTCCTTAAGCAAAAATAGCCTTGTTCAGAGATCGCTTAGTGTATAATCTGGTTACTCTACATTTCTAATGCTTTAATGAGATTTGAAGTATATGTTACCATACTATTTATTATTACTACATCATAACTTGTTTATTTCATATAATCCAGCCGTGCCTTGGCCCTACTGACCCCATCCCTACACAAATGAGCAGCGTCCCTATACTCTTCCCAGGATACTTGCCCCTGCTTCCACTGCCTGTGCAGTTCCCTCTTGCTCTTTAGTTTGACCAGCAGGTCTTGACTCAGCCATGCTGGTTCTTCCCTTCCTTGCCTGATTTCTTACACCTGGGGACTGAGAGCTCTCACGCTCTCTGGAACTCATCCTTAAAGGTCTGCCAGCTCTGTTCTGTTCCTTTGTCCCTGTGGGCTGTTTCCCATGGGGTCCTTCTGACTAACTCCTTGAACATCTGGGAGTTTGCTTTCCTAAAATTTAGGGTCCTGACTTTACTCCATGCTTTTCCCATAACCCTCAGGAGTGTGAACTCCACCAGTGCATGATCACTGCAGCTCAGGCTGCCTCTAATCTTGATGTCACCAGACATTGCATTGGTGACTATCAGGTCTAGTATCACATCCCCTTGGTTAGGGCTGTCTGGCTCAAGAGTTATCCTCAATGCATTCGAGGCATATCCTGGATTGCCTACAGCTCACTGTGTTACTTTTCCAGTAGACGTCAAGGTTGTTGAAGTCCCCTAGTAGAACAAGAGCCTGGGAGTGCGAAGCCTCATGGAGTTGGAGGAAGAAGGTCTCGTCATTATGTTTGTCTTGATCGGTTGGCCTGTAGTAGACACCAACCTCCCTTTGTTGCCTCTGTCTCTGGTTCTTACCCATAAGCTTTTGACTTGACAGAAAAGTTTAGTGGTACAGCATAATTTTCTCACAGTGCTGAGAGTTTTTCCCTTGGTCATTGCAAGATGGTCTTTTTGCAGGTGAAGTACAGTGGCATGCTTAAATGTAGCTGTTTTTTAGGAAAAGATGCCTGTGTTCTTCACTGAAGAACTGCAATGATTTTGTAAATATGTTTCTGTATTTCAGTTAGAAAATGTTTATTCTCCTGGATACATAACCCTCAGTTACAGCTATTGTCAAATGAAATAAACTTACTGAGAAGGATAGATAGAAAACCAAAGGGTCTTTGACTGCAGGTAGCATTCTTTTTGGAGTTCACTTTTAAAATAGTTGGCAGAGTTTGTAACTGTGTAAGTTCAAAGACTAATTACTGCATTTAATAAATACAATGTACACATAATAAGCGATGGCAGATAATATTTTTTCACAGGATAAATATCAGATAATTAGAGTTAAAGCTTGTATCTAAATGTTTGTTTCTTGCAGAAGACATTTTTTTCAGATGTATTGATCTGAGCTGATATTACATTGCAGCTCAAAAAAAAATAATTAATACATTGACAGTTCAAATCACCACCTTTCACATCTGTTACATCATATTATGGGTAGTGAACAATGTAACAAATTTGATTTTTTTTGCCTTTCTGTTTGATTTGTCAGACACTTTATTTTTTAGATGAAATTCATGAATGTGTTGCTTTTCTTTTGGATATTTATTAGAGTTTTGATTTTCAACCTTTAAAGTACTAGCATTAATGAAGTATATACACTCTTCTTATGGGTGGCTTACTGCTTCTATTTACTGTTCATTAATGGATATGAAGAGGAAATAGGTTTTAATTTCTGTTTGGCTATCTTAGTTTCTGTACCTCAGCTTATCCTTTGGCCAAACGGAGACAACTTAATTATCTTGCTTGTAAAGTGATTTATGAAATACTGATGACCAGTATTACTGAATAAAATGAATAATTGTTGACACTATTGTTCATGTATTTTTCTTTGCTTCTGTTAGCAAAAAGAACATTTTATTTTGTTTCCATGTTTAGTACTGAAGGCTGAATTATGATGTTTTCTAAAATGGACAGTCAGCTCCAAGATATCTAGAAGCTATGTTTCCTCTCCTAAAAGTTATTTGGTATACAGAGTGCTTCTACTTTTTCCATTTCTGTTCCCTGCAGCACTTTATAGTAGATATTAATTCTCAGTTTTGGAGCTCCCTTCAGTCACCCACGTACTTCTGATATCTGCCCACTGTTAATGAATATGAATGAAATGAAAAGCAATCCCTCATAACTTAAAATAATTATTGTAGAGTCTGATAGAAATGGGCAGGTTTACATAAAACAGTGTAAAGTATATTTTTAAGAACCCTCCTTGTAATTCTTTGAAGAACAGATGTCAAAATGTGCTGCAGTAGTTTCTCTGAGAAAGGAAATTTTGTTAAATTAGAGACATAAAAATCACACGAGAGGCAAATACTTAAATTCTTAAATTAAACTTTATACAGTACTGTGCATATGAATAGAGCCACTTGAATTATTCATTGTGCATAACTCATTGGCCAAATATAAGCCTTTTATGTTGAGGCACATTGCAATTTTGATAGCTTTATTTTTTGATCATTTATAGCACTTAATTGAAGTCTTTGTAAGAACGAAAATACAGTGCATCTTACTCTGAAAGATACTTGGCCAAAATGTTAGTAGAGAAATTTGATGTGTTTTAGATGTCCATTATTAATCCCCTTTCTTAGAAATAATAAAAAATCATGTGTATCATAACCAGTAATGGAAAAAATTTGCATAATGACCATCTGGTCTTGTGTTAAAACGTTTACACACAGGTGTACAAAAAGAATAGAATTCAGGGTAAGCTGAAATGCAGAGCAAATACAGACTGTATGACTAACTGGTTTTGAAAAGAAAAAAATTATTGTGGAACCTCAATAGTTTATAATTGATGGCTACTTTTTGAATTTTCATATTCTATTTAAGAAAATTACTGTGGAATGATAAAGTGGGCTCTGATAGAAAGTGGGAGTGTGTACGGGTAAGGTGAATGTAAACTGAAAATTTTACCAAAATACCACTGTAAACCTATGTGAGAATCCACATAGAATCAGTTTGCATTAAGGCTTTAGCTTGCCCTGGTGAAGGCAGATGGAAAGTACACCCCTTGTGACGATAATGCTGGCACTACTTGTTTGCTTTAACGATAACATTGAATTCTTTTCTAGGCAGAGTATGTATATGGTTAGGTACCTGTAAGTACAAATAATAACAAAATAAAATAATGAAGAAAGCATCTTGTTGCAGGTGTCTCCAAATGTGGCATTTATAAACAAAACTGCTGAATTATTTTCTTAGTCTGATATTTGATTTGGGTTAAAGCCTTTGTGTACTAAGATTTAACAATATCTAGATTAGTTTCCTAAATTGCAGTCTCTAACATTCAAAGCCAATGTCTAGATTAAGGGAAAGACAAAAGATCCAAAGAGTTCAGAAACAAGTGAGAAACTAAATTATGCCAACTATGAAAATTCTGGCGCCAGTGTCCACTATTACCAAACGCAATATGTGTAGATTATTTTAACAAGGTCTGTGAAATTGTCCCAGTGTACTACAGCCTATCAAAACAAAATGTGGTTAGAAGACTATTTATAACACTTGTACTGTTTCATTGTGATGGCATTAAGTGCACTGCAGAGCTTAATGCTTAGATATCAGTGTGTCACCTGCTCAACAACTAAATACGTTGTTAGCACATATTTTGTGGTCACTAACATTTGAAACAATCTTTGAGTTTGTGCTGGGCAGATACTGAAGTCAGTTTTCATAGCAGAAGTGTAAGTCAGTAGTTTGCTTTGTTACATTTAAATAAGAAGTTGGGATAGTTGTCATGATGCTGACACATCATCAGAAGAGGGGTGAAAAAACCCACTCAATGTCAGTGTAACCACAGTTCAATGTGGTTGGGGTCAGGATTTTAATCATAGCAGGCTGATGTGATAGCCGTGCAACTACCTTTGGTGCCTTCTGGAGGGTCGGTATCACAGCAGCTCTGCTGCCTAGTTGAGGAACATGCAGATTTTCTGGCACGTGCAGAAATCCTTCAATAGGAACAGGAATTGCACATGAACAGGTACTGCTGTGTTCTTAGGTAGCAGTTATGCACAGCTCTGGATCAGACCTGATAACTCCAAAGAGTGTTTAATGTAACAAAAAGCAAATTAACAAGCACTGAAAGAAAGTAGTATGCTGTGTGTCTGTCTTCAGTGAGTCCACAACATTGAGCTCTAGGAATACTTCGTTTAGGATGAGCCAAACTTTTGGTTAGACTGGTTGCCCTGTAAGAACTATTGAATTTCAGCCCTTTTCCTCTGAGATGTGAGGAAGGAGCATATTTTTATAAGGGACTGCTAAATATATGTATTGTTCATCCTTAGTGAGATCCTGTGGACAAGTATTAGTGGACAATCAACATAATTCAATGCTTTTTTTTTTTCCTGTTGCTGTTGTGGTCACTGATCTTTCTTTGAGAGACCAAATAAAACTACTTTTACAAAAGGGAAAATAGAACCTGTTGTTGAGGGAGACTGTGACTTAGCTCTTTACAGTGGCTGGCATCCCGGGTGACCCTGGAGTAAATTCACTTTTTGCAAGTATGAATAAGGGTTACTAGCTGAGGGGCTTAAGGCATGTAGTGTTAACAGGCGCTTTAACTGTTGGTTTTTTGGGGATTTTTTGTTTATTTTAATTGGACATCTTTGCCAGCCTCACGAGCTTTTTCTCTATCCTAGTCTCCCAGAGGATTTGTAGCAGGCGTCTTTTCCTTACTGTTGTGGAATATCTTAGGTTTGGTCCATTGCCAGGAAGTTGCAGCTTATCATTTCTAGTTTGTCTTAGTCTAGTTTTTTCTACTTTTCTATATCTGTACTGAGATCTCAGTGAATGCTCTCTTTCTTGCTCATTATCTCTATCTCTCATGCTTTGTTCACTCTTGAGCTTGCACCTGTTTTTTCTCTCTCCTAATGGCAAAAGACTAGACTACATAGATGTTTTAATATTAAACTATTATTTTTTTTTAAAGTAAGACTTGCTGGAATCAGATAGCTACTATGCTATTGACCAGACTGGACCATACTAATCATCTGGTATTTGGAGCTCATGTTACAGTTAAGCACATTCTGGAGCTGGGTCCAACTCCTTACCAGTGCCTTTGGAAAGTGCTGACAATAAGACTTTTATTTTTTTTTAATCCAAGTCCTCTTGGAAGTCTTGTTGATTATCAATAAAGTTTAATAAAGTTAAGTTTAAGTTAAGCTTAACAAAAGTTTTAAGTTTAACAAATTGCTATTGGCTAATCGTTGAAAACACCTATGTGGTGCAACGATACCTGGCAATAAATAAGGGGTGAGAGGAGGGTGAGAAATGTGCAAATGAATGGCCCTTACAAGAGGAGGTGTAATGTATATGACAGTACTTGAGAGCAGATATTTATGGAAATTATCTAAAGTGTAATCATATTAAGTTTACAGTATAATTTTGTTCTTAGTCCATGTTCCTCTACCAGATTTCTTGACTCTCATGATATTCTTTCTGACTTATCATACATTATGAACAACAGAATTAAAGTATGGCTGAGGCTGGAAGGGACTTCTGGAGGTCATCTTGTGCAACTTCTCTGCTCAAGCAGGGCCACCTAGAACAGGCTGCCCAGGACAATGTCCAGATGGCTTTTGATACTGTAAAATATATAAATAATATTAATATGTTTTAATTTAATTCTCTGGGGAAAAAAAGATAGAATTATTCATTTTAAAAGTACTTTGAATTCAATAAACTTTAATTTTATACTGAATTTTGGAATGAAGCAAAATAGAAACACAAAAAATGTTTTCTGGACAGTTGGATGAGCTGTATCAGATTGTTGACCAAAGTGTTTCCTTTTTGTCTCTTGAAGATCCAGAAGGACTGTAGTTGTCATGGTTATTGGCAGAAGATTTTTATCTTTGGGTTCATTAATATCCATCTTCGGTATCAGTTTCAATTTGAAGTGCCTCCAATTCATGAAAATATTCAGATTTATAATTGGTAGTGATAGAACTTCACATTTATTCCTCTCTCAACACGTTTCAGAATCTATATGCAAAAGAAATCTTTAACATCTGGGCAGTTTTATTGTTTTGCTTTGGTTTGACTTAACTTTGTTAAAAGGAAGAATAAAGCTAAGGCTGGTTTGGGAGATCAGGTGAAACCTTAGGAGAGCGGGAAAGCAGAGCAAGGACATTCCACAGTTACTGTGATATAGGGCAAAACAGGAACAGCCAGAAAGGGTGCAATTCAGGGCCATGTTGTTTTAGCTACTGTATGAGCAAAGGCCATGAATCTCTGTCCCAAAGAGAATTAAGGCTGAGAAAATATGGTATAGAAAGGGATTTACAATAATAAATTACTATTAGTATAAAACTAAAATAATTTTTGCCTTTTACATTGCCAATTCAATTTAAAATGTACCATGTAGAATAATCTGCATCATAAATGGTGTTTGACAGGGTCATTGCTGTTCAAAATCTGCCTTTTGTTGGTTGGGGGTGTTTGACACTAAGCTACACTGGCAAGCTGGGGTGTCTGGCATCTTCATTTTGTTGTAAGATGCCCACACTGAGAGACATGGTCATCCTCAGATTATGGAATGCTTAACCAGGAACTGAGATTTGATTTTTTTTTTTTTAAACCAAAAGAAAAATCTCCCAATGCTCACCAGTTTTTCACTTTATGTCTAAACCACATGACAAAAAAATCCTACAAAAATATCTTCTTAAATAATTATATATTCTCTGTGCCAACCCACCTTAGAGACTACCATGTCTTTTTTTATGGGCTTAAAGAAGAAACAGTGTTCTGAGAGATTATTTATATTTTGGATTAGTGATGATATGAGTGAAACCCTTCAAAAGGGAATGTAAAATTGTTGTGGTTTTTTTAAAATGTAATTTAATTTAATTATTATTTGAGATAAATGCTTTGTTAGCCTAGAATCTTCAAGGTGGCAAACTGAGAAATGGGAACTGATATGTAGGACTATTCCATGCAAAAAATTAAAAATTTTTATTCAGCAATAGGCTTATGAACAAGGGTGATTTAAGCTCCATGACAAGGTGATTTAAGCTGCCTTTGAAACTAATACGCTATTTGAAGCGCTTGGAAAGAATCCTACTAAGTCTCTAACTAAGTGTTGTTGGTGTTACATTATTCTAAAAGGAGTAGCTTTAGCTAAAGATATTCCTAAACAGAACAGAAATGCAAGACTTTCAGAAGTATGTTTTTGCTTAGAGTCTTCATAGACAACATGGTGGTTCCTCTTTATTTTCCCTAATTTTTTTAGTGGTTCATCTTATTATAAATATGTTTAATTTTGTGAGGCATGTTCTGATTTTAATTGGAGTTTACCATGATAGTAAAACAAGCAAGTTACTGTGTCTTTCATTTTATTAGCATAGAATTACTGTGCTGTTAAAGCCAGAATAAATAGTGTCCATATTTAATATAGTTACAGTGTTAATTATTTTACACTGGAATTTGTTATTTTACACCTGTCAGTAAATAATCTGGCTCAGCTGATACATACTCAGTCCAGATCCTTGTGAAATAAACTTGCTTAAAACCTTCAGTATTTCAGAGAGTATATTGCTGGCAAATGTAATTAGTTTATGTAACTGAATTAGCACCTACCCTAGCAATATGCACAGTTGCTCCTTTTCATAATGTTGAAAGAGATTCCAGTGGAAAGTAGAAATGGCAATGGTATTTTTCCCCATAGAAGATCATTTTAAAAATTAAAAAGTTGGCCATATTTTACTAGATTCCCCTTTAGGGAAATATAAGCTTTATCATTTAATAAGAGCAAAATAAAACGTGTATTTGTCTACACAATTTAACTCTGTGGAATGATGAAGAATTGAGGGGAACACCTCTAAAACTATTACATTTCCAGATAGAACGTGAATGCAGATACTTTTGTGAATGTGTGTGTGAGCACACGCTCCTACTACTATTATATGTGAGTGGTTTTACCCAGCTTTGTGCATTTTGAGATGTTAGCCAGGTCCTCTCTGTGACCTGTCTCCTGAATGTATATTTTTAGTACCTCATTGTTTAGCTTCTCATTCCCAGGAAATCTCCTTCTGGCCTTTTCAGTTTCTTTGTTGTCTTCTTTAGCCATACTAGTGGAACTTGGTACTATTAAATGTATGAATGCAATTATCTCTTCGAGTGGCAGACTGCTCTCTGTTCTGTATTCTGGATCAAAGGATTTTTTATCCTCCAGTAAAGTTAGGCTTTGTGTGTTACCTCTAATGGGCTTCTCAGCCCATAGAAATAGACTTGTAGATGATTACATACCCCTGCTAATGAAAGTGCGATAAATTATATAGCCTTTTGTTTGTCCTTTGGCATTGTGAACACATCCTATTTTTTAATTTTTCAAAGATTACAGACATCTTTCAAAGACACCTAAAATAAAATTAAAACAAAAAAAAAAAAGGAAAAAATGAAAACAAAAGGGAAAACAGAGGAAAGGAAACCAGAGGAAGACAGAGGAAAGGGAAGGGGGAAAAGGGAAAGGGGAAGGGGAAGGAAGGGAAGGGGAGGGAAGGGAAGGGAGAAAAGTAATGATCCAAAACTTTAAACAAGTACCATCCTTTATTCTTGGGGTAACCAAAATTACTGGACAAAAAAATATTCTTTTCATCAGATAACACCACTGTATCAAAAATATTTTTAGATTTTTTTCATATTTTTAAAGCTTTTTTCCTCTTTTTAATGAACAGGAAATAGAATACATTGAATTAAAATGTTTTTAATCAATTATTTACTTTTTCAGTTCAAAGTGATATTTTAAAATGGAAAAAAATACTTATAAGAAAAAAAGTTGAAAATTAAAACTTGAATTGAATTTGAAAACTTAAAAATTGAATGTGAGCCAAGGTGTGGGATATTTTACAATTGAGAAGTTTTAAAGACACTATTCTTTTTCAACTTATTAACAGATAATGTTTATGAAATTCTTGCAAAAGCTAAATCTAGGAAAACTTCATCTCTTCTGTTATGATAGCTGACATTTTATATTACAGACTCTTTCAAAAATGTAGTACGTTAAATCAGTCAGAATTTTTGTATTATACTTAGGAGAACATTTTGCATAAATCTGTTCACATGGAGAAAATTCTTCAGCCAGCTTGTCACATGCACATTTGTGCCTCCTTCCCCTTCTAATTATTTTCATTCTGTCCAGGATTTGCCCTCCTCCTTCCTTATTTTGTCATAAATTGTGTGGCACTGAGAGCTGAGGAAGTTAAAACAAACCTTAGTAAACCACTGACTGGTTTTTCCAACTGTATTGATTGATTGCAAAAACCAAAACCAACACCTCAAACAAAAAAAAAAAACACAGTGTGAGCTGAAAACTTGGTTTTATATCTGTGAGGGATGTAATATTTATGAGTAAGAAAGAAATATCTTTTATTTTCTCCACTCAAAGTAATTTTCCCACAGCCCTCCTATGGATCCTTATGGGCTTTATCTGTAAAGAAGCAGCTGTTACTCTATTCAGATATGATATGTTTTATGACACACTGTGTTCTGGCATGTGTGGGACTTAGGTGGAGAAACTGACCTCAGAAGCAATTTTAGATGATGTACACCAGTTCCGCTGCATCATTTCTCGTATCTGCAAGTTGGTTGAGGGGGAGGCCAACAAAAAGCCAGAGAAGTTGGAGGGAAGAGTTGAGAGGGCATAGAAACGGGGAATGCAGATACATGGCTGGAAAGTTATATAACAAAAGATGACTGAGGAAGAGAAGTATCACTTCAGCCATACAGTTTCTGATATTTGAATAGGCAAAATCACAGCACTGAGTCTATCTGTATTTCAGGGATTTCCACTTCATAAGAATGGGAAAGATGTTGGGAATGGTATAACTGGTCTCTTAATAATAACATATTAAATGTGAACTATGGCAGAGAATTAATATTAGAAGGGGGACTGTTGGACCCATCCAGATACAAAGTAAGCCAATGGATCTTATAAATGTATGTAATCATTCAGGAAAAATCCACAACCGAAGCACAACAGAGAGGAGGAAAAACTGTACTTAATAAGGAACATTTATTTCTCTAAAGAAATAAAACCCTCTTTTTACTGTATGTCTGCATGGTACCAGCAGAAGTATAAGGCAGAAATTCAGCCCAGGGAAGCTGGAACTGGCTGTAGCTATAGACACAGTAATGTGGTGGAGCTTGTAACAAGCGCCTTTCCCATACTGCCAGCGGGGAGGTTGCAGAGCCTTGTGACAGCACAGCTACCTGGCCGTGGGAAATGATGCTAAATTTTGCCCTTGGTCCCTGTCCAAATTTCTTGGGACTCCTATATGTACACATACATTACTAAAAATCTAAACAAACAAAAAACAACAAAACAAACAAAAACCCCAAATAAACGAAACAAAAACCCCAAACATCCACAAAAAAACTCACCTGTACTTATTTGGACACTATTAGGTTATGAATTGTCCAAGATCCACAGCTATGCACGAGCCTGCCAGTAGCAATAAAGCAGGGACACTTTCTGAAAACCTGAGGATTGTTTTCTGTGATTTCTTCTTAGGTTGGAATTGGTATCTCTGATATTTGATCTGCATTTCTGAACCATTGGGTCATGTTTTCTTAAACAGCAGTGTTTTGGAAAGACTTCTTTTTTCCTAAGATGCACTGAAATAACACCGGAGCAAAATCAGAAAAACAAATAGCAATATGACAGTTCTCTTCCCTATACATATTAATTAGACTTCCCTGAGCTCTTGCAATGTGGGATGTTGTTCTCACTGTCCACTGGCTCTGAGCTTTCCTGAATGACTAGGAAATTTGCTTTCATCTACCACATTGACAGCTCTAAGAGCTGACTTGTGCGTCTCCCAATATTTGAATGAGAAGGATGTTGTCACAAATGGATACATGCAGAGAAAAATAGGTCAAGACAATTTTCTGCACCCCTTCAGACTGCCAGAGTTACTATTCTTGTTCCCTTTGGAGTGGAGTAAGGTGGGGAAGTATTTCTCCTTCTTTTCAGGCATAACCTGGTAGTTCATTTAACTTTTTAAGAAATGCTTCAATTAAAATATATTAATAGTCTATTAAAATATATTTTAAGAAATGCTTCAATTAATAATAAAATGAGCCTTTGCTCATTTTTAGCAGAGGGAAAGGGGGGCAGTGGCAGTTTTGCCATTATTCTGTCAGTCATACTCCTCCTCAACAAGTAAGATGCATTTATTTATATAACCCCTGTCTTTGTTTCTCTTTAACAGTGACCTATTTCTTGTCATTAGCTTCACTTCATTGTCAGTTATGGTACTGAAAGCAAGAGTTTCTTCAGTGTTTCCTATGTAAATTCCAAATTTACATATTAGATTTTAAAAAAAACCAAACACCCAAAATAAAACCCCAAACCGCTCTGCCAGCCTTTTAACAGGCACAGAAGGTCTGTGTAGAGACAGGCTGGAAATAAGTAGGTGTTTTGCTTTTATGTGACAAAAATCAAAACATCTAAGAAGCCTTAACTGGCTCTCAAAAGTGTTGTGGGAATAACTGGGGTTTTTCTTTTAAAATAATTACTTGTAATACTAAATAGCCCTTTCATTTTGGAAGCAGCAGCTATTATGCCATTAGTAACTCTTCAGGAAGATTATTGTGAGAAATTCATGTGTGTAATGCAGTAGCATCAAGACTCTATAGCTTATGGATAATTTGTGAGAAGTGTGTCCTGTTTTTGGCTGGGGTAGAGTTAATTTTTCTCATAGTAGCTAGTATGGGGCTACGTTTTGGGTTTGTGCTAAAAACGGCATTGGTAACACAGGGATGTTACCAGCCAGATGGGGTTAAACCACAACAGCAGTGCTATAGAAATTATGGATTATAAAGATATTGGCTTAGTATTTAGTATCTATTTCAGGTGTTATCTAGCTGTTTCGTGACTGCATCTCAGAAAGACTTGCAGGGTATGTGGTTTTTTTCTTATGGAGAAACTGAGGTTCAGACAGGTGAAAGTCCTGTAACATTCTTCAGTGCCAAAACCAGGAGTTAGAGCATTGGACCAGCACAGTCATTGGTCCATTACAGCCCACATCTTGAAAAATAAACACATTAAAAAGTAGGTGAAGAAACAAACAAAGAAAGAGATCGGATCAACTAAATGTTATGTTTTAGGATGCTTTGAAACAAACTGTTCAATCCAGTCAGTAATGCGACACCACAGTCCCAGCATGTCATTCATCCGTCTTTCTGGCTAGTCCATGCAGACTGTGAATTTCTTACAGCACTACTAAAGACAGTGACTTTGTAGCTTAGTCTGTAGAGACCTAATCCTTCAGCTCTGGAGGTCTGTGATTCAGTCTCCTCTGTGATGGTCAACATTATCATTGTCACAGTAATCATACAACTTGCAATCAGTTGTCAGAAGAAATGGTGATGTTAGCGGAGTTTTTCATAAAGCACACCAAGGTACACAAAGGTTGTGTGAGTGTGGGGGGAGGCAGAGCTTTCTTTTCTTCACATGGCATCTGCAGGTGATCCAGTGAGAATCTTTTCTGTTTTACTAATCTGTACAAGGGTAGTACACTGTAAATTCCTCTAACCAGAATTTGAGCAGCATAGCAGATTTGCTTAGTGGAGATAAACTGTAGAAAACAATGGTAGAAGAATTGAGCCTTGAATGGGATTACTGTATAGTTAAACCCTACAGCACAGAGTAGATTATAATTTTGCTGAGCAGCTTCCATCTGTCTAGATTTTTGTAGTGAGGATATGATGGCCATATATAGATGCTCATGGCAACATGTCTTCCACCAACACTGGCGGCTGCAAACTGTTTGTCACAGCAAGCTGTGATGTTGCAAAATCACTGAAGCTGGGAAAGTCTTTATGTGAATGCTCTATAATGCAGCTGAAGGATTCATTCTCCTGCCTTTTAGGAGTAAACAAGTATGGCAGAATATTTTAAGTATTCATTGAAAATGGTTTTGTACTGTTACATATGTCCCTTTCCCTGGGGGTTCCTATTCACTGTAGCTTTTCAAGTTTTGTTTTTGTCAAACCTACATGGTATCTCTGTGATACTTGAACAGCTGAAGGGATGGCACAGCCGAGTATTTCTTACTGTGAGGTTGAAGATGGTGATGCATAGAATTTGTGAGGTTAATTTGTAAATAGCAATGCCATTTTATACTCAGTGACAAATCAGTAGTTCTAGCTCAGGTGTAATTAGTTCATGATAAACTATTTTTTTATGAACACTCTTTTCATGCCTCATACCAATATTAAAAAAAAAAATATTAATCACTCATAACTTGCAGCTGAGATGAAGTATTTACACAGTCCAAGTTAGGTTTTGCACAGATTCCATAAGCCCCTTTTCACATACTGTTGAAAAGAGGGTTTTATGAGATTAAAGATTTCCCCTATTCCCTTCAACCTTCTCCTTTCTGGACCTGACCAAAAACTTACAAAAATGAGTGAAAAGATGTCACTGCCTTATGGAGTCTTTCCCATCCAGCATCCTTTTCACAGAATCATATCTATGGAACTATGAATTGCTTATAACTTTTTAAGTTTTACATTGCTTGGATCTTAAAATGGCAAAGGTCTGGTACCAGATTGCCCATCAAGCAGTCTGTTTATTCTGGCTGACACCAAACTATCAACTCCGTGCAAATCAGTGTTGCAAGGGACCATTGGAGATTTGTGGTATATTTGCATACAGAAGAATACCCTCAGATTTGCCCAGGCAGAATAGCTATCCATAAGGTATCGTGGCAAGAAGTAATATTTGTCCAAGCAGATGCTTTTCTTGTCATCGTCAGCAATGTTAGCTGGTAGCTACTGAGTGAGAATCCATCCTGACCTATGCAACAAAGGTGCTAATGATGACAGAGCCAATTTAAACAGCATTATCAAACCAGATTATTGTTAATTAAATTACCACTCCAAAAACCTGTAGGTGAGCTTTACTGGGTATTTTAAAAGTGTCTTTAAAGTAGACATATGGTTTGAATGAGCTACTGGATTTTAATTTAATATTCATGTTAATTTGGCAGTTATCAAGCAAATACCTAAATACCAATCTTCTCTTTTCTTTTATGTTTTTTCATTAATAATTTTAAGCGGATTTATTGCCTGGAAGCTGTCACTTATCTTCCATATCCAAGCAGATGTAATAACTAGAGGATGGAAATATTGGTATGTCAATTCCATAAAAATTCATACCTTAAATTAGCTGATGCACAAAAGCAAGATTTTTAAGGCATATAAGAAGCAAAAGGTTAATTTCATGTCTCACAGTATCATCTTCTTAATTCCTTACACAGTCTTTTCAATGAATGATAACTTCAAAAAGCAACAGCTTAAAAAAAAAATTGTAAAATGGGTTCTCTGTCAACAACACCAATAATTATCTCTCTTGTCAAATGCATTCTGTTGAGACTTTGTATAATATTACACTTTGTAATGTTCCTTTTACATAACATTTCAACTATATAACTGATACCCTACTTCCATAAGTTACTCTGTCAAAGTCACCTGTCCTCATGTGTAACGAGAAATCTTGTGCAGAGTTAGTTAAAATGTGCCAAAATGGCTCAAGTTTGCCTTTAGTGCCATTCTGTTGTTAGCAGGGAATAAAAATAGTGACATTCTAATGGCTTCAGTGAATGTGTTCATTCTCCACAAATATTTCATCTTTTTATTAGGCTGTTTACAACTTTGCATGATTACTTTTATTACTACTGGTTTTGTCTATATATGTTTGTCATGTTTTATATTGATTTATACTATTTTATAGTCTTGAAAAATGTTGGGAACACTCAGTTTCTCTTTCAATCAGTAGCATTTTTGTTGCTTTAAAAATAAGCCTTAAAGTCAGTTTGTTTATGGATTTATAATCTGAAATGATCTCACTTAGGTTTTATTTCTTTCCCACATAATATGAAGAATTATTTTCACGCAAGAATTCCTATAGTCAGCAACGAACGTTTTCCTTTACCTAGTACTAAATGACTGCGTTTGTTCTAACAAACTTTTAAAACCCTATCAGGATTGTACTTAATTTTTAAATAGATCAAAGAACATTGTATAGTCCACTCTGCATATGGAAAACAATGCATCTAGATGATGCCTTATTCCAGAGAGATTAGCCTGGATTATGCCTGTCTACCTGGATTATAATTCTGCAAAAAACTATGCACATCCTTAACTCAAGATGCACAGGAACTCACTTATCATGACTACGCTCATGGCTAGAATGAAGCACAGTGAACAGAGTGGTCTTATGTATCATTCATTATAATACATCAAAACACATTATGATTTCTTTCATATTTTTTCTTCCATCATAAGAATGATTTATTAAAATTTTTACTCTGTTCTATATAAGCAACTGAAAGGAACTCCTGGAGGTAGAAAATTAAACTTATATTGAAGTACCCTGTGGATTGCTAGTGTCTCCCAGGAGGTGAGCTGAGAAGAAACTGGATCACCATTTGTTTGCATTGCTGTTACAGAATATTAATCAAATGCTTTCAGGCAAACAAGGAATTATTTTTCACTGTGATACATAAGTTGCCTTCTCAGTTTTTCTCTTTTCACATTCATTGGCAGTTTATAATATGGACTGTAAATAGGGAAAGAGGGAGGCTAATATTAAAAATCTTGGCTGCAAAGAAAGCCAACAGGATGCTGGGTTATATCAACAAGGGCACGACCAGCAGAGATAAAGAAATCATTATCCCGCTCTACTCAGCGCTTGTCAGGCCACACCTGGAGTACTGTGTGCAGTTCTGGTCCCCGCTATATAAAAAGGATGTGGACAGGCTGGAAGGGGTCCAGAGAAGGGCCACCAAGATGATCAGAGGACTGGGATACGAGCCATACGAGGATAGGCTGGGAGAGCTGGGTTTGTTCAGCCTTGAGAAAAGGAGGCTCAGAGGGGATCTCATCACCATGTTCCAGTATTTAAAGAGTGGCTACAAAGAAGATGGAGACTGCCTTTTTACAAGGAGTCATGTGGAAAAGATGAGGGGTAACGGGTACAAGTTACTCCTGGGGAGATTCCTATTTGAAACAAGAGAAACATTTTTCACAATGAGAACAATCAGCCGTTGGAATAATCTCCCCAGTTTTGGATGATTTAAGATTCAGCTGCTGAGGGTGCTGGGCCATCTTGTCTAGACTGTGCTTTTGCCAAGAAAGTTTGGACCAGGTGATCCTTGAGGTCCCTTCCAACCTGGTATCCTATGATTTTGTGATTTAAATTCTCTGTTGCCTCATTGGTGTGTTTTTTTCTCATGAAGTCAGTGTTAAATTGGGGCAGGGGGGTGGGGGTGGTGTTTGTGTGAATCACTTTCAAAGATCAGCTAGAAATGCTACCTGGCAATTTCTAGATTCTTCACATGACCCAGGATATCAGTATTCTTGATCCCTTCTCCTTCCTTTCTGTGGCACATTAGTTCTGGCTCCTGTTATTTCACTGGCTCTGAAGTTTCTGAAAGGGTAGTAGTGGTGTTTTGGACCTTTGGTGGCAAGGCAAATGTGCAAATCTTCTGGACTGTTGTAGTTGTGTAAAGTTGTAGAGGACTACATGGTACTCACTTCCAGTCCGCTAGGATTATGGATGAAACACAGGGATTTATTTGTACCTGATAATATTGCATCTCAGTTGCTGCTTGTTCTTGCATCCCAGCAAACATTCAGAATCGCATACCACAAGCTACTGGCCTAGAAGATAACATGTCATGTTTGTAACTTTCACTTAAGTATCCTTTGCAAGAATAAATCCTTTAAAATAAGACAAAATTAAACATCATACTTGGTTTATAAAGGATTCCATCACTGTAGATGTGGGGTCAAGTAAAGTTCAGTTTGAAACAAATTAAGACAAAAAGAAAGATAAAGTCAGCCTTAAAGAAGGGTCAGAGACTAAGCATGAAAAGCACGCACTTACCCGAAGAACAACATAGATAATTCATTTACTGAGGAGGGGAAAGGGTGGGGTTGGGGGAAGATGTATTTACAATTGATATATACTTTATGGACAGAGTGGGACTGTACAATTGTTCCATTAAGTGCAGGTATTTTTCTGGCTTAAGCCTCTGAAATCAATGCCCCTAATGTCATAAATGGAGCAAGATTTGACTTCGAAGGAATTAACCCAAATGAAACTGGATATAAATTTAATGAAGGAATATATTTATATATCTAAAATGATTTGACAAACTAGTCTAAAAATAATAATGTTCCAACGAGGAACAGGAAAAACTGGATTAATGTTAATGGACTTTATTTAAATTCAGTGAAATCCACAAGAGAGACTTTGTTACGTGGAGGATTATTGCATACAATAGGAGTGCGTATAAAACTCCACAATTTTTGAGACAAAGATATTCTAAAGGGAAACATACTAATTTAGTACTTACCAAGCTTTTGAGTTAGAGCAAAGAAATGTTGATAGAGTTTCACAAATCAGATTGCAATCTACACACTGCATAAAAAAATAACATATTTTTAGGACAAATGACCCTTCATTTTCCTCTTTGAAAGACACTCTTCTCAGTTACTGAAACATACCTATGCTTTAACCATTCTGTTCCAATACCCTATGGGAAACGGTAGCGGTTGGTCAGGATGAGTCCTGACTAAACAAATATGAGTAAGGAGATTTGATGCCCAGTTAATGATGACTGGAACAACTCAGGACAAGAAAGAGAAAAGTAGCATAAGCTATTTTGAAGTAAGTTTTCAACAGTTTGAACCATCTGCAAGGGCAAAAAAACCTACGCAAAATCACTGAGATTGAAATGTATCCTGACCTGAATCACTAACAAATGGAAAACCATACTCCTGGAAAATCAGATTTGTTTTAAAAACATGTCCTTGGCCCAGTAAGTCTATTGCTCATCATTTCTTTGATGTTGTCTTAGTGGATGTGGGGTTTTGTTTACATTAAAGGAAAAGGGTGGCAGATTACTTGGGATCTCCATCAAAAAGGAATAAGCACAGGTTTCAGAGCGTGATTGCAAACTGGCTGTGATCTGTGAAGGAACCAGCTCTGTAGTACTGTCTTAGGGTCATTCTATGAAGAAATGTATGTGTCTTTATTATGGTAGTGCTATAGGCCAACTAGGCTGAGCAGGATCTTCCACTCATTGGAGCTTAAAAGGCAGCATAAAAGACTGAACTTAATGCTGTTTCGCAGATGGAGTGATCCACTTCACTCCTAAGAGAAAAGCAAAAATATACTTTATTTATATAAAACAGTGACTTTACAAAGTTCAATGGTAAATGTGACAGTGGTTTAAAAAGATTCAATGGCAAGGTATGCTTGATTATTTACTGCATAGAGGACAGGGTCAGACAAAACTACCAGGGAGACCTCCTGTTGAGTCATGAGGTTCAGAAAGGACCTGCTTATCAGAGAGGAGTCTAGGTGTGGCTGGATCCAGTCCTAGTCCCAGACCCGGTCAATGTTTTATGTCTAAAGGACTATATATGTGCAACCAATCCTTTATATCACTTAGCTAAGATTTCAAAGTTTAGCATGCTATTAGCCACTCACTGAGGATCTGTTGTGGCAGAGAATCTCTCAGCCTGGAGGAGTAACCTTGAGAGGCTTCCGTACTCAAGCAGAGATCCTGGCATGCAGCCCTCTTGGGCTGCTTACTATTTATGGGGCTAAGATGATTGACTCATAGTCATATTTGCTT
The DNA here is from genome assembly GCF_963921805.1 of Phalacrocorax carbo. Taxonomy (NCBI): domain Eukaryota; kingdom Metazoa; phylum Chordata; class Aves; order Suliformes; family Phalacrocoracidae; genus Phalacrocorax; species Phalacrocorax carbo. The sequence continues at coordinate 13,767,839 of NC_087523.1, read as the reverse complement.
ACAGACCACAGATTTTAGTTTCTTCACTGTGGTTAGGTGGGCACATTGCACAATAGCCCTTGGCTATTGTATTGTTATCTGTCTCCCAAAACCACGTTGAGCTGGATGTAGCCATCTGTGACCAGATGCATTCATTAGATGGACACTTACTGCCTGAGCAGGGTTAGAGGAGATGAAGACTGGGGGGGCGGAGATGGGGAGCACCCTATCACTTCTGGAAAATCTACATATTTTTATTGTGACTCCTTTGTACACATGCAAGCTGTTGACAAGCTTCATCTCTGCTTTCATGCTTCCAACAAAAGAATAATCAAACAGACTGCAGAGGACAGTGGCAATTCCTTAATAGCTTTTCAGTTGGCTTAATGGGTAAAAGAAGGTGTTATTCATGTGTGCTCTTTAATTATTTAATTACTGGGACTGCCCATATGGTACCGTTTTTTTAGATGAAGGGTTATCATAACTTTAAAAAATTAAAAATTTGTGTAAATAATCATAGCAGAAAAAGAGTATTTTTGTAGCTAAAGCAGAATAGTTTCTCTGAAAGGCAGTCATATGAATGAGTTTCAATGTCCTTGTTGACCTATATTTACATCATAACTTTTCTAAAGAGTCTTCAGTCCTTTGCTGTGTATTGTAAAACTTGATGTTCTGTTCTTTGGAATTGAGAGCAGTTAAGATGTAGATCATGCAAAAATTTTCCAGTTGTACAGTCATTAAAAATTATCTCTCTGGCCCTGTCATGGCACTGCTGGGAATGTTCAAGGGCTGCTGCAGTGACACAAGAAAATCATCCTAATGCTGCCCACCTCAGCCCCTGTTAGAGCGTTACAGGGTAGCGATGGTCTATCCAAATTTTCTCCTCCTTATTGAGAAGATAATATTGAATCTACTGTGTTTATTGTTGTAGGTATCACCTTTCATTATTTGAATTTCATTCTATATCATCTTTTTGTTCCAGATGATTAAAAAATTTCAAAATGAAAATTGTATTTTATGGCCTAATTGTTTTAAAGCATAAAGTAGACAAAATAATGAAATAGTGTAAGTGGCTTTAATAGTCTGGCATCTGTATGTTTCACATGCTTTGTATAGAAGCTTTACGTATAACAGGTACCTACACTCCTTGTGTCTATAAATAAATCTCAAAGTGGTTTAACCTGATGTTTTTGGATGAAAGTGAGTTCTTTATTTCATTTTTTTGTTTGCTCATAGATTTGAAACACTACATGAAGTCTGTCTCCTTTTACAAGAAGTGGCCCCTAAGAAAAATATAGATGAAAACCAGACTGAGATTAAAGCTTTGTTTCTTGCTTAGACCTGTGAAACCACAGAGCAGATGAGGGAAACTCATGTTAATGTTTTCAAAGGAGCTTTACAAAATAAGTGCTCTGTGCCATTTTGCTTTTCTCAGCATCCCCACCTGATGGAGGAACTTGTTACAACAGAATGGATATTCACACCATCAGATTTAAGGCATCTAAAATGTTCCTAAACCAAGTTTCTAGGCTGTCAAATATAGCAAAGAGGGGTTTATCCCTTGATAAGAAAAAAATTTTAATCAATTCTTGCAATCATCTTTAGTGTTGACTAAACTACAAATTGCTATAAACCAAGATACTGTCAGATACTTCGTAGGTTAAAATTCTAATGATGAATCAGCAAGGAATCCCAAATTAATAATTTCTTCCTTTTAAATTTCCATTGCAGTTAAATTATCTTCTAGTAATGCAGCTACTTGTTTGCTAGTCTGTTTTCCAAGGTTTTTTTGTGCTATGTGAACTTGTGATCAAGCATATGGGTGTCTGTCAATATCAGCACATTTGGATTTTCTTCGTTCGTATAGTGTAAATCCATATTTTTGCTAATATTGTTGAGTTTTGTATAACTGAAAACTTTAATTTATGTTAAGAGCTATTCAAAGGCTCTCAGAAGAGGAGTAATTGTGTTTCATTTGATGTTGAAGAAATCAAAAAGACAGCAAAAAATATTACATGGTTACATTTAAAGTGTATTAGTGCTGGGGAAAGAATTACTTAGCTATCTACAAAGCAAGAGGTAAAATAGTGCGTGTCAAAGGTATTTTGACAAATAGATCTACAATTCTGAAAGGCAGTTCATCGAAAGGTTCTATGATGTTTATTCACCCATTAAGCTCCCTAAAAATTGTTACCAATGTCTTTCATCTGCACACTTAGAATCACAATAGCAGGTTATTTCATTACCACCCTTAACTAAAAGACTTTATTACTTTCCTCCGCTCTATTGAAATATTTAGTTACCTGAATATAAAATAACTTTTTCCCTGCAGAGAACCTGATGTACTCTGAGCACTATATTGTAAACTTCTTCCTAGAAATGTTCTGGATATAAGGTACTACTTCTGGGAATCAAACAATAGTCTGTGAATTAGCCTTCAATTATGTTCCAGTGCGATTCCCACAGGAGCTGACACCCCAGGGTCTATCCTCTGGGACAGCAACATATGCTGATACCATAGGCAGGCAGAAACATGGATCTGATATTTTCTTATTGGTATATTATAGAAATTATAAATAGCATTTTAGCTGGCTTGTATGTTTCTTTCCTCCTTACTTTCTTCTTCACTTTTTGACTTTTCTCTCCACATGAGTCAACTGTATTTTCCACAAATGTTCCTGAAACTGGACCACAGTACATTACTGTTTTCTTTCAATCAATGAAGCTATCATAACTGTTGTAAAAGTTTCAAACCAGCATCCCTCCTTTTTTCTCTTTAAGTCCCCAGTGTGTTCTAACATCACTGCTGTTTCTTTTATGCTTTTTTTTGTTGTTCAGGTGCTCTGACTTTCATCTTCAGTTTGGATACTGACACCTTTTTCTCAACTTTAACTTTGCTAAAAACATCATCCCCTCTCTCTGTTTCTCCCAAATGAAATTCACCAGTCAGATTGCCCTTTACCATTCTAATTCTGTTCAACAGGTTCATCACTGTCATCTTATCAATCCTTTATTTTCCTGTACAGTTTTCATGCATCTTCCCATCACAAATGTCATACTTCATTGATCTTTGTCAGCATAAATATTGCCAGCTTCTCTTTGCTCCCCTCACCACCATTTTCAAGCAATTTTATGAAGTGCAGAATAATTTTCTTGGCTAATCACATTCAATCCTTCCTAAAAGCCTGCATCTTGCACTAGAAATGAGAGAATTATGAGAGCAGGAAATCAAGACAACTGCTACGATGAACCACTGGTGTAGTAGTCACAGAAAATTCTCTCGATTTCCCAATGTTGCCTGGTTATTGTGTATACCTTTTGTTCCACTGCTAGCATTCCAGAGACCTTCTATATTGTACTACTAAGTGTTGGAGTGATGCAGGTACCTGCTCATAACTGCAAAGAGCTGTTTGGTGGGATTCAGTGGGACTGTTCTTATAGCTTCTGCACAAACCTCAGCCACTGCTTTGTTTCTGAGCGTATTGCTGAATCCTTGCCCAGTACACACAGCTTTCTGAGAGAACATCCCACAATGCTGCATGTAGGTGTAGTAGGTGTTCATTTGCAATTTTGTACATTCTTTTTCAGCTAAAATCTGTACTTTGAATCCATCTGCTAATGAGTAGAGCCCATTTGTGATGAATTTATGTTCTTTCTGACATCCACCATTTCTCTTTTGCCGAGTGCAACGTTGTTTTGAAACAACACCATCCGAAATGTACTAAATGGACTCGCTGTCATTCATTGTTACAAGGAACTGCATGAATAAGACCATTTTCTTCCCAACAGAAATGTGTACTAATGGTCAAACGACCTGCAAACACAATCCAGTTCTCATTAAAGTTAATGGGAATCAGGTTTTAGACTTGTCTGACAACTGACAGGACATCACTTAGTAAGAAAATTTGTTTACGGAGAAAAAATGTTGCCATAACTCTAAGATGCGTTAAATAATTTCTTCCTCTTTCTGTTTCCCCTAAATTTTGTTTTTTCCAAAACTCATTAAAAAAGGCCCCCTAAAGTATAACATTTGACGAATTCCCCCTTCCCAAAGCACTTTTTTTAGGTATTACTTCTCCTTTTCCTCAGTTCCTAGAAACAAACACAAGCTTTTGCTAGGCATCATACTGCAGCTCTTATTTTTTTCAAATGGAAAAAAAAATCTGTTTGAGCAATTCAGCACAATATTTTGGGTGAGATGCCTGAAATGGAAGGCTGAAATTTTTTGGTTACTTTACCATGATACTACTTTCCATAGCTCTGGTGCAGAAGATATTATAACGCTCTTCTTCCCCCTTCCCCTGCCCCCCCCCCCCCCCCCTTTATTGTTTCTTAGCTTGGTTATGTCCAGTTCAACACTAAGTAGGCAATGCTGTTAAAGTCTAATCACTCGGTTGAACAAAAGCCTGCTTCATAAATCATTTTTTAATAGACTGTCTAAAATTTCTTCAGGGTGTTGCAGCTGCAGTGCAATGTTGCTTAGCCAATCGGACTCTAATTATAGACATTATACATCCAGCAGTTAAACCAGTAAACAAACCTGCACATATTGGTGCAGTAATCCTGTGTCAGTTAGGATCTTTCATGTTAATTCTGGATTTCTGTCACACTCTAATCCTGCTGTGCCCTGAAATATCTACTATTGCATATCACTCCTGTACTAGTTGGACTTCACATACAGATCTTTTTTAACTGCTGTTTATGGGCTGCCTTTCTAGATTACTTCTTTAGAAGTACATGTAAGTGATTTAGCAGTTAACTCAAAAAACGTAACATAATGAAAAATATTCTGTAGCATGAGGCAGTACCATTGAATACAGTAGAGAGGAAAGAAAAAATCATACTCATAATGTTTTCTGGATCATTTTTTTAGTCTCCTGGTTATGTTATGTAAAAGCTAAAATAATACAAGAAATACTACTAGCACTGTTGGTTTAGAATGAGGAGTAAAATTAGAGTAGCTATAAGGTCCTTGCCAAATGATTTTTATGCCATCCATCACCCAACCATTCTTCCTTCTCTATTTTTTTTAAATTGTAGTTATTTCTATCACAAAGTTTGGCAGCATTGCAGTTGCACTCCAGGAACTGGTTGAAATGTGAAAGGATCATGTAGTTTGCCTAATGTAGTGTTAATTATTTTCCAACTTCTTATTCTTATTCTTATTCAATTTCCTTTTAGCAATGTAAGATGTACACCAAGATGGCAATAGGAAAGAGTTGCAGGAGGGGGGAGAAATGGAAGATAACAAGAAATCTTAACTAAATATTTGAAGTATAAAATTAAAACCATTGATTTTTTAATATATTTTAATCGATTTTCTTTTATGACGTTTTGTTGTGACCTGAGTTTTGGGAGAAAAATTCAGTTCAATCCATCTGTTATAGCCTACCCACAATAAATCTAGTAAAACTGTTATCAGTTTTATGGGATGAAAAAGCTATCTCACAGAATGAGTAGATGGCTGGCAGAAATATGGTTCAGTCTTACTTTTGTAGAAACCAACATACTTAGAGTTCACTACTATTCTGATTGCATTTAATTCAATAATCTGGCTCAGGATATGTACCTGGGGGGCTGACAAATGCAAAAGCCACATTCTCCAAGACTTTGAAATAAAAATGTGGGCAAGCTGCTTCCTCAGTAATTCTGTTGGACAACAGAAGAGCCTTGCATCTGTCCTCATGGAGTGTTACTGAGCTGCATTTTGTAGGATCAAGAACCTTCATGTTTGTGTGGTTTTTTAACAGTTCTCTTATGCCTCTTTATCACAAAGGCTGTAATCAAGTTTGTCTCAAATCAGCATTTCTGCCTACCTAGAATTTCCTAGGTTGTCATGTTTATAGCTTAACAGTCTTGAACTGGATGAACTGTCAAGACACTAGTCTTCATCTGGCACATAAAACAATAAAAGGCTTCCCAGTGACAATCCAGTATTACCAATTGGTATTGGTTTCAGACACTATATTGACACAAAACTAATTTTACTCAGCCATGAGGCTACAACAAAGCTTTATCATCTGGGGTTATTATATAATAAGACCAAAGAGGGACCTACGTTTTTGTTTAAACCACTGAGTGGGAAAAGAGGCTTTTTCTGAGACTCATTCATGCACCAAGCACTTCCATGCACACATGAGCCTCGTGTGACACTAGTGAGAAGTAGCAAATCCCAAAGCTCCCAATGTTGACATTGTCTCTGTGGGCTGGAGGCCTTCCATTGCCAATACCCTCAACCGTATGGAGATTAAAGGGTAGATGGGGTCTGCTGCCATAGGGATGAACTCAAACTGATTTGCTCCACTGGCTGCTCATCCTGATTTAAGTCCTGACAAAGGAGGATCTACTAACAATTTACTTTTATGTCATCATTATAATTTGATTTAAAAATCAAATTATTTTTATTTAAAAGCTCTTTGAAGGGTAATAGCTGGAACCATGGTCAAGAACTTGTCACAAAAGCAGTTCAAGAAAGATAAAGGCAATACTAATTATTTTACAAGTAATTTCACCAAGTATGATGCCGTGAAAAAGAATCATGGCTAGCAGTCATCTAATTACCCAGAAAATTGCAGCCAGTCCAGTTTATGCTGGTCTGTGACTTTGTTTACTACACACTTCATCAATAGTTAGTAGTTCATTCGTTCAAAATTTTGCAGAAAATGTTTCAGCAGTTCTTAAAATGTTTTTGAAAACTTATGTATTGGTTAACTTTTATTAAACCATTTAGCAACCCTTAAAGCATTCGTATAACAAACAAGGATGATACCACAAGCTGCTTATTAGCAGTATAAGTTTTTCAGAGAAAGGAGTTCTTCCTTCTTACCGGAAGATGAGAATGTTTGGGCCTATCTTTGTTAGGGCCCCTAAGCGCTACTGCAGTGTAGGTGAAATAGATACTGAGAGACACTGAATTAATGTAATTTCTGTGAGCTTTGAATCCATTCCTAAATGTAGATTCTTTGCAAGGAGTGAATACAGTGTTTACAGAGTAGTTTAATTCAGCCCAAGTTGCATAATTCAAATTGAAGCACAAAAAAATCAAGTGCTCAGCAGTTTCTCATTGCTCACAGGATCTTTTTTCATCATATCTGCTAGCTTGCCTCTTTTGAGGTAAGCTTAGTAATTTCTGCCTGCTGACTATTACCACAGGTAGGCAGGGAAAGGGACCACCAATGCCTTCCAGAACTTGGCAGATCACTCAGAAAACACAATATAAACATTCATAAAAGAAAGGAAGGGTTTTAGTTAAATGTTTCTTCTTGTCTTTGCCCTGACAGTCTTTGCATTGGCTTGCTGATGACTTGCAAGCTGTGAATTCATGGGTTCTATTGACGTAAATGCAAATTTTTGTATTTGTATTCATTGCAAACATTTACGTAGGAGGTTACCTTTTGTTGCAAAGTTCTACTTGGATTGATGTTGTGGCAAGTTTATAGTAAATTAACAAATTCATCTGATGAGCTTAAGGCACTGGAATACCTTTAAATAATGTAACACTCATCAGATTTTTTTTTTTAATCCTTGTTACGGGTAAGCTGAAACAGATACTGTGTGAAGTCTAATGTATTCCAGTCCAATGAGCACTTGCCTCTTATCATGCATTTTAGCAAATGATGTGTCACTAAATTTCAGTTGAAATATGACCCTGGGCAGAATGGGCACCATTGCATAAAATCCTAGATGTCTACACTAGCGATACAGAAATCAGTACGTTTTTTGTTTGTTTGGTTGTTTTTTTTTCCTTTCAGCTTGGGCTATTTAAAAAGCATAGTTACCATCATAAGCATCACATCTATTTCTTCAATTATAAACTACTAGTAAACCAATATTTTGCCTGAAGAGTCATGGGAGCAGCATACACTGATGTTCAGACCGTGGAAATCTCTCCATCACACATTTCTACGTACAGCGCCTGGCTCACCACGTGTACTCACGGGTCTTTGCTGCAAAGGATTCTGGAGGTTTCCAGTCTTGCTACAGCTCCACATGCAGCAATCAGGTCTGTTTTCTGCTGAGGAAATGGATCAGTAGCATTATGTTCTGTTGACACCCAGAAAGGAGTTGGCTCTGTGTCTTTTCAGGAAGATGCAGTTTATATCAGGTCTCCTGACTGCATGCTTCCTCTTGCTCCCCTTTTTCCTTTTCTACACTACATTCCTGGGGAGAAACTGCAAACACAGTAAGGCATAGGCTGCAGCCAGCAATGAACAAACCCTTCAAGAGCTTTCCATTAATTACCCATTTCAGTAGATTTTTCTGCTTGATGACTCATTTCCATTCAGGAGTTGTGTGCTGGTATGATTGACACCTCGTTTTATACCAAGAAGTATAATTTTGCTTGCAGCTCAGTTTTGTGGGAATCTGAGACAGAATTTCTTCTACCCCATGGTAATTGATCAGCTTATTAATTAGCAAGAGCTGAGGGGTTTGCTGTAGGTGGATGTAAGCAGATGACATGAAAAGCAGGTTGTCTCTCTGCTACGACTCACAAAGCAACTCAGTCCTGAAGAACTGACACTACTGCTTTCACAGTGTGAACTAGACCAATCCATCTAATGCAGTTATAGTATAAATAAATAGCTCCTTAAAAATCTGGCCAAGTACACTTCCACCAGTACTGATATATTGTTAGCCAGTTTACTAAGATCTCTAAAGGATTTTTACTTGTCTCCACCGGGGCTTGTTTTAGTATGGTATTTTGGTATTTGAGAGATGCTTGTGTATTCAAGTTAAAAGGAAAATGAGGGGGAAATAAGAGACTATTGATTTGTCTAATAACAAGTCAATTACAGTTAATATGTGCTCTTCCTCAGGTGAGTATGAAAGGATAATAAATCCTAACTTAAAAGAGAGTGATTAATTCAACCTTGTTTCATACTGTCATTTTTGGTACGTAAAACAACTATGAAGTGATCTAGTAGCAATTTACACCCACTTCTTGCGTGCTCCAAATGCTGATATCGGCCACATTGAACAATACTAGTTCTTTTAAAAGATCTAATTATTTTTAATTAATATAGCTTCTTTTGTGTAAAGAGAAATGCATAGTAACTCAGATATTTGCAGTTTCTTGAATACACATGTACATTGAAAATGGTGTTTCTTCTTTGTATGCATCGTTATATGCATTTACTACTCCACTGAATAAGAAGTGGAAGTTTAAGCTACATGAAGAGAACAAAGACATATTTGGAGTAATGTATGATTTATGAGAAATAGAATTATAAGAAGGACAATAATGAACATTCATGTAATTACAGACACATATAAACTAAGTGGATACCTACTGGGAATATATAAATGCCATACCATCTTTTATACTTCTTTTCTAATGTTTGTTTCTGTTGGAAAACATTGATTAATTAATGCGGAAGCTAGAGACTAGGTATTTTTACTGGTGTAAGTTTGTTTAATTTTAACAAAACCAGCTGATTCATTCTTGTATTTGCTTTTAGGCTGGTTTGGGGTTTTTTGTTTTGGTTTGGTTTTTTCCCTCCCAACTGAGTTTTTGCTTGCTTCAACAGGAATCTACGTTCCAAAGTAATTTTTACCAATTTCTATGTTTAGGTACTTGCTAAAGGATATGGAATGCATCCTGGCATTTTGTAGACTTTCCTCATTAACATGGACCAGGTTGAGAATCAGCGTGTCTGAGCAAAATTGCCAACTAAGTTTTTATTTATATTTTTACATAGTGTATTAGTGCCAGCTAAAAAGCCTCAAGTATACTTTCTGCCTTTCTTTCTAAGAAGAGGCAAAGACACAGGCTTTCTATTTGGCTTCATTCCTGCTTCACATGAAAACTTTGTTCATTAAATTTTCCCTGATGATGAAAAGTCTCTGAGAGACTGCTTTCCAAATGTAGAATATTATTTTTGGGTTCAGTAGCTTCATTTGTTTTAGTGAAGAAGCGAAAGGGTAAGAGAAGGAAGTTAGATAGAGAAATACTTTCAGCATCTGCGGGAAATTAGTCTTGACCGCTTGCCCGCCCAAGAAAGTTATGAGCTACAAGAAGCAATTTCCTATATTTTAGATGATCTTAAGATTTATTTGTTTATACATTTAATTAGGGATTCTTCAGTGGTGGTGAGGGTTACTGATTTGGTTGAGTTTTCAGGGATTCTAGGAGAATTTTGTTCCCATCCCTAGTGGGGAAGAATAGAATGGTAGAATTTTAGTTTTTCTGTTTTAATGCACTAGCTTATTTTTTGTCCCTCTTCCATTCTCTGGATGTTTACCCTCTCTTTTCTCATTATTTTGTATTTTAATCCAATTGTATGCTTCTCAGTATGTTCTGCTGTTTGTTCTTTCCTTTTCCTTCCTTTCTTTTTCCTTCCATATGCATTATTCTGCAGTTTTCCCCATCTTCCTTTTCCTCTTGTGATATTCGCTCTGCTGTTTCTTCATCCCTCTTTTCCTTTGTTCTGCCTCTCCAATCTTTTCTCCAATTTATCTTTCTCACTTCTGTGTCATTATTGTGCTCACATTTCTAAGTCAATTGCTTCTTTGTATCCCATGTTGATACTTTCAAAAGCAAAAATATTGTTTTCTGTTAATTACAGTAGTTCCTTTTCCAAGTATTCATGAAAAATTATTCCAGGTATAAAATACACTACATAAAACAAGTGCTCCTCTAACTGGTACAGCTTCCCTTCTTCAAATGCAAAGCAAGAATATCACAAATGGGGGAGGTTCTGACATGGAACATACCCTGAAACATATGAATTACGCAAAGAAGAAGCTATTACTAATTATTTTAGAAATGCTTTTTTTTTTTTCAATTTTTATAACAGAAGTATACATTCATGAATAATTTTAGCAGACAATACATATTTAAAAACAAAACAAAAAAAAAACCAAAAACCCTTAAATTTTTTTTCTTTCTCAGGTATGTCAATAAATAGTTTTCTTCATTTCAGCAGGGAAAAAAACCATTTTGATATTTTAAAATGTTTTTCTTAAAAAATTAAATTTTGACAGTTGACACAGCTTGCAAGAGATTTCAGTATGAATGAGCATGTGCTCCCAGATTGAAAGCTGTCCTAGCAAAGGTTTTTTGGAAGATCTGAACAGTTCTAGTGGCAGTTCAACAGTTCTTGGAATCAGAGTTAAATGGTAATTAGAAATAACTGAATATCTTTTTTAACTAGAATTTAAAAGAACATATTTCTATTTTGCCACCTAAAATTAATTTAATTCACTAACCTTAAAATTTTCCTTGCAGGACAATTTTTATTCTGGTTTTGGGGTGGGTTGTTTTTTTGTTTGTTTGTTTCGGTTTCTAGTTTTGGTTGGGTTGTTTGTGGTTTTTTTTTTAAACCAAACCAAACAACTAACCTTGACTATACCTGTCACAGTTTTTATATTCTGGAAGGAATTAAAATGATTGCTCCAATACATTTGAAGTCCTTGAAACACTTTAACAGCTATTATGGTGCACTGAATAGAACAGGCCTGTTTTACTACTGCTACAGGAGCAAACAATAACAACCTGTGTTGTAAAATATGATAGGATTTAAGAGACTGTGATTTCCCATCCTCTTGCTTTTTCTGAACTCTGAAGCTTGTGTGCTATTGCTGAGGCTGCAGAGGAAAGTGAAAGGATTCTGGCAGAATGTAAATCATGAGATCATTAACATTTCAACCCAATTTCTCTCCAGCAATGTGTAATCTTAACAGAGATGATTGATGGGATTCAGGATTCACAAGACAGATATTATGGGTCATTTCCCCATATTTCCTCATTTTCTTTCCCCTTTTGCTAATCCTGGATTCAGATAACATCGTTCAATCAATTTCACTGCTGATCTAGAGCTGTATTCTTCTAATATCAGATATTATATCAGATATATCTCTGGGTAGATATATGTTTTACTTTACTGATTTTGTGCATGTCCCCTTTATTTATTTTTATGATTCATTATAATGTATGGCAGAAATATTTTCATTAATGTGCGATTGTTGTAGTCCTGAAGCTGTACGGTCTTTTTAATTTTTTTTCCTGTTGCCTTGCTATAAAATCTCTCCTTAGTAAATGTAGCATTTAAGCCACAACAAGTATCTATCTGCACTGTGTGGGAAATGAAGGGAAGGAAATTACATCTTTTTCTTCCCCTTCCTGTTGGAGGTTTCATGTGGCATGATAAAAATATATTCTACCTTGAAATGTCCTTAATATTCATTTGTTTGTTTTCATGGAGGAGAGGGGGAAGCGGAGAGGAGTGGGGGACATGAGGCATTGCATTGTCACATATTTCTTCCATGTCTATTTAATTCTAAAAAACTAAAGGAAAACAAAACAAGATTTTTAATATTATTATTGTATGTGCTAGCAGTAGCTCTAGGACAGCAAAGTGTATGAAAGGTATCCTGTAAGAAAGGGTTTTGCTAGATATCAAAGCTGTGCCCATAAAAGTCAATTAGTTTATGTGCAGCACACTCCAGTCTGCTTGCTATGAGTGCCACCTCATTTGTCAGACCATTGTAATGGAAGTTTCCTGTGGATACATATCAACTGTGCTGTATATGGAGAACAGAGTTTTTCAGTTATTCCATCATCTTTCCAAAGGCCTGCATGAAAACTACAGAAGGAAACTGAAAAAAGAGTTGGTTTATATGCATGTTAAACAGCTCTACAGATTATAGCTATGAAGATGCAGAAGTTATAGAGTGTGTGGGCCAAATATAGGGTAATCTTAATATACCTTTGATCTACAGTTGACCTTTAACTGTGATTTAAATCTCAGTTCCTTAGTTTCTCTGCATTTTATTGTAGCACCGCTTGCTAATTAATTAAAAGAATTTATCTACTGGTGTTTTTATACTACCACTTTAGTATGTAATGAGATTCATGGGTTCATATTAAATGCTATTTCAAGAATGCTTCCAAGAACAAAAGAATATATTCACAATATTATGAGAAGAGGTTTTAGATAGGCATATCTCTCCTGCAGCTTTTTGTATGCAGGTATGAAACTATCAGTTTAATCTTCAGTGGTTTTGTTTGATAGAGGAAAAATTGGTCATGCAGCTGTGGTTATTATTTTTGTGTTTAAGAGGTGAAAGGTGTATTGAGATGGCGGAAAATGAGATTTGGATTTAATGTTGCATGTGAAGAATGGCATGTCTCAATGAACCAACAATTCTAGATGTCTAGTACTTAGTGGTGCTTTGTTATTGACAGCTACCAGCATCCCAGTCCAAAATGACAGTATCACATACATACCCTGGCTGTCTTACAAAACCAGCTCGTTAATCAGTGGTGTAAGAATGACACTGCTGACTACAAAGTCTATTGTGACTTCATACACAGTCATAGACTTCTTCTAAGGGAAATAAAATACTCCAAAAGTGCAGAAATTTCTTGGTGAACTTTACTTTCCTGCATTTCAATCTCACTTCATTCAACAAAGTAGTTCTCAAAAGTCTTATGCCAAAGTGTCCTATTGTACTGGGACCAGCATATTCTATCAAGCTGCTGAATGTTAGGTAGATAGGGGCCATCTGATATGGACAGCAATATCATATGTTATTGTGAAAGCATACATCATCATTATTATTATTAATGTTCAAGTATTAATCCTGTTCAACATACATGTATTTGTATTACAAATACACAGTAATCTAGTAGAAAAAACTATAGATTTGTTACTCCCATACTATTCCATTCTCCTCCTCCAATGGATATCTATGACAAGGTATGAAACTGGCAGGAAGCCCTTTTTAATTATCTTACCCCAGCAAAAACTTCAGCAAAGAGATTTTATTAGTATCAGTACCATCTGCTGAAAGAGGTCTACATTTTATGCCATATTTTAGTTGACTGCAATATTAATATCAGTTTGTTTTAATATCAGTGCAGCAGAATATGCAGCAGACCAATATATCATTCCAAGGAAGCCCAGGAGAGGACATCCAATTGGGATTTTCCTGCTTTGAGTTTTCTGATTGCGAATAAGGATGGAGTGGGATGTTCCTCTCTGTTTGATTTGTTTTTTGTGTTCAGGAGAGGAATTCCCAAATCCTTTAGCTGAAGCAGCAGATCTCTCGGGAAAGTTGGTAGTTTGTTTGTTAGGAAGAGTCACTTCAGAATTGCTTCAGGCAGCAGCTGGGTTTGGCGGATCTTTCTCTTCCACTGAACTGCCTCCAGACTGAAAAACAGTTGAAGAATATCATTCACTGGTTTTAACAAGTTTTTCCCAAGTCAGGTTTGAAACTATACGTACCTTATAATAGATACCTGAAATTTTTACCATGGTGAAAAAAAATCAGCTTTCCTTTCCACTCTGCAGAATTGTCATATTTTAAGCTTTTTGACACTGAGCTCATATTCTTCCAGAGTTCAGAGTACCTCAGTGTGTACCAGTGCCCCTCACTCAAAAGGCTTTTGTAGTTGTAACTATCCTGACAAAGAGGAAATGTATATCAGTGTGCCTTAGCTGCAAGAAAATGTACAAAACTACAAGGGAAAATTGTTTGTTGCTACAAAGTAAAGCATATACTGATAAGAAACTAGAGTTGTGCAAATCAATCCTCTTTCTAGTGAGAACATACAGATTAGACTAGAGAATTAGGATGGCCTGAAGCCAAGTTACAAAGAGCAGAGAAGCTAAGAAAGATTGATCTTGCCTTATTTCTGAAAGGATTAGATTTTAATTTAGTAACTAAGGAAGTGCTTTCAACTTTTAAGGTTTTTTTAACTATCATTCCAAGATATTTTGCATGAAATTCGTTACAACGTTAACCCTTTATAGTGCATAGTGGGAAGACTGTAGACTTTGAGCTGAGAACCGGTATCTGAATTTGACTCCCCCTTTAGCCCAGGTGGCAAAACCCATGTCCACAGGAGGGTAGGAGTTGGATGAACTCCCCATAAAGGGAACAGTAACTGTCAAGATGCTGCACTCTACTCTCCAGAGGGCCTTACCCTGGTCACCACCACAGTGAGAGCTACACTGCTGCAGGTTCTTGACTGTTTACACTTGCTGTTGGTATGGAGCTGGCTGGCACAGTGAGCCCTGTCCAGCGCAAAGCGATTCATGCTTAGGGATAATCTTACAGAGTGGTTGGGTCAGAGAAGCTGGGACTGCTGTAAAGACTCTGGATCCAGATTTTCAGAGCTGTCCATATCTCTGGTGTGAACTTGACTTAGAAACTGGCTTGCCTGTTGACGCATGTTTGAGAAAACAGCTTGTGCCATACATGGTGGTGGTGTGGGCTTTACTTGCTTGTTTGTTTTCTGTTTTTTCTTCTCTTTGAATTGACTTTTAAAATATGGCTTGTCATACCTCTGGACTTCATTTCTATCTCTGTAAAGTAGGGAAAATATTGCAGCAACCCAGCAGGGATAAGATTTGAAAGAGGCCCCTGTAACAGGCTGAATCATACTATTATTTACCAGTAATATTAACATTAGGGCTATTACCATCGCTTCTGAAAGAGAAACAATGAGAGACTGGATTTGTGTACCTGGCCCTTGCTCCCCCACTTTGGATGAGGTTCTCTAGAAAAGACAGTTATAGACCAGTCAAGCTTCACATGTCTGCAAAGATATGATCAAGATCCTTCAAAGCTCTAACA
The DNA here is from genome assembly GCF_963921805.1 of Phalacrocorax carbo. Lineage (NCBI taxonomy): Eukaryota > Metazoa > Chordata > Aves > Suliformes > Phalacrocoracidae > Phalacrocorax > Phalacrocorax carbo. The sequence goes on along the minus strand of NC_087523.1, from coordinate 13,752,278 downwards.
CTATATTGTCTCTTTTGCTTGTTTTAGAGATGTCTGTCTTTAGTAGTACTCCAAGGTTTAAAACTGACAGCAATATAGCCTTATAAAAAATAAGAACAATCATGCAGAGGGATGAAGCAAACACTTTCCAGACTGGAGCATGCCTGATAGGTACCATATAGTTTGGTAACACTGAAGATCTGTTTAATCAGGATAAGATCTACCTTTTTTAGAGACACTTTCCTTACCTGAAAATGCAATAAGTATTTGATGAAGTGGCGTCCTTGTTGTCCATGTTCCCTTGCTGGGTGGTGTTGCAAGAACTGTAACAGCACATGCTGGAGTTTTCTTTCTGACTAGCTTTCTGGTTTTGCTTGTGTGTGTGTGGTTTTGAATCTGATTCTTTTTAGCTAGAATATGAGAATGACTAGTGATATCAGGTCCCTTAGTGATCCTGCCGAGATAATGCAGGCTGGTTGCAAGGCTGTGGTATTAAAAAAAAAAAACAACTAAGAATAACAAACCCCTTCTTCTAACATTCATCTTCCCTGTTTTTTAGAAAGCAGCATATGCCTGGATACATTTGTCAGTGCAATATTCGTTATTCTCTAAGGAATGGCAGGCTGCTGTCTCACCCTCTCAGCTGGGTACCACTCTGCACTGTGGTTGAGCTCACAGCACGGCTGTTGCATTGGGTTGTGCAGGCAGCCTTGCCTGGGGGGCAGAAGGAGCAGGGCAGCCTTTTTGTGCCCCATCAGACTCCCAGAAGGGAGCAGGGACTTTCTTTCATTAGCCAAATATTCTGTGCTTTCGTTTCTTTTTCCAGTCTAAAATTTTACAGATAAAGCTTGGGAAAAATAAATTATTAATAAATGCAAATTAAAGTACCGTTCTTGGGGCAGAAATACATTACAGAAAGCTTGCAAGCCACTGGAGGTTTTAACTGAAGAAAGTATATTATTGAAAGTCATTATCAAATATAAATGTGTAGGCCTGAAGATGAGGCCATTAGTATCTAGATTTAGTTTTCCAGAGTATTTACTTATTGTAGTCCACATTATGCTGACTTTATAGACTGGCAAGTAGTTGATTACTTATTTCCCATCTGGAATGACTACAAATTACTTTAACCATGTTTGTTTGGAATTGTGAATTTTGCAGACATCACTACCTATGTGTAATCAATTCAAATTGCTTCAATCTTACAAAACAGTGATGGTTTTGGCTGGGGTAGAGTTTATTTTTCTCATAGTAGCTGGTATGGGGCTGTGTTTTGGATTTGTGCTGGAAACAGTGTTGATAACACAGGGACATTTTAGTTACGGCTGAGCGGGGCTTGCACAGATCCAAGGCCTCTCCTGCCCCTCACCCCATCCCACCAGCGAGGGGCTGGGGGTGCACAAGGAGCTGGGAGGGGACACGGCTGGGACAGCTGAGCCCAACTGACCAACGGGATATTGCACACCATACCACATCATGCTCAGCATATAGAGCTGGGGGAAGAAGAAGAGGGGGGGGACACAATCAGAGTGATGGCATTCATCTTCCCAAGTCACCGTTACACGTGATGGAGCCCTGCTTCCCTGGAGGTGGCTGAACACCTGCCTGCCCATGGGAAGGAGTGAGTGAATTCCTTGTTTTGCTTTGCTTTCATGTGCGGCTTTTGCTTTCCCTATTAAACTTTCTTCATCTCAATCCATGAGTTGCCTCACTTTTACTCTTCTGATTCTCTCCCCCATCCCACTGCGGGGGAGGGAGCGAGTAGCTGCGTGGGGCTTGGTTGCTGACTGGGGCTAAACCACGACAAAAACAGAGTTTTTACCTAGCCTTTGCTTCCTCTCGTCCTCTCCCTCTTCTTTCTCTTCCCTCACCCCTTTTTCCTTCTCTTTGTCTCTCATTCTCTCTCTCCCGTGTGAGTTGTCTCTCTCCCGCCCCCCCACCCCGCCTCTTCCTCTCTCCCTCCTCCACATTATGCAGTGTCTGAGAAGCTCTCAGCCTTTGGAATGTGTGCACAGGCAAGAGGCTACCCGCCGTCCCAGGGATCTGTGCTGGGATTTGACATAAAGGGGTGAGTTTTGTAAATATCCCTCACTGAAACAGGGACACAGGGAGCTTAATATCAGAACTGAGTGTTCAGCTAGGAGCATTTTTTCACAGGTCTGCAGCTGCCAGTATAATCTTTCCCAAAAAACATCAGGGGGTCTTTAAAAATTCCTCTAGTGATTATCTGAAAGCAATTTATTCTTGTCTGGGTGGGCATGTCTGAAGGTTGCAAACACCACAGATGTTGTATTCAGTAACACATTTCAATAAGTAAAGAGTCTTTGAAAAATCTTTCCTAATTAATATGCAGAAAATATTTTTTTAATTAGCAGTAGTGTAATCACCAACCCTAACAGCTAGTCTGCTACTGGGTATTTCCTAGTATGCTGTAGTTCTGTTATCAATAAACTAAGGTAATATGGTCTGTTAACCTGATGACATTTATAAATGCCTCTATTGAGAAAGAGTGCAAGAAAATAAAATGTCAGTTCTTTAACATTTAATGATGGTTAAAAAAAAAATAATTTCCCAACATACCTTTAGGTTTTTCCACACTAGCTCTGAAAAGTGAATACACCTGAGCTGGAGTATATCCATAATGTGCAGAACATGCACAAAAATAAATTATATTCCAATATTAATTTGTTGTGTTTTGAAAATACATCTTTTTAATTATGTATTATTTTTCTTTTTATCTGTCTAACCACTAACACTGAATTTAAATATCCAGGACAAGGTGCTTAGGTGGTGTCAATCAGCACAATGCCATTGACTTTGGCTCTGCCAACTTAAACCAGCTGAGGGTATGGCTCTTACAGTATTCTTTAAAAGGTGCTAGTGAAACATTTCCATTGTGTTAGCTTGAAGCACCACGTTTTATTTTTCTGAAGGTGATTGTAACAGAGCATATGTCACCTAAAATTTATTATATCGCCAGTCAGGGCTTCTGAGCTGGTGCTATAGGCAATATTGGGAAAACCTTTAAAAAGTGCCTGTGAGACTTAGGAACCTGATTTCCACTTCAGAATTGATGCTAGCATTGAGACATCAGTTTCAGCTGAAATAATAATACAATGTTTTGTGAAAATTTGCTGGGTACTCACATTAGAAGTCTCATTTATGATTTCTGTAGTTTTGTAAAACAGCTAAAGCACCATATATCCTTGGTGAAACCCAAATTTGGAGGGACATTATGACTCACTAATTCCTAGCTCGGGGAAAACCCAACATACACTTTTTCCACACATTTTGTCTCTCTCAGAATTTTATTTTTTTTTTTCTCCCCCTTAAAGAAAGAGAGCATTTCTCTTCCTCTCCTGCTTTTTACAGTTCACGTGAGCTCTGGCATTGAACCCAGATGAGAAAAGGTCATCGCTGTAGGAATGAACTGCACGTGGGACTGTATTTCTTTTAAACAGATGGTAGCCATGTACTGTTGCAAACAGACAAAGCTGCCTTGCTGCATCCATGTGCAAACGTGGTGATTAGGGCATTCTTCTGGCACTTCAGAGAAGCGGATAGCTCTCCTTCAAGCGGAGGAGGAAAAGAGGCCTTGTTTCCCACTTCCTGACTGCTTGAGCCAGAAAGCTGTTATGTGGAAGGTAAGCACAGGCATTGCCACTGCTGCTGTCTTTGCTTGAAAGGAAAGGACTGATCCATCTGCTTCTTAAACAAAACAAACCAAAAAAAAACCCAAACAGGTTTAGGTAGATGCTTATTCTGGAGAGAGGATATTTTGGAGTCAAGATCCTAAGCAGAGATCAATGGCTGCATGCAGCCCTTAAGTTCTGGAGAGTGGATGTGTCTGTATCTGTTGTCTGGTTGAAGGTTTCACAGTTCACGGTGCCGGACTATGGGTTTGGATTTTGCTCTAGCAGGAAAATGTGAGGTGTTGCACCACCTGACGTCAGACACACTGGTCACTTCTTCATGTGTCTGGCGTTTACTATTTCCTCAAGGTGAAAAAAGTGCCAAAATTTTCCATAGTTATTTATCAAACTAATAAAGCAAAGCAGCTGGACTAAACTGCCATGCAACGTAAAGAAAGGAAAGTTTTTTCCACATGGCTGGAATGACCTTTTAATTTAAGGCTAAGAATAGCTGCCCATTTCCTAAACATGGTAAAAATGTCATTAGCCAAGGTTCCAGTCCCAAAAAGTTAAAACAGCAGGGGAATAATTTGCATTACACCATCAAATAGATTATGAAAGGCCATCTTTAAGATCTGCATCCTTTTTTTCTTTTTCCCTTTTTTTATTTTGTACTGGATCATAATCATAAAACCAGCATACAAAATTGCCTGCCTTGTTTCTGACATACCCCACATATATTTATTTCACCAGGGTCTTACTCTATCTGATCTGACGAGAGTCCAAACAGCTTTATGCATAATAAATAAAGGCATTTGTGACATAAACCAGCCTGTGTTCCCCATGCCATGTGCTATTTTTCTGGGCCATGTGGGATATTGAAGGGTGTTTTTACTCTTATTGTTTTGGGTTTTTTTCCTGAGATGCTTGTGCTCAGGTGGCTGAAGAAAAATGTAATTATCTGACATGACAAGCAGCAGCTTGTTTGGATTCAAAAATGAAATGTCAGTCAAAATAAAAGACACTGTTATGGAGTGGTAGTATCCTCAGTATGACTAAGGTTTGAATTGAATTTTCATGATAAAAAATTGATGATTGATACAAAACTTTCAGGACACAAAAGGGAATATTTACAATCCTAGCACTCAGGTAGGTAGGCAAAATTCTCTTGCAGGGAGTGAAGGTGCTCCCTCCGATGCTATCCAGGATGAAGGAAGCACAAGGGCTTAATGAAATTTTCAGGTTCTGTTTAGGTCAAAGATAGTAATCTGGATGTGATATGATTCTTATTGCATAGCCACGTAATGTTGTATAGTTAAATGCTATGTTGGAACCTTTTTTGAATGAGTGCCCTGCAGAGTGGGGATGAGTTTACCATTGGGAAGGATTTTTGCTTTGGGTCTTCCAAAAGAGATATTTGACATAGCAAAGATCTGCAAGTTCTAGCAGCCTAAAAAATAATTACACTGTTACCCTGATCACAGCAATCTTTCAGTGTTAACTATAACACCGTATATATACAGATTTTTTTTCAAATGTGTTCAGTACCATTTTATTATTATCTGACCGAACTTCACTGGGTCACTTTACATCGTTTATGTAATCAGAGAACAGATCTGGCACAAACATTGTGATTGCTTGTGTCTTACCTCTCATTCATAAAAGTGTGTGTGACTGAGCAACAGAGAATCAGGACCCACTGTATTTTCCCAGCAGGCTTGGGAATCCCGTGGTACCATGTGTGTTTCTGTGTCTTACAATTACTATCTACAAAGCTAGGCATGTAATAAATCTTCATACAACTGACACAGCTGATGCTTATTGTAATCAGGAAGAAACCTTCCTCCAACATCATAGTCAGAATGTTTTCTGTTGTAGCATTGAATTGCTAGAATTTAAATTACATTGCAGTTGTTGTTTGAAAAAGGATTCCAGCTTTAATATGCAGTAGCTTGAGGTACTAATGGTGAGCTCTTTGGTATGGGCTGGAAGCAATTCCAGAGCAATGCCTTTGTGATGAGAGTGTTTGCCTCATCAGAACATCATCTGGGAGGCATCTATCACCAAGGTGATTATGTTTATCAATACATTTTTATCAAAGGCAGCGGAAAGATGGCCTAATAAGCAATGGTTGCTAGAGATATATGGCATAGTAAGGCACTTGAGATTTACACCATTAATCCAATTCCCTATTTTTCTTTGGTAAATTCATAGATTCAGATATACCAAGATATCTAAGCATTTATATTTAATTCAGTGGGAGTTAGGTGCTTTAGCTATGTTATCTGTGAGAATCTGGAACATGCCACCTTGGGGCTTTGCTCTCCCGGTAGAATAGGGACACAGCTGTTCCCTCCCTGTGGTAGATGGAGGACAATAAATGTGTTAGCCATCATAAGGTGCTCATAGGCTGCAGAGGTCGAGAGGTATTCAAGGTAGAGAAATAAAATTAAGCTGATTAACAAGTGGTGTCTTGGTTGCAGCTATTCAGTAAAATTTGGAATAGGTATTTGATCTGGACTGTGGGATCACTGTTCTACTTTGTAGAGCTTGTGCTCACTTGGAAACTTTCCCTGCCCATGTACCACCCTAACAAAAGCTTAATAGAAAATTCAGTTTTTCAGGCTGGAGGTGTTCAGGAGCCTCTTTGGAGTTACTAGCTGCATGTATTTTGGGGCCAAACATTTCAAATACTTTCTCCCACTTAACTTAAACAACCTGGGAATAATTGCCACATTTGGTGGCCACATCCACTCTCTCTCATTTTTTCCTGTAGCTAAAACAGAACTGCCAAACAATGTATACAGCCTTTCATATTCCATCTAGTCAGGAATGTTTCCACTGCTTTTGATAATATTGTCACCCTTGGTAGCGATGATAGCATTTTCTTGGAGATATGCCCCGTGATTAGGTCCATTTGGACCCATTATCAAGGTTTAAGGGGTTATACAACCTACTTTCCTTCTTGTTGTATTCCCCTGTTACATATTAACCATCTGGCTTGGTAGAAGCTGCCTCCTAACAGTTTTTCATAACTGTGCCAAATTTCTGTTCCCATGGAAACTGTTTTAAGAGTGCTTTAAAATTTGAGAGGTGTACCATTTGCTATCTAGAATAGATCATATTTCCTTTTCTTTAGTCTTTGTATTTTCTTTCTTTTTATTACTGGTTAGTGTTGCCACCTGTCCTGAAAAAAAGGAGAGTCATGAGTTTTGGACACCAGTCTTGCATCTCAATTTCCACTCTTTGTTGTGAAAAACAACTCTTAAAGTGTTTAAGTCTGCTTTTGTGCATTATTTAAGAGTCAGCAAGGAAACTGCATGTTATTAATAGAAGGTAGAAAAACAACAACTTCAAAAATGTGTAGTTTTAAGTTTTTTAAAGGGGATTTTGAAAAAATACTAAAAATGCTTTTACCATCCATGATTAGATAGGCTTATTAAATATGAAAGGAATTGTTCTGATTGTATCTCAAAGTATGTGTGGTATCTATACATGTATAGTGCTTAAAGAAGTTATGTAGGGCCATTTCACACAAAGGTTTTCAAAGCTATTCAGCTATTCACCTAGCAGTCCCATAGAAGAAATAAATCTTTGTTTTCCATTCACAGGAAACTGATCTGCTGCATTTGTTAAATATTTTCTAGACAGAGATTAAATGTTGCAATTGTTGAGGTTTACTCAACTATTGCACTAAATAAATGCATTACTTAATAATCCCATCCTATATTCCTCTCACACAGCCACAGGTTTGGGACTAAAGAGCAGAGAAAACATACAAATTTCAGACATGTCTTCCACTCATAAAGAGAGCAAAGGTTTAGAACATTTCTGTGTTTACATGTTACCATAAGTTGTTACTTCTAGTATGCCATAAAAATGTGTCTGTTGACACATTTTCTGTGATTTATTTACATATATGTAGGCTTCAGAGAGGACTCTATGAAGGAGGGCAGAGTTAGGCCATTATGACAGTATCTCTAGTTGGATTTAATACTAGAAAGATTTAATATATATTTCCTAACCAACATAAAAAATACTGCTCACAGCTAGAACAAAGGTTTGCTCAAGGTGCTTAATGGGCAGAATACTAATTTCCAGAGCATTGGCTTACCTTAGTTTCTCCCATAAAATCCTTCTTTCAGAAAAGCATTTATCACAGGGTTAAATTAGAGCCCAATTAAAAGGTTCTGTGGGGCTTATGGATGTGCTTAAATATTTTCCTGAACAGTGATGAAATTAGGAATGATAAGCTTTTTGCTAAAGCTCCAGTTCTGTGAGCAATCTGTGCTTATGTACTACTTTTCATTAAGAATGCAACATGGGAAATGAAAGACATATAGACTTTGTAAAGATTTCAAAAGCTGATTTACTCTTTGCTTTAGGTATCAAAAGATAGGCAAAATACAGTACTTGTACATATTTCTCTTTTTCACCTTTAGCGTCTTTCAATTAGATCTGAGGGTTTCTCTAAGAATCCTGGGATCTCTTCCCTTCTCTCTTGCACGGTTTCTTTTACAGTCAAACTTCTGCTCTCTTCTGTGCTGTTGTTATGCCATAAAATGGCTAAGAAACCTCCCTATTTTAAATCTCAGTTTATTGAGAGATTCAGAGATCAGCCTCACTGCAGTTACATTTCCCCTCAAACCAGTAGTATTTAATTCACACTTCTAAAAGATGAGAATTTAAACATGCTTTACCCTGGGCTCTTTCTTGAGAGTGTTACCCCTTAAATAAATGTTCATAAAAGCAGGGATATAGTCTAAGTTTAACAGAAGATACCAATAGAAAGGCAGAAGAGAAAGCAGTCAAGATTTAAGCTCAAAACGGAGATTTCATACTGAAACAGAGTGTCTCTGATCTCAAACAAAAATAAGTTGCACCAGGATTTCTCAAATCATCAAATTAACATAAAACTAAAGGTCAACAATTGCTTTTTGTTGTTGTGAAGTCAGGGTCTGGTATAGAACCGAAGGGCAACACAATATAATTAATTATTAACCTTTAAAAAATTGTGTAAGCAGAGAAAAATATGATTCCAACAACTCTGAGTAAAATTAAGGATTTTCATGCCCACCACACAATGTTAAGAATACTTAAGTCTGAGCAGAATTTAAGTCAAATATTTTTCAACACTTTTGGAAATGGACAAAAATGTTGTGAAAATGTTTATTACACAACTGATACAAATCCCTTGGAAAGGCCCAAATAACTTTGTGGAGCTTTATATTAGACTCTAAATATATCTAATTAAATGAATGAGAAAGGAGCTCTTAAATAACAGGTGCAAACAATTAAATAATCACCCAGGCTGTTGTGCAAGATAAGGTTTAAATAAGGTACAGCCTGACACTCTGCAGTTTTGTTGAGGAAAAGAACAAGAAAGGGAAGGATCCTTAGAAATGTAGTATACGCCCTTTTTAACTAAGAGAGAGCAACATATGTCAATACCGCTTGTTATCTCAGTGAACAGGTGGAGGGCAGGAGAGGACTCAGGGTCCAAAGGGAGTACTATATGCGCAGCTTGTACTTCTATATCTTTTCCTACCATGTCATATAGAAATTCCAAGCAGGTCTGATATAGCTGTTCAGGTTTAGGAGGAAGAGAGAGAAAATGAAACACAATAAAATCCCAAAATAATGAAAAAAAACTCACTAAAAGTACGGGAAGAATAAGTGTAGTAAGAAAACTGCAGTTGCTGAACCTCAGTCATGAGTCAAGATTTGTTATATAGTCAGGTGTGCATCACTAGACTGTATCGTCTCCGAGCTGTTCATGGGGGAAGTGCCCAGGAGCAGGGAGCAGCATCTACATTAAAAAGTTATTTGATAGATTCATTATATGGCAAAAACCAGCAGTATGCAGCTGAAAGAACTGCAAACTTTTCATACTAAATTTAAACCACAGTTTACAGATTTATAGAGCCTTTACTATGCTGCAGCAGTATCTGCTTTAAAAAAAAATAAAGCTGCAAAAGTATAATAAAAACAGTTCATATGAAAATAGTTGATAAACTCTTGGTAACACAAATGCACAGGAAGATCACCCAGGTGTGAAAAGGAAAAAAAGAATAAAAGTTAGGGGAAAGAGGAATAGTTTCCAGCTAAGCTTAAACTATGGATTATTTGGTGCAGAATGGGAGAATCTATTGTAATCACTACGATTTGACTAGGTAGATTGATGGGGGAGAGAAAAACAAAACTACAGTATTTTTCTAAGGAACAAAAATAACCACAGAAAGCTTCCTTTTAGAACTGACTGCTATCCTCATCAATTCCTGTTCTTATGTCCTGTTTTGTTACAGCAATCTATGCCCAGCACATGGTAGCATTCATATCGTACAGCACAAGTGCCCCTCGCTGTGTTTTAAGGCATATATTCCTAATGATAAGGCCAATCTTTGTATAGAGACTTTTGTGTTCCAGTATCCAAAAGAAAATTAAACATATAACAACAGCATTAATGTATGGGCCCAATAGGTTAGCATTGTGGAAAGGATTTCCTGAGCAACGTGCATGAGAGAGGCCTCTCTGTGGCGCAAGAACAGTAAAGCTGCCTGACTGTATTTCAACTTCGGTGACAATCACGGGATTTCCAAAGCAACACAAGTCCCTCACCTGATTCAGGCTCTGCTTGTAGGAGTAGGAGGAGTTCCTGAGTTATCAGTACATGGACAGGGATGCCACTTCAGGTTGTGGGCAGCTTCTTCTGATTTTTAAGCAGAGACATTTCTACAAAACAGTTCAATTTTCACTAAAATGATCAGTCATTCCATCTCAGCTGTGTGCTATATGATGGAGGGTGAACTAGAATACTGGGAATACAGACCTCTCTCCTCCCCATGGGCACCATACACACCAGTATTCTCCTGGTCCTCTGCAGTGGAGCAGACATGCAATATAAGCTGCTTCGATGAATAGAAATCTGAGTGCTCTTGAGCCCTCTCCCTTGACTTCTGCAAAGTGAGGGCTGATTTACAGTCTGCCTCCTCCTTTCTATATCAGCCTTAACAAGACTGATGCAAAGGTGTCTGTGGCACTGTGGAGTGGAAGGCAGCTTTCATAAAGGCAGAAGGTTGGTAGAACCTGGCACGATGCTCGGTGCCGAGAGAGTGATAGAATAAATCACTGAAGCCAGCGCTGCTGGACACGTTGGGTGTTTCCTATCAGGGTTCACACCCCAAGCCTGAAAAGACTTGGAAAGGTTTAACTTTGCAGAACGCCTTACCCTGCTGTTGGCATGGACTGGCCGTTTAAACACATGTAATTCTTTGAAGGATCAGGGCCTTAATTCCCAACAGATGAAACTGCTGCCAGAGGAGACAACCATGGGGTATTCAGAGATTAAGATTCAGAAGGTGCCATGCCAGTAGGAGAGGAAAAATAAAGGGATTCAGAGCTACTTAAAATGGCTTCTCTTTCCATTTGAAGCACTCTCCATCCTGTTCGTGTTTGCATGTGTTTTACAAAAATGCAAATCTGGCCAGTTGGATTCTGGTATGTACAAGATATGAATCAAAGCTTTAATCCATTCCTGATGTATAAGTGCTGTAAATATTCCAGCATATTTACCTCTCACACATTTTTTCATTTATACGTTTCATGTAATTACCATAATTGTAGCAATTAAAGATATCCTTTAAGAATAGTAGGTTTTCTCTTTTAAAGTACCGTTCCCTTGTAGGGATAGTCATAAACATAATTTAGGAGCAAATGCTGGGAAATGTTATTCTATAGAAGAATGCATTATCATACTGCAATTACATAATCATGAGTGCAAGTGTATGACAAATGGCTTGGAATAAATTGTGGGTAGAAACCACTTCCAGATAAGAAATAACCACTCATGAGTGGTGTATCTAACTGCTTCTCTGCCCTACCAATCCCTGTGGAATAGATGGATAGGAAAGAATTAAGTAGTTGCACCAGCTGCTCTGAATTCAGAAGGCAAAAAGGAAAGCTGAAGTGTAATGAAAATACAAAAACATTTGTTCATAATACACTGTTTTGGTGACATGACTGTGGCATAACTGTCCCCTTGGAGTGATGGTGGATATAGCTGTAGTACAATTCCTACAAAGCTGTAGGGCAATTCTAAACAAAGTTGAAACTGCTTAGTAGTACTTCAGTCAGGATAAGAAAGTGATTAAAAAAAATATTAAAAATTGAAATGTAAAGAAATAAAGTAGGTTTTTTTGTGTGTGCCAAAGAAGGACTTTTATGAAAGACTTTTCTGAACAGATTCTTCAGTGGGCCACAGCAAGGTGATTCCACGTGTTCCAAATACATTTTTCAATTTTTTTCCTTTACAGAGGCATCCAGTTACCAAAAATCCAAAAGTCAAGTGCCCTACTTGTCACTCCTGCCTTGGAAATGAAAGTTAAGTCGGAGTACCCTCTCCCATTATCACTCCATGCACCCTGTCGGACAGCTTTTTCCTCGGGAGGTGGCCAATGACATGAAGATGGCTCTCTAGAATAGGACAAAGGATGCTTTAGATACTGGAACAATTAGAACGAATGGCTTCATGTCCAGGCATAAAGTTCATACAGTGTTGACTCTGGAGCTCTGATTGTAATAACAGGAATAGAAGAAGCATCGGAATCCTGTCCAAAGGAAAATACTCTGATCCCAGGTGAGTGTCCAGCTGATTGAGTCTTCTGTGCCAGCTGGACAATGCCAGTGGCCATTTCCCAAAAAGCAATGCAGTCACCTGCCAAGGTTCAGCCTTTGGCTGTCTCCCTGTGGGATCAACCAATTTTTGCACCTCGCCATCACATGGTAGTATTGGAATTGATAGAAGAAGCTAATGGTAAACAGCTGCCCACAGATGATTGTTACTTCTGTATTTTGTTAAATTCAGTTCCTAAAGGTTAAACCTGTAAGCCTTCTATAGCACTATCTGGAAACTGGGAAGAATTTGACTGTCGTCTTTGTATATCAATTGTCCTAGCTCAAAGAATTACAGATAAACATGAGCAAAAAGAAGGAAAAAATGATCCATTTCTTTCTTTGGGTTTTTTTTTTTTTTTTTAATATTAGATAAAGAAATTCTGGGTACAGCATATCATTGAAACTGTAGCTTCCCTGGCACTGTGAAAAAAAATAAAACATCTGCAAAGGAGAGAGCTGTACAAAAATCTAAGGTGATGCTGACTTCTCCCCCACCCCCACCTTTGATTTCAGTACAATGGGTTTCAAGGACCCTGGGTTATGACTTGAGTTTGGAGGTTGCATGAACATAAAATCATGATGCAAACCCAGTTTGACTACTGAGTCTCACCTGGATTAATTTCAGAACCTGGTGAAATGGCAAATTTAGCATGTTTTTACAGCCAGGGTTGTAAAATAAGACAGCTTTATTTGTAACAGGATATTAGGTTGAAATACCTGTAAAATCAAAAGAGTGACAGGGAGGTGTCTTTATGTGGTTTCATGTATTATTGTCCACATGGTGGATTTTTATTACTGATGTCAGAATAGTTTAGGACATTTCATGTTTTCAAATGAGATCAATAGACAGAACATACTGGCCCAGTCTAAGAATGGTGCATTCAAAATAAATGTCCTGATTCACATGGTTTTAGCTGAAAAATACAGCAACACTAAAGTCAAATATTGTATATTTCTATTCCTTGGTATTTTGAAGTCTGGAAGCAGGCTAAAAAAAAAAAAAGTGGAGACAGTGATGAGTTTTCTAGCCTCATTGTTTTCTTGCTACTCAGTGATGTTGACTTCTGAGGCGCTGTTCAAGAGACTGTTTGTATTGTCAGGCACAAGAGGCTGTGTTTGCTGCAGCACGAGCTCTTGCATCATTGCCACTGAAAGCATGTCAGTTATACAAGAAGTTTTTATAAGCCTTTACAGAAAAAAAGTCCCTCTCTGAAATTTAACTGAGAGTTTGATTTATGCACCAGATAGCAGAAAAAGTATTAACCTTTCAGTGTCTTTATTCTGCTGCAAGCTGTGTTTATTTTAATTGATTGCCTCATTGCATCGTGAGTAGTTCACAGTCTCTTGTTCCTGTAGCCAGCTGAAGTAAAGAATTTAAGCCTGCATTTGTCAGACAAGCCTACTAGTGCTTGTTTGAGCCTCTTGTGTACAACTCTCATCAGCTAAACTACTCCCTCTAATGTGATGGAAATTACTTCACCTGACAAAATCTGCTTTTGGCAAGGTTACCAGAATGAAAAGTGAGTGAATGTGGAAATATCAAGAGAAGCTGAAGACATATCTCTCTAAATAGTTAAAGGAACCCATGGTGTAAGAAGAATGAAAAGGTTGGACTGCATGAGGGGCCAGGAAGAGGATGCCAGGCAATTTTAGATCAGCATTGTTCTGATTTGGGGGGTAGCCTCATACCAAAGTGCTCAGCTGGAAACAATACATGCCTGATTTCAAGCATTGTGTTTTCCTCCAACACTCAGGAGTCCAAACGAATTCAAAGGGAGTGTATGGTTCTTTGGTACAGCACCACCAACAGAGCCAGTCAAAACCAGCGTCACTTTGAAAAACTGGCTCTAGGTGTTATTATAAAAACAGTTAGTGAATGCTGGGTGGTTTCACAATAATAAAAGGGAATAAAAGGAATAAAGAACAAGAATAAAAAATGGCTTAATGCTTCATATTTCAATGTACAAAATTACATCTAAATGTCAAGTACATCCTTATTGAGATGCAAATATTGTGTCTGGGCAAGGTGAGGCAACTTCTGCTTTCTGCTTTCTCAAGCACGGGCCGCCTCAGTCCATACTGCTGGCCGGAGTAGCTTTGATGATAACATGAATGTACGTGCCATTATAGTCTGTTGTCCACTGCTGAATGCCAGTCAGCTGAGGGTACAAGGAAGTCCTGCTCATACTACCCTCCATGTCTATCTGTCATCTGTCTCAGAATACTCGATCAAAGTGCCGTGTGACAGGAGAAAAGAGCTGAAAAATTTATTTCCCTAGGGAATGGCTGGGAGAAGCTCCAAGGCTGTTTTCTTTCTTTTTGTTCTGCAGCTGTACTGTCCATCAGCAGCTTGATCTTGCACCAAGGAGGACAATGGGATATTTCTTTTGCCTATAATGGAAAAGAATCAAGTTCCATAAGATGATTCATTTATTCATTTGTTGGGATATTTTATTATGTCCAGTTACATCTGAGAAGACAACACATGTGATGATAGCTTGGTGGTTTGATGCATGGGGAAATGTACAAATCAAGCCTGACTGGCTCTGCAAGTCAGGAAGGTTCCTGCTGAATAAGATTGAAAACCCATTTGTTTAATCTCTTCCAATCAGATAAGTGACTATTTAAAGATCTAACAAGTCCCAAGTAGGTATGTGAAAAGGCATTCAGGAGAATCACAGATTGTACATATTGTTTGGTGTCTCTGCATAGTATTTTGGGAGGTAGACATACAAACCCTCTGAAGTAACAAGAGTTCTAGTGACTTCCACTAACATGGCAGCACGCCCAGCTCAGTGCACCACCCTCTCAGCAGAGCTTGGCCTCAGTGTCATGCCAAACGCGTATACAAGTTCCGGCTGATTCAAGTCACAGGCAAATAACCATCTGTCTGCTGAATTCTGAATAGACATTCCAATAATAGTAGCCTGCAGTAAATAGACAGCAACAATTCTTGAGATAGTAGATATTTTATAAGTCTTTTATAGCTAAAGGTCACCTGTATGCTTGATTTCTGGGCCTTATTTTACAGACAATTTTTATATAGTTCAAGCAAGTTCACCTGTCTCTTGTACTTGTTTCTGCAATACTTGCATGATTTTTCCAACGAAATGCTCAGAACTCCCTGATTCTTTGACTGTATTTGAAAGTAACATAAATTAGTTATGCTTATCACATATTAGGAAGTGCACGGTATTGTGTAGATCTAGGCCAATAACTGTGCTAATATTTTCTATTAATCATTTTGCAGTAGCTCCAAGGTACCTGTCCAGACCAGACCTTTTTTCCTGCTACATGCTGTAAAAGTTTAGCGAAAACTGCACATACTTGTTTTCCTCAGATCACAAACAATATTTAGCAGTTGCATTCTTGTGGGTATGCTGTGTCTTAAACTGCAAAGGAATCCATTTTCAAGTATTTTAATGTTGTTCTATGATTTACAATTTCTATATTTCTTTCTGTAGGGCTTTCTCATCTTATTGCTTTTTACTGTCTGGTACTATAACTACTGCTTCATTTTGGAGGTGAAACTAGCAGGACCGTATGTATCAATATATTTTCTGAAGTTATGTTGTTATATGTTAATTTTTGTGTTTGCTTATACAATAGGTACAGACTGGCACATGTTCTGCATTCAACCTCTGTTTTTACTTTGCTCCTAACACTCAGTACTGTTCAGGAGTCCTATCTTCTTTGTTCCACTGTTTCTTGCACTGAATGGATTTTCAGGTTGTGGAAACAGAGGCATGGAGAGAGAGTGTTGAACATGTGTCTTAGACCATCTGCCTTTCCTTTCACTTCTACGGATGTCCTCCTCTTTTAGAAAGGGAAGACGTGTGAAGAACACATGGTATCAGAAAACACCCCCCCTCCCAACTGTAAAAATGCATATTTTTGTTGGTTTTCTTTTAAAGTATGAAGAACAAATGAGGCTGATATTGCATCATTATGAGTTTTATGGCAATCAACAGTTTGTCAAATGTTTGCATTGGATTGGAGTATCATCTGCCCTACAAGGGCATGAAAGATGATGTATCTTTGTAAAATAACTGTAAAATAGGTGTGAAACAAAGGGACTTCATAGCATTATATTTCTATTTGATAGTGCTACAGCAGCAAACATATAGCAAAAAAAGGACATGGACATAACTGAATATCAGTCTGTTTTTCTGAGGGTGTAACCCTGAAAAATGAAATCATCCAACAATGAGAAATTTTTCATGAGATTTCTGTGTAACTATAACCAGAACTTAAGTATTATTATATACAATTAATAGCTCGGGTCAAGGATTTAGTGCAACAGAAATATCCAGCTCAAAGTAATTCACTATGGTCGAGATGAAATATCTGACAAGTAATGGAGAGCTGTGCATGGATACAGATGTCCTGGTTTCAGCTGGGATAGAGTTAAATTTCTTCGTAGTAGCTAGTACGGGGCTGTGTTTTGGATTTGTGCTGGAAACAGCAGTGATAATGCAGGGATGTTGTAGTTGTTGCTAAGTAGCACTTACACTGGTCAAGGACTTTTTCAGCTCCCCGTGCTCTGCCGGGTGCACAAGGAGCTGGGAGGGGACACAGCCAGGACAGCTGACCCCAACTGACCAACGGGATATTCCATACCATGTGGCGCCATGCTCAGCATATAGAGCTGGGGGAAGAAGAAGGAAGGGGGGGGACATGTTTGGAGTGATGGCATTTGTCTTCCCAAGTCACAGTTACACGTGATGGAGCCCTGCTTTTCTGGAGACGGCTGAGCACCTGCCTGCCCAGGGGAAGGAGTGAATGAATTCCTTGTTTTGATTTGCTCCCGCGCGCAGCTTTTGCTTTCCCTATTAAACTTTCTTTATTTTAGCCCATGAGTTGCCTCACTTTTACTCTCCCGATTCTCTCCCCCATCCCACTGTGGGGCAGTGAGCGAGTGGCTGCGTGGAGCTTGGTTGCTGACTGGGGCTAAACCATGACAACAGAGCATGTACTTTTCTGTTAAACCTGTTAAATATACCTAAATTCAGATTTCTTATCAGCGTACCTGGACTATTAGGAATGTGATTTTTATTTATTTAGCTTTATGTTAAGAAGGATGATTACATAGCCTTTAGTGTTTCTTGAGCAGGTAACAAACACCACTATTAGAAAGATAGCTTTGCAAACGTAGAAGTACATCCCCTGTTCACTGTAAGGGAATAAGCTATATAAGTGTACACAGAATTACAATGCAGCATTGTGAACAGGGGTCCTGCCACCCTGGGAGGGAGCCATGGTACTTTGCTGAGCCTCTGCTTCCTCCCCATCTGCAGCATCCAACCCTCTCAAAGTGGAGGCTGTCCTCACTTAAGGAAAGAAGGAAAGTTGACTCAGCCACCTACCTCAGCTGATGCGGTACAAACAGCCCTGCTAATAAACTGTCAAAGTATCACAGACTTGGTATTTAGTGGTCTCAGCTGTTGCTAAGACTTTTCCAGGAGGGTAATTTCTAAAAGAACCTGGCTTCTTGCGAGTCCCTTGGACATGACTATGAGGAACCATCTCCTGGCCAGACACTAATAACTGTCCTACTGTAATGGTCTGCCAGCAGCTTTCCTACCCTTGTGAAAGCAACGCCCTCGGCAGAGGGACAGGTTAGAGTTTAAACATCACAGTATCATTCTTAATGCTGTAAAGCATGTCAGCTCACAGCTGTATTTTATACAAGCCTATGAAGGGAAGCAACGCTTGCCATTTGTCTCCAGCTGCCAATAGAGCCTAGATGTGACAGCAGCCAGAAAATCCAGGGTGATGAAGGGTTTCAGGGAATGACTCGTAGCATCACTTGTTGAGATTGAAGGAGATCGTGGCATATGTCTTATAATTTTCTGAGTAAAATATGATGCCCTAATGTTGTGCTAATATGTAGGAAATCGTTATTACTCATGTCACAGTGATCTTGCCCTCAGCTGGATGAAAAGGATTTTGAGAAAAGAGTGTCTCTGATTGAGGGCCGATAACAAGACACTTTCTTCTGGCTAAAATTTCTATTAATCAAAACAGAAATTTTCTACTAATTAAAAAAAAAATGCATCAGTGTATCTCATTTTAATCTTTCTTTTATCACATACTAACCAAAGGTTAGATTGTGATCTGCTTTGAATACAGGATTCTGAACTACTTTATCTTTTCACGATGTAGAAATAAAATCTATGTTTTGCCAGAGGTTTGGGGTTTTTTCCTTCTCTTTTTGGGTAGCAAATTTTAAGCAAATAGAATTAATATAAATACTGAGAAATATTAATGGCAGATGCCAAAATATTAAAGACATAAAAATAAAATCCTTTGAAAGAAGCACAGTGAAATCAGTGGAAATTATTTAATAGGATTAATTTGGCCCAGTGAATCCTAAAGGAATAAGTATTCAAAATGAATATCCCAATAACCTTAATTTAAGTAAATCTGGGTACAAATTTAAATTTTATTTTCCCAATAAATGTTATAATTTTGGAGGTCCTGAATTGGAATGAATAATAAAAAATATATTTTTATATCAAACAAATTTAAACTATTGGGGGGGATCAACTGAAACATTTTTGCATAATAAGAATAAAATATTTAATTAAGGTTTTTGTTTTCAAGGCTTCTGTTCTCTAAAAAATTTTAAGCTGTATGTTTTTGTGTAAATACTTTAAAAAAAAGACAAAATGTCTGTTCTAAAGTACTCCTTTTTCTTCTATATACAATTTTAACACAATTGACAATAATTTTTAATACATATTTGTTAAAATAACAACATTTGTTATCAGTTTTTGGTTTAAGTTTTTTGAGATTTAGTGCTTGGGTTTGATTACAAAAATCAGGGCTAAGCTCTATTTTAGAGGTTTTAGTTCTATTTACAGAATATGACAAAGAAAAATTGACCATAAATTAACACTTTTGGAAATAGAACAATTATTTTAGGAACCTTGACCTCTGAGATAATGGGCCGAGTTTTCAGCTGATGTCAACTGATGTCACTTCACAAAAGACAAAGTCTCTGACCCAGAGCTGATTAGGGTATGGGATCCTGGAATTTCAACTAAATGTTATCGGATTTTCTGATGAAGCCTCTTTATTGCTCAACAGTTGGTTGTAATTCATATAAATATACACTCTGTCAAAAAAATAAAATTAATGATTTGGCACAGAAGTGTTGTTACAGCAATAAATGCCACAGAGTTCATTCTCTGCATAGGAGGAACTGTGCAATCAATAATGTCTGCTGCAGCAGTTCTCAGGCTGTGGCTCGTGGAGCCCTTGCCTGTGGTCTGGGGAGAACCAGTTGGTCAAAGGGAGCTGACTCTCCTGGTGCCAAGCTGACAAAAGACATTAAAACATAACTAAAATAAATTACTCTCCTTTTGCTGCTGAGCAGTTGCTGCAGTTGCCACAGGCTTATTATGCAGTCACAAACAGTAAAGGGGAAAAATATCCGCGAGCATGTGTGTCAGCATTGCTGACTGGAAAAGTGTGAGGACTTCTGTACTTTCAGGCCACCTTTGTTTATGCTGTTGAGATTTCACTTTCTAACACTGAAATCCCAAACCGAAATTGCTGTGTATTTCTATTAGCTCACTCAAGCTTCTTAATAAGCTCATTGCAGAATCAGGCTGCAAGAGGCTTCATTTATAAATAAGTATGTTTTCCCCCTGTGCAAGACTTAATGGATCCTTGTTGTCAGCAGTTTTAAGGGTGCCTGTAAACACAAAAAGAATCTTTAT
Organism: Phalacrocorax carbo; assembly: GCF_963921805.1. Classification (NCBI taxonomy): domain Eukaryota; kingdom Metazoa; phylum Chordata; class Aves; order Suliformes; family Phalacrocoracidae; genus Phalacrocorax; species Phalacrocorax carbo. The sequence goes on along the minus strand of NC_087523.1, from coordinate 13,732,267 downwards.
CTACTGAGTTACCTTCCTCCTTGTCCGTTAATTTCTGGTTGGCTATCTGTCCTATAAAGAAGTTGTTTCCACCACTGGGTGAAGGTAAGTCATCTCAGACTGATGAACCATCGAACAGAAAGCTGAGGTATGTTATTGCCAAAGATGATGTTACCACTTTTTGAGAGCATTACCCACTTTCACTACCCTGAGTGATCCCAGGGAAAAAAAAAAAAACAAAAACCACAACAACAGCAACAAAAAAAACCACCAAGGTGGGGTCAGGGTTGGGGAGGAAGAACTTTATTAGAAAGCATGAGTATTCATCAACCTCACATCACCAGTCTCAGCATCCAGATTGGAAGAAGCTGGGTGCTCAAGTCTAGACTTCTGAATCGAAATTCCAGTGGGCCCTAAATAAAGATTATTATCAGTGGAGCTCTGTTCTCAACATCTGCAGTTTCCATACCCAGGTGTGTGTGTAGCCAATTGTTTCCATTATATCCATTTTCCCCATATTAAAGAATTTGACATTAGCTTTTGCATTTGCATCTTCCCCACTGTTAGCAGGGTTCTGTGAGCATTGGATGCTGTGAATCATTAGCTGACCTACTTTTTATCAGCTTTTATCTGGTGCCTTCTGGCTTCTTCAGAATATGAGCTTTTCTCTATGTGTGCCTCTCTCACTCTCTCTTTCTCTCTTAGTTTTCAAAGATGTTTTTCTCCAAAATATTAATAGGAACCAAAGGAACAACAACATCAAAGTCAGCATATGTTTCTTCTTTGTTTTTCCAGTTTTAGTTGCCCTTAGGTAGAGTTTTGAATTGACTAGTTGGTAATGATAAGGGAGGTTGTAAGTAAAATATCATAAGTTATTTTGGAAACAGAAGTAGTTTGTGGTTTTAATACTGGCTTCATGGAGAGAATCACCTGCACAGACCTAGGGCTTAGGTTGTGTTTACTTTGTAGTCTTCGAGCTGATGGTAGCTTATGTAGAGTCTGGTCTTTGTAAATTGACAATATCTGAAAAGGCTTTTTCTTTGTAATAAATAATTCTGTTGGTATAGTGTGTTAATGTTGTTAGTAAAGCTCGTACATGCAGCTGTCCAATGAAACCCATTGTAAGAACTTGCTATCAGGGTTTCTGAGCTTTTCAAAACTTTAGTCACTCAGTCTGATAATTGCATTGTCAGGTATCTGCCTGAGGCTGGATCTTTACAGTGTCTACCAGAATGATTCAGCTGTTTCAGAGAATGGGTTTAGTAGAAAATATGTTTTCTCCTCCTTGAATATATAGGTTAAGACAGGCTAGGACCTACATGTTTTACAGTAGGCACTAGAAACTTAGATAAGGTATTGCTCTGATGACAGGAAAAGGTACTTCTGTTGTCTTCATTAGAAAAAAAATTGTTTAGTTTTGTTAAGCTATGGATCTAAGGGGGGAAAAGAAAATCAGTGCATATTAGCCTTCATGCAGACTACATAGATCTTGTTCCAGTCCAGGGCACCAGGAGCAGAGGACATGGTTTAGTTCCCCTGCCTTTTGTAACACGAGAACAGCTTCAGTGGAACAAAATACTGGGAAGAGACTTGGTAAAAGGGAAGAGAATAAAACTGAAAGCTGGTGAGGGAGAGGAGTTATTACTAGAAATTGGAGATCAGTGAGGAAGACGGGCATTAGCTGGATAGAGCAACTAGATGGATATTGGGGGAGGGGGCAATAGGCTGAATATGGAGATTAGGAAATAGAAAACACAGAGTTAAGGTATGAATTATGAAGGATTTGATCACAAACTTTAGGATAAATCCATTCTGAGTAATTCTGGGACTGGATCAAGATCCTGGCACTCAGCTATGTCTTGTGTCACACTTCACATCCCCACTGTAACAGCTTCCATGCTCGGTTACTCCTTGGCCACCTTTCTCTGGCAGCAGCTTCTGCCAAATGCATTCTCTTGTGGCATCCATGCTCTGACAGGGAGCTGAACTGTCGCAGTTGAATGCCTGCCATCCTGGAAAGCCAGGCTCCCCTGATCTCCCACACTGCTGCCCCTCCCGTGGGGAGCAGGGAGAGCACTGGCCCCAGCAGCTGCAGCCTCTTCCCATCTGTGCTGCACGTCCTCCAGAGGCTTTGGCAGCTGCTGCCACATCCCAGCTCTGGGTGTTACAGGGCAGGAGACAGGAGAAGCCTTTTTGCCTAATTGAGCAATGCTAGCTGCTGAGCAGCCTCAGCTGCTCTGGGGAAAAGGCTGTGGTCTTGACGGAAGCCTCCAGCAGGCTGGATTCAACGTCCCAGGCCTCCCTAGACTAGATCTCTTTAGACTTTATTTACTGTGTCTTGCTCAAACCTTAGAGTTAGTCTAGGACCTTATAAGTCCTCATGGGCTTTTCTCTGGCCCTCAGCATTATTGTGTCTGATTGCTCAAGCAAAACAATGTCAAAGTGAGGTTATGCAGGCTACTTTAGAGACAGCGTTTCCTAACTCATGTGTGCTTGACTTTATAACCCTAATGTTCTTGCAACTTAGAGGTTTTTTCTGTGTTATATGCCTAGAGCTGTAGCGGGTTCATATTGAGAAATCTCCATAAAAACAGGGAACTGAGTTTATAGAAGTCCCCTTGTGGTCTGCTTTTATAGTACATATGCTACTTACATGAAGACACTGTTGTCTGAACAAAAAGTTGCACGTAGTATATGATTATCTTGGGTACAAAACTAATGTGGCTGGAAACTTGCTGCAGAGTGATGAATAGTTATAGTTCCCTTAGCACAAATATGTTAAAAGTGAACTTTTTGTTTCTATCCACAAGCAGGATATTATGATTAAAAAGTCACCTACCTAATTCTCAAATAATGTTAATGCAAATGTAAATGAGACAAAGATTGGCATATCACAACCATAATATATTTTAATTTTGTCCCTGTGGCATGGTTAGAAATCACAGGCACACACTTAGATTTGTTATTCTAAAGTTTTATTTTATTAATTATTTTTATTTATTTCTTTTTCTGGCTAAAGTTCTCAGTGTAGATCTGTTGAAATTTGTGCTACTCTGGAGGCAAGCATGGTTCTAAGAAACAAATCAACTATTTAGAAACTAGCAACCCTCTGCAAGCTTCAGCTCAAAAATATGCTGTCTACAAAGCAGTGGTGTATTATTAATTAAAATTTGGAACACTAGTTGCCACAGAAACTTAATTCCTGCTGCATAAGACCAACTCTACTAGAGGAGACAAGATAAAGAACTTGGGAGCAGGCACGTTCCCAAGCAGATATACCCCTGCAAAACCAGTAACAACATTTCTTCTCTATTAAATAAAAAGGGGGAGAAGGGAACATGGCATGGCAGCTATATAAATACAACTAACATTGGATCCAGTCCTGGAATAGCACCAGTGTAGGCAAACACCTGCCTAGTCAGCTCACAGAGCGAACACGGCACACAAGCACTGTTCTCACCTTTTCCTCCTTCCAGCTAGGTGCGTCCAGCCATTTGCAGCACAGGCAATGCGGCGTTGCTCTCCTCCTTGTACAGTGATAAGGCAGATGCAGTAGATTTCCTTTGGCCACACTCATCTGGAATTTTGCTGGACTTACAAATTCCATATTCCCCTCAAAGATGCATATGTTATATTTTAAGAAGGCTGTACTGACTGTCACTGCTATGAAAGGAAAGGCAACATCTTCATAGTTCAGCTGCTTGTAATGGAGCGTGACTTAACAGTATTACGTAGCTAAATGATCAAAAGAAAATCTTGACAAACCTCATTGTGTACTTAAAAAAAATCCTTATGAGTTTAACTGTCTTTAGATATTTTAGTAACGTGTATTCTAGAGGAGAGGCAATGAAACAGAAGCCTAATGCTGTTTTATTTACATGCTCCAGAGGTTCATAATAAACATTGATTAGCTCTTCTGGAAGAATAAAAGGCATAAAACGTAAAACATTTTTTCTAGAGGAATATACGTTGATAAAATACGTTGAATTAAACCTAAGATTAAAAACACCCTTCAGATGTGCATATGCTACAGTAAAAATTATGGAAATGACACACAGAGAAAAGGTTTTTGTGCTGCAAGAGAGAAAATTCCTGCATGGCTTTTACTAGTAGCTTAAATTAGTCTATCAAAAGGTTTAATTTAGTTATACTATTATTTAAATTATACTTTTCATTTGTAAGATATGTCCTATCACTGGATCTCAGGGCATTTTACCTGCATTAATAAAGTCTCAAGACAGCCTTAAAATTGTTGTAATCTCTTTCAGGAGTCTCCCTCTCACTGTGTTTGAACATCATGTAGCACAACTGAGCCCTAATTTTGGGGCACCACACTAAGCGCTGTTGTTGTACAAATCATTGTCGTCAATAATATTCATAACAGTGTTTTAAAAATCATTCTGAGATAAATATTGGGATTACCATTTTAGCACTGAAGAAAGTGAATTACCTTTATCTTGGAGGTTTGTGCATCAGACAATGAAAAATGTAAATCTTACATTTTTATCATATTCTGACTGAGATTTGTTAGGAGATGCATTGGTGTGACAGAAATTTGGGAAATCACAGAAAAGAGACACTGAAACATACTTAACCCCTAGACGTAAGAAACTCTTCACCAGCGATATAAAGCTTCTACCAATCTGAAATGCAGGTGAAGTAAATCTGTTAAGCCTGCCTTTTGATTAGCTCACAGAATTACTGTTTGCATAACATTCAGCTAGTTCAAAATCATGGCTCTGATGTAGGCCATCACCAGAGACTGGGATTTCAGGAATAGTTTGTTGTACCCATGAATGTCAGCCTTCCTCCTTCCCATGGCTTTTGCTTCGTCCTGTTCTTTTGTAGTTAACACATATTTTGGTTTTTGAGGCTTCATTCCTCTTCTGTTTATTTTATTTGATTATATGCAGATCTTTGCTATAAATATTTGATCAACATTTTAATTATACTAAGGTCTTTGTTCTATATGTTCCTTTGGAAAAAATACTAAGAAATCAGGTGGAAAAAAAAATCAGTTGTTAGTTCTGAAATTTCCCTTCTATTCCTGCATGATTCATCTTATTATGACCATTCTTTATTTCACCTGATGTCACCATGTTCTCTCTTCTGTCTTCTGGGAAAAATTGAATTAATGGAAATATAGTTTATTTTTACCATTGTCACCTTTTCCTTAGCCATTACTAGCATTACATTTTTTACCTATGTTTATATATATTGGTGTCCCATATTCTACTATTATTGTCAGTCAAAGACACTAAACAAAATCTCCCTAACTCAGTGAGTAGTTTCTTGGGATACCCTAAGGGTGACCAGACAGAACCAGTTATAGTTTTACAGCTGTGTAAGCATGTAATTTTCCTCCAGTGACTTCAGAATAACTGTTTACATGTGAAAAATCAAATTATGTTACTGTCACAAACTATTCTGATGTTGTGTTAGAGCAGACCTCAATTAAGGGATAAGCAAGGTATATAAGATGCACATGTGAAGGAGAAAAGAAATCTCTCTGCTAAGCTACTCCTTTGAGAGGCTGGACAATTGCTGTAATTCCCATAAATACCTATTTTCTAACTACTGTTAACACGAGTTCTTATTCAGAATACGTGCCTCTCCAGTCTTACCTGGGCTACTGTGCTGAAAGTTTCAATTAAATATGAAAGCTTAAAATCAAGTAAGTACCGATGTCATTTCTTGAATGATGGCCTCACTTTGTTGTTTGAGGCAAAGACATATATGAACCAAGAACGTGTGTTTCGGCTAATCAGGTAAAATTAAAAGATTGTTGAAAGCCATTGAGGCTTTTCCCTTAACATTAATTATATGCAGTAGAATTAAGTGAATAACCTTAATACACAATTAAGAAAGATTATAAAAGTTGCGGTCTGACACTTTGAGTTTAATTCTGTGTGAAGAATACAATGAGGTATGTTTAATATTTTTAATCTTTGTGAATAAAGACTCTTATTTATTAGCCAAATGTTAAATAAATATCAAAGTTATTCAAGTTCTATTCTGAATTTGCTGTTCCTAAAAAATCAACATTTGAGAAATATCAAACTGTAAGACTGTGTATTTCAGTTCATCTGTAGATACAATTTTTTGTATAAGTTTAGAGTAGATATCACAGGCAGCCCAGAATAAAGTAAATTTAAGTTTGTGGTCTTTTCTAAAGATCACAAAGTGACTGGTGACGGTGGGTACCTGGGGTGAAGGCTCTGCCATGCTGCCTTGCCTTGTCTGTTCAGTCAGTGAAGAGAAAATTGTAATTGGTAAGGGTCACAGTCCATGATCCATATCTTCAGTTTGAACATACTAGAGATGCAAAGAAAATTAAGCATGTCAGAGATAAGGGAATAATCACTGGGGAGGGGGTAGGTGGGTGGGAGTCATTATGAGAAGGAAAGCTATGTTTTTTAGAAGATGACAGACCAGAAGAAATGCCATGTTCTGCAAGTGAACAGATTTATCTGGCTCCCAGTGCTGTGCACGCTCTTTTTCAGTGGTTGTGCTTTTCCCCTGTATGGCACATGGCCACCTTGATGCATGTTCACAGCCTTTTCTCTTTTAAACTTAATAGACATTATTCAGACACTAAATGAACCTTTCTTGTTCCTTACTGCACTTTTGCCTAGGAAATAACAATTAAATGTAATAGTTTTGGTGGCTCCTTACAGGCTGCATCTTATGCAAGGCATCTGTTATTACAAGGGCAAAACGTTTACTGTAAGAAAAGCAGACATCAAAAAAAAAGGTGTACCAAATAATGTCTCCTGAAATGTGTGAGTTACTTGTAAGGTCAGACAGTCTAAGACTAGCTGTCTGTATCATCTAACTTCTTTATAGCCCAGTGTGCACAGCACAGGCCCATGGAAAGTTACCCTTTGTGCTTGAAACGAATAGCCTTGCATTCTAAGAGTCGCATTAGCAGGGTGGTTCTACTGAGCTACCATTGGCGGCTTAGCATAACTTTGAACTGGTTTTCTGCATGGTTTTATGTATATTGGGCTGAGAGATGATCATTATGAAATGGAAACATATTTAAGTAGGTAAGGTAGAAAGAAAGAGATGCTGGAAAAGTAGACTATAAATGCAGAGCTTTATTTTCATTCATGTAAGTAACAGACTCATCTAATCTTAGACAGTTAAGATGTATGTAGAAGAGTAACAATGCCTTCCAATTTGGCACCCTTGCTAGAAATAATATTATAATAAATGAACCTTAATATTATTGATAATCAATATGACTTCGAGCAGTATGGCTTAGAAATGATTAGACCACTTTTTTCAATTAGCTGTAACTTGGAAAATATAAAAGAAGGAGGAAAATGTAATTAGGCAGTCTAAGATGCTTTTTTATGTTATACTTTTAGAAAGTATTACAGAATTACTTGCTTTTGTCTAATATGTGCTTTGAAGTCTATTATTTTGCTTGAGAAAATATTCTCCTCGGTAGCTTACTTACAGGAGTCAAAATTTAGAGAGCTGCACATGCCAGTGTAGATTAGACATGAGGTATACATTCACTAGAAGCCTTCTGGGAGCTGTCCTTACTTCAAACAATCTGTATATAGCTGATGCAATGAATCCTACCTTAGCCATCAAGGTTAAACTCAAAACAGGCATAAGAAATACAAGGATACCTACTCCATGGCTGCACCACTTAGCCTTGAAGCCACAAGAAGGTAATCCAGTGCTGTATAGTCTGTACCAATTTTGTCTAGGATGCTGTGCCCAGACCTGCACATGGCTCATACAGGGATAAACGCACACACTGAGCCTTTCTGTCAACAGTCAGCCCTACTGCACACAGGAATCAGACTTCCTTGGTACTTTCTCTGTAGTAAATACATGTTTGTTGATTTGAAAGAAAAAGGATTAAAGGTGTAAAACTAAGCATGAGGAGCAGGGTATGTCTTTGGAGGGTTGGAATCCTCATGTGAGATCAGGTTGAGGACTGTTCTCTCCTACCTTGAAAATCAGAAGAAAAATAGAAATAACTTGTCTTTCCTGTGATATTTGGGCACTGAAGTCCTGATTCTTGCCTGATGGAATTACAGTATTGTAACCTTGGGAGCTGTGATAAGTTGAGGATATTTGGAACTTCTCACAGTCAAGCCCATAAGATGAACTGCAAAGTTCCAATAGATTCAAAAGTAATGCTCAGACTCTTGCAGCTGTGCAGAGGCAAGCATTGAGAAAAAGCGATACACTTGATTATGTTAAGTAGTGATGCACTTGAGAACTGACTTAATTCCAGATGCATTTGATCTTGCCTGAGGAATCTTCAAAGCCACTTGACCTTTTTTGACTTCTTATGGGGGAGAATAGCCTCTGGGTTCAGTTGGACTAGGAAAGCTGATGACATTTTAAGAGAGTTCCATATTTCAAAACCTAGATTATTTTTTTAAAAGCATATAATAGCAGCAGGTTGTTTGTTTAAGAATATGAGCTCCCAGCAAAAGAATTTTTCAAAGAACTGCATTTCCTCTTTGTATTTTCCAAGTGGAGTTGGACTAATGAGGTGTGGATAGTAGGGGGTGCTGTTTATGAATGATGACCCTTACATAAGCAGTGTAATGTTTGGATTCATATTGGTAGCTTCTCACAAGTCATCCAAACAAATCTGCGACCCAGTGCTGCAATCCCTAATTCACTGAAATCAACAGCAGTTTTTCTTTCTCAAAAGGAAGACTGAAAAGTACAAACTTTCTAATGCAAAATCAAGTCCACCTGTCTCAAAAGGGCTAGATTCCAGTCCTTCAAACTGAAAAAGTCCATGAGTATCTCCACTGAAATAAATGGGGTTGTTGTGCAAGGAAACAGTATTCAAGGAATGAAAATAGTTGTCAGATCCTGGCTGCTACCCATGGTGCATGTTTATCAAAGCCATGCATATCTCGTAAGAAATTTTGATATCATCTGTTAGTACCATTCTGCCATTAACATAAAAAAGTAATAGCTAAAAATAATATCTTATTGACATTTAATTTTCAAGGAAAAAAAATGGAGACAGAGAGTGTGTGGGTGTTTGCCCGTCTGAGAGATCGATCACTTGGATGCTTGAAGTTCATATAATTTCTACAGAAGTATTATTCAGCCCATGGCTTGTGAGCCACTGCTGGACCATAAGACACCAGAAAGGCATCCACACAGTAATTACAGTCTGCTAAATGCTGGCTGTACCAGCTCATTTGTAAGTCCAATGACTGTGTTCATGTTTTAATTATGAAAATTTTTTGTTAAATACTTTTCATATTAGCAATAGAAGTGCAGACTGCTAAACCAAAGTCAACAAGGGTTGCAGGTTTCATTTATTTATTATTTGTTCAATTTTAGTTAAAGACTTTAGTTAGGGACTTTCAGTTAAACGTTGAAGAACCACGATCTGGGTTACTGGGCTCCGAGGGTATTCATGCATGCTGATTTGACAGATCTCAGTTTCTCCAGAAGAATAAAAGGATGCGAGAGGTAGTAATAGCATAAATTAACATAGTTCTGTTAGTTTTATTACAATGGCAACTTTTTACATCGTTTAAATTTGGCCTCTATAATTGAGAAATATAAAGATAAATTAGTGTTGTCTTTAATTCAGTTGTCTGAGGTGTCAGACAAATCCTTACCTTCACTGCCAGTAAGTGTAGCAAAAGGGTGAAAAAGACAGATGAAGAGACAGGAACAAATCTAAAGATTTTATTTCAATTAACCCGTAATTAGAGGCTTTACCAGCCTGTCCAAAGTGGAGACTTCCTTGTCTGGTATAAGAGAAATGAAACTTAGAGCAAGAGATTTCTGAAGTCAGTGAAGGATTTGTTGTCAGTAAGAGCAAAACAAACATTTTCCTTTTGTGTTAAGTTGTGCCATATTTGTGCCTAAAAACCAAAACACATTTTATGAGTTTATGTTTATATAACAAAAAAAGCAGATCATATGCATTTAGGAGACTAAATTTTGTTCTTTATGACTGAAACACAGGTCAGCACGTAGGAGCTGAAAAAACATGTTGTTTCCGTATATGTCCAGGGCCAACACAGTGTTATCTTCTAATGTCAGAATAAACCAAAATTCTAATGCAAAAAAATGTCTCACAGTAGCAGTTCTACTGCTGAGTATGAGAGTTTGGTATAATTGTGTGAGTCCTACAGACAGTACTTTGTTTATTATTCAGGAAATCCTCTTCTATTAATATACTAAACAGAGAAATGAGAAACATATTATTTATACAATGGATTTAGAGTAATTTGCAAGAAGCCTTCCTAAATAAAGCTTATAAACTGTCACCACCTCCTCCAAAGCAGAGTTCCTCTAAATTTATATTCTCATAAATAAGAACAGAATTTAACACAGCAGATCTGTGTCACTGAAGTGCTGAGAAATCGGCAGGATATTTTTGCTGATTCAGGACCTTTGTAAAATAGTTTGCTATTCCTGTGCAAAGCATTATGCATAAAATATTAGAACTCAAAACTGTACTGTTTTCTAAGCAATAAAGTCAGTAATTCTTTGCTATTTGTCAAACTGAAAAAGCCTCTTTAAAAATATCTTGACTTTCCTGTGTGAGTGTGGATATAATACATATGTGTGGGTGCATATGTATGTCACTGCTTTTCAGTTACGTGCAGCATTACAGCCACCACTTTCAGCTGCTTTGCTCTGGTAATCAGAAGCAGCACAGCATTACAATCTCCACCTCTGTTACAGAAATTATCTTTTTCCTGTGTTCTCACTTTTTTCCTTGTATAGATTGCTGCTGTAGCATTTCCTACCCTCATTAACAGAATTTTCATGAGACTAAGCTGAATTTTGATCTTAGCTGTGCAAGTAATTTTACTAGGTATCCTCCTGTTTTCTATTTCTGGACCAACAGTGCTGTAAATTAGTTAGATAAATGTTGGAAAACTAAAGAAATGCGGTTTGTAGCAGTGTTTGATAGGGCCAAGAGTGACATTTCCTCTTTCATAGTATAGTTTCTAGCCTATCATCTTATTGTACAATTTTCAGGTGTTGTGCTATAACGGGAGCGACAGAAAAATAAACATGATGGTGAATGGAGTAGTGGTGGAAAAAAGGAAGTGTGAAATCAAAGAACTTGTGACACGTTAGTCAACATACACTTCATTTGAACTAAAAATAGCCCTATAATGTTTTTATTGCTGCTGAAAAAAATCATTGTGTTTAATAGAACCTTATGCAGACTGAGAAATGATACCTTTGCTTCTGGTTGTGTAATGCTGACTTAGGAAAAAAAAAAAAAAGTTTTATTCATTTTCATGCTCCAAATGCTTAGGAATTAATATCTAGTGATGCATTTATTTCATATCCATCCAGAACTGAGCAGATGCACAACAGCTGAATTTCTTTCACTAAAGGAATAGATTGACAGTCTCCAGGAATATAAATTTGGATTACATAAACATCTAGAGAATATAAAATGTTTTCTCAGATTACTTACAGTGCACTCTGCAGTGTTAGGTCATTATTAAAAAGTCACTTTTCATAACTTAATCCAAGTGATTATGAAAAAAAAAAACCAACCCAGAACTTCAACCAAAATAAACACAAGTGCCTGACTCTGAATACACAGGTTAAACTCCCTAGCCTTGTCTGAGACATTGTACCTTTACTGAGTACTCCTTTGATTTTAAATATTACTTTTAGAATCAGACCACCTTCTTATTTCAAATAAATGGACAAAGGATCTTAAAATCTTAGTACAAGATTGCAGTCAGAATTACAGCTTTTTGTGCACATTGTTTTATATGGTTCTCTGCATGTTCATGGGTAGTGAATTATATGATAGCTATTGGTAGAAGCAGCTTTACCTGCGCTCTGCTCAGCTAATCTCCTGATGCTTTTTTATTTTCCCTTACTGCACTGTCTTTTCTTTAAATACTATCCTAAATGCAAGTGGAGAACTGTATGGATAGCTCTATTACGATTTTTGTTTCTTTATTTTAAAGAGGCACTTCAAAGATAGTATGAATCAGCAGAAGTGTGAAAGCTAGTAGTTTTTTCAAAGCTATAAAATGGCATTATGCCTTTTCTCAGTATGTCTGATGTCATGATTTTAAGGTATTGGTGACATATAGTCAAACATTTGACATATTGTTGAGTTTAATTGCAACTACATCAGATAAATTTAACTTGGTGTGTATGGTGGATCTTGGCTTCCAGTTAGTCTGGAATAATTTGAGTGGTTTTTTTTTACAGACTTGGAACTGAGGTCAGTATAAACAGAAATCAAGATCTTTATCTGTTGGCCGTCCTATATTTCTACTGCACCATTTGGTATCTTGTAACCAATATCTAACAGTATGTTTAGTGTTTTGGGCAAATTTTTTATAGTCTTCAATACATCTTGTAGAGTCTTTCACATATATGAGCTTTGTCATCTGTACATCATTATGTTAAAGTACTTTTCCCCTGGCAATTCTTAATTCATAAAACAGGTATATTAAAATTAGTCAAATATTGTTTGTAGTTATTGTATGAATTACCACTCCCTCCAATCCAGAATGTTCAAGATTTCCCACTTTCTTTATTTGTAGTTTCATGGGATGATCTGCTCTAGTAGCTTGTAGCAAGTGTTGGTCAAAAAGATGCATTACAAGATGCTGATAGTCTTAAAATATTAGGTAGCTGTACACTCTGTGTGTGTAACACCTATTCCTAACAAACTGTGGCCCGTGTTAAGTTTCCAAACAGTGGAGTTACATGAAAGATGTTAAATTAAATGCTATATGCCATACTCCTTCCTTTTGCATGTGAATAATTTTTTCTCAAAGTTTGCCATGTGCAGTCTGGTATTTCAGCTCTGTGTATGTCTCCAGAATTAATAGCAGGTAAATTTGTTTCCCTGATGGCAGATGGTTAGCTAGCATACGTGCTTTTTCATTTAAATTAATTGCTTCTCACAAATTTGTTACCTCCTAGCCTCAATCTCTTTTGTCTTTTAATAGTAGTATAAAAATCCTATAACTCTGTTCTGCCCAGCAAAGTATTTTGCTTTCCTTTGCCTCATACCAGGATACATCCACATACAGAAAAAGGATATTGATTTCATATTTCCTGTTGCATGTTTTATGCTTCTGAAGTACTTAAATATATACTAAATAAAATTTCCCCATATATCTGTGATGTGTTTAAGAACAAAACTTACTTATATTCAGGAAGGTTGAAATTATCCTTGGTGTAAGGCAGCTGTGACAGGCTATACCGAGAGCTGGCAGCAAGTGGAGTCAGAATATTCTGTGTGAGTGGCATCGCACCTGAGCAGCAGGGTTTGGTGTCGTTGTAGTGTAAGCCACCTTTCGGGTACTGGCATGGCCTGATTTTTTTTAATTGATTTTAGACTTGGACTTTCAGGCAGGAATTGATATTGGACCTCAACCCAGTCTTCAGCATTTTAAGCACATTGACTTCTGGGGGAAACCTATATGAGCAAGTGCTTATGTATGTATAAATATCAATTTTAATCTATGCAGTATAAGGGCTTTGCAATGAAACTTTGTTCTAACTGGAGTCATTCTGTTATTCCTTGGATGGAACGAAGCCCTTCCCTTTGATGATCTCTTTTGCTACAGGGCTTAGCATGGCCCGGATCTAAGTGGGGAGAAGGGCAGCCATCCAGCTGCTGCTTTTGAGAGTCCACTGAGACTACAGCAAAGCCATACTTCTGATGTAATGTAAACAGACGAAGTTAATAAAAATGTATGTCTGATGTTTGGGTTTTAATAATTCATGATTTAATATAATCAGATATATGCTATGTTAATTAAATCAGATTCCAGACATATGCATCCCTTAAAGAGAAACATTGATATGACTGAGAATTTGGTATGTTTTCCAAACAATTTTTTTTATACTCCTGAGTGAAATCTGTATGATTTTGGGGAAAAAAATCCCACTAACAAAACTGACAATAGGTTATAGTGAAGTAATATCTGGATTATACAAAACAAACTCATGAAGCAATCTTGAGTATTGATTATCCAATGTACTCAGCTTAAAACAAAGCAAGCAATGTATTGTTTTATTTCTAGATACCAAATTTTTAAATCAGCCACCATAACTCTCTTTCTTACAATTACTTTGACTTTTACTTGTCTTACAGTTAAGGTTACTGTCTAGAATACAAAGAAATTATGATTCCTCTAAGGTTAGAGCAAAGAGGATATAAAAATCTGCAGGCGGGTTACTGTCTCCAAGATAATGTTGGTTGTCTCTGTAGCATTCTGCAATAAACCATCTTTCTCTCATTTTTACCTGTGTTTGAAAAGTAATTCTCTAATTAGGCAGGCAGGAAAAAATTAAGAACAAAACACAGCAGCTGTGCTCTGCAAGTCACTTTATGCATCCCAAAGCAGGCAGTCAGTGGTCCGGTTCTGGAGAATGTAGTCATTTGTAGCTCACTTTGTGATATGGTTTTAAATGACCTTCGGTGGCAGGGAGGGCTGCCAATTTTTTCAAGACTTCTGAGTGACACAGTTCCTCCTTTTATTTAAGGAAATACCTAGGCCCGTGCTGCATATGTTATAGAAAAATACAGGAAAAACTCTGAAGCTCTGCTGGGATTTCCATCAGCAGAACAGTCCCACAGGAGACTGATTCTCTCAGAAGTGGCTGGGAGGGGCAGCTGGACACAGAATCCCCTCCCATGGGAAGCCTGTATTTTATAATTTATTTCATGGGATTTCAATAACTAGTGGGTATTTTTTTTAATAGTTCATCAATAAAACCAAATTGTTATTTCAAAAGGGCCATTTTTAACAAACTTTACCTTAGGGAAAGTGTATGGAATTTACTGACATTTGCACAAATTATCCCTTTTTGTGAAGTTTCTGTGTGTTGAAGACCTAAACATGTGGGGTTTTGAGGTGGGTTTTTTTGTGTTTTAAAGGAAAAAGCCCACAATGAAAATAAAAGCATTTCAAAGTGTTTAAATGAAAGATTTTGTCTAGTCACATATAACTCTTTTTTGGACTTTCATTTTACAAAATGTTCTAAAACGTCAAGATTTAGCCCACTAAAGATAGGAAATATTCTGAGTTATTAAAGAATTCTCTTTAGTTAGGGGGTTTGGTTACAGAGCAAGTGGAGATCCCCGTACTCCAGACAACTGTTTTTTCTCAAATACCAGTTTCCACCTCCTTTCCCAGATTTTCTGTTTGAATTCCTAGAGACATTCTTGAGAGCATCATGGCAGGATGTCTAAAGTTTTTGATGACTGTCCAACATAGGTTAATTTTGTACAAATGGATCTTAGTCTGGAAGTAAAATACAAGAAAATGTTGTAATAGGGATGTTCCGACTTCCTTTCATATCAAGACACTTGCTCACAGCGATGGCAGTGCTTTGCCTAAGGTAGGCCTGCGGGAAAGTGTGCATTCCACACAGATGAACTCCTGTCCCTTTACAGCAATTAAGCAACTTTAATTATACTAATAAGAATTCTAAACATACCTTGTCAGTCATGTAGTACTTTAAATCCAGGCTATAAATACCATTTTACTTCCTGTTAATTTGAACTGCAATGACATTTATTGCTAGAAGACTTATTACAGGAAAGTTTTCAGTTAATTTCAGTTCTTTAAGAATGTTTAAAGATTTTCATCCAGGCAGAGATGTATTTGAGCAACAGATTCAGGGAGATTCTTTTTTTCCTTCTGAATCTTACAGGTCAGACCCTCAGCTGACATTAGACCAGCGGTAAAAATTATTATATGTGTCTTCTTAACTTCTATGAAAAAATCACTACAGAGGGGGTTTTTTTAAGATCTTTGTCTCAGGTTATTTCATAGTAAAACAAAAAATATTTTGTTTCTGTTTTATTTCCATTTCACATTATTGATTGTAATACCTTTCACTTAAAATGTTGCCAGCCATACTCAAAACTCCACTTACTTAAAAATTCTTAATATCTCTGTCTTTTTAATATTTGAAATTTTGTGCAGAGAAGGAGGACCCTGGGAATCAGTACTTATCTACTTCCTGTCACTTTATTGGGGGGAAAACCAGAATTGCTAATAAACTTGCCATTTGCCAACAAAAGCTCCTGGCATCGATAATGAACTGGTTTCCATAGGAAAGGACATACTTGCAGGTAGACAACTGATAATGTAGCAATATTTTTTTTTCTTAACTGTATTTCTGGAGAGCCCCCACTGCGTGGGGAAGATGATGATAATTACTTTGTATGTTTAAGGTTTATTTAGATTGTTATTTAGTGAGTTTCATGCAGCACAGTTCTGTCTTTGTTCATCTATGATCTGCAAATGGTTGTAAACGTAACTCTTCATAATCAGAAGTCTGAAATCTATCTGTGAAGGGAGAGGAAGGAAACAACAGGTTTGGAGCAAGAGCTGAAACTTATGTACTACTCTGTCATCTTTTATCATAAAGAAAGGCTTTTATACCCAACATGTTGCCATCTAAACTCTGTTCAGGCACTAGTCTGTTGTCATCACAGATGCGGTACATGTTGGAACCCTGGGGTTCAGGAATATTCCTCCTTTAGACTAAAAGACAATCTGACTGTGTCTTGGCATGCAGCTTTCTGAGCGAAGTTGACCTCCACCAGAAAAATACTTTAATTTCATCTCTTTTTAAAAATGAATAAACTCAAATGCCTGGCCTTTAATTTGGAATTAAAAAGGGAGGATTTGTGGGGAAATAGTCTACAAAATTAGTATGTTATTTTTCTCTAAGTTTCAAGGGAATAACATAGGCATCTTTCCTGTCCTTTAGAATGGAAGTCCTCTGGCCCCTGTCATATGCAACTGCAATTGGTGGCTGAGACTTTATGGGGATGGATTTTATTAACATTCTTCATGAATTCAGCTGCATTCAGTGGAATCGTACCTATGAAATGAGGAAGTTTTGCTCTTGCCTTGAAACATATCTAAAGCAGGAACTGAAGAATATTGTCATTCAGGGCAGCAAAAGTAAAATTCTGTGACTTTTTAAATGAATAGACTTATTGCTTATGTAATTTGCTAGCAGACCAGCCTTCTGTATCCATGTCACTATCATCCATTCTCTCCACACCTCAGAAGCCTGCTTTTTCTTGGATTTTATTAAATGGTCTTAAAATACCTTGCTGCTTTCCAGCTAAATCAAATACTGGCTGATCCCAGTCCTCTACTTAATTTACATTTTAGACGTCTTTTTAGTCCCTGTTGGGTTAAAGTTTCTACTTTTTACCTCAACATTTGTTGTTATAATGTATATATTGCAGAATCTTATTTCTTTGCTATACAGTATGCCAGATCTAAGATCTAATGGACTTATCTTATGAAATTTTCATTTAATACATTCATATACAGGTGATAAGTTTGTAGGCAATTTCCTTCCTTTACCGCCATCTTTGGATGAAAAAAAATTATTAATGCAGCAGCTAAGTGTGGGCAAGTCATACTATAGTGGTGAGATTTTTACATTCTTCTGCATAGAATTAAAGTCAGTCGACTACAGTAGCAAAATATCTTCTGGAAAATGGCCTAAGTGATAGCTCTTAGCAACCACATTCTTAATATTCCTTGAGACTGAAATCTTGGCTATGATAAAGTCAACAGCAAATCTACTGTTAATTGGAGCTGAACTTGGATTTGATGACTGAGACGAAAAGAGAGCAGCTGGCACTGACTAGGAGGGAAGGAGGAGAAGTAAAGTTAGCTAATAGACTTAGAAGGAAGAAAAGGTTGCTGCTTAGTTTTTGAAAAAGTAGTAAGAGCTTTACATGGAATAGTGAGAGGAAGGACCCAGAGTAAGAGGACAAGAGGAAGCTATTAATAAGAGCACTTTGAGAAAATTCTGAAATTCATATTGTTTGTCTATACTGTATAGATGAGGGTCTAAAAATGAAGCTATTTTCATTGGCTGGATGTTAAGACTGAGTTCTGACTTATTCTCTGCCCCTATCAATTTTCAAAATAAGCATTTCTGTTGATTTTAAAAATAAATTTTGCCTTCCAAATGATAAGTTCTTATTAAAAGAGTTTCAGGGACTTCAACAAAAAGAACCCATCATCTACTTCTAACATAACATACACAAAAGTATATAAATTGGTTAGATTTTATTACCAATTTACTGTACATTAACTGGTATGGTTGCTGTATGGATGAAGCTGGTAAGTCACTTTATTTTCTGTAATCTGGCTATCAAATTCTTCTTCTCCACAAGTACTCCTGAAATGCCAACTATTCTGCCAAGCTGTTTCTTATGCTTATTGTACTTCTGGCATTCTTTCTTCTACGTAGGAGGAAAAATATTGTCCTCATCAGTACACTTCATAGATCCTGTAAACAATATTAAAGCAAAGCTTGCATTCTTGTCAGACTTAGATTTTATTTTTCCTTTTTTTCATTGAATTTCCTCTCTTCTGTTACTTTCAATTTTAGGAAGGGAGGAAAGGGGATTAGTTTTGCCCTAGAATATTACTGTACTTGTTTCCAAAAACATATCACCCAAATGGTAGAATGACACAATACTCTTCAGAAATACCTTTATTAATCAGAACTGGTCGAGTATTCTTCCTGGTCCAGTAATGTAGTGGTCAGGGTAGAATTTCATGGAATGTGTACAGATTCTCTCTGCATCTACAGACCCTTTCAAAAAGCATGATGTGAGGAAGAAATAATTTTGTCTTCTCTATGTTGAAAGTCCAATATTGAATAATTTTCTGGGGTTATGTTGGCTTCAAATTTGGCAGAGAAGAATAGACAATGTAAGCATTAAGAGCATTTATAAATGTATTATGAGCTCTTCACCTGGACACTGGCAGGACAGAAAATAAGAAATACTCAGTGTAAACCTAGTTTAATTGGATTTAACTGAAGATGCTAACAACTCATATTTCTAATACACAAGATGAATGAAAATCAAATAAAGAGTTGTACTGAATTACAAAAATAGAAAAAAAATAGCCCTAGCGTTGTGTCCCAATCTGATGAAAAGTAATGGGAACCATAGTCGAAATCTACCCTCTTACAACTAATTAAATTGTTAGGGTTACAATGGAGAAACTAAAGGAAGAACTTCCTTAGCTTAAATCATGGTGTGGAGGCTGTTTTCTACAAGAATAATTAAATCTAAACCATAAATTCAAAGTGATAGTGCAAGTCCATAGGTCTTTCTTCTTGTAGTGAGCAGAAATAAGAGGTAGTATTTTATATTTTTTCCCCTTCCTCCAAGGAAAAGAAGTGTCCAATGATAGAGGAAAAGATTTTTAAATCTTCCAAGTGGGGTGAAAGACTGTATTCATGTGACTTAAATGCAATCAGTAGAGCTAAACTTAGTTCTCTTCCTTTTAGTAGAAAAAATGTGTTTAACTCTATCTGCAGTGGGAAAGGCAAGCAACTGGTGCATTAAGACCATCGCCAAACTAGTCAGATGCATGGCATTATTTTTTAATGTACAGTATCAAGAGCTTTGCTTTCCTGGCCTGAAATATGAGTGGTTTACTAATAAAGGCAGTCTGACAAATGGGATGGTTTTGTAGAAAACTTCTATTTTAGGATAATAACATTGACAAAGGAAAACTGTCTCCTGAAAACCATGAGCTGAAATTGTAAGGTATTGATTCAGGTGTCTTCAAGGTTTGTCAGACTGGTGCCTCCTGTTTAGTCAATGGTGGGCTAGTCAGTGTCTCAAAGAAGTGCTCTGGCTTCTCTTGCTGACCTGTCTGGTGTGTTTGCCCTGGTTGTGATCATCAGTGAAGATGTAGACCAGGCATGAAACACAGGACATTGGAGAGGATAAAGGCATCTGAACTGAATTCCCATATAACACATCTAGAGATGTTTAAATTGGTTGTTTGGCAGGAGAGGGAAATTCAAAAGGGAGAAATAGGAAAGGTTGGGAGCCTTAAAATAGTTCATCTACAGTAAAAATTACATTTTTATAATGCAAACTTATATGATGAAAAGCATTCACCAGTCATGAAAAAATAAATTTAGTTAAAACCCAGATTTTCCATTAAAAACAGTTTTAATGAAAACTTTCTCATCAAAATAGTTACTATGTGCTATTTGATTTGGCTCACAGTGAAACATGCAGCTGTTATTGACCAGACTTTTGAACTGGAGTTTATTTGAAGCATTCATTTACTTAGCGACTGGCACGCTCTTCCAAGAAAGACTTTCTGGAGATTTTGCCATTCTTGCCTAAGTAAAATTAATAATAAATAAATAAAATAGGTAACATAAAAAAAACCAAACTGAAACCAAGGGATATCTCAACTGAAGCTGTTAGAACCTGTTTGCTTTTAACAAGCCCCTTGAGGCCTGCAGTTCCTTTGCAGTTCTGATGTTGAAATCACTCTGCCAAAACTTCTACTTAGAACTTGCATGGAGCAATAGCAGTATTTCCTGTATTTCGAATGCAGCATCGAGACCAGTTAAACAGCAAAAAACTTGGTTACTTTTCACTTCTGTGTAATTACAAAGGCCAGGAAGACATTTAAGAAACAAAATACTATTACAAATCAATATCTATTTTCCACTGCAGATTACATTGTCAAAAAGACCTTCACTGCTGCAAAACACTGCCACAAAAACCACATTCCAGAAGCTATTTTCAAGTTTGTTGGGAAGTAATGATTCATTTCCTATGATGGCTGAGCCACCATTTGAAAATTAATGAAACTGTAATCTCATTTAAAAACTTAATAGTTATTAAGGGTGACTGCAAATGTTCCTAGGGAGACAGTGATGTTGCTATCCACTGAATAAACATCAGTTGTATATATGACTAAGTATTTATCAGTGGGGAAAAAAGAAAGAAGGTTAGGGTTCAAAATCATGGAATTTTCTGAAATTTGAATAGTATTCCCTATTTTCTGCCTGGAGGAACTGAGATTCACACTAGCTTTGGTCTCTTTGGGAGTCAGTGAAAGAGTTGAATGTGTCCAGTATGCTGCCAAATTATAGTTATTGAATACAGTGGCTCTTGAAAATCAACAAGGAAAATTACTTACATGATAGAGGAAATTTAGGTCCATCTCTTGAAGCTGTGGGACTTGTTCATATGTGCAGAATTTTTGCACTTTCAGGTAAAATGAATAATTGCCTTTTAGAAACTGGACTTTATATTCTGTCCCAAACAGCACACTGGGTAATCAGTGCAGGCCTTTAATGGAGGACTAAACAATATAAGGGGACGAAGAAAGGATGGCTGGGAGTGATAAAAAAGCCTGGAAACCTCAAATATTTAAAGAAAAGTATATCCTGACAGCTTCATGACAGATCTGTAGACTATACACATTTGTAGTGGGAAGGTGAGGCTGTGAGCTTGGACACAGGCCCAAATGGTGAGACATCTATAGGGAAAGGGATTCTTTGGGGTGAATCAATGCATCTTTGTGTCCTTGACATGTTGTGAGCTCTTTATTCACAACTACTTTTTGGAAATGAGCACGATTATAGTTCAATCTCCCAAGTATTTCCTCATGCCTCCTTCCCCCTGCCCCAGCGGGGCTTTCTGAGCCAAGCATTTTGGTACATGTTCAGTGTTTTTACATTTGTATTTTGTCCTCTACCCTTCAAGTCCTGCTGCAAGCATCTCACACAACTGCTTTTTAAAAGATACTGTTTATGGTTCTTTGCTAATATCTGTGTCTCTGAGACAACGGAACAGAATTGGACAAAAATGAAAAACACTCCTTCAATCATACAATCTTGTGGAGGACCAAAAATGAAAACACAACATTAAATATCTATTTCACGGGTTTTTGGAGTGATAATTACCTTTAGAAGGACACTTCCTAATGTGTATCTTCAGGGGACATTACTGACTGTATTAAAACATGCATCTGGTTCATTACTGATATTTATGCACAATATCAACTTAAATGACTGTATATTAAATTCAATGCATTTCTGGTTTCCTCAAGATTAGTTCTATGATTCATTGTAAGCATAAAAAATTAATAGGCATCTAATTAAACATATAATTCACTGAGATTAATTGTGGGAATTAATCTCAGTAGAAGTGAACATCCCAAAGTAAGATCTTTTCCTACTGAAGATATACACCATGAAAAATGGTACTATATATCTTCTTTTATCATAAAATCAGATAAAAGTAAAACATGGTAATTGTTGTTTGGTATAACAAGACATAGTAGAGAAATGAGAGAATTAAGGATAGAAAAGAACATATATTACCTTAACAACTGCTTGAATTCATGACTGGTTAACGTTAGACCCTAGGATTAAAAAAATAAATCTTATCACGTCCCATCTATACTTTTCAGGAAAAGAACTGCATTATATGAAATACTTAAAACAGGGAAATGGAAGGTTTGTTGAAGGGCAGGCGGGTGACTGTAAATGGAATAGGGCAGGACTGTCTTTTGAGATGTTTTGAATGTCCTGGTCAAATAAGCTTGTCATTGACCACACTCATGCTAAAGCTTACAGTGGTTTGATTAGCCAGCTAGAGCTGATCCATTTGCCAATAGAAGTATTTATGTTTCCCAGTTTTTGAGGCTTTTCTTTTTGTCATTACTTCTGTTCCTTTTTGATTCAGGAGTTCTTTGTAGATGACAAATGTTTTTGTGGTAGCAGCTCATGGTATGACCTGAAAGTATTTTATCGAGTTCCTAAAATTATATTCTAGGTTAGCCAATGTTTAGACTTGCCCCAGGTCAAGTTGTATTGATATTTAAAAAACACTCACAGAACTCCATGGTAGTGGTTTTCACTGCAAGGTGTAGGGATCATTTCAATCCACACTTTATGCACTAAGGTGGTAATTTTTTAGTAGTGTACCGCAGTACTGCAGAAAGAGGACTGAAAAATGCAATAGCTACTTGAAATAGCAGTGGGACGTTTAAAAACTCAGAATGCAACTGCTTGTGCTGGAATTTGACAGAAGGTTTAACCTTGCCTTTTTACTGAGTATCTACTAACCTCAGCTGCTGTAGATCTTTTATGTTTCACCCCAAATATAAGAGCAACATGTCAAAGGAAGCACTTCTCTGCTTTTTATGCTGGTGGCTGTTACAGCCTTGAGGTCAAGCATTTTCAAGTTGAATTTGGTCAACACTTTTCAAATGTCAGCATTTTGAAATTATTTTTCCTCTCTTCCTTGCCTACATAATAAGAGGAAAAATGGCAGATCTACCCACAAGGTCATATGAGAAGCTGGACCAGGGACACCAAGTTGTGTTTAGTTTTGAAGCTACTTGTTGCTTTGTGTCAATGGTTGCAAAACTTAGACATGAGTTTTCAAAAAGAAAAAAAAATCTTGGCTGTCTAATCCTTATCTGGGAAAAATAACTTTGGTCCTGCTTAAAGGATTTGCTTGGAAAATGTTGGAGGGATATCAGATCATAGATTAATAGAATATAGGTGCAAATTTTAGTATTGTTAAAATGATAATTAAATTCAACTAAATTAAAAAATTCTTATACTGATTTTGCCTTTTTCATTTACCTTATAGAAACAGATGTTATGTCAAATCCTGGATCATTGCAAAACAAATGAATTCTGACAGATATAGCTGGAAAGATGTTGGGTTGAGGGAAGGCATCCTGAGGAAGAATTTCAGGAAGTTTTAAAACTAAATAACGCGATCTGTTAAGGAGGATCATGGCAAAAGTTAGGAGAAGAAATCAGTAAACTGCAAGATTTTTCAATGGCTTTTTATGATTTAAAAATCTATGAGTAAGTCTTTGGCTGCTTAAAAAAAATAGGAGGTTGAATACAGTAGAGATGAGAAAGTCTGTATACAACATTGCTTTTGAACTGTACAGCAAAGGGTGAAGACAACATGGAATGAAAATCTGGTTTGGATGGGAAAAAGAACATAAATTTAAGAATTAATATTAAGTGGGGAATTGACCTAGAGATAACTTAGGTATTTGATTATAAGAATGAATGTCAGGTAGAGAACTGAGTCACAAAGAGGTGAAGCTTCCTGTTCAAAGTCAGTTTGTAACTTGATAGGAAAATGTGGAAACTGCTGGTTTGTGTACGATGGAGCAGGTTTACTTCATGGTTGGCCTGGCCCATGGCCTTTTCAGTGGTAGGCACCTGGTTCCGTTGCTCCCTGTGCAGGCTTTCTTTTGGAAGGAAATATGGTCAATAAGGAATTCATGGTGTACTTCAGCAGGTGCCCTGGTCTTGGATATCCATGGGCTCAGGATTTCAGGACACAATCAATTACTTCCTGCTTGATGCCTTAACCAAAAGAACAGCCTTACTGATATTCTTCTGGAGCTTTTTACCATTTCTAGGTTAACGATATCCTCAACTGTCACATGTGGAACTAAAACAGTGAGGTACTTCTGTGAATTAATTATTCCTTACTGAAAGCAACATACAGCATTCCTCAAACAAGGCAATCATGCTCTGTTGAGGTGTTGTAATTCTCTTCTGTAAGACATTGCTTGCTCATTCTGGAATCATTAAAAATCAGCCAACAAATCAATAAGCCTCATTAGAAATCTGTCTTTTTGCTTAATGCTATTGATTTAATCTGTTTTAGAAATCCCTATTAACCATTAGTCAATTAAACTCATGACAGTTATATAGATTAGGTAAACCTGACTATGATCTCAGAGAGCTCAGAATACATTAAATTATTATCTTGTAAGATTCTTTTAATTAAAAGACACAGTTTAGATACTTTGTACCCTGTAAAGCTCATATGATAAAGTCCTTAGCCAACAGTAATTATATAATAGCAATACATATATTGATATACTAAAAAGTAAATAAGTGTCTGATACTTTAAAAAAACACTTTGTGCAGTTGATATGGTGTATGACCTTCATAAAACTGAAAGACAATGATTTGCTGAAGAAATTTATCTCTGGGTGACAAACACATTGTTCCTAAGCCTGGCAATCGGGTTTAAATAGGTCAATAGTGTGTAAGTATAACTGATGGAGCCAATGCACCCTTGTAATCTTCTGAACCCTACAGCATCTGCCCACATTGTCTGTAGTGATCTTGGTATCCAGAGCCTCTTATCTTGACTTACCGCTCCAGTTATTCAAATGCTGAGTTTATGTGTTTGTCTCTCAGAAAGGCAGGGGTGAACTGGAGAAATCTTGCCTCTTCCTCCTGTATAGTTAGTAGGTACCAATGGCTCTTTCCATTGCAAAAAGCAGAAATAGGGACTAGGCAGTCTATAAATCCCATTCTGTGTCCTGCTCTGAGATGAGACAAATTTTCTAGTCAAAAAGAGCTGTATCTCAATGATTTTTTCACAATAAGAATTCAAGTAATACCAAACCCAGGACAGAACAGACTTTCTTTGGGATACAAGCTTGAGTTTTCTAAACAAATTACATTTTGAATATTCAGTACTGTTCTTTGAAAACCTGCTTATTCCTCACATTTTCTTCTGTCTTTTTAGAAAAAGGGAGCTGAATATTCTCTTTGCATATATTCAAAGATTAAAAAGAAGCCCTTTTTAAACCATCATCCTATTCTTTTAATTCATATTTAGAGAGACTGCAAAACAGAGGAAGAAAAATGTCAGTTCTAGCTTATTTGTGTTAACCACGTAATTGTACTGAATTGTTGACAGTTCTCTGTGAAATCCAAATGAATGAAATGCCCTGAAATAGTAGCTTTTGCTTTAAATAGGTTTAATTTCATGTTTCTTGTTCACTAATAATTTGAAAAGACGACACTTTACTTGTGTGGTAGGCTTCCTTAGCGCTAAATACTCTTTCTCTTCTTTTTGAGTGCTTTTCAAATGAGACAGTATGTGTTTCCATTGCAGAACACAGTGTACTGAGAAGCGCTGCTGGAAATTAATTAATTGAAAAATCTGTAAATTGTTTGTTTAGGCTCAATCTAAGAAAAGACTTGGGTGCTGTAGTGCTCAGCACCTAAACTGATATTTAAATCTATTTTTAAATTCAGCCCCTAGCCAAATTAGGATAAAAAGCATTCACTGTCTTCCCTCAAGAACTGTTCCTAATGACTCTCTTTCCAAGGCTTTCTTCCTTCACATCACAACTGTTTTAAGTGTAATTATAGTATACTACTATTAGACTGAAATTAAAAATGTTACTTCATTATGGTTCCGTATGTTTTTCCGAACCATCTAGTTTCTTCCACTTCGAAGAGGAGCACGCAATATAAATTTCTGTGAGAACTGCAGATACAGGTGTTTATGACTTCTATAACTTGCATTAAATTATTGCCAACAATGGGACAATTTTTACAATGCTCCCTCCCTCCCCATCTCTCTCACTATATATACGTATATATAGGCTTATATGTATAGGCTTATATGCGAGTATATGTCCTATTACTAATTTGCAGGTTTGTGGATTCTTTGGAATGAAAAAGGCCAGTGCCTCTGGAATCATGACTGTGATTGTGCAAGCCGTTCCAGCATCTGTTAAAACTGCTGGTCTTAATTCAATGAATAGCTATTGTTGTGCGTAGCCAAAACTTGTATGGACATTTCATAGAAAAAAAGAGTTTGTGCTGACTTTTAGATATCCACGTTAATACGTCTCCATCTAAGGCAGTCATCAGAGCTCCTGTCATAGAGGGTAGAGTAAAAGTGGGCACTTCCAAGGATGTTTTATCTCATCTAAAGATAGATTACTATAATAGTTCAGCAAAAATGTGTTTTAGAAATGCCTTTTCTCTCTGATATCTCTAAAGGGAGTCTATAATTAGATCAGACATAGATGGTTACGTCACAGCAGTCTAAAGTTAGGTGATATGAATCCCACACTAAAAATTGGTGTCTGCAAATTTTACATCTTATTCTAAGAAGTGCAGCACACATTTATAAAGAACACTTTCAAGGGGGTTGGACCAGAAATATCTATATCACTTTTATATCTTTATCACTTTTTTTTTTTTTTCTGGGATTACCAACAGCTTTGATTTTTCAGCCTAGCTCTTGCCCATACAGGGAGCTTAGCAGCAGACATGAAGAAATGAAAAGTATTATTATGTCTATGAATTTAAGCAATTAACTAGAAAACAAGCTTTTAAAGTAAAACCAAGATATGCACTCTCCATTAAGCAAAGGAATCTGAAAATTGACACATGGATGGCTATTAAAGTCTGCTTCTGATCATAACCTTATAAGGAGTTTAACATTATATCCCTTTGGTACTATATAAGGTGTGGAGAACCTCTTAATGTTAATAAGCACATCATAGAAAAAAAATTGCTGATAGGCAGGAATACCACATCATTAAGATATTTGTTACATGCTTCCAAAATTCACTCTCTTAGCTGACTGCTATTCCAAGATATCTGTTTCTTTTTCCCTCCCCCACAAGTAACTAAGTGTCCTGGTTTTGGCTGGGTTAGAGTTAATTTTCCTCCTAGTAGCTGGTATAGTGTTGTGTTTATCATGATTTCTTAACTGGCACCTATGAAATGTGCAAAAACAGCTGAGAGTCTTTGATCTGCCTTATTTACTAGAAAGATGAAGTACAGTTTAAAGCTATATTCAATGTTTGCTCAAAGATCTAGAGATGAACTTGCTTTTGATTCTGAAAGTAAAATAATTCCTAAGAAAACCACATCATGACCTTTAGGAGTCCTTACCATTATTGAGCCTGTCAAGTTAGGCTTACGAGACGGTAAACTTGATTATGGAGAAGTTTTCTTTTTCTATGTACAAACAATGATGTCTTAACTGCTGTTGATTAAGACATTGCTTGAGATCTGAGGGGTTTGTGTCCTCATGACAGATCCGTAATTATGGAGCTGCTGAGGAAGTTAGTGCACTGGACTTGGCTGACAGATATGGGATCCAGGCGTTCCATTACTGGAGAGTGACTGAGAGGCATTAGTCACACTAAAGTCTTGGACTTCAGTGTTGTAATAGCAATTCTGAGAAATTTTAGATATTATTAGTTAGAATGTAAGGTCACAGGTTATGTGTTTTACATTTAAAGAGTCTTTGGGTAACATATAGAACAGGTACAGGCCCACTTCTCTTTCTTCCAGATGAGACCCTAAATGCAGAGTTATTAAATCATACTCTCTCATTTGAGGTTACTCAAAGCTGAATTCCCCCCACCCCACCCGAAAATAGGAAAATTGCTATAGGAAGATGGAAAGTGCACCCGTGCAGCACAAGCTAAAACCCCATGATCCTGGTGTTCTCCTGGAGCCCAGCCTGGCTCAAGAAGGAGACTGCACTGCTGCCACTCCAGTCAAGATGGAGGCCCCATGAGTTCTGAGTACAGATGAAGGCAGAACTTTGAAAATTTGAGATTTTTTTACTGACAGAAAATCTGAGCACCCGTAAGTACAAATAACTGTCCTGAAGATTGTTTTTATGGATTTTAGGCACCTCATCCTTTGTTTGTTGCAAGTGCTTCAACTTCAGGACATAGTACTTGTACCAACTTCCCTGTGATGTGGAGGGCAAATATATTAAAGATTTTAAGACATATTGATACTGTAAGAATGGGAGCCATATAAATACTAGCCATTTTTATGGCAGTGATAGAATATGTAATTGACATTGTTCAAAGCTACAAAGCTGATTTTGTGAGAGGTCTGTATTTTTAATGTTTCATTTAAGGTTATATCTTCTGTTTGCCACTCAGATATACTGTAATGTTGTTAAAATTCTTGTTCATACATGATTAAGAGATACAGCATGCTAATTGTTCAGTTCAAAATAGTGTTTTTATTAAAAACAGATTATTCATTGGTGTATCTCAAAACTGCACTAGCAAGTTACTCTGTTTTCCAGTTTATTTATTCATAAAGTCTGAAGTGCTTAACAAGAAATGAAACAAAAATATTGAAGTACAGCACATTCTTCATTTTGACGGAACTATGGCTTACGCTTGTCAAAACATTAATCTTTAATCAATGTTTGAAGTAAAGAGGCTAGTGCTCATTAAATACAAGATCTGGAGAAGTAGTCATGGTTAATTAGTAAAGTGTGACTTGTTTATGGATGCTAAAAAAATTTGTATGGCCTACATGTTAAAGATGCTGAGAAATTAATTGTTAATGTGAAATAACTTGTTATTTCTCATGATTCAGAAGTTAAAACTGTAGTTCCAGATTCTTAAAGGTATCTGGGCATGCAATTTCAGCAATCTCAGCAGAGATGCCTTTCTCTCTACTGATGAGATACATGTTCAGGGACAGTGCCCAAAGTCCTAGCTCCTTCAGAGTAGCTTTCTTATTAGGATCAATAACCTATCAGTAGCATATTATAAAGTTAATCCTGACTATTCTTGGCTTTTTTTTTTTTCTTGAGGTTTGTTTATCCCAAATATGACTTCATTTACCCAGGGAGACACCCTGCTTTAGAGGTGATGGGAGCTGATAAGCACCAGAGGCACTGTGAATCAATGAACATTTCCTTGGCCCGATCAGCCCACAACCTAGATAAACAGCCTATGAAAGATAAACCCATGCAGGCCCCTCACTGAGGGAGTCTGGGATGCACACCAAGATTACAGACTGAAAAACTCCCCTATTATTTAAGTGTCCTGGTTTCAGCTGGGGTAGAGTTAAATTTCTTCGCAGTAGCTAGTACGGGGCTGTGTTTTGGATTATTGCTGGAAACAGCAGTGATAATGCAGAGATGTTTTAGTTGTTCCTACGTAGCACTTACACTGGTCAAGGACTTTTTCAGCTCCCCGTGCTCTGCCGGGTGCACAGAAGCTGGGAGGGGTCACAGCCGGGACAGCTGACCCCAACTGACCAACGGGATGTCTCACACCATATGAATCATGCTCAGTATATAAAGCTGACGGAAGAAGAAGGAAGGGGGGGGACATTGGGAGTGATGGCATTTGTCTTCCCAAGTCACTGTTACGTGTGATGGAGCCCTGCTTTCCTGGGGATGGCTGAGCACCTGCCTGCCCATGGGAAGGAGTGAGTGAATTCCTTGTTTTGCTTTGCTTCCATGCCCAGCTTTTGCTTTACTTATTAAAATGTCTATCTCAACCCATGCGATTCCTCTCTTTCACTCTTCCAATTCTCTCCCCTGTCCCACCAGGGGGGAGTGAGCGAGCAGCTGTGCGGTGCTTGGTTGCTGACTGGGGCTAAACCATGACATTAAGGAACTGAATCCTGTAATAGGTCTGGTCCTTAGCCTGAAATCTCTGGCCAACCTCCAAGTTCCATAATGTTCCAATATAAACAAGTCTTTTGCTGGATACCAAAGACATTTCCCAGAGAAGGACTGAAAGTATAATTGAATGTTTAGACCCTGCAATTCAATCATGATTAGACTTTGTATGTCTTAAGAACCAACATTAGGCTGATTTGTTACCTTATTTCTTTGAAGTCAATATGAGTTTTGCTACAGAAAATTATGAGAAGGGAATGGGTCTTAGGAGTACTTACAAGAAGAAGGGTGAAAAAAATTCTAATGTATAGTGTCAAACAGGTTTGTTCTGTGAAAATTGGCATTTAGTGCCCAATGACAGGGCAAGGGGCAATAAGCTCAAGTCAGAACACAGGAATTTCCACCTCGATATGAGAAAAAACTCCTTCCCTGTGCGGGTGCCAGAGCAGGGGCACAGGCTGCCCAGAGAGGCTGTGGAGTCCCTTCCCTGGAGACATTCACACCCCGCCTGGACACGGCCCTGTGCCCCTGCTCTGGGGGTGCCTGCTCCAGCAGGGGGTGGGATGGGATGATCTCCAGAGGTCCCTTCTGACACCTACCATTCTGTGATTCTGTGAAGTCAAAGAAAAATTATCATGAAGCTAGAGACAAGAGGAAAGCCAGGAAGTATACTCACTGAAAACCACATAATTATTGTCATTTTGAGAGGGAAAAAAGTAAACCAAGCAGAGTTCCCCTGTGTAAGAATGCTGGTTGACACAGGAAAATATCCTCCAGTGATTAAGTCATAGTATTTAGAAAGGAATTCAGCCTTGTGGTAGTTTGTTTCTACACTTATTTAAAATGGGCGTTATAGTAGGGGAAAAAAACTCAAGCTCAAGAACATTAGCAAAATACAATGTCAGAATGTTTTAAATTCTTTATTGTCTGTGAAAAAAATTGAGATGTCTGAGATTCTGGAAAAAAGTTAAAATTTTACATTACACTGCAGGTTGTATTTACAATACAAGATCTGAACCAAACTAATTCAATATCCAATTTGCCTTTCAAGTACCACCTTTGCACCTTCTGAAATAAAGGATTAGTTTGTAGGTTTATGTAAAGATGGGAGAAAATTGGTTTCTGGCCCACATTTAATTTCAGCAGAACTTGATTCTCCAGAAGAGGTTGCTGCGAGTTCTGGGCAAGAAAACATTGCAAGCATCTCTGAAGATACTCTTTTATGAAAGGAAATGGGAATCAAAAAGCTGTACAGAGCCACCTAACTGGATTAAAAAACAATTTATACTGCAAATTTCCACTGCGGTGTTTAGGAGAGATGGATATGTTCATGGCATTGTAACATTTCAAGGAAAGCTCTCAATATAGTAACAGTTTGCAGTCACTAATATTATTTTAGAACAGAATGCTGAACTTTTCTGCAAGCAACAAAAATATGCTTCATGAATGTATTAATGTCTGCAGCCATTACTGTTGCAAATCTTTTTTACCATTGTCTGAGAAGCAATGTGATGAGGCATTTTGAATGATTAATTTTATTTTTACTTTTGTAACTACTAAAGTTTTATTTAATATGTTGAAATGGCAGGAGTACGTTACTTCTTTCAATTTTTTTGCTTTTTAAAAATTAAGAGTGATTATTCTCAAATACATTTTGTTAGTGAGTGTTTTAGCATTTGAAAATTGGGTTTTGATTGAACGTTATCAAACAGAACTGAAAAGTTCCTGCACTGTACAGCTGCAGTCTGAGCCATCAGTTTCCACTACAGTAATGCAGATTGAAGTTACTGCTATTTAGATGATATTTATTTGTTAACTCTGACATTAGCATTTTAAAAATTTTTTTAAAAGATGCCTTTGAAGAAGAATGGTAAATATTTTTTGCTGTGTCTTCAGTACTCTGCAGAAGAACACAGTTTTATGTCTTTGCCCACGGTTCCAATCTGCTGAAGGGGTCTAGTGGTTCATGGGCCCCCTGTTGCCTTCTCCCTTTGAATCTGCTTAGAAATTGTGTTATTGCTTTCAGTGAGAGCCAGACAGATGTCAGCCTTGGCTCTGAAGAGAATAGAGAACAGAGGAAAGACAGAATCTTAGTTCATCTCAGCTAAAAGTATGACTTTCCCAAAGAGCTGTTTACTACAGAAACTGGCCCTATTCTCTCCTTATGTTAGACAGTTATATACCTCTTTATTTATGAAAATAAATTTATGTACTATTTTGTTTATATTACTTACATTTTTTCACAACAGTTTCATGATACCAGGAAAATTATCTCCTTTTTAGATCTATGGAAATTAAGTCATAGATAGCAGTGTATGTTTTGCATGGCCAGGACTAAAAATTGATTGCAAGTAAGAGTTAGTGACCATTCTTTTGCCCGACAATGTATTTATTTCAGTGCCATTAATTATATAAACATTCAGGTGATTTTAGATACTAAAGCCAATGTCAGCCTTCCTGCTGATGGGCTTGTTGCCTTGCAGTAGAAATGTATTGTGCAAGAAAAAGAAAATAAATTATAGGATTTGCACTGGTATAATCATCAACAATCCATGGATCTTAACTTTCTGAATAAAACCAACCACTTTAGGAACACTGGGCCTCCACAACTAATTATGACTAAGAGCCAGACCCTCTAATTCTACAGATTTTCATTACCACTGTGTGTCCTGAATGGTTCTAGGTTGCTTTTACAATGAAGGTCCATGGGATCTGCCATTTGTTCCCATCACACTGTGCAGTATGGTATCTGCAGTCCTAGTAGTATGATATGGGAATTCATAACCAGTTCTACAGCATTCCTATTTGTCTGGAGCTGTATCTAAAATGGGTTACTGGTTTTGGTGGGCCTACTGAGTTTCATGCAGTTGCTGACCCAGAATTATTTGCAAGAGTGCACCAGGGAAAGTGAATGGAGACAAAGGTGCAGGCAACTGGCAACTAATTTCAGGAGAGACAGTCTTTAGAGGAAGCAGAGAAAGAGAAATGATGTTGAATAAAATAAAGGACTTCGTTTGAGATGCACAGATCAGAACAGAAAATTAAGGTCGTGGCTAAGTCTACAGAGCCTTTAAAATATTTTAAGGAATGTTTAACAGATTCTGGAATGAAAGGTGCGCAAAACCTAAGAAACTCATTCTGCAAAGGCATGTTTACACTGTCTTAAAACTGCTAAAAGAGGCTTTCTGAGCTTGCTGATGTATG
Organism: Phalacrocorax carbo; assembly: GCF_963921805.1. NCBI lineage: Eukaryota > Metazoa > Chordata > Aves > Suliformes > Phalacrocoracidae > Phalacrocorax > Phalacrocorax carbo. Next base: position 13,699,044 of record NC_087523.1, on the reverse strand, counting down.
GACGGGCATCTTATTTTTCTCCTTCATGTATATATGCCTGTGAGAAGAGACAGAAGTAAAAAGAATTATTTTGTAATAAAAACAGTCTCTGCAAAGCTATCTTAAAGGTCAGAAAATGGAACACTTACCAGAATGCACCTTTTATTTCAGTACTTTGAGAATAGCTATTGGCACTATAGTTTAGAGTGCCAGTGGTCAACTTCTGAATGTTTATGCCCATGTTTCTATATGCTAATTCCAGCTATAAGAAAGATAGTCAGTGTTAGATGGTGACAAATTGTTGTGGTTTAGCCCCAGCCGGCAACTATTCACCACGCAGCCAATTGCTCACTCCCCCCACCCCAGTGGGATGGGGGAGAGAATAGGAAGAGCAAAAACAAGAAATCTTGTGGGGATAAGAACAGTTTAATAATTAAAATAGTAATAGTAATAATGGTAAAGCTGATAATAATACTATAATAAAAAGGAAAATAATGAAAGGAGAAATGAAACCCAGAAAAAGAGGAAAAAAAACCCATAAGTGATGCAACAGCTCACCACCCACTGACCAACACCTCCAGTCCCAGAGCTGTGATTACTGCCCACACCCACCATCTCTCCCCAGTTAACATACTGAGCATGACATCATATGATAAGGAATATCCCTTTGGCTAGTTTGGATCAGCTGTCCTGGTTGTTCCCCCTCCCCTCCCAGCTTCTTGTGCTCCTGGCAGAGCATGAGAGGCTGGAAAAGTCCTTGACTAGTACAAGCACTACCCAGCAACAACTAAAACGTCAGCATGTTATCAACATTATTCTCATACTAAGTCCAAAGCACAGCACTAGGCCAGCTGCAGTGAAGAAATTAACTCCATCCCAGATAAAACTATGACACAAATTAACACTAAATTCCTGAGACAACTGTATGTCTTGCTCTAAAGGCTTACTACTAGCACACAGATCAATAATTGCAAAGAGGAAGCATACCCACAGAAATTCTTAGTTTTGGTGCAAACGCCTGGGGACTGATCCCAGATGCTCAGCACAGTCCTGTGAAGAGGCACTGGAGGAAGCTCTGTTTAGAAGGGCACCAGTGTAGCCACAGGAGCCACAGTAGTGGAGTATTCGGTGGGGTATTATTTGTTAAGATGAGGTGATTACCCACCCAGAGCTTGGCCTGGCATCATGGGTCATGTGCATAGAGCATCTCAGCTGGAAGTAACCAGTCAGTTCCCACTCAGAATAGCACTGCATGCCTAAATGTCCTTGAAAACATCAATTTGTCCTCAGAAAGTTCTGTTATTTACATCTTTTTCTGAATCAGCTGAAGAAGAACTTCACTATATCTTTTACCATATTTTCTTTGAATTACAAACATTTCATTTAAGAGCTATTTTGGAAGCCTGCATTGAAGAGTTCTCTTTGCATGTGGAAGAATATTGGCTATTCTAAATATTTATGCCTCTCCCGCTAATATTTCATCCTTCCGAAGGTTTTCTATTCAGCACTGAATATTGTGGATTCATCTTAAAAGTACAGCACAGCTACTCAACAACTCTTAGGTTGTCATAAATTTTTTTTTTCCTCAGATTGTCAGGGAAATAAATGTAATTTGAAGGCTTTGAAGTAGACAGCAGTTACAATAGGTGGCTTGAAACTTACATATCAAATCTTCTCATTCACACTTTGGCTTCTGAGTTCATAGTGTGGACCGTGAAATCCTGTTCATTTGGAAAAGCCAGAGTAAATAACACAGGAAACAAGCAGAATGTGGAGGTGGATCCTTTTATTTTCTCTAGTGCCAGTGAGGTCTGTTCGCAGGCATTGTCTGTCGCTGGACTCAAGGCTGTGTGAGCAGTGCAGAGATTTGCAGAGAGAAGTTTGAACTTGATGTTTATGGCAAACGGCAATAGAGGGCTAGAAATAAACAGGCAGTACATGGAATTTGCAACACCTGTAAAGGGGAAGGGCAAGGCGGGAGGGGGGTAACTTGTTGCTGCTAGTTAGATGTCTCCAAATCTGAAGGAAAGTACATAAGTGTTAGAAATAATAAATCAAAAGGTTGATTGAAAGGGAGATCGAGCATTTCAGCACTAAATGTGAGTAGGATTTTTGTCAAAGATGTTGAAAGTGAAGACAAGCAAGATAAGCTGTGTATATTTAATTAAATAAAGGGGACTTTGTAGAAGTATTCAAGGCGTGGCATCAGGTTCACTAGTTATAAAAAGAGTCTTCAACAGTGAGTAAGATGCAATTGTATTTGCTTAAGTCTACAGAGCAAATTACTGAAATTGAGATAGAGGTAGCAAGAAACTGGATGAGACCTTGGATAGGAAAGGCCATATGATGCAGGAAGATTGTGAGAAAGCCTTTGCTTTCTAGACAGAGAGATGAGAAACAAGCTATCTTTCAGCCATACCTTCCCCAGCTGTTGAACAAGACCTACAGCTAGGGCTCTGTATCAAGAAGCTTAGCTGGGAGGAAAGCCCAGCAGATGAGCTGACTCCAAAAGCTACATAATCTTTCATCAGATTCTGTTGAGGTGGGGGTTTTTTATTTATTTAATTATCAACACTTTACCATGAAATTTTTGCTTTCAGAAAGCCACAGTTTCACAATGGGACCAATTGAGTTTGAATTCCAACCGATTCTACAGGAAGGGAATGCATGAACAGCCTCATGTTTTGCCAGGACACCAGGTTCTAAAGAGACAGGCCAAGATGGTGCTTTGGACAGAAGAAAAGTTATGACTATCCTGATTTATTCCACCTTCGGAATAATCATAAAATCCAGCAGGAAATTAAAGTCATGAGAGCTCTGAAATATTTATTGGTCTTTTTCCATATTCTCTCTTCTTCCTTAATTATACTGTTAGTAAACAACTTTACTCTCAATTAAGCAGATTAACTGTAGGGCTTGAAATTTAACTCTCCAGTCCTTTGCTCTTGCAGATTTAGCTAATGGGGTGTCTGTTCACATGCTTGCCTGAAGATTTATCATTGTAACTCTTGTTAGCCTGAACAGGGGCCATGTGGATAATTTCCCGTACAACATGTTGACATCTAACTTTCTTATTAACCTTAAAGGGATTCATGGGGCTAATTACTGGCAATCATGCAGGAGATGAACCTCAATATGTTGTTTGTAAACAGGTTCTTGTGACTTCTGAGACATGTACACATATTTCCCTCAGAAGTAACCAAAATAGCCTTTAATATAGGTAGTAGCTATGGCAACTGTTTTAAAATATTTAAACAACATAAAATACACAAATTGTTACAGTATGTAAGTTATTGTTGGCTTGATACTACTGTGATTTAGACATGCTTTTCTGAAAAGTTCCTGAAAGCATGAATATGTAAAATGTGTAAGAGTTCAAATGCTTTCCTCTAACTTTCCTTTTTCTAATCATTGCTCACTTCAGTGGTCCTTGCTAGGAAAATTAATCAGGAAGGGGTAACATGCCTGTGATTTTTAATATAACATTTTGATTTTTAAACAGACTAGAATAGGACTGTATGAACTCTGGGGTTGCTCTGCCTGCATAGCAGGAAACAGCTGATAAAAACTATTCAGTGTTTTTTTCTTAAGCTTCATATTTTACTGTGTAAGTGATACAGTTAGAAGAGATTTGGGAGATGAACTTTGCCCCTGCCTTTGTCTTCATGCTAGCACCGTCTGGGGTGACTCAGCTGCATGTCATTGAAGCTTGCATGCTTCCTATAAAAAGCATAGCAGAAACATCTGAAACTGATAGGAAGAATTTATTGTTTGGGGCTGGTAGGCAGAAGATGGTGATCTGGGGTAGCTCTCTCCATTTGCCCAGGAAGCAGTTGCAGGGAAGGTCTTTTGCCTTCAAGTAGGGTTGGAAGCATCTTTTACCAGAGATGAAAGGATGGCCGAGGGAGGATGCAGATGATATGGCGTAAAAAAATTTTTTTGCTGGATTCATTGCCTCTGGGAACAGAAGGTGGAATCTCTGGATAAGAAGAAAGAAAACTGAAGCAGGAGGTTATAGCAATTACAGCCAAATCTAACAAGTCTTCTCAGGGACTTATTTTCCTTTTCTGTGAAGATGACAACCCTTAGTAAAAAGTCTATGAAATTTGGATCAGAGCTCTGTGATCAGAGCTTTTAAGGTATGGAGGTACAAATGTTTGCTTATTTCTATTTTGTAAAAATTTATACCAATAAAATGGAGATATATACACTCGTTTAAAATGTATATGCTGATGTTGAATTTTGATCCTTTCTCTGTGATTTAATGTTTGATTTAGGGCTCTGTTTTTATTTTTATCTTTGCAAAAATAAAGAAGCTTAAGATTTAGCCTCAGGAGACTAGCACAGTATTGTTCTCTTTATGCTTGTAATTATCACAGGACGTATATTTTAAAAGCACTAAGTGTCCCTGAAGTCTTTGAAAACTTTGAGCAACGCAACTTGTGCCTCAAGATGCAGAGAGAACAGGTGGAACCAGGCATCTGGAACAAGCAAAGGATGTCCTTCTTGTACTGTTTAAAAAATTAATACAGTTCTAGATGTCTAGTCTGCAGGCTATATGCAAGCTTTTATTACCAGATGTACACTTTCTTGGCATAAGTTTTCTTCTAGTTGCTGCTTGGGATTCAATGTCAAAACCAATATTGTTGCTTTGAAAAAGCTTCTTATTAAATACTGCTTAACTCTACTCACCCATTATCCTGCTCTACTCAGCACTTGTCAGGCCACACCTGGAGCGCTGTGTGCAGTTCTGGTCCCCGCTATACAAAAAGGATGTGGACAGGCTGGAAGGGGTCCAGAGAAGGGCCACCAAGATGATCAGATGACTGGGAAGCTGCCATACGAGGACAGGCTGGGAGAGCTGGGTTTGTTCAGCCTTGAGAAAAGGAGGCTCAGAGGGGATCTCATCACCAGGTACCAGTACTTAAGGGGCAGCTACAAAGAAGGTGGAGACTCCCTTTTTACAAGGAGTCACATGGAGAGGACAAGGGCGAATGGACACAAGTTGCTCTTGGGGAGTTCCCGGTTGCACATGAGAGGGAAATTTTTCACAGTGAGGACAGTCACTATTGGAATAATCTCCCCAGGGCAGGGGTTGACTCGGCCACGTTGGACACTTTCAAGAGTCGTCTGGACAGGGTGCAGGGCCATCTTGTCCAGACTGTGCTCTGCCTAGAAAGGTTGGACGAGATGATCCCTGAGGTCCCTTCCAACCTTTGATTCTGTGAATGAAGTGATACTTCATTTTCAACAAATTGGTTGCAACTGAATGTCACTTGATTTACTCTGGTATTGTTGGGAGCAAAATTTGATCCATTGGTTTTGTTTATATTATGCTCAATGGTTGTGTACTTCAGCTGAAATCTTAATATGGCTAGCAATTTACTGGAGCTTGATGAAAGAAACTGTATGCTTTCTCTGTGAGATTGTTTTTACATCAGAATCTGTGGACATCCCAACTAGTTCAGCAAGTAGAATATCTGTTCTTGAAGTTAATTGAGTTCTTGTCTACCTGTTCCTACTAAGAAAACTGCTGTCTGTCATCAATACCTGTTCAGTTATACAATGTCCCATGAAATGTCTTTTTTTTTTTTTCTTTACTCAGAATACCTGTAGCAATTTAATTCTAGGACAAAACAGTTAATTGCTTTGACTTGCAGAGTGCTAGCAGTGTTTTTTTTATCTTCGTACTGAATACAAGGTCCACCACATGTTCTGCATCCCCTTTTTGCCTGATGCTCTTCCAGAGTCCTATGTAGGTGCTCCTTTAGATAAGTTCTAAGCCTGAGTAATAGTGGGAGGTATGGTCTTGAGAATATTTTCTTCACTTGTTTTTAATATTTAGACCTTATAAGTTTGAGTTTAAGGACTGTGCAAAAGCTTTCCATTTAGTCTGTGGTGGTGTATCCTGGCCTCCGTCTCCCCATTATTCTGAAGTCTGGACAAACGCTTCAGTAATTTTTTTTTCTGGTTAAATATGTAAGTAGAGATTAATGAAAGGTGGCTTGGTTTTGGTGGATTCCTTTCGTGGGATTGAAGGTACATAACCCATCCCTGACTAATTTTTGGGAAATTAAAAAACAACCCCCAAAAAAACAATTACCATCAAGGGGTACCTGAACTCATGAATACTGATTCTTCTCTGGTAAGCAGCTTTGAAAGTGTGCTACTGCTTAACTGAGGGCTGATGCATGTCTGGGAGAGAACTTGGTTCCAGTTAGGTTTCCTTAAAAAACACTGTAAGAGTTAGGGTAGATGATGCAAGGATAAATGTGTTCAGAGTTGTTAACACCAGTAGGCAACATGTATTTAATGAGTTTGCATGTCATGCATAACTCTGATGGCACAGATGATTAGTAACTAAGCAAAAATGTATTCTGCACGATGCTGTTAAGCGTAAAACAGAGATACTCTGTTAGGGGTATTTCATGGCTGCCCTTCAGAATAGGCAGAAACTTGCTGTATGAATAAGGTAGCACATGTTCCCCAGTCAATAATGAATTTTCTGTTTGGCGCTAATGTGAAAATGGGGGCTTTACATCCAGTGGAATAGGCAGAAACACAGAACATGTTTTAAAAAAATTCAGCAATCTTAAATTAACCTCAGCCTTTGAAATAAGATTTACCTATGTGGATGAAATCAAATCATACTCTGGGAGGAGATATTGAACAGCTCTGAGCATTAAGCAAGTAAAGGGAAATGCTCCCAAGAAATAATAAGAAACTGCCATAGAAACTTGCTCACATTTATCATGTATAATATTATTCTAAATATTAGTTTTAAATCTGCCATCTTGCAGATGACCCCAGTTTTCAGTAAAAATGCTAAATATTCACACAATACTGTTAACTTCCACTGCACTTCAGAAATGTTAAAATCAATCCAAAGCCCACTGAAATGGTAATTTTTTAACATCGTCTTTAATCAGGTGAGGTTTTTCTTTCTTGTGGGCTGTGGATCAGCCTCCATTATTAAAACAGAATGGGACACAGCCATGGTTCTGGAGTACTTTTATTATAAATAACAAACCCCCAAAACACTTCAGACAATTGGTAGATAAATAAAGATACCTTCTCCATGCTCTAGTCCTGTGCTCTGTTTTATGGCTAGCAAGGATAGCTGGGTATAGTGCTCTGAAGGGCTCATTATTAGAAGAATTGTAAAGAGGTTTTTTTTCAGAAACTGAATGGGATTATATGATGTGCCGAGGATCTGAAGTTCAGGAGGGGAGACAAAAACAAGGGAAATGAAAGAATGAGTACAGAGTAAGCAATCTAGAAGAATGGTGTCTGGGATGTAATGAAAATGCTACAGATCTTTGGGGATTTTTAATTTGGAGGCAGACAAAATACAGCTAAGAATGTCTGTAAGAAGGGCAAAGGAAAGGACTGGAATTTTCTTTCACATGGTTTGTATTGCAGGAATGTAAGTGCCTGCACCTACAGTTTCTAACACCCGAAATCTCTGAAGGTCTGATCACACTAGAATGTTATGACTGTGGCTGATAGACTGTCTTGAAATATTCTGATGTATATTCTTATAGTTAATAGTCTATTCTTCAACCCCTAAGGAGGTGTCCTGAGTACAAGTCTGCTCTGAAAGTTCTTCAAAATTCAAATATATTTAGAAACACTGTAACTGATGTGTCGCTTCAGCTGGGAGAAACAAACTTAGTCTAAAAACACAATATACAAAAGGAGTTATTTAATTATTTCATAATAGATATAACAGTTGGGGGTTTTTTAATAAGTTGGATGTTCCATATTTTTCATTCTGTGTTATGAAAGCTTCTGTTCTCCCATCTGGTTTTCTTCACTGTGAGTTGCTCCTATAAGCCCTTGATTCAGTATGGCATTTGCACCTATGCCTTACTCATAAGCATGTAATTGCTCCCATTTTGGGAGGAGAGGAAGTAGGGAAAGGACGATTATGTTCTTTAGTGCTGTGCTGGATTGCAACCCCAACAATGCTTTTTATCACAGGTTTCTTGCCTTGGATTTGCTGGAATGTGTTCTGTGACTTCTAGAAGTGATTTATATTTAATCTACAGCATAGATCATACATAGCATCTTGTTCTGAATACTTGTGACTGGTAATAGTCTTTGCTGAAGAGAAAATTTACTACCAGGGAAAACTGTTTGTGGATGGGTTTGGTTTTCAGCTCTGCGTTCAGGAAAAGGAACTGTACATATGCTATTTGTGGCTGCAAATGTTTGCTTTGTAAAGATCACTATCAGAAAATGAAGTAAATCATATACCCCCCCTTTTTTAAAAACAAAAGATCAATTTGCATTAAACCCACTTATGCAGTCAATTACAATAAGTGTACAAACGTAAAAATATAGAAGCTAATCCAAGGGAAAGTGTATAATACCATAGTATTATTCCAAGAAAACACCTTATCTTAAGCAATAATTGTATAGCTACCAGTCTTAATTCATTCCCCATCTACTGGTTGTGTGGACAAGGAACGATCTCCTGTTTAGCTTACTTGAATTGGATAGAAAAGGAAATAGAAAGATAACTGCAAAATTATCAAATGTTTGTGCAAATCATGTTAGATTTGGGATGCTTTCCCAATGTAAGACAACTGGAGGACACTTATTTTGAAAGTGAGTTACTTCTAGTAAATCAAAGCAGCTCATTCAGAATTAAGGTTACTCAGAGTTTACATCACCAGAAATTTCACTGACATGTGACTCAAAGTAATCATGGGCAATTAATGTCTGTTGTGTCCTCAATATTATTTATAGGACATAGCAAAGTAAGTTCACATCAACAAGGTTAATTTGTGTTGGTTCTCCTAATGTTAGTCCCTGAGTACTGAGTATAATTTTTTCTATGATAGAATGGGGTGATGGAATTATTGGAGTGCATGTTTGCAATTCTACATGCTGTTGTTCCATAAGAAAAAATCTTTATTTGCTCCCACTTGATGTTGCTGATTCTCTTGACAATTAATTTTGAATTGGCTTAATTTTTGCCAGGATAATAACTTTAAGGTAAAGTAAGGCTGTGAAAACACATTGCGTGGAATATCCTATTATGGTTGTACCCTAAGGGGAAGCAGCTTGAACTACCTGTTATAGGTGTCTGGGGTCACCAAAAACAAGGATAAGAAAAGAAGGACACTTTATTGCTTGTCTAGATCTGCCAGGTCACACTACTGAAACCTTTCATTCTTTGACATTAAAGCCACATTATTAAATCTCTGCTCATCTCTACCTCTGCAGGTTCCTGGAGAAAAAACATATTTGCTAGAATAGGATCCTGCTGAATATGTACAAGAAGTCAGTTTCACTAACTTGCCTGTTTTTACACAGAAACATCTGCTTATTTTAGAAATGATGGTGCTCTGGTTGTGTTATCTTGCAACTTTCAATGTCCACATCAAGAGGAAAATCAACAGTAATGTTCCCCTACACAGATGTAATTTCCTCTGAACATGTTCCAGCCAGTACCTTGACTAAGACAAAGGGAGAAAATATATGTTTGAATGAAAAGCAGAATTACATTGCATATGTAATGAAGCTGCTGTGCAGGTAACTAATTCTGGTGCTCTCCAGAGCCTGATAGCTTGCCTATGCAACAAGTTAATAATATTCAGAAGTGGATATAAATCTTATTCATAAAGGACTAAAATTCACAGAGCATGATTACTAGTTGAAAATATACTCCCTTTTCCAGATAGCAAAAAAATCTTATTAACGAGCATAAATTTTTTTTTTAATAGATTATACTGACACACACATGCATTTTTGTTACCTGGCTTTTTTTAAAACAAGATTTTAAATTACTGTCTTCTAGAGTAGAAGCTGAAATCAAGTTGTTCAGCAATTGTACATTCTAGCCATCAGCTAGATGGCTGTAAATCATAGTGAACTGAACTCTGCAGCTTTCTCCATGAATAGGTCCATGAATTGTTGTTTAGGTTTTGATACAATTTCAGCCACCACATTCCAGTTGGAATAACGTGAAAACCAAAAGAATGAAACACATCAAACTGGGCAAAAACCTTTTGATGAAACCTTTTATCCAAGCAGACAAATTGGACTTTTCTACCTTAATGCTCAACAAACTCCTTTTGACATCAGCACGTAGCAAAACAAACAAAAAAGCAGTCAGTGTTCTGGTGAAATATTTCAAAACAAAACAATTTTTTTGTTTCCATTTGAAATCCAATTGCTTTTCATTTAGAAACATCATGTTAAATATACCAATTTAAAGAAAACTCCAAATATTTTTATTCACTTGGAATCATTTGCAAATTTCTTTCTATGGGCAATTTGAAAATCGGTGGTTGAAAGCTTTTCTATAAAAAGCAGTTCATTCCCTTCCAACTGATGCACAGAGAAATCACCTGTGACCCCTTGATTCGGCATGAAGTCAAAGTAACTGGAAAGATATCCTTAAGAAGAATATGGCAGAAGCAACTGCAGTGTGTTTGCTGCTCATTCAGATAGGTGTGCTGTCTTTGGGCAAATTCTGCTTTTTAAGATGAGCCTCTTGTGTCCCTGGCTGCCATCCGATGTTGCTTTGCTGTTCTAGCAGGAATGCTTAAATCTGTTTACTTAAGCATTATGCTGGTTGACTTTTACCGTCATCTTGAACTGTGGTGCAGAGCCAGGACCAAGCTCAGCTCTGCCCATTCAGTGCAAGGCAAAGCTGGCCTCCAGGGAGAGCTGGTTCTGCGTCCAAAGTACCAGCACTTCTGTCCTAGCCTGGTACCAGTGCATCAGTCTGTATTACTGGTTCTTTGAGCTACATGGGACAAATGTTCCCATTCTCCACATTTGGAGACAAAGTTGTACCTGTGTTTTGTAGCCAAAGGTACGTCAGGAAGCGGCAAGAGGCCTAACCTTCTGCATGAGATGGTCATGGACCTGTGTTTATGCAGGCCTTCTTGTTTTAAGGGACAGTTTGGAAGTTTGGGTTTAATAGAAAACATGAAGTTCATAATTCTCTGAGAACTTGTTTTGATCCCAGAAGGTGTCAGAATAAAGAACCTTGTGGTTCTTTGTCCTGCCTCTGGCAGGAGCTTTCAGGAGATGCCTTGGGATGAGTATCAGAACAGGGCTAGTATATGTACTCTCCTAATACTTTCTCAGTTCCAGCTATTTTGTGTTAAAGACCTTCCTGAGCCTGGTGTGGTTTCTATTTATTTGTTATCCACCAGTCAAACACTTACAAAGAAGAGGAACATCTGCTGTTTGTTTTGAACTTCAATATTTCCTGGCTTTGCTTATACCCCACAGCTCTGGGGGAAGGAGTGAATGATCAGTCCCACTTCCCCTTCTCCACGCTCATCATGGATTTGAGAGACCTCTGTCATATCCCCTCCAGTCATCTCTTTGCAGGCGAAAGATTTTTTCATTGTGTAGGTGCAGTTACATCAGAAAGGCTGTGGTGGATAAGCACAACACATTTAAAATAATGAAATAAAATTAAATTACATTCATTCTAAAAAATGGCAATGTGCATTGGGATGACAATTACTTGCCTTCATGAATGAAACATGTTAGTTCTAGGTGTAAAATTGTTCAACTTCAAATATGCATTAAAATTACAGACCTGGCAGCTTAATGGTACTTTTATTCTCCTAGATGTGTCTACTTTATCCAAACATACAGTCATTTTAAGCTGTCTCGGGAAAGCCGTACGAACTGCTTATATTCATAGAAAAAAAAAAGACTAATCTGTATTTGTTTAAATTGTCACTGGGATCTTCTGTATGCCTTCTTTACTACACAGTGCAAGAAAATCATGCCTGCTGTGTTGCTGCTATATTGAAATACCTTCCTCATCTGTTATGACTGTTCGTCATGTTCGATGGCTTTTCTCAAAACTTGGATCCCAGGCTTTTGTTATTATGAAAGAATCTAAATTCTCATTAAAACAAAACCAAAACCTTACAGCCTTCCTGATGTCAGAGAGAATCTGTAAATGCGCACAATGTACTTCAAAAGGTTTAAAAATAAAAGAGTAATGGAAAGTTTAATTAAAGCAGATATCATGATGTTGTGAGTGCTAACCTAACAAAGTTTTGAGCAGTTAGCAATTTTTCAGAAGTTAGAAATCCTATATGAACTTAAGATACTGCTGTGAACATTCACGTATAAGGACCTTAGTTTCACAGCTGGAAAGTTGAGTAGACTCTAAATGAAACACATTACAATTAAATCATCATTCAAGCATCCTTCTTCAGCTTGCTGCCTTTTAGATCTTCACTATGAGCAAAATCCTGCATTTCTCTTGAAAGAGAAATAAAGATGGGGGAGGAGAGAAAAATTAATATTCAGTTGTCAAAAGAAACTCAGATAAGTAAATGGGGGGCCTTTTTTTCTTCCCTGATCTTAGTACAAATGTTATTTAATAAGATACCAACAGCTTCAGTTTATGCAAGATGCTACAAATATATTTATATGAGGTCACACTCATGTAAAATATTAGAGGTGTAATTACTGGATGGGTGCTACAAAACTAAGTGAAACAACACATTTACCTCACAAACATTCAGAAAAGCATCAAGAAAATGTTCTCATCTGCTCTATGATCAGACTAATTTTACTTTTTATACTTCCTATTAAAACAATCACTTTAAATAAGAAAAGGACACAGTCGTATCTGTTGCTGTCCTTAATTTGCAGCACATATACTCTGTAGTTTTTGAGAAATGGTAAATAAGTTACAAGTAAATGCTGCCCTGCTCTTCTGGGGATTTGCACTTGAACTATTTAGTCGCTTCATGGATTTTTAGTGAGGTTGATTTATCCAGCAGCAGTAATTGAATAGGAAATACCACTACCCAGCAGCATTGAAATTTGGGACATTTAATGTGTAGTTGATTTGATGATAAAACCGGATAAGAATTCCAGGCTGAAGGAAAAATGTAATTTATTAAAGTATAGAAATAGATACTGGTTCTATGGATCATTTAGATCCATTTACTCCATATTGGAAATATTGATGTAACCTTACTAACTTAAATACAGTGACATTTTCATTTTATACACAAATCAGGTGAAGAAAAATTCTTGCATATCTCTTGCAGCATTAAAATATGTATAATGAGACTTTTCATAAGACCATTTGTGACAATAATTCAAATTCCAGAAACATTTAAAACTTTGCAGAGCTTTAGTGGAGACAAATTAAAGATTTTTTAATTCATGTCCATACAGACTCCATAAAGAAAGTTTACCCCAATCTCTCTGATTAATCCACTGCTGTGCTATGTCTGAGACAAATAACTGATATTGACCAATTTAATGCATGTTACTTCCTCTGCAATTAATCATTATGGCAAGTTTTCCTCCAATTAAAAAAAATTTTAAAACGAAAGGAAGTGCTGGCAAAAAAAGGGCAGCTGCCAGATACACAGTAAGCTGTTTACTGGCCCAGGATGACTGGAAGGGGAGGGGGGTGTTGCGTTTATCATCATGCATTTGGTTAAGGAATGAGCAGGATCAGGTTTGCTTGTGTTATGATCTGGCCAGTACACACATTTGGTTTCGCCTATGGCCAGCCTGATCCCCATGTTGTCAACAGCAGCTTATTCTTGCTGTTAATGCTTTCAGAAATTCCTGCTCACATAAGTGATATTCATACACACAAATTCTGCTGTGCAATAAGCAAATCTACTTGCCACCGCATTTTCTGAACACATAACTTCCATAATTCACAAAATAAGGAATAATAATAATGTTAATTATATAATAACATTGTTTGGTTGTTTTATTTATTATTAATAGTAAATAAAATAATTCTCTTATAAGACAAACTATGTTCAGATATGTCCCTATCAATATATGCACTATACAAGCAAATTAAATAGTGTCTTCTTATATCCACTGCATAATAAACCATCTCCCTCCTTCCCTCTGCTAAAATTCTTGTCCATGACTTGGTCATCTGCTGAATCAATTATTTATAAGGAAAGAGGCTATAACCTTTTTTTCTTGGCCTCTGTATCTCCAGAGTATTTGATCTATTCACAGAAAGTCACCTCACTTCCTGAATTCCTCTTCTAGGAAATCAAAGGTCAGGAAAAAACTGCACACTCGCTGCATCCCAAAGCACATCTCATCTTTGCTCCTTTTCTGTGTATTTTTTTCCTCTTCTAATTTTACTCTTTTTTGTCTTGTATTCAAGGTACTTTGAACTCCAGCATAAAGAGAAGATCCTCATATGCCTTGTTAAGTATGGATTATATCCGCATGTGAAAATATTAGCAAACAGGCTATCAATTACACTCCAATATGTAGGTATATGGGTATTATTCGAGCCGGGGACCTGTATTGCTTTTAAGTAGGAACTTAAGGAAACTTAAATGCCACTTGGAAGTACTTTATCAACATGGAATATAAATAACATTTCCTTAACGAAGAGACTTGATGATTGGGCAGAGTGCAAAAAAGGGTGAAAAAAATGAATGGACATTATTAAAACTTCCTAGAAGTTTTTCAACAGAGTGCAACTTCTCAAACCCAAACACTGCTCGTAGGAATTTCCATTGGGAAAGTTTCTTAACACAAGGATGGAATTCTAATGACAGGAGAGATTCCCCACCACATGTGAGCTCTGACTGTACGAACAGACAGCTTGGCTCCTACACTGGCCAAAACCAGAAACCTAAAAAAGAGGACAAACTTCATAGGTGATGGATCTTGAAAGGACGCAAGGGGTGGGGAGTGTCAGTTAAAAAGGCATTTAGGGAAGTGATAGGTCTGTTAACATTTTACAGTCAAGAAGAGGAATCTGTTATTGGGTGTAAATGAGGAAAGGTCACCTGTTAGTGAAGGGCTAGGAAAACCACATCTGCAGTAACACATTGAATGGTTGTAAGTGCAGGGACACCCACTAGCAATTTTTTTCAATACCAAAGAGAAGGTTTTTATAATTAATGAGATTTTAAGTGATCAAATTTAATGTGCAGTGGTAATAGCACGTACATCATTGCATGCACAGTTATGCAGGAAGAATGTGCAAAAAGTAGGTGGGCATAGCCTTTTTTGGAGGATCTGAAAGAACTGAAACTCAGGGAGAATTTCTAGGTACAAAACTCAGTGCTGACATTATTTCTGAGAATAACACAGAAAACAGGCAGAAACTGATCATATTTCTTCACTCACATTTAACATATAATGATGATGAGACCACACAGGGCTGAGTAAGTTTCATTTTGGATAAGCTAAAGTTCTCTGACTTACTGGTTGTTGAATTAAGTTGTATAGAGTATGCTTGACTGCTAGGCAGAATACGGGGAGAGGGAAAGAAACACCTCAAATAGAGCCTTTCAGAAGACTCTTCCTCCATCTACAAGTTTCCCCCCAGAAGTAGAAGGGAGAATAAGAACAAAGATTCTCTGAAAGAGAGGTAAAACAACTTAGAAATTTAGTAATTTAAGTACATTTGGTGTTCTTTTCTTTAACTTGCAACAAGTAAATAAGAATTTGTTATTCATTTATTATGAATAGAATTATCTCCTCCACAGAAGCATACAAAATATGCTACTAGAAAGCCCAGTAGCTGGCAGTGATATACCTGTATGTCACTTCCCAACAGTACTACTTGTTTGATTTGTTTGAAATTTTGCAATTTGTTCTTTACAAATATCAAGAATGTATTTGGTATGCTCTCGACTAACTCAGTGACTGAGAGCAGTGACTGAGTCTGTGACTCAGTGCAACGCTGTAAAGATTAAAGTATTATACTGGACTTATATGGAGTGTGTAGCAATATAAGTTTCCACAGTGACTTATAATGTTGTTGAGTTGAAGGTGGAGCTCTTTCACTAAATCTGTTTGATGTCAGAAGAAAATAGAAAGATAAAATGATTCACTAATTAATGTAACACAGTTCTTCAGCTGAGATACATATTATCCACAATCATCTCAATTACACATCTCTGCCAGGGCACAGTGAATAGTGAACCTTCACTTCAATTTCTTCTAGAAAAGTGGGAAGGAAGACCAAAGATGGGTATTTTAAGCTGTTGGAACTTCAGGGATGCATGAAGTTGATATTGAAGCTCAGGGCAAAGGCAATCCAAAATCAATGTCACACTAAATAGAAACCTGTTCACTTCTTTCCAATATGGCATATTTGAAAGGCACTTTTACTTTTGTGCTAGACAGCAGTTTCTTGGCAATGGACTTAGGATGAACGTAGGCACAGACTGATCGAGCAGTGCACATGCAGCTGGTCTTGGTGAGTGGATTCACTGTTTGAATGCATGCCTGGTTGGGCATATATGCTGTTTCTTCATATATGCTTTTCATGGGTGGAAGCAGAGAAGCCTTCAACCTCCTACTACAGAAAGCCTTATGCAAGGCTAAACGTCCTGCAAGTTTCAGAAGTCAGCTGTATGTTAGTAAAATATAATAGAAAGGAAATTGATCAGCAACAGTGGGCTAATGAGGAATGCTGTTCACAGAACCCTCTGCTCTAATGTGAGAATGGAGGGGCGGCTGTTCTTGCGGTACCTGCATCACCTGTGCAAAACAAGTTGATACGTAAATGGCACAGCTGGTAGATTTGTAAATCGCGCCTTAGAAAAGGAATCTCCTGCTCTTTGCCCTAATACCCTTTTCTTCAGTGATGAGTAGTGGCACTGAAACGCCATCAGACAGTTTAGTGTTCCCCTCTTGAAAAGTCCTATTAGAAAGTTACAAACGACAATGTCTTGTATTTTGTTTGTGCTGATAGAGAAAAAAAAAAAACTATAAAAGATTACAAGCCACCTGCTTCTTTATCAACTTTCTGTGCATATTCTGCACAGTTATCTGTGCTTGAGCATGCTTATTTCCAGTCTGGCAAATCACAGGCAGCGCATTTATCTTAATTTCTGTTAATACTAGAGACATCTGAGGCAGAAAGTAAAATGTGAATTTGTTATTATTTTAGGTCTCCAATAGCCATAAATATGAAGCATCCTGTCCAGCAGAACTGATAGAATAGGAAAGAAAAATTCTGAATGCCCATTGTATTCTTTTGATTCCTCTTCCTCCAGCTATTTGTTACCCAGATGCTATGTACACAGCTTCTTCCTTTGCCAGTGATCTGTTTCTTATGACTATAATTTCAAAGGAAAGTGTGAAAAAAATTGTAATTGTTATTCAAAAGAGCATAGTTTGAAATAAATATTATACTTTTCACTGCACTGAGGGAAGGTTTTGTTCACAGAGTCCCCAAATACCTGTTTGTAAGTAATCCCAATTTGTTTTTCCCTGTCTGGAGTGCAAAATGTGAGATAGGTTGCTCACCGCCGCTAAAGCTTTGCCTTGGTGTTTCAGCATCACCAATTTGATGCGTAAATAAGCAGTACTTTAGGTACTTCAAGAACATACAGCAAAACAGGGAGAGGCCAAAATAGGTAGTTTTTATTCTTATACTTTTATTAAATAGAAACCTGGCTTATTCTCTACTAGACATGGAACAGTTCTTAAATTCAGTGGATCTTTCTTGTCAAACACTGGTATGTGTATAGAAATAAATCCAGCAATGAGAAGCATGGCAGACCTAAAAGATAATAGACATGAAGGGCATGGAGGAAGAGGGGCAAACCTATCTTGGATGGGGGTTTTGTGTCCATATCTACATATAGAAATTTATCTCATATTTCTTGTCAGTTATGGTGCTTATTTTGAAGCCACCTGATATTTTCTGTTGGAAGAGGGCATCCAAAATAAGAAAAGATCATGCAAGAAGGGAGGGGCATAAGGAGCTCTACCAAATGAAAGTAGCAAAGTAGAACAGGTAAAATAAACTAGCTAGGGCTGAAATTAATACATGAATAACTGTTTCTCTAATCTTTTGAAGGCTGTCACTGATTATGAGTCCCTATTATACCCCAAAATTAAATATCTCGTATTTGAGTTGCCTCCTTTTGCTTAGTGTCATGTTAGAGATTTCAGTCATTGGACAGCTTGTTTCCATTTCTTATATGAAATTAATCTGGGAGTTATGACCTTTTCATTTAAACTTCATATTTAATTTGGTGGCTTATTGTGATCTGGCAGAAACCACTGCAATAATTTCCTTTCATCTTGATCACACTTGGGGACCTTCTTTCGTAGCAAAATAACTGCAAAGCTCCCTGAGGCATAAAGAAGAACAATATTTTCTTCAAAATATTTAATATGGTTCTTAGATTTTTACCCTTTTCTCAAAAGAACAACACCTCCCCTTGTATTCTAAAAATAGCCTTCAGGGTAGTTTGCACAAAACAGCATAGTATTTGTACACTCAGCAATCCATCATTTTTTTGTGCCTTAACTGACCTGCATTATTTTACGTGCATGTTTGTCGACATGGTCAGTGTTTGAGCACCTCTAGCTATGGCAATTCATGCTGACATTTATGTTTTCAGTTGTAATTGTTTTAGTACATGCCCTTAAAGAGTTTCAGATGAGATCTTGAACTCAAATAAAAAGAAATAGCTTCTTCAGCATATATTTGTTTATAAATTTATAAACTAATGTACAGAAAAGGAAGCACTCACATTAAAGCATGTCAACCAACAGCCTGTATAAATTACAGTACTAAAAGGAACTAATAATTTGCCATTTGCCAAACTCACTAAATGTATTCATTTCTTTTGCTTACCTGCTTTGGCAACATATGCTCACTACAGGATGCAAGTCTTCCTCTATTTTTCTTTCTAACTGAAAGTTTGTAAGATCTTCTACATAAGTAATTCTAACAAAGGTGATTCACAAACCTTTTATTTCCAGTTATTAACTCTCAATCTGAGAGTGTAAATGTAAATTCCACTGAAAGCTAGTGGAAAAAACCAATGCAGTCCTTTCACAATTATCATATAATCTTTCCCAGTGTGACCCTGATCATGCCAATTTATAGCAAAGGCTGCCATGAAATTGCCACACCAAGTAAGCTAAAAGTACGCATATTATGTTGCCAAGCACCATGCATAAAAGATTTTTGACAGATGCCATACTGCTCAGTGTCCTGAAAAGCAAATCTTATGCTCAAGAAAGAAGGCTAGATTAAATCTCATACTTTCCCCTGAGGGGCATTACTCCAAACATGTAACTATCACAGGCATCATTGAAGGAAGGTCCGCTGACCACAGAGGTACTAGCTGTGCCTTCTGGGCACAGTGATCACACTGAAAACAGCAGGAGACAGATACCAGTGGCATCTGTAAGCAGAGTAATTGCATGCTATAACGTCCATGAAGACTTTTGCTAGTGTTGGTGCACGACAGAGGGAGTCTCTAGACTCTGATGCTGGTGGGAGCAGCTGCAAGGAAGCTTTGTGGAAGAACTGGTCCAAGAGGGGCATCTTCAGTGAGGCTTTGGACTGAAGTACTGCTGAAAACCTTCAAAGAGGTTATTAAGCCTGAGACCTCTGTGTTTGAAGGAATAAGTATCTACAGCAACCAGTAAATCTGTTGATATTACAAGACCTGTAATCTAACCAGTGAAAAGGAAAGGAGTTGTCCCCAGCTTTTTGTTGTGCACCCAAAATTTTGTTCTGTGACAATCTTTAAGGCAAGCTGACATAGTAGAGCAAAGAATGTCTTGTTTCCAAGAAGACCATAAACCAAGAAGTTACAATAAGCTAGATTTTCACAGCTGCATGCAGAAACAGAGTATCATAGCCACTCTTGCTCAGGCTGAGACAAAATCCATTTGGGGAAAGAGCTGAGAGTACTGGTACAGGGCAATTTGCAAGGATACAAATCGCAGCAAGCTAATTAGGAGTACCTGAAGACATTCTCCAGGAAGTGACCACAGAGGGAAAAGGAGAAAGTGGAAAAAGTGGAAAACAAAGTAATTGCAGAACAAACATTTTTGCCAAATGCAAATAAGCTAAAGAAAGAGGACTGTTGAAGGTTTTAAGTTGTCCAAGGGTATCTCTGCTTGCTGTGTTAGGAGTTTTTCTTTTTGAAATTGGTCACTGGGCTGTAACAGCACACTTAAAGCACAATATAAATAATTGCTGAAGAGTATAGGGAACGCTGGCAGCTAGCAGTATCTCACCACATCAAGGTTGCTGACAAAAGCATACTACACACTTCCTTTTCAGCATCAGTCCTTGGGTTAGAGACCATGAAGATAGAAATGAACACGTATTGTAGTAATTTTCTTGACAAACCAACAACCTGTCTATAAAGAAAAAATACGCTAGGTGAATAAATAGACTTTAGATGGTTGTGATCTATACAAACAGAGTGTCACTTCCTATCTGCCTATTTCATGGGCTCCCGCAGTCATGTGTGGCAGGATGGGGGTGGGTAGGAAAGGTTTTTAGTGCTCCTTCAGCTTGAACAATTAAACAGAATAGAAAATGATCTTTGAACTATTCAAAATCTTTTCTAGACTCTGCATCTTCAGTACAGTGAAGTCTGGCCTCTTGTTGGGGGAGAGCAGATCCCAGAAGTAATATAATCATTCAGTGAGTGGGGGAGTCCCCATGATGCCAAGACTGGCAGAAATGCTTCCATTTCTTGTGACCTATATTTTATTTCAACACTGTAACTAATATAGCTTTGGGCCTGGAAATGCTTGTGTACCTCATGGGTAGAAACAGTACAGTGGTTTCACTGATTTCCTTGGGATTGTTCTTAGGAGTGAAGTTACTCATGCAATTGATTGCAAGCCTACAGTTTGGGGGTCTAATTTCACACTATAATGGATAACTAACCTGATTATTTCACTTTCTTCTTCCCGTATTTGAACACTTTTCTAGAATTCTGATATTGGGTAGGGTATGAGCTGTTCGCACCATGTTTGTGTGCTAATGAAGACTTGATGTTTGCTATTTATACAAAATAATCCCCTCTAGCATATTTAATATATAGCAGCATATTCCTGTTAAGGAATAAATATGTTACTGATGTGCTTCAGTAGGGGTCCCCATGCATCAGCAGTTTTATAGGTCACTGCAAATAAGCATCAATAAAAAAATATATAATCTACCACACCTACATGCATCCCTCTATGTGATAGCAACCATTTTTAAGTTGTTGTGGCAGGTGCACTCTGCCCCTCCTCCCCAGATCAGGGCTTTTGGCACGGTAATCGCAGGCTTTTGGCGCCACATTTTCATGCCTTGAGTTCTTTGCTGTGCCCCCGGCACGTGCACCCCTTGGCGGGGGAGAGGCAGAGGCAGCACCCCTCGCCCCACAGAGGGCCTGCGGCCCATGAGGCACCTGGGCTCAGAGAAGCCTCTGGATCATGGATGGTCAAGGCACAGCTCAGCTCCGACCCGGGCTGTCAATGGGCGCCGCTGGAGCCCCCCCTCAGAGCGGTCTGCTCTGAGCTGTGCTCAGAGCCTCTCCCTTGGCCTGGGACGGCGCCTGAGGGAACCCCCCCACAACTGAGCACCCTCGCCTGCTTTTGGGTGAGTTATTCCTTCTGGCTATATCCTTGAGGGAGCCCTCGCACCCCTTCTACCCCCACCCCAGACGAGCAATTGTACCTCCTGGGTACCCAGGAGAGGGAGAGCTCCTTTCTGTGAGGGTGTGCGTGCTTTGGACCATCATTCTTGTGTATAAACATGTAGTGATAATACCCCAGCTGACAACTCGAATCTGTTATGTGTTAAATGTTTTTGGAGTGTTGATTGATTTCAGTTTACCCCTGTTTCACATTGGTTTTGTTGTGGTTTTGGCTGTTCCGTGAAATGAAGTTGTTTGAGCTTGTCCTTCATCCGTGTACCTCTGTGACAGCTGTACAGAGCATTGCTGCCCACCCTGAATCTATTCCGTGATCTTTTATCGGATCATGGCTCTGGAATCATGTTAGAACATGCAAACGTCAGTCTGAAAAAAGAAGCCTCCGATCATTAACCACGTAAGCTTACAGAATATAGACAGACTATAGCATGATTTTTAATTTCAGAAAGCAAGCAAGAAAAGGCTTTTGCTATTTTTTCTGTTACTGGGGTCTCTGTAGGACCAGCTCCCCAAACCCCATGGCTTCAGGATACCCCAGGTCCCCTGCCCAAGCATGTTTTTTGGTGAAGATTTTTGAGTACATACACAGAGTATTCTACTTCTCTAGAGAGCTTTTCTCCCAATGCTTTATTTAAATGTGAAGAGGGTATGTAAGGATTTTCTGGGAAAATCCTCACTAGGGAATGTAGCTGGTCAAGGAATTAAATGGCTAAATATGCTTTGGAGGCATTTTAGAAATTAAGTAAAACTTATTTTTTTATCACCTGATATTACCTTTTCTTTCAAAGTCTTCTGCTCTAAAAAGTCTGGCTAATCCCTTTCATTTTATAATCATAGATGTTTGGCTTGCTGTGTTGCTTTGATCTGGGATGCAATTTAATTTTTTGACCTGCTGTGCCTTTTGTGTTTTCTCAAATTTGTTTGTTAAAGGTTTGATTTAAATGCATGTTCTAGGGAAGGTATCTGAACCCCAGAGTCTTTTGTGTTTAACAAGATTCAAAGCACAGCAAACTGACATGTCTCTCTCTCAAAGCGCTCTATGTAGCTGGTTGAGATTGTGACCATCTGTCATTTAATAACCGTCAAGTGCCAGCTGTAACTGTGGCACTGGTTCAGTAGCCTTCGGTACAGTACCTGCTGTGGACAGCTTTGCAGCCGTATCTGAGGTCAGAGCCGGGATTGGCTGTCATGAAACACAGGAGAGGTGTGATACAGAATCTTTCAGAAAGTCCTTTTTCGTCTGCATTACCATTAGAGAGACACCTGGAAGGCCCATGTCCTGGAGAGTCAAAATCTTCATTAAAATATCGTGTTTCTGAACTTGTGAAGCTCTGTCTTGGCCGTTTGTATGCAGGCTCAGAGTGTCAGTCCTGGTTATGAGCTGCGTAGAAATTGTTTTGTTCCTTTCTCAGACTGCAGACACAGTTCAGTTGGCATCGCAAAATTTTACATCATCTAATAATAAAAAAGGGATTGCTTCAACTTGCAAAATAGGTTGTAAATAGTTTTATCACACAATATCACAAGGTATGCAGCTCTTGTGATAAGTTTTAGATTATTTTCTCACTCAAAACAAATGCCTATGTATCCCAGAGAGCTCTCTCAGCTGGAGCTGGTAGTAATTTTTGACAGCTATTTTTCTTTTAACAAATATCAATTTTTCCATCAGACCTTAGGTAAAAGCATGCTAGGTGTGGCAAAGGGTACTCACAAAAGATAACCTTGACAGATTTCCTTTACAAATAATAGTGAGTTGCTTTGAATTGCTTTTTAAGTTGGACTTCTCTCCATGACCTTTCTCTTAAATACGATGGCCTCAAAAGTCTTTGCAAATGCCCTATTCACCTTGCAAAATTCCTGACTGTGCCATGTTCTTAGAAAGACCAGTAACCTAAAAAAAAAAAAAAACTACTAGGATGCAGAAGCCTGGCTTCATGCCACTGCTGTGTCATTTTCCCATTTCAGTCATTATTGCACCAACCCACAGGCTAAATGGGAATGTCTTCTCTACCCCTTGGCTTTTCACAGAAATCTTCATAGGGTTCTGATTTTATCCTGAGTCAGAGTGAGACAGCCTGCTGAAGTGTCAGTTTTGGAGAAAAATTAGTTCTTATTTACATCTAGTTTTAGCTGTATTTAATGTTATATAGTTGACACAAGTGGGTACAAATTATATTTCCTAGCCCCCAGTCACAAACATTGCACGTATTTTTATGGTAGTTTTTGCTACAGTCTCCTGAAAGACAAGTGCACAGATCTGTTAAACTCAGTTGAAATGGTTCAGTCATTGTTCTGGATCACAAAAACAAAACTCTGATTGTTTTCATGGTGCAAAGGATTTTGCAATATTCTTGGAGTTGTTAGCCTTTCATGGTTTCACAGGCCTCACAAAAATCCCAAGTGAATGTTTGACTGTGAAAGTTTGACTTATTCTTTCAGCAGTTCGTATCATAGAGGGGCTTTAGGCAGCTTATACTAAGAAATCATCCCACAGGTTCTTAACGTCAGTAGTCCCAAGATCTAGTTTCTAAGCCATCTGGGGAAAAAAAATCCCCATTTCATTGCTGAAATACCCTTTCCAAAATCCAGCCAAATGGGAAGAAGAGTTGAAGGTTATGACTTAACTAGAGTCTTCTGAAAGCAACTCTAGAGTTGAGCAGATTCTGAGTGCCAGGTAGAAAATTATAACTTAGAAAAAAGAAATTATGAGGCAGATTTTAGCTGAAAAATTTCAAAACTAAGAAATTTATTTTCATTACTTTTAGTTCATTGCTAATTTTAAAGACAGCTAATAGTTGCACTCAAGTCTCCAAGGTTTGCTGGAGTGCTTGAAATTAGCTTAGTGTCTGAAGGTGTTTGAATAGCAGCGTTTTAAGTCCCTGATCTGAAGTTAGATGCCAGGGACTCAGATACCTAATTGACCTAAATGGATGCAACCTAATGTACCCACATTATTTCATCCTGTGAGAATCTTGCCCTGTAACTTAATGAAGTGTTTAACTTCTGAGTTTTGTCGGCCCATAAACACATAAATGATCATAATGTGATCTGTAGCAAACTGCTATCTCTGATCAGCAAAATTTAATAACAATATCTTCTCTGGGAATAATGACCATAAAATTTGACTCCTGTATAGTCTTTTTCAGGGCTACAACTCCTACTAATTCCTACCAGGCTTAATGAACAATTTTCATTTCATGTGACCGGTATCATTTAATACCTCAAAGCAGCTATTTGCAACTATATCTGTATGTGTGTATTATGAATTCAAAGAAACATGTTAAGTTCAGTAAACTGAATTTAAAAAAATGCTATAGAAGTGCAGCATACAGGTTAGATATAAATAGTCCTGTAGCATTATTAATGGATGAGTTTTCTGGTTTTCAGTTTTCCAATTTGCATTTCTCTCAAATGTTGGTAAAATGCAGATGACGTGCCCCTTTTGAAGGAATGAGGTCTTAGTTCTGTAAAACTGGGCACTTCTGGGCATAAATGGCTGGCGAATAATGCATATTAACCCATCTGTAAGAGTCTGATGCAAAGCATATTGAAATTAAAGTTTTACATACAGCCCTGTATTCTGTTAGGAATTTGTTTACCTATATAATCCCTTTGTCATTCAAGACTGTGAGGTGCGGAGTGGTGAGGCAGGTAGAAATCATAAACTCCTCTTCCCATTTCTTCCCTCTTCTTTTCCTTCAGTTACTCTTATATGTGTTGACAAGTTCAACAAAATTTGTCATGGGGTAAAATCTTAAGGACAATTCTTTCCGCAGGTCTTGAAGAACATTACTTAGTGGCATTAATAAAGGAGAGTGGCTTCCATGGATAGGATGAGCTCAGCTTTTGCAGGCCGTGCTGGTCAATCAGTGTGTATGTGTTGGTTGGTCTGTTGGCACAACCTAATCAACCTAATCTGGACTGATCTGCACAGTAGTTGATGGGTATAGATAGAGGTTCTACAAAACAAAAGGTTTATGTTTCAATTAATGCCTTAATTTAGCCAAATATAAGATGCTTTAAACATATGCCGTTCTTTCCATTGAAGGGCAGGGGTCCTGTCTACTTCAGAGACATTTATAAGGTAAGCACTATTTCCTGTGACTAAAGAAATTCTGGTATCTAGAAGTTTTAAAATGTGTGTCTATGATATATACAGTGCCAAATATATTTTAATGTCATAGTAGTATGGATTAATACAATGAATTAATGAAAATCCACTGAATCAAAATACTTGGATGAGAGGAATTGGGCTCTATGATCTAAAATGTCATCCTAGTTTGTAAACGTTATTATAAAAGATTCCTGCATAAACCCAGAACTGAATTAAATGGAGTTTTTGAGAGTAGAGGAGTGCAATGAAGAATGTAGCTAACGTATCACAGATTATTCATAAACACTTTGAGTCAACTGTTTTTTCACCCATCATGAGAGGAACCCTCATCCTTAATAGCCT
The DNA here is from genome assembly GCF_963921805.1 of Phalacrocorax carbo. Lineage (NCBI taxonomy): Eukaryota > Metazoa > Chordata > Aves > Suliformes > Phalacrocoracidae > Phalacrocorax > Phalacrocorax carbo. The sequence continues at coordinate 13,673,184 of NC_087523.1, read as the reverse complement.
GAAATTTCCCATAAATGAAACTTTTTTTGATTTTGTCCAAGACCAGCTCCTCCACAGCTTGTCACTGTATATTTCATTCCTTGTTCCATAACAATTGTTCCCTCCATGATGACTATAGAATGCTACCATAACATTTCATCAGGTTTTCCTTAACAAAAGAATATGATTTGCTAGTAAAGTCTCTGTTGGAAAGAGAGATGGAACTCAGCATTATCAAACAAACCAGAATCCTGAGATATTACTGGAGACATTGAGCTTCTTGATTCTGCCCCTCCAAAATTACTGGGATAACTACCTTAAGCCTTAAAGATCCCATGTTTTCTTCTTTCCAGGGAGCTAGGGCAAGCCTGCAGAATTCTTAGCAGCTGGAGATTCAGCAATTTTGTGTGCTCTAATCTCTGACTATACAGTGTTAATTTTTCCAGTATAAAATAAAATTTGGCTGTTTGCCAAATTCCCCACACCCAAACCACCTCCTAAAATGCACTCTTGAGAACAACCATGAACCATTGTAAATGCCGATGCTTTATTTACATATATAGCCTGTTTTCTTAAATTTATGTAAAAAGGAAAATATGAAGATTTTAACTGGTCTGTTCATTCAAAGAGCAAAATTATTGCAATTTACCATGAAAGCAAATGCTTTTGCATTCTTTAGGCCAGTATGACAGCAAATTACCATGGTACACAGCAAGCTACCATTATGACATATTGCATTGATAAGCAGATAATCAAGCAGTGAAAACAGCTGATAATGGAACCTCTCTGAAACATAGCGCAAAGGCATAAGCATCATGTGGTTTTCCTCAAAATCTAAAAAAGAAAAAAGCAAAAGAGTTGGCATTGCAGTCTTGTCATGCTTATTTTAGACAGTAAATATTTCTAACACAGTGGTTTTTGAAAAGTTTCAACCAGGACTTGGAAGCACACTGCATAAATTTGATATTCAAATGTTTGCTTCCTATGGGTAAATGAAGACAGTAATTGAAATGTAAACCTTTTGTCATGTAAGACTTTCCACAGTTTAAGGCAAGAGGCTGTTCCATTATTCCAGGATAATAACCCTGAGGAGAAAACCACAACAGTGTGTCTGAAAATCTGCAAGTTACTTAATGCTATAAAATGTACCGGGTACTTGAGACTGCCACTATGTTTCTCAGGGCTAATTTTTCCTAATAAAAGTAAGTCTCTTTCTGTGAACGTTAGTAGAGTTTAAAACACAGTAACACATGGAGGGAATGTTTAAGATTTTACACCTGTGGCACTGCTGCCTTTGTAACTGAGTAATGACATTCCCACATACAAAGTCTTAAGGTTAAGAGGGATCTTTGCAGTGTTTTTCCCTGAAGTCTGCCTGGGAGTTTTGGCCATTCACTCCTTGCTGATGATTATTTCTGCAATTCTATGAGCAGCTTTGAACTAGGCAATTGGATCCATAAACTGTAATTAAATGAAATTTTTAAATGGATGATTTTGATGGTGCCAGGTGGTCTGAACTTACAGAGCCAGTGGAATTGCAGTGCCCATGACAGCAGCACTTACTCCTGCAGTGAAGGTTCACCCTGTGTTACCAGTTGCCAAGAGCTCGACAGGGGTTGATCTGTCAGGGCACATTATCATGACCTTGGTATATTTATTCTTCAGCTGACTTCTCTGTGATACATGCGTGGATGTGTTCATCATCAGAAAAAAATGTTCTTTAGTGGGACTTTACTGGTACAATCCTTAAAAAGTGTCTTTGTTGCTGTAATATTCAGCTAAAAATAATGTCAAAATTTTAGGGGAAGAAAGATTATACACTTTCTCATTAGACTCAGTGCTAAAATATTGTTTTTATATAATGAGGAATACTGTTTTAAAATAGCTTAGACAGAGTAGATGTGTTTACTTAAGGTTTTTTCTCTATTTCTCCCTATTACACGTACAAGACATAAAGGATCACTGCAAAGATCTTCTCCCTTATATTCTTTCCTCTTTCTCTTTCTCAATTTCATTCAATACCTGACATTTGTTCTATCCTTATCCCTAAGAATTTTTCTTTCATTACTGATTGAACATACCACATGCCTATGTATATGCTTAGTATATATTCTAACATGTACGTAATGAAAGAAGTACCTAGGTCTTGTGGTCTGTCTGTGTTTGCATCTTGTACACGTTGTGTGAACTACTGCAGAGACACTGTCTTCTGCCTTCATAAAACAAACCATTTCACAGATAATCAAATAAAATGGATGTCAGGAAGGAAAAGTATACTGTCATAAAATGGGGAGTGTAAGCGTTAACAATGTGAGGAAAACTTCTGGACAGGATTTTAGTGCCTTCTGTATGGTGGAGAACAGACTGCATTCCTTGTTGGAAGCAGATTGTGAATTTTATTCCATGCATGCAGCCCCCAGGGCGTAAGATGCTCATATCTGCAGGAGGGGAAAATGGGCATAAATCTCAGACTGCAGACAGAGGCTTGGGTATCTTGCAACATCTCCTGAACTTACGTTGCTGTAGCTTTTCAAAGGCTCTGTCTTTTTCTTTCAGTTTTGCTTTTTGTTTTGTTTGTTGTTTGTTGTTTTTTTTTAATTAAAATTTCAGGCTAAAGAAGGACTGACGAACAGAGATTAGGCTTATGGCCATGTTGGCCAGGATCATTCAGGCTTCTGGAAACTGGCTTAACAGGTTCCAACTGTAGAACTGGTCTGAGAATTGTGTATGACAAATTCTGCCAAAAATTTGCTGAATCTTTACTCATTTTTAAACCTGTGCACAATGAATGAAAAGAAACATAAAACTCACCCGATTATAAAAATATGTACTTTACTGAAATTTCTTCTGAAAGAAAAGGAAAAAAATGTTTCTCCTTAGTTTAAAATATAACCTCATGTATACTCATATAGGAGTTTATAAATTATAAAACTATTGTGATCGGTGTAATTCTCATCCAAGTACAAGTTACCTGTGAATGCTGTGTCTAGTCATAGGTGCAATTTATATCTCTCCATTTTTGTCATGCATAGACTGTTCATGTACGTCCTCAGTCACCACAGTACCTCTTTCAGAAGGAAATTTTTTTTGAAACTAGGGAAATGATAATTACAAATAAACCCCCATACCATTCTATTTATAAGAAAATGGTTCAGGTTCAAAAAGGAATTTTCCTTACCTTGCCATTTCCATTCCACTGTTTTCCACCCTTTGGTTCCTTTAAGGTGAAATTCCTGTCCAATGGGAAAAACAAGAGACAAATACCACCAAAGTTAGCTCTCACATCTCTAAGGATTCAGTAATTCATATGCATCAACAACATACATGATGTTCCACAGAACAAAGAAGTAATATTGCATGGAAGTTGGTTAAGAGACCTCACAGTTATTGAGGGTATAAAGAAACCTGTGTGAATTGTTTTTCTCAGCCCCCTACTGTTAAACATCTTTCTTTTTGAGTACAAAAGACTGAAGTTCTAGTGGGCTGCAAGAGTCCCGATAAAAGAACCAAGGGAATTATTTATTGCAGAGACCTGTAGAAAAGACTGCAAGAGTTAGGAGCAAATGGACAGATAAGTCAGAGAAGGATGCAGCAATAAAATATCCTGATTTATGACCCAAATGTCTTGACCTTCAGACAAAACTTGGAAATGGTTTACAGAAATAAAAAATTTAAAAGTGCAGTGTTTGGGGACACCATGCAGGACTAATTCCTTTTTTTCTGGCCCCCATTATGTTTTCCAAAATATAGCCGATGTTTTTCTGTTTTCTCTGAAAGGAAAAGATAAGCTCTGCTTTTTTTAACAAGACTATCTTTTCTCCCTTTCCCTTTCTGCTTGTCTAGTATGAGTTTTGCTCTTCCTGCTGCCCTGCAAGTGTGGGGTGTGGGTAGCCTGTGAGAAATACAATGTTCTGTATTTAACAAAAAAAAAAGACATAGAAATATTCACATAGCTTTTGTAGAAGCTGCACTGAAATCCTGCAGTTTACTTGCTGCAACTTTAGCGACAATAAATATTAACATTTAGATCCTGAATGTTAGCTGTTTTTCTAGCAGACTGAACTATAACTATACTTTCTGGGAATGCTGTTTTCCTTCCAACAGAGGGACTTCATTTCTTTGAAAACCATCTCAGTGTTTGTAAGCCATGAAACCTGAATGCAGATAGGGTGGCCTTCCTGTAAAGCAAGTAGCCCGCCAGGCCAGCCATTGAGGTACTGTGAGATCAGCTGGATCACGGGTCTCAGCTACTCATATTAAGGTGCCAGTAACATAAATGTTCCTGATCTCCCTGATCTCCATTGATGCTGGTGCGTTCTGACAGTAAACTATGCCTCAAAAGCAGCTTACAGACACTCAGGAAAGGAGGGTAATGTAGGTAGGGAGAAAGGGGAAAGTTATTGCTACACTAATGACCCTACTTGGTGATTTTCCAGGAAATGCCTGTTCTCTTGGGGTTTGACATGGGCCTTCTCTGACAGCCAGCCACCACAGCACAGGTACACAGGCGCCTTGCTGCTTTCGTGGCAACTCATGGGACTTTGCAGCATGTCCAGTCTTTAACTATGGAAACCAGATTGAGCTGTTCTGGGGGAGGCTGCAGTCCCCAGGTTACATGAAGGAAAGAACTTTGCATGACGGTGTATTAAAAAGGTAAGCAGCTATCATAGTATTTCTAATCTGTTAAATGTGTAGTCACTATTTCCTGCTGCTGCTGCACAATTACTAATTCTTCAACAGTGCCAAACCAGCACAGCTGTGCTTTGGATATGAAGACTTATCCTCAAAATACAGAGAGAAATATCTCCCAGACATGCAGTCTTAGTTTTTGAAAACTAAATTCTGCTGCCTGTAGTTATAACTGAACTTTTTTAGTTGCTATGTCACTTCCAGCAGCCTCTTGACCTTAATAACTGATACTTGTGTACTTCAAAGTATGAGAGAGAGGAGAACATGCTAACAGAAATATTACCTTATTTCTCTCCAATATTAAAAATTTGCCAACCGTTAAGTCAACAAAAAAACATTTTTACAGGCAGATTCTGCACTGAACAGTAATGTCTTTGTAAACAGCATCCAAAAAACTTTAGAGCTTCTCATTTGCTCAGCTAGAATATTTTGATTTTGTCCAAAAAATTGCACTGACAGGTGGAGTAAAGCTGCTAGTAGTTGTGTGTATGTTGGACTAGGGTATGCACAAGATAAGGCCAGCTTTTTTTCATCTGAATGATTCTTAGACCTTAGGCTTCTTAGAGGTGACGTGTCTGAATTAAAGTAGACATATAAATTACAGTCATCTTGATGCTGCTTCAGTATAGTCAATAATCTGGGTTGGGTCTAAACTTGAAGGAAGCTCAGATGAAGAGGAATAGTGCATTGAACTAGCATGTGGGAAATGTGTGTCTAGGTCCTTGTTCTAGCATGCTAAATGTTAGTAAGGAAATCCATTCCTTCACTGTGTCTCTATTTCCTTATTTGTAAAACTGGGATTTCTCTTGTGGAGTGCTTTGAGAGCCAGAGATTATAAGGGTATTTAGATTGAGGTAACTAATTATTATTAGCTTTAATTGTAAGAGCTCTGGATTGCTTGTCCGAAGAGTAGAAACTGAGTGATATTTGGCCTGTAATTTTGTATATCTTGAAAAATTGTGATTTTTACCTTCTACTGCATGAGCAGTCAAGGTTGGGACCTAGCTGTCATGTAGTCGTTGTGATGAAGTTCAGCATCTGTGTCTGACTTGTAAAATTTGGTCAAAAATATATGGCAGTGTATTTATATAAGCTCTAATCAGAAGCTTCTCTTACAACTTATGCTATTTTTGTATGAGATATATTAATTTCTAAGTCTTTAAATAGTATTCATGCCATTAGGAATTATGAAGGGAATGGACATCAGTCTTATTTAAATTGTTGTGTTTTCCTCTGCTGTGCCTCTGTGGGAATGTTGAGTGCCACACAAGAGCTATAATTGAGAAATCCCTTGCTCTCTGTGACTCTGATTGCTATTATGACTGGAATAATTTGCATTTTTATGAAGTTATCATTCTGTCTTCAGGCATCCCTGACAGTTCTTGATGTTCTGAAGCTTATTTGGAAAGACACACAGAAATTATTTGCTTTTAGTAGAATGGATCTTAACTTGCAAGCAAAACCAAATTATTTGGGGCCAAAGGAAATACAAAAGGGTCATAAGTATCTGAAGAAGGAGCTGTTGGTAAACAATATCTCCAGAAAATGACTCCTCCTCAAATGCCTGCAAAGACATTTTACTAAAACCTTCTCTTGCAGACACACTGGAAAAGGTTATTGCAATCTTACCAAGCAATAAAATTACTCTTAGGGTTAGAACTTTCCATAACAGCAGGTCACTTCATCTCTGTATTCTCCCTGTAAATGCCTGTTACAGAACTTGTTGATTTTTTCACCTCAGGAGCCTGAGGCTCTGACTATGTGGCCTCTGGCTAGTTTGAATATATGCTTAGCCTCTGGCACACTAGAATCAATGAATAAGTGATACCACATTGTAACTGTCATTTTCTGTTGTCAGGAAAGACACTTTTTAAGAAAACAGACTGAAACCATACAGCTGACGGTCTGGTACCCCCTTCACCCTACTGAATTCACAGTGGGCAACATTTTGTTCTACACTTAGACCATGTTGAAATGGGAGGGATTAAACTTGGGGGAAGTTTTATCATTGTCTGTGATTAAGTGCTCAGATATGGGTATCCATTATCCTGCAATCATATGTACACATACAGAGGACATGCATATGAAAATGAAAATTGCACACCTCTGACTGACATTCAGCAGAGCTTAATGGCAAATGTTATTTACAGAATTTTTCAGTTTCATAATGGAGGAAATTTACCACCTCCGAGCCTGTGAATACCAGAGTCAAAACCACCAATGTAGATCAGATGGCACGTCTCTGTCATCTTTCAAGCTAACTTTAGAGACCCAAAAATGCCCAGATATGCCTAGTGATCAGAGATTCTCTCCCAGGTGAGATCTGTAACTCAAGCTATTTCAACTGTCAGTTGATGAAAGATTCAGAAATATTTATTCCCGTGAAATATGTTTTTTTGTGCATAATCGTAGTAATTTCAGTTGTGTCCCTCTCTCTACACGGTGGAAAGAGCTAAGACCTCACCCATTAGAAAGAACTCCACTTCTAGTACTGACTCAGGTCTTTCAAAATTAAACATCTGTCTCCCAAGTGAATGCCTTAATCATATGGCTTTGAACAAGGTAACTTGTGAATTTAGAGTATAGATTACAGAGAATTAGTTAATTTAACTGCAGTGTCCAAATGCTGCTTCCTGATTCTTTTATCCCATTAAATTTCTCTGTCACACATGATCAGATGGATTTCAGCTGGACTAGTTAGGCAGCATGACACTACTCAGTGAGGCAGGTTGGGATTGGGTCCAAAGTCATTTAGCAAAGGAGACAAATGCTTCCAGTACTGGTATGTGAGTATCTCTTATATACTTTCTATGTATGTTTTATTTAAAATACTGCTGTATAATTCCTGTTATATACCTGCTTACTTGTACTATAGGTTTGTATTGAATGTCTAGATGACCTGAAAAAATGGCATTAAAATGCACAACTGGAGATACATTTAACATTCAACACAAGAATCAATATCTAGCATTTATAATAATGTATTTTAAGAGTGAAAACATCAGAAAACACTTTTTAGATAAAGGATATCTTCTATGTACACTTTTTAAAAGTTGCACTTCTATTTCCAAGTCTGTAATTTTTACCTGTTTCAGCTTGGAATATTGTTAATGGCAACAGCAGTTTGCAGGAAATAATTGACCTGGAATTTAAAACCTTTTCTACTTGTTTTTGTTTCTCATGTTGTCTTATTTGGGGGTCTGTAATATACACATTGTTGAATAGTAGTTTCCTCTAAAATGGAGTTTTATGCTGAAGATGTACTAGTTATAGACTTGGATGTGTTAGCATTCTTTCAAAAAAGAAGCAAATCCTGTAACTCATATTTACATAACATACTGCAAATAGGGAGTTTCTATTTAATGGAGGTTATGCTGCCAAAGCAAGTGTTTGGAGAATCATATCAAACAGAGCATGGTAAGATTGTTATAAAATCCCTTAAACCTTTTAAAATTGTCCGGTAATATTGGAATAATATTTTCTTGAATTCTTTCAAATGTTCTTGAGTTCTATTAAATGCTTGTCTGTGTAACACATTTCTTTGAGAAAACAAGCAAATTCCTCAAGACTTCTAACAAAACATTAACTACTCTATAGTGGGCTTTCTGGTAAACATAACCCATCTGTGCGGTGGGTAGTGGGAACAAATTTAATATGAATGTAGACAAAGAGTATTTCTCTGCCTATAAATAAGTCTAGAGATGTGACATTGGACAAGCCCATCAACAAGCTACAGACACAAAAGTCTTAAGATATTGAAATTATTCAGCTTGTTTTGCAGTAGCAACAGGTATGGTATAAAATAGTTTGAGGTTGGAATGAATTCTTATGTAGGTAAGAATGCTACTTCTATGTGTTTTACACAACCCTTTCTTCTGATGCTGAAAAATCAGTTTGATTGTTCAAGTTGGAGTGGGAGAAAATGGACAAGCCTCCTGCTTTGTTTTTATTCTGTAGAGCTAAAGTTTTCCTTTAGAAGTCATGGACATTATTTTGTCCTTCCACAGTATGGCCAAACTCAGTTTGGTAAGAGAGTAGCTACATATTAGTTTTAAACTCTTCAGCTAGGCTGCAAAGTGTATTCCGAATTATTCTTCTGAAACATTGTGGCTTATTTCTTTCTCCTGTGTGTGATGGTCTGACATGTCATGAAAATCCAAGTATAAGCAGAGAAAGGTCGTTTCAGTGGTAGGTAACAGTGACCACAATAAACTTTCTGACCATGACAAATCCCTTTCTGTCAGGACACAGGTTAATTTACAGTTCTGTTTTGGTTGGAAGCAGTAGTGCAGTTCTGAGGTACATTTCTGAACCACGTCCTTTTTCCACATGTTGCTTTGTTTCACATGGTGCTTTGGAGATTTCTGAACTAGACTCCTTTTGGGGGAAAATGAACCTGATGCTCTTCTCCAGATGCACACCATATATGCTCCAACCTCTTCTGGGCCTGAACCTTACAAACTCTGGACAGGTTAAATTCATGTATGGTAATGATATCCAGCTTAAATGTATTACAAATAAAAACCACATAATGCAAATGCAGGGGCTTTAGCAACAGCTTTGACTTAATAGTGGTGCCTGTTTGTCCAGATTGCATGCTTGTATAGACAAAACCAGAGCATTTGAATGCTGGTGTTCAAAGGCAGTAGCTTTTATCTTGCAACTGACCATAAAACAGTTTGGTGCTTGCACTGAAGCTTAGCCTGCTAAAGTCAGATGCTTACATTGGAGTGTCCATTCACTTTCAAGCCTTGGTAGCATCAGACATACAAAACCAGCTTGCATAACTGTTAATCGACAATATTAATTATCTTTACCTCTCTCACAGAGGCATACCAAATCATGTTTAATCAGAATTCATGTATGAATTTAAGGTATAAAATACTTTCAGCCTTAAATGCCTTAAGACAACTAACTTCTGAGCAACTCTAACCACAGACATTAGTTCATCTATAGTGGAGAAGTCTTCAAGCATGTAGTAGACTAAATGACACTTTTTTTTTTTGCTAATTTTATTACAGCATTGTTCTTCATGCCCTGCATAATTAAAGGTCTGTCATCATCTCCATTATGAACCTCTATTTTTGCTGGTTTATAAGTTTGCCCATAATTTACTCTGAAAGGAAGGCTGCAATATGGAATCTTGTCACAATCATGCGTTGTTCTTGCACTGACTAAAAATAAAAGCCAAGTTTTTCAGAAGTGATTAATCAATTGCACCCTTCTGGTTTAATCTGGTAGAAGGGTTATTAATCCCCAAGGGTGGGCGGAAGAGTCTATCTTTTCTGCAAAACAAGCCTCATTGGGCACCCATTTCAAAATTGTTGCTCTTGTCTAATGAACAGTTCAAATTTGTTCCTTTTTTTAAACAAAGGAGTCACCAGGAATGCAGTATTTGGTGACAGATGCTCATTGCAATGTTCTGATACAAAGAAGCCTTCTCTTTCCAAGTAGAATTTGCCATCATTTTCTTCTGTTACTTAAAAGCAAGCAAAATGTCTGAGGGAAAATATATAACAACGACAGGCACAGCAGATAATTTTAATACAAAATACTAGTATTCCATACTTATTCTGCACATATAGATATGCAGATTAAAGGCTTCTTAAATGAATACTGACAAAAACTGCTGGAAATGTTGTGAAGATGCACTCTGGCTATTTTATGATTGTTTTGTGCACAACTACTGATTCTGTAATAGCATATTGTGAAGCCTTATTATGATTTGATAGAATTTCAATCAGACCTTCTCAGCCTGATTTTTACATTCTTCTTTGGCAATGAAATCTGAAACTATGATGCAAAAGACACAATCTACTGTCTCTTATGATCATGGCAAAGCTATAAAATGTCCATTCTTTTGTAGACCATGAGATTTTAAAATGCTTCTGATATTACTAGCTCTTTTCTGTAACCGTGTTTATCCTTCCATATCTCAGTAATGCTATAAATGGTGCCATTGTTTTATATAACAGCTCCAAGTCATCCCTTCTCTTACAGGAATTGAACTGGATCCAAGACAAGGGTATTCCTATTCGTCAGAGTGTTCAAGGGCCAGTTCAACTTTACAACTCTTTGTAAACCCATTCGTTGGTTTACTATCCTTCAGCATCAAATCAGAAGTTTTCCTAAAATATCCGGGCCACAGTGGATCACAAGTGATCACAACTATGGCCATAACTATTATCCATGAAGGCAACAGAGGGGAAAACAGTGAGTATTGTGAGGAAAATATGGGGAAAGAGGAGGAAGAGGAAGGAAACATCTATCGTTCTCTAGTCCTGCCTGCATCTGAGTGAGGAAATTAATGTCTCTACGAGTGATCTCACTGCAATGCCTAGTCCTGACATAAGCTGTTCTGCTGCATAGTATGAAGTGTTGCAAAACAGATAAATATACCAGGCAAAGAAGTAGCAGTTAAGGAGAGTCCATATTTAGAACAGAACTTTATGCTGTTAATTCAACTAAGCGCTTGAGGATGTGTCTGTGTCACCCAGTTCTGAGAGGTAGGTACGTATGTGTTCAACATTTGGCACACATTTTCCTGAACATGTGGGGCATTTTCACCAGGATCTTGAGCATTTATGGCTTAAGACCTGATTAAATCTTTTTTTAGTTGGCACTGAAATAAGAAAGCTATCAGAGAAAAGATGAATTGAAATACCGGCCTTGTTCAGAAGGAGTCCTTGAGTTCTCAGTCCCATGATGAACTTGGATGTGCACTGTCCATCACATCTGTGCACCTGGACTCTGACTGCAGAGGACAAGCTCACAGAGAGGTCATCTGAACAAGGGACACTTGAGAGCAATAGGACACTGTTCTGTGAGAGAGGGAGTGGCACCTACAAACAGTTTAAGGTCAGGTACATTGGGTCACCTGCAGGTGACTGCCACTCCATATGTCTCCTAAACAATCCTAAACAGTTGGACTTGATGATCCTAGAGGTCTTTTCCAACCTTAATAATTCTACAGTTCTATCAGGATAGCTATGACTAGTCACCATCACAGAGACATGGTGGGATGACTCGCACAACTGGAGTGCTGCAATGGGTGGCTATAAGCTCTTCAGAAGGGATAGGCAAGGAAGGAGAGGCAGTGGGGTGGCTCTATATGTTAGGGAATGTTTTGATTGCATAGAGCTTAGCAATTGTGATGATAAGGTCGAGTGCTTATGGGTAAGGATGATGGGAAGGCCAACAAGGCAGATATCCTGCTTGGAGTCTGTTATAGACCACCCAACCAGGATGAAGATGTAGATGAAGCATTCTACAAGCAGCTGGCAGAAGTATCATGATCAGTTATCCTTGTTCTGTTGGGGGACTTGAACTTACCGGACATCTGCTGGCAATACAACACAGCAGAGAGGAAACAGTCTAGGAGGTTCCTGGAGTGTGTGGAAGATAACTTCCTGACACAGCTGGTGAGTGAGTCTACCCGGGGGAGGTGCCTCGTTTGACCTGCTGTTCACAACAGAGAAGGACTGGTGGGAGATGTGGCAGTCATAGGCCATCTTGAGCTTAGTGACCATGATAGAATTGAGTTCTCAATTCTTGGTAAAGTAAGCAAGGCAGGGGGTCAGAAGAACCACTGCCATGGACTTCTGAAGGGCAAACTTTGGCCTGTTCAGGGCACTCACTGGTTGGGGGACTCTTCTGGGAGGCAGTCCTGAAGGGCAAAGGAGACTAGGAAGGCTGGGCATTCTTCAAGAAGGAAATCTTGAGGGTACAGGAACAGGCTGTCCCCAAGTCTCACAAGATGAACCAGCAGGGAAGACAACTGGCCTGGCTGAACAGGGAGATTTTGCTGGGTCTCAAGAAAAAAAGCAGAGTGTACGACTTTTAACAGAAGGGGCAGGTAACACAAGAAGATTACAGAGATCTTGTTAGGTCTTGCAGAGAGAAAATTAGACAGGCAAAAGCCCAACTAGATCTCAGTCTGATCACTGTTGTAAGGGATAAAAAAACCTGTTTTTACAAACACATTAACAACAAAAAGAGAACCAAAGAGAATCTCCATCCGCTATTGGACGTGGAGGGGAACATTTCCACCAGGGATAAGGAAAAGGCTGAGGTACTAAATGCTTTCTTTGCTTCAGTCTTTAACCATACAACCAGTTATGACCAGGGTATTCAGCCCCCTGAGCTGGAAGGCAGGGGCGGGAAGTAGAATAAACCCTCCACATTCCAGAAGGAAGCAGCTTACAACCTGCTGAGCCACATGGATGCTCACAAGTCTATGGGGCCAGAAGGGATCCACCCAAGAGTACTGAGGGAGCTGGTGGAGGAGCTCACCAAGCCACTCTCCATTATTTATCAGCAGTCCTGGTTAACAGGGGAGGTCCCAAATGACTGGAGGCTTGCTGATGTGATGCCCATCTACAAGAAGGGCAGGAAGAAAGATGCAGGAAACTACAAACCAGTCAGCCTGACCTCGGTACTGGGAGCATGTCTAGCTCTGGCATGTGCTAGACAACCAGGGGATCAGGCCCAGCCAGAATGGCTTCTTGAAACTCAGGTCCTACCTGACCAACCTGATCTCCTTCTATGACCAGGTGACCCACCTAGTGGATGAGGGAGAGGCTGTGGATGTTGTCTACCTGGACTTTAATAAAGTTTTTGACACTGTCTCCCACAGCATCCTTCTGCAGAAGCTGTCGGCTGATGGCTTAGACAGGTGTACTCTTCGCTGGGCAAAACAACAGGCTGGATGTCCAAGTCCAGAGAGTTGTGAAGGGAGCTCAATCAGTTGGCAGCCAGTCACAAGTGGGGTTCCCCAGCGCTCAGTTTTGGGGCCAGTCTTGTTTAATATCTTTATCAATGGTCTGGACAAGGGGATTGAGTGCTCCATTACTATGTTTGCAGATGACAGAGGATTGGGCAGGAGTGTCGATCTGCTTGAGGTTAGGAAGGATCTACAGGGGGATCTGGACAGGCTGGATCGATGAGCTGAGGTCATCTGTATGAAGTTTAACAAGGCCAAGCACCAGGTCCTGCACTTGGGTCACAACAACCCCATGCAACGCTACAGGCTTGGGGAAGAGTGGCTGGGAAGCTGCCCAGGAGAGTCAGACCTTGGGGTGTTGGTTGACAGCTGGCTGAACATGAGGCAGCAGCGTGCCCAGGTGGCCAAGGAGGCCAACAGCATCCTGGCTTGTGTCAGCAATGGTGTGGCCAGCAGGAGCAGGGCAGTGATCGTGCCCCTGTGCTCGGCGCTGGCGAGACCACACCTTGAATTCTGTGTTCAGTTTTGGGCCCCTCAGGACAAGAGGGACACTGAGATGCTGAAGCGTGTCCAGAGAAGGGCAATGAAACTGGTGAAGGGTCTGGAGAGCAGGTCTTATGAGGTGCAGCTGAGGGAGCTGGTGTTGATTTGTCTGGAGAAGAGAAGGCTGAGGGGAGACCTTATCACTCTCTAGAACTACCTGAAAGGAGGTTGTAGCGAGGTGGTTGGTCCCTTCTCCCAAATTACTAGCAATAGGACAAGAGGAAATGGCCTCAAGTTGCACCATGGGAGGTTTAGTTTTGATATTAGGAAAAAGGTCTTTACTGAAATAGTGCTCAGGCTTTGGAACAGGCTGCCCAGAGAGGTGGTAGAGTCACCATCCCGGGAGGCGTTCAAAAACCATGTAGACGTGGCACTTTGGGACAGGGTTTAGGAGGCTTGGGGGTGTGGGGGTGTCAGGTTGACAGTTGGACCTGATGATCTTAGATGTCTTTTCCAACCTTAGTGATTCTATGGTTTTATAAGATGATCTAGAATTATGAAATTTTAATTTTCTTTGTTGCCACCCCTACACTGAACTGACAATTCTAATGTTGTCTTTGTATGTAAATCATCAGCTTGTAAATTTGTCCTTGGATAGTGAGCTGGACCAAATTCCAGATCCTAACAATATTGTGGATAATGGTAAAATAAATTTTCATTTTCCTGGTTATCATCCAATATTATCCTGACATCAGTAGCAGCATGCCTTTCTGCAAATGAAACTTAACTGCATACTGGCTCTGTTTATAAAAATTTAGTTAGGTGGATGAAGCAAGTACTTACTTCCCTCTGTTCAGCACTTAGGAGCCTGCATCTGGTAAAATGTCCAGTTTGGGACTTCCCAGCCTAAGAAATACAGTGACCAAATGGAGTGAGTCCAGTGAGGGACACTAAGTGGCATGGGGAATGGAGTATATTGTGTATAAGGAAAGTCTGAATAGGCTGGGCTTGTGCACTTTGAAGGAGACATCCAATTTCAGCTATCTAATGGGTGGTTACAGAGACATTGGAGCCAGAGTGTTCCTAGAGGTACACAGAGAAAGGACAGGAAACAGCAGTCACAAGTTGCAACAAAGGAAATTCTTACACAACAGTGAAATAGCATGTCTCCTGGAGAGGCTGTGCAATCCCCATCCCAGGAGAATTTCACATCTCAATGGTTCAAGCCTTTTGGCAGCCTTACTTCATTTTAACTTGAATCAAACTTTAAAGTTCCCTTTGTTTTGAGTAGAGTTGTTAGACCAGATGACCTCCAGAGATCCCTTTCAACCCAAATTATTTTGTGATCTACCTGTGTACAAAGGTTTTGTTCTCAATTACACTCTCAGTGAGCCAAAACTGTGGTCTTTTAATTATTGAAATATTGCAAAAGAGAGTTTTCATGCCGTAGTCTAGTGGTTTTCTGGTTATTTTTCTCCCTTTTTTCCTATTGCAACCCTGACTTCATAGTCCGTCTGCAGCGTTTCTGAAAATACAAGAAGGGTTTATCAACTAAATATGTCATAAGTGTTGTGTTAATGGTAAAATAAGCTCATGTTTTTTATGAATTCGTTTAGTATTTCTAATTGAGCTATTACTGTTCATATTTAAGGTCACAGGATCTTAATTTGTTTTTCTGCCAAATGCTACTTGCTCACATTAAAGAAAAGTAGTAGGAAAATTACATTTCCATCATTTCCTTTGTTTGATACCTCTTCAGGCCCACTGCCAATGTTTTGCCACAAGTGCTAGCTACTACATGCTCTTGCAAAGGATCTGTGAATTTTATTGCTGTCTGTGGAAACCCCTTTTTGCACAATTATGCTATCCAGGTCCTACCGGAATTTACTGCTCAGTGCAAAGTATTAAAAACAGTTCCTTTGCTACTTTGACACTCCTGTATTTGAAGCGGTTAATACCCAGCAAAAAACTGTAACACAGTTTTAAAATGGAGATATGTGGTACAAACTAAATTCTAAACCTGACCAGATGGGATATTTGGGAAGAAACCATTTAAAATCCCCCTTCCCCTGTTGTTTTAAGAGGTTAATGGACCGGAGAAGATAGGTAAAGTAATTGGCAGTTGTGTCACTCTCAGAGAAAATATCCACATCCTCCTCTATTATGTCAATCCTAAAGCAATGATAATACAGCTTTCAATACTGATACTTGGAAGACTGTATGAAAACACTTTAGTAAGTGCCGTGGATATGAAAAGTATAAGAAAAAAATTAAGACTGGTGTAAGCACTATGGACATTGTGTAAGAATTAGTTACCTCCCAAAAAAACAGAACAACAACAGTGAATTTGAACAGCTACATTTAAATCTGTCTTTCTGGCTTTTTTTCTATAGGTAAGGAAGTTCTAGGATTAAATAAAAACTTACCTTGTCTCTCTATTTGAACCAAGAGTCAGTACAAGGAGAAAAAACCCACATGAATTCCTTAGGAAGGAGGCTGAGTAAAATTTTGTGACAAAATAGACATGCTTCTCCTTTTATCTTTCTAAATCATTAAATGAACAGTTGCAACTAAAAGATAATAAACTCAGGCTTATCCCAACATGTGTTTTCAATCCTTATCCTCCTCTTCTCACATATCTCCGTGTTCCCTTTTATACTATCTCCTTACTCTGTTCTTGTTCACACAAACATGAACTAAAAAATAAAGGCACCCACCAGCTAGAGGAATAGCTGTAGGGCCAAAAAACGGATGGTCTTTCTTCCTGAAAAACATTTATACAGTATTTGGATTGACTCTTGTTTTTCTCCACCTTAGCTCATGAAACATCTGCATGTGGTTAACATGACCTTTGATGTGACTATAGCAGGAGAGTGGTGAGGAGGATGACTAGGAGGAAATAGTGGGAGTGTATCTAAGGCAGCCTTTCCTGCAGCTTCTTTCATATTTTATTCGATTAAAAAAATGCTCAATCCCTCTATTAAAATTAATATATGAACCACAGCCACTAAAATGGTTGTGGTACTTTGAAGTTTGACTTGATTAATATGACTGTAATTTGCTTCAAAGCAAAAACTATCATTGACAGTTTAAGCTTCCACGGAGAGAAAGATCTAGAAGATGGTTTGGGACATCTTTTCTTAACAAGACCCTTTTAGTCCTTCTAGAAAGAAACTTCTGGTCACTCCCAAATTACAGGCTTCAGAGACAAAATTGCTTAATTTCTTGATAGCTAATCTCTTTCCTGGGCTTTCAAAACATAAAAAGGCTTTTCTTATAAATTACCACATTTTGTATGTATGTTAAGAGCAGAAAGAGAGCATCATGTATCCTTATGTGGACTCTGCCGTACACCCAGTCCAGACATCATTGTTTGCATTCCCTTTCTTAAAAAAAGTCTTAACTTACAGTTCTAATTTAAATGACCAACTCTCAAAAAACACTAAAGGAAGCTTTCAAATTATGCTGATTAAAATAACAAGCTTGCTTTTTATATTGTTTTGACAATATTGCTCTTTATTTAAACTGTACTGCAAGGCAGTACCTCATGGGGAGCAGGCAGGATGTTCGCTGACTGAAGACAGACATTACAACACAGCATTACAATATGCTAGTAGTTGAACTACCTCTGCAGCAGTACAGAAAAGACCGTGTGACTCAGCCATATCTCTTTCTTTGCTCCTCTTAGCTTGGGGGAAGAGTGTAAATTAGCTCCTTTTATTGTCCTTTGTGGAGTTGATTTTTGGCTGTCTTTTGGTAAGCGGTCTGGGATGGCTGTTTATTGCTACCATAAACAAGTGTTTCTTAGCTGACAAAACAACCTCCTTCGCTGAAAACAAAGTAAGACTGTGTTCAATGTAAAGTTCCCATGAAAAGTAATTTTTAAAATGGACTCTTATTTAATTTCCCTTGGCTGTGTTACTAATAATACCATTTGACTTAGCAAAAAGAAACTTTAAATTTTTTCATCTAAACAGAAGAAACCTTCCTTCCACAGTATGTATTTAATAACAGTTCTACCCCCTTAAGATGTCATTTAGTGTCATTTACAGTCTGCAGCTCAAATCCCCTGGAAATAGTAAAGCAGGGGTTAGATATTTACTTTTCACTGGTTTTAAATAAGGCCTTGTTTAATCCCGAAGTGAAAGACTTGGCCTTCTCCTCTAGGAAAAGGAGCTGATAATAACTGTGAATGTGTAACTTCTGTACCACTGAAAAAAGATCTTCACTACGTGCCTTGCCATGTTTTCTGTTTCTCTTGCTGTAGGTGTGTAAGAGTTGTGGGAAAACATTTCCTAGTCAGCCAAACTGCTACATGATTTAACTGTAGGTAGTCTAATACAAAAATATTTAATTTTTGTGGCTGACTACTAGGCAGATAACAACTTCCATAAAGTAGCAGCTCTTCTGACGTGTGCATGTTTTGAGCTAAGTCTCGCACCCTGGGAAGATCAGAACACATTCAGTGGCCCAGATCAATTAAGCACATGTTTTGTTTGGAAGAGGTGCCACAGTGTCTCTCCTTTCCCAGCATAACAGAACAGTTGGCAACCTTTCCAGTGACATAAAGAGATCTTTTGAAACCCACACGCCTACATAAACTCTTAACATCTTTGACTTAAAGGAATCATGTCATAAAAGAGAAAAGGCTGCATATGGTTTCATAATCTTTTCCTTCTGATTCCTGTTACTCCATAACAATTCTGCCCACCAATATATTTTGATAACTTACATATTTTCATGTTATCTCAGGCAGAGGGGAAGTGGCATTCTTTATGACCAGATCTAGTAAATGCCCTGGGATTTGCTCGTTGGCACTTACATTCCTGATGAAGTGCTCATTGGAACTCCAGTCAACACATTCCACCTTTCCCAGCCTAAAGTCATCAAAATTTAATACAGAGGCACATTTCCCAGAAACAATATTATGTCCAAATATCTATTTTAAATTAAAAGAGATAGATTCATAAATTCTTGTTAAAGAAACCTCAGCATGAAATCACAGTCAATAAGAAAAGTAATTTACTAAAATTAGCTAATAGCCTGTATGCATTCATGTTCAGTGGCTGATTCTACAAGTGGTGAAGTGCTCACAGGAAGGGAACCATGAGTACAATGCAAAATAACCATGTCCTGTTGTGCTGGTTTTGGCTGGGGTAAAGTTAGTTTTCTTCATAATAGCTAATGTAGGGGTAAGTTTTGGATTTGTGCTGAAAACAGTGTTGATAATGCAGACATGTTTTCATTCCTGCTGAGCGGGGCTTACACAGAGTAAAGACCTTTTCTGCCCCTCACCCCACCCCACCAGTGAGGAGGCTGGGGTGCATGAGAAGTTGAGAGGGAGCACAGCCGGGACAGCTGACCCCAACTGACCCAAGGGATATTCCGTACTATATGATGTCATGCCCAGCGTATAAAGCTGGGGGGAGAAGAAGGAAGGAGGAGACACATTCAGAGTGATGGCGTTTGTCTTCCCAAGTAGCCACTGCACATGATGGAGCCCTGCTTTCCCGGAGATGGCTGAACACCTGCCTGCCCGTGGGAAGCAGTGAATTTAGTGAATAGTGAATTTAGTCCTTATTTTGCTTTGCTTGCACATGTGGCTTTTGATTTACTTATTAAACTGTCTCTATCTTAACCTATGAGTTTTCTCACTTTTACTCTTCTGATTGTGTCCCTCATCCCAGTGGGGTGGAGTGAGTGAGCAGCTGCGTGGGGCTTAGTTGCAGGCTGGGGTTAAATCATGACATCCATGGAGTCTAAGTAAAAGCAGGACAATTTGTGTGTGTGGACCCAAAATCCATCAATCAGTCATGGCTCCAGCTGACTTCAAAATGTTTCACCTCCAAGCAGTGAAAGTCATGCCTATATTTATTTTTGTATAGCTGTGTCCTGGAGTGCTCTCCAGAGTGGCTGTAAATAGTAACTGGTAGGGTTAAAAAATTAAAATTAGAGGGACAAAGAGGATTAAAAGCTGTAGACAAGGGAGAAGGCAAGGATATGTTTAGAAATGGGTTAGAGAGTCAGTGGGGTGGAAAAAAAGAGGGAGACTGCTTTCAGCTAGGCATGTTGAGAAGGAACAAACTATTATTAGTAAGAGATCTTATGTGACAATGCAGACAAAATGGTGTCGAAAACATAGAATAAATAGGAGGATATAGATGGAGGTAGGCCCTTGGAGAAGCAAGAGAAACACCTGAGATGATTTTGGAAACAAAAGGGTAAAACTGAGTGGGGAACAGTATTTCTCTGAAGCTTTCTCTTGAAAGAACTGCTCTTAAGAAGCACCTTCTTTAAATAGACCAAGGCCACATTCTGATCTAATTTTCACTTCTTCTCATGTGTAATTTCCACTGAAACTCATAGAATTCTATGCTTGCAAAGTATCAAAAATGGATCTGAAGTCTGTATGAAGCCACTAGAAATATTTTGAATTTAGACTAATAAAATTGAGACTTCAATAAGCTGTTCATGTGTTTCTCAAGAACAAGGAAACAAAACATCTAAAAACTTTATTAGTACTCTAAAGGAAAAAAGTACAAAAGCCAAAAATAAAGCAAGTTCTCCTAAGTAAGGCTTTCACTGAATTATGTTCATTACTGCAGCCTCCATAATCTGTCAGTTCAGTTTGTTTTAGAAGGATTTCTATATGCAAATAATGTCAAGTAGAAATCCCAATGCCTCTATTACTAAGCAAATGATTAAGGGCCAAGGTAAAGGCGAGTTCTTCCCAGATTTGTCTTTCAGGTACCTTGGGGTTGCACCGTTAGTTGGGAGGATGGAGCCCAGGTGTCTATATGAAGTCAGTTGATGAGCAATGTGGTTGTCTCTCACTCTCACATACTTGACAGCAACTTATCATGTCAGTTCAGGGTTTGCAACAGTCTTCTTCCCTCAGAAAAATACAGATCATGATAACCTAGCCAGTTCCTCCCATCAGTACAAATATGACCTTTAAACCCACATATTAACTGTGTGCTTTACAATTTTCTTGTAAGTATTGTAATTAACAAAGATGTAGTACTTGTTTAATCTGACATAACTCATTCAGCAAAGTGCAACAATGTAGGCACATCTGTATATTTGCATACTAAAAAAGTCTAAAAATACTTGTGTAAAAGATAAAAGGTGGCTTTTAAAAACACAACCCAGTCCTGGCTTCAATTATATCTTTCAGCATAGAGTATTATGATCTTGTTTTTAGCTACATGTGTGTGACTACCTAATTACAAAGCAAAGCTTTCAAACAAATGGCCTGATTCTAGCATTGACAATGGGGTAAATTAGGTCTACCACTGTTAAACAGAATCGAACTGAGCTGGTGCAAAAGCTGCTTGAAATAAGAATTTTGCTCAAATTTTGTCATGTTTGTTTCTCTGTATCTGGAAGAAAAATATTTTAACTTTTTTATCTCACATATTTAAATTTTTTGTCTCACATCCTCTGATCTAAGGAATAGTTGTGCTTATTGTAATGTACTCTAGAGATGGACATCTACTTGTCTAATCCAAGAGAGCACCTAAGCATAGCTATAAATGCATGTCATCTTTTTTCCTGATAACCTGACAAAATAAAGCATATTGCAAATATTTAAATAAACAGTTTGGGATTTTTCTCGATGTGTTTTATCTTTTAACTTTCATCTGTAATGTACCCACTTTTGACTGTGGTGTATCTGAAGTTCCTTTATTATTTATGAATATCAGTGAGTTGAGAGTATCTCTCAGGAGGAGGGGAGTGAATCAATAGTCTAACATTTGATGTACATCTCTCAAATTCAAGATTACAGTGGGTGACCCACAGCAGGTGAACCACATGGTTAAAGTCTAGCAGCCTGGAGCAGTTTTCATTACCTGAGCTCTCAAGAGAGCGCTGGAGGTAGCATTATGCACCAGGGCCACCCACAACATGTAAATTTTGCCAGGAAAAACACTTTGCCCTGCAAAGTGGCAGTGGTTGAGAAATTCATGCAGGAGAAAAGACACAAGCTTTTGTCCTATAATGCCCCATTACTTCTGAGGCAAAGACCTCACCTAGCCTTTAGACCACAAATTTTCCTTTATGAGAACTAGAAGCTGGATGCTACGTGTGATCCCAGGACTAAACTAGTTCTGCTGCAAGAGGTTTAAGGCACACAGAAATCTGTAAACTCTCTCAGGAATGTCTGGATCATTTCAGTTTACCTGTCTTTCACTTCTGCAACATCACTGCTTTTATTCTTCTGATTGTCATTCTGAATTTTGGCAGTCTTACAGATCAATTTAAACATGTTACTTGGAGATTTCAAGATAAAAACCATGGACCAGTTGCAGAGCCTGCTAAACTCAGCACAAGTCTTTCCATTAACATCAACGGACTTCAGATCAGGACCTAAAACTATTATTCCTACTTACTTTTTTCTTTTTATTGAAGAGCCTTTTCAAGTAAAACACTTTGGCTTGTGCTTAATTTCATGTATATATGAGCCTTTAAACCCTGCAGCTTGGACCTATTGTACTTGCTATAATGTTCATTCATTTCTGTTCAATGATTTAGTGAACAAATAGAGTTGTATTTGAAAGAAAAGTTCGACGTAGCTCTCTGTGTGTATAAGCATGCACATGCATATACTCTTACCGATCAAGGAGTACTTTTTGAGCTTCTTTTGAATTTTCTCAGTACCACTATTATGAAAGTATTGACTCTTGAGATTATTGGCAGAAAGGGGAGATAAGATAAAGTTCAAAAATGTTAAGAGATTTAAATATAAATGCCCATAGTGGTGTATATTATTTGTCATTGAAAGGAAGTAAAACCCCATTTCATTTTAAATAAGAAGTAAAGTTATTTACTTTACTAAATTAAATGGATTAAAGTTCTTTACAGTAGAGCATATTCTTAATAATTGAAATGTAAGAAAATTACATTCTGATGTTTTGAATCAGTATTTTAGTTTTTTTTTCTCCCAATGTTTGTGATTAAGTTGCTTTTTAAACAAGATATGCTTAATAAAAGCTTTTTGTCAAGAGAGAATTGATGTTAATGGTACTGGTGTCATTGTTTTTCTAGATGAACAAAACTTTCTTAGAGTGGATAAATATTTTACAAGGTTTCAGTAGGAAGTCATGCATGGAGTTTTTCAAAGTCTAGACACATTTTTATGCTGATTATATATTGAAACAACAGTTGTGGTTACAGACTGTTATCTAATAGCAGTTCAACTTTATAATGAACATCTAGATTTATTTAGTTAATCTAGTCTTTTAATAGAGTATACGTTAGTGAAGGCAAGTGAATATGAAGCTTCCACACTGAAAGTGGTACATAGTATTATTACATTGCCATTATCTCTAATTAAAATAGCTGATTATTTAGCAGTCAGTGGAAAAGAAGTATATTCTTATCTCTGCATGGTAAATCTCATGATACCTCTTCATCAGACAGGAAAACTGATGCACATATTTGTGATGTATTCAGAGGAAGTTAGAAGCAGAGTTCTCAACAGCTATCAGAAACCTTTCCAGGGAAACCTATACATTCTAACAAGAATAGAACAATATAATTGTTCATCTCCATAGTTAAAACATATAAACAAGATGTACAGAACTCTTCAATTTTCCCAAAAAAGCCTTTCACAGTTCAGTAAAAAAATTTGTTTTCTGATTTAAATAGATGTGCTCATGTAATACCACAGGGCATTCTTTACACTGACTGCCTATGAAATTGTCAAATGTTTTGAGTAACTTCTTTAAAAATAAATCCTCTCTCAATAATATAACTGGCTACATTTGTACCTCAGGCTAACAGTACTCTTGCCCACAAATGAGCTGAATGAAAAATATATTAATGGCTATTATAAAGTCCAACTTTTAATTTAGTTTCTTTGGATGGCTCACAATAATTTGAAGTCTTTAAATCAAAAGTAGATAGCATTCTAAAAGACATTATAGCTTGACAATTATAAGCACAAAGTAAAAACTCCTGGGTGATGTTCTCTGGCCTGTGGGAGGCATGAAGTTGGAGCAGATGATGGTAATTGTTCCTTTTAACTTCCATATCTATGAATCTAAAGTACCTTTTCCAAAATCCTGAGGGGAGAGAAGAATAGATGGTCATCAAGGAACAGTAGTTTCTGTTAATGCAGCCTTCTAGCTACCATTTCCGACAGTAGCTTTCTGTACAGAGATCACCATTCTGCTTTTTCCCAACAAGCAAGGAAGTGATTAAAAACTTCTAGCAATACTTGTATAAGGTGATATTCAAGATACTGACTTTAGCTAAATGAGAGTTAGGGTATTTCACACCCCAATATCATTCTATCTTTTGATTTTACTGCTCATCCTGGAAGTCATTTTTGCTAAAGGAAGCAGGCCTATTACTGCTGGTGATTTATTCAAAGGAGCTCATTCTAGTTCCCTCATGGCTATCTTCAGGTGCTTAAGGCATATTTCCCTAACCAATTTCATACTCCATGAAATCTTTCTCTCTCTCTTTACCTCTCTTATAAGGAAAGGATCAAATTCTCTCACCTTGAAACAAGCTTGTTCTAGCCTTTTGTGCAATCATGGGAGATAGACGCATCATTTAGATATTCTTACAGGTAATCAGGAAGGTAATTGCTAGATTAGCTGCCACTGCAGATTTCTCTTCAAATACAGTCTTAATTCAAAAACAGGTGACTCCCTGACCTCTGCAAAATTAATAATGTCCAAAATGTACTTAGAAACTCTCTCGGTCTTCATGTAGGGGTTTCTTAGATTTCAGCCTTTCTAGAAAAACAGGTAATATTCAATTTCTTTCCTCCCACTCATCCTTAAATCCTTGGAGCTGAGTGTGAAAGCATCTTGAAGTCATTCCATTTAAGTCCTACCTGAATTCCTGCCTCAGGTGTCTGCATTGCAGTGTACTTCTTAACTTTCTCTTCTTGAGTTTCTCACTTTGCTATGGATCAAGTATCCTAATAAACACACCATTAAACAGTTTAATTAATTTAGGTGATGGGGCTCTGGTTGTTGCTACCGCATGAAGTTCTAGACAGTAACCCTGCTGTAGAGCTTCAGCGTACATTTTCTGTGCTGCTGCCAGGGAATTAATCTTTTATGAAATATGAATACATTGATAGCGTATATAGCCACATTTCTAACTCATTTGTGTGTATAACTTTTAGTTAGGGAGATTTAATTTGTGATTATAAATTAATCCAGTCTGTGTTGATCTCTTTCTTTCCCCTGCTGTGTCACTTCCCCAAAACATCCCATAAGAAGTTTTGTATAATGTCCAATTTCTCTCCTCTCCATTGAAAACTGTCTTCCTCCCATCATCCCATAATAAGTCCTAGATCCCTTTAGGCAGTAATTCGTCTTCATTTGCCTGGTGTTCTGGAGAGGGTTTCATTAGTTGAGTCACCTTGGTGGGGACAACCATTCTGCTCTGTGAGTTGTAGTTGTAGCCCATGTAGGTGTACTCCGTTCCACACTGATGAGGTTACTTGGATTCCTCCACCTGTTGTCACTTCTATCATCTGTGCAGGGTCTTTGTGTTTAATTTGACTAGCCTGTAGTTGGATAACCCAACATCAAACACATTTAATTTAGTACTCTAGGCAAAGTTGGAGGGGTGTCAGCGGGTCAGCTGTGGCATTAGCAATGATAGTGAAGGAGGAAGGGAATAAGCAGTGGAAGACATTTATTGTGTAGCTGAGAAGCAGTATTGATGTTGTTTCTCATCCTGTAGCAACAGGGATGGAGGTGACCACCAAGAGGCACCTAAGTGTCCCTTTCTGGCAGCCCAAGCAGAAATATGAGAGGTTCACAGCTTGATTTTTTGCTTTTGGCAGCTCAAAAATGGTACATGCAACAGGGCTGCTTTGGAAAACAGCCAGTTGAAAAGGCATATTGAACATCATTTACCTGTGGTAGACAGGGAAGGTATGTACTTACAGACTTACATTACTTTCCGTACCGCATTTTTTTACTATTTGTTCCTACTACAAAGTTTGATTTTAATTGCTTTTATCCTGCTTGGGTACCACAGTGAGAAGGCACTCTGGAAATGAGTTTGAATAACTGATCGGTTGATAGTTTGGAACCACGCTGGTGGATTTTGAATTGTTTGCCTCAACAAAATAATCTCAAGCAATATATATTTAAGTTTTGCCACACATGGTATTACTAGCAAGCTCCTGTTCAAAAAATAGGTATCAGAATCTCAGAGTAAAAATACTGTTTTCTCAAACACTCATTTTTTCTCTTTTGCTGATGTACAAATAGCTTGAACTCTTTGAGGGAAGTAGGATGAACCTTTCAGCTGTGGAAGTAAAATGCTAAAGATTCCTTGTTTCTTCAGCTGGGAAGATAAGAAGAATCTCTTTTGCGAGGAGATAAGTGAAGAGGTGCAAATGGGTGACTGCTCAGCTGACAGGTTAAATTCAGTGGAGGTTCTGCTCTGCCAATAGTTGAGGAAATGGCTGTGGCAGTTTAAGGAGTGTCTTCTCAGTGATTTGTTGCTGCCCTCCGTTGAATCCTGCACAGTAAGCAGTATGAGCACTCCTTTCTATAGTGTTAAGTAAGTTAAAGCTTACTTTCAGCTGTCAAGGAAAGCTGCTTAAATTAACCCTGTTGGTTTTACACTGCAATAGCTGAAGAGTGTTGGTCTGGGCTGTTCTCCTGACTCAGTTGAGGGGAGCAACATGCTGCTGAGAAGGTGGAGCCTTTTAGATTGGGGTGGAATGGAACCTGCGGGGCTAGTCAGCGAGTCCCTAGTGGAACAATTCTTTTGAAAAACAGTCTTGGCAAAAACCCAAACCTTTTATGATAATATCTCTTTGGTTGAATATGATTTTACAAAATTAAATCAGAATGGAGCAGTTAGGAAATTTGGATATGCCATTTGGAAATTCAATGGGAAGTTAAATTGAAATGCAATTGTAGTGCCACCTTGAAATAATTTTGTTTCCTTCCTCAAAAATATCCAGAAATGGAAAAAAAAGATGTAATTTGTTATTATTTCTTTTTAGGATTTAAAAAAGATATTAAGATGTTTATCATCCAGCTTTGTTTTAATTAGAGGAAATTGTAGGTTGGTTACATGTGATGAAAGTAGGACATGCGTTTGGTACATGTTGTCTTCTCCTGTGCTCAAAGCTTTCCATGACAGTCATGTTCCACTGTAACCACAGCACTTCTTAAGCACTGGACAACATTAACAGAGAGGGTAAAACCAAGTACTGACATCGGAAAGAAATTCAAGCCTTTATTTTTAGGTTCTCCCCAGTAGTGTCTTTGTATTACCATGAAATTTTGAAAGTATACAAATTATAGATTATTTCTCCTAAAGAAAAAGCAGAAGGGAATAGATTATTCCTATTTCTTCTCTTAAGTACAAGACCCTTGTGGACTTAACTTTCTGGAGGCTAAGAAGCACTTACATGAAGTGCTGATGGACCCTGCAAGGCAATTGGATCATGTACTGTACCGTGTTTGCAGCAGCAGACAGGATGGGGAGTCCTAAGCAGGAACATTATTTCACTGCAGAGAAACAAATCCATATTTATCAAAGTATAATGGAAAGTCATTGATATTAAAAATTCTGGGTACATATAAGAAGCACACAGTGATCGCAGATTTCAATCAGTTGTCATGAATACATGGTGTACTTTGTGGCAGGAGATGAAAACACACTTGAACCCCTGTCATGCTCTTCTGAATCTGACAGTGCCGTATGCTACCTTCCGAAAATAATACTGCTATGTAGAAAAAGCTGAAACATGTGACTTTTCTGTTTACTTTTTCTGAGGAAACAATTTTGTGGTTGCTGGTTCTTATATGCACAAGAATCTTAGGGAATTTTACTGGTGATGGCATTAATGGATTTGGATCTTTCTCTTTAAATATGTCAGGTGATGTTACCTGAGCCACTTGACCAGACAGTGCCAAAATAATGTCGTGGAAGGACTGGGATGAGATGGAGGAGTTGTATCATCAGCAAACTTGCTAATGCTGCATTCCAAACTAGGAGGTGCTCTTGACTCTTTTGAGGGACAGAAGGCCTTGCAGAGGGATCTAGATAGATGGCACCATCAGGCAATCATTAATGAAATGAAAATTAACAAGTCATTCTTCCATCAAAACAATTCCGATAAAGTGGGTACCTACTGTTGCGGGGTTTCAGTGTACTCTCTGGCCCTTCAAACAGAGGAAAGTTCTTCTGTTTCTTGCTACTGAATGACACCTACCTTCATCTGACCCACCTCAGTCCAGTGGAAGGCAAACTGTTCCTTTAGTTTTGTCTCACCTGCAAATAATAATACTTCTGAACTTTTTGCTTCTAGAAGATTATTGGGATTTATACTCTCTATTATCTGAGATGACTCATGGTTATTTATCACACCTAAAGAAAATACTGTGATTTATATATTTAAAAATATAATTAATTGATTGCAAAATTAGAAACAAATTTACCTAAATACAGACCAAAATAAAATAATTTAGACCTTTTTTGAAATCTAAATATAGATTTGAGAATTATGTTTTTCCTTAGCCACTCCTGTATCCTAGATATCCTGGAAGAAAAAAAAAACCAACACACCACGTAGCTGCATTTTTTCTGTCCTGCCTACAGTAAAATGGCAGTCTGCCAAGCGGTGTGGAATTGCAAACACAGAGGTGAACTAGTTTTTTAGCTGTCAGGCTGCTAATTTCAGGGTGTTAAGTAAGACTTGGGGAGATACTGGAATGGCATGCTGTTCATGAGAGAGCCTCATTTAGAAATGGAGGTAGCTAGCAGCAGCATAGACACTAAAAGTCTCTCTGAGTTTCACTCCTACTTTTCAGGGGGCTCTATCTCCTGTAATATTCCCTACAAGAAAGTATTAAGCAGTATTGCACAACAACATATAAGGGCCATGTAAGAAAGGCAGAGAAATCAGCATCTGTCCAAGAACACTAGGAATGGGAGGGGAAGCTGGCTTATATGCCTGTTTCTCACCCTTTTCTGGGATTTTTGTCTCACTATCACCCAGTTCAGGATTAGTATGAACCTTCTTAATATCACTCAAACTGTACTGCAGGTGTTGGTTTGGGAAGCCAACAGACATAGGCAGTGGATCTATACAGTTACGGCATTGAAATTTCTTGATTGGCACCTTGCTGGTTCGTGCTTAGCTTGAATCTGGAGTAGCTAACTCAATCTCCTGGCAAACAAACTCAGGCATTGAAGTGCAGCTGCTTTGAATATATGGCTGTGGCTGCAGGAGGTTCAAACTGTGTTACGCAGCAAAACCACATTCACGTATCAGTAACCAAGACGTTCAGCTGGAGTCCATGTCCAGCCAATGATTCTGGCTACACTTGATGCGTGCATGTGGCACACTAGGATCAGTGGACCAGTATGGACAGCCCCTTCACACAATAAATAAGCTAGAAAGTTTTTCTTGGTAATACATTAATAGTGACAAACATGAGCATTGCAACAAAAATCCCAGGAGCTCTTGTAAAATCTTTTCAGGGAAACAAACGTTTATTTTTTTTCCTTAGGATTTGTTCTCGCTTTTCTTGCTTATGCAAAAAGAATAATGTTCATAGCACTGACACACACTTGCAGTAAATTACTATTGATTTTATCAATTTGCTCAGCTGCATTTCAGTGTTAAAGCAACTATGGAGCCATTTATTGCTTCCTATAGCGTATTCTGCATTGATGAGCTTTGTATGCTGAGAGAGTGCTATTTACCTTATGGAAGGAAATGAGTCTGGGTAGCCTGAAAATATAGTCAGTTTGTTAATTGGATAAAATGCTTTCTTTGTTGGAAATCGGTTTGTTCCTCTCCCCACCCCCCAGTATCAGAATTTACTGAAAGACTCTTCGAACAAGGGGGGAGGTGGGAGTAGTCATGACAATAATAGGCTATAAAAAAGAAAACTAGTCTTTTAGAATAGTATGGAAGAACCTAGTTCATACATTCATCTCTAGTATATGTTTCTGAACTGTCAATATATACTATTTCCTAGTTTATAGCCTGATCTAAAGCTATTCTGTCTTTCTGTTTATTTGTGTATAAAAAATAATGTTTCTTTTTCCTTACAGTATCTACTTGGGTTGCACTTAATACATTTAGAAGTGATTTAGTTCTAATAATCTGAAATGACAAGTACTGTATGGTTTTTCTGTTGGCAGTAATAGGTTTAAATCAGAGTGAGATATATACTGACAGAGAAGCAGGAATTAAGGATCATAAAAATAACATTTGAAATGGTTCTTAAATTGATGTAAAGCTCAAAAAAAAAGTACTAGGAAAAAATCTAAGCAGTGGGAACAAAGGAAATGTACTGTTCAGTTGTAAAAGAACAAAAGGTAGGAACAGGTGAAATAAAAATGGCAAAGGACAGTTTTATGAAATCTGTTAATACAGGTTAGAAATGCCTTAAAGACTAGCAAGGGGTCATGACAGTTCTAATATGTGAGAAAGAGAAGCAGCAAACACAACAGAATTTTAGAGATCCATTAGATTAACTTCAGCTTTGGGAAAAGTCTGGGAACTCTTCGTAGGGGTCAAGCGCGGGAACCACCAAGCAAAGCACAGATGAGATTCACTTCATGTTCTGTTGTCTTTCTTTCTCCTCAGTATTTGAGATTTTCAGCTAAATTCTCCAATAAAAATGGTTAAAAATTAGACTCCCCTCCAATCCTTAGTACCTGGAAAATTTGGATAGAGTTAAGGAAGGGAATCAGTATTTAAAACAAATACCTAGGTGAAAAATTTGTATTGTAAATAAAGAATCAATCTTATTTCACTGAGGAAAGAAAGCTGAAGGGCAAAGAGAATTGGTACCTGCTAAATATGAAAGGACTATGTGCTACTGAGCATTACATTTTTGTAGGGTACTGTCCTTTGCATTTATACTCATGAACAGAAAGCACGAGATCTAGATGTACAAATAGTCCACACAAGTAAATTAAGAATGGATAAATAGCAAATTGTACACTTACGTACAGGAAAAGATTAGTAATTTCCTCATCTAATGTGGGCTGCAATAGAGTTCTTAGGAAACAAATAATTATTTTTGTTGGAGGCATAAAAATTAGGGGGAAGATACATGAGGATCAGTAGAGAAAAATGGGAGTATTTAACTTTGGTGGGAAAGGAGGTTATTTACTGTAGGACCTTTGAGACTGTAACATCGGAAGATAGCTTTTCAAGGTGTGGCATTTACACAAATTTAGCATCTTTCAAGATAAGACAGTAAATGCTACTGCACCCTGTGACTACTTTACAGGCTTTGGG
The DNA here is from genome assembly GCF_963921805.1 of Phalacrocorax carbo. Taxonomy (NCBI): domain Eukaryota; kingdom Metazoa; phylum Chordata; class Aves; order Suliformes; family Phalacrocoracidae; genus Phalacrocorax; species Phalacrocorax carbo. Next base: position 13,642,051 of record NC_087523.1, on the reverse strand, counting down.
ACATTCGATCTGTGTATTTTTTCTCTACTATTTCTACACAGGCAGTAGAATAAATCTTATTAACCAGTACAAAAGGGAGGAAAAAAAAGAAAAGGGCTAGAAATTTTAGACAAAGTTGTGATATTGTGTGGCTTTTCACTCTGTCTTTAAAGAAACTATTATTTTAGCAAGACTGTGGAGGAATATGGTCTTGATGATCTAAGTTTTGCATAGTTTTTACTCCAGAGAACATAACCAAGATTTTACTTTACACATGGTCAGACAAAAGGGGTTTGATTGCCATTTATAATTTTTCAGCAAGCTGTAATCCTTATTAAATGCTCTTCCTCATTAAAAAGCTCCATAAAAAGATTTGCTCCTTAAGCATTCCTTAGGAAAACTAAAATTTTTCCTTTATGTTTTTGAGTCACCCCATGGAATTCTATTTTTCTGCTATAGGCATTTATTACCTATTTCAAGAAAATAACTGTTAAAATTAAATTGATTTAATGAATGATTGTATAAAACTCAGTTGCACAGGTAATGCTTTTATTGTCTTCCTTCTGCTAGATTAATACTACAGGATGTGAAAAATCCAAACTAAAACTTTATCATGCTGTGTAGTTTGGGAATGTACATAATACTCTGCTCGCACAAGAAAGGTCTGTATAAATCAATGGAGATTGAATGAGCTTAAATAGCAGTAGCATTATTCCTTTATCCATACAGAGACTCTACAGAGGGCTGCAGGATGAAAGAGATGTAAAGAACATACAGATGGATGCAGATTAAATTTGGAATATGATCAGACGATCTTTTATGTTAGAACATTTTAATAATATCCTGTCCTTCAGCGCAGACATTGTATCTGACAACAGACATGGTGCTATTCCCTTGTAATGAAAAGAAAATTATTTAACTGTACTGCTTGCTGTGGACTATTGCATCCTGTTTGTTGTATCCTACCTCTTCCTAGTTCAAAAAATTCATAGTAGAGTTGCTAAATGTATATAGCTAAAGTTTACTTAGGCTCAAAAGTAGTATTGGATCAGTTTTGGAAGTGGTATTCTTTCATCTCTGTTGTTCTAGGCCTGTTCCAACAGCAAATGAGAAAGAACTCCTATGGGCATGGATTCAGGGTCGCTACTTGAAAATTCCCTCAGTACCTACAGTTCTCTCTGTTACCACAGCCATGTCAATCTTCAACCAGTGTAGAAAGACAAAGTAATATATCAATATAGCAAATATCAGTTATAAAACTCCCATTAATGCATTTTGATGCATTTCAGTGCCATGCAAAATAACTGCCATGGAACCGCTGCTCCCTGTCCACTACGTGCATTTCTTCTGCATTTCATCCATAAGTAAAGGGCCCTTTTTGTACTTTGATTATGGGAAAAGGTTTTCTTCAAGATCAGGAAGAACAAAGACGTACTAGGAAGAACCTGTGCCTCTGCCTCTTTACTCATGCAAAATTCTTTCCTGATTATTATTTGCTGGTTTTTGGATCCTTTATTTTTCCAGATCATTTTTAATGCATACAGCTCTCTCTGCATTTCAGTCCACTTCCTTTCTGGGTAAATGCAAAGTACTAAATAATATGCAGTTCAGCACTAAATGAAAAAGTATTAACAGACTGATTTAATCCAGATATTAAAATGAATCTTGTTCTGTTCATTTATTAATTCAGACCTGCAGCAGTGTGTTAGGAAGGATTCCAATCAAAAAAACAGGTCATTAAAAAAAGAAAAATTAAGAAGTTTTTAGCCTTTCATATTAACTAGCAGGGAGAAGTAGAACCAGTCTGAAAAATTTCACTTTGAGATGGTCTTCTGTTCGAGTAGCACGGTATTGTTTTTCCTACCAAAACACCACTATTTCAAGCACATAAACCCTCCCGGTTATAGTCACATCACAAAGCAGAGTCTGTCATATGTAACTCCCAGAACTGTAATGTGAGTTACATGATTAAGTCCCTGTGTATCAGTTAACGTGCATAGGCAGAAATCGAACAGCGTGAAAGCAGTAACAGCTTTTCCTAGAGTTACTGAGGTTTATTGTTAATCTTTGGTTTTAAAAAAATAGATTGAAAAAGCACTTGCTGCAATCTATCCAGTCAAAAATCCACTTTAAATTTGACAAAATAGGATTTAGATGCCACTGTTGGATGCAAGAACCCTAGAGAAAGCATTACAGTATTAGTCACATCATATGCATTTTGATATTCTATATTTGGTTATTCTGCCTGACACCCAGTATGCCCAATGTCACAAAGTTGCTGTCGACAGTTACATGCAGGATGCCAATACTCAAGAGACTCATCTCTTTCTGGCCTTGTCATCTCTCAGCTAAATCACACAGTGTATGCTGTTCAAATTTCTGAGACTGAAATGGGAAATACAGTGGTTATTTGTTATCTTCATATTTGTTAGTACAATGTGCAAGTCCTGATCTGTAAGGGTTTTCTTTGTTAGTTCTCTAGCTAAAGGCCTCATTTTCACACCTTGTAACATCAAAATTCTCATTAAAGTCTAAGAAACCAGAAGACAGGGCACTCAGAGTTGAACAGCAGGCCTTTATTCAGAATCTGTGACGCATTGTCGTGGTTTAGCCCCAGTCAGCAACTAAACACCCCAATCGCTCACTCCCCCCACCCCTGTGGGGCGGGGGGGAGAATCGGAAGGGCCAAAGTAAGAAAACTCATGGGTTGAGATAAGAACAGTTTAATAATTAAAGTAAAACAGTAATAATAATAATAATTATAATAATAATAATGAAAAGGAAAATAATGAGGGAGAGAGAGAGAAGTGAAACCTTGGGAGGAGGGAAAAAACTCAAACAACAGGGGATGCAAACTCTCACCACCCATCAACTGATGCTGCCGGTCCCTGAGCTGCGACTGCTGCTTCCCCAGGCCAGTTCCCCCCAGTTAACATACTGAGCACGATGTCATATGATATAGAATATCCCTCTGGGTAGTTTGAATCTGCTCTCTTAGCTGTGTCCCCTCCCCTCCTGGCTTCTTGTGCCCCTGGCAGAGCATGAGAGGCTGGAAAAGTCCTTGACTAGTACAAGCACTGCCCAGCAAAAACTAAAACGTCAGCATGTTATCAACATTATTCTCATACTAAGTCCAAGGCACAGCACTAGGCCAGATGCAGTGAAGAAAATTAACTCTATCCCAGCTAAAACCGTGACACACATATGTTAAGCATTAATGCACGTAAATTACTAAAATTTGGAGCAAGGAACTTTTTCAATACTCAGTGGAAAAAGGTGAAAGTTTATTCAGGTTCTCAGACTATTTATATGTCGGAATCCATTCTTGAATGTTCTGAAGACTACTCCGCAGTTTGGGCATGTCCTGCTCCTGTTCCTCGGGTTAGCTGCACTCAGTGGCAAACCAGCAGCTGTGCCTGCTCAAAGTGGTTAAAGAAGTAGTCCTCTTGCTGCCTTCTTTATGCAAATTTGTGTTCATAATATATGGCTTCATCCAAAACTCTCTGGATGCAGAATAAGCAGGGTTATTTTGTTCTTGGTAATAGCAGCTAGGCTGGCAATGGATAGCAAGAACTTCCATTACATTTCTTGGCAGTGATTTGAACATCGATATATCTAGTGGTAGGAAGTATAGAAGAGTGTAGAAAGTACCAAACCCCACAGACTTTCTCATAGGTAGTGGCACTCATCCTGTAACAGATTATCTAGTGCTGAAAGCAGCATTACTTAATGCTGAAACAAGCATTCTGTGGGGGACAGGATGAAAAATGCAGATATAATCTGATTGAATTCAATCAGAACCTTCAACTGAATGTCTCTCTTCCAGTAGATTTTAACTGTGTATCAACTACTAAGTTAGGCAGGCCTTTGTTCTAATGCAGCACAGTTCTTTTACATTTCGCCAGGCAGGTCGTTGAGTGTTTGAAAAATAGCTCAGAGGCTTGATATATAGAAACAGGGCTTCAGAACCAAGGAACAGAAACAGCATAAACCTGGGGCAGGTCACAGGCAGGTCTCTATTACATATGCAGATTTCGTTCTAACTACACAGGCACAAATTTGCCATCTGGCCAATACCCAAAGTATTCTTTGAAAATTATAATGGATTTTGGTTTTGGTTTAATTTTTTTCATAAAAATCAATACATTCAGTGGTACTGTTGGAGAATGAAAACCAGCTGGGAAATAAAACCAAATAATTTTCAACAGTGTTGATCAATGTAAGTACGTAGAAATGCACTAACTTTTTCAGTTATACCTTTGAAAATAAAATATCTCATTAAGATTTCTTATAGCATTTCCTACTAACAATTTTGTACCCCAATGCTCATGAACTATCATGAGGTTGGAGTGGTAGCACCAAATTAACAATATTAAACGAAGCCAGTGCAAAAAGTTATTATCCATGTATTTTAGAGTCAAGCTAATGCACCTTCCATTGGCCAAACTCTTAAAATGTTTGATTCTGTACTTTAGGGTGGAACATACTTGTTGCAACTTTCACTATGACAGCATTTACAATGATCTTATAATATGACTTGTTCTTTTTTGATCTCTGTGTAAGCAATTTACATGTAATATAATTTTAAAGTAAAAATTATGCCAGGATAACCTACAGAGCTCCAATTACATCCAGTGTCACTCTGCATAAATACTGGACTATATGCATGTTATTAACTTAGATCAAAGGATTCATTTAATGAGTCATCAAACCCCTTATTATTCCCTTCTCCGTGACTCCTTTTGGTAGCTAAACTTTTTAAATCAAGTTACTGTAGTTCCAACAAAACACTCAGGCACTAAGATTCTATTTTCTTTGTTTGCTTTCCAAGGACAAGCCAGAACCAAAAGGTTTATGACTAAACAAACAGGGAACAACTTGTACCATACAATATAAGGTCACTGCTTTATTGAAGGTTACTGGTGACATTGTTAAAATGAGCACAAAGTGTGAAAGGCTTGTATGCACCACTACAGTTATAAGGTAAAAATACTTCTGGTTGCCATGATAATTATATTAAAAATGCTAAGAAGGGTTTTTAGAGACAGGAATGAGGCTTATAGCTGTAGCTGGAGAGTGCTTGCTCCTGGTTTGTTAGCTGGCTGCTCGGAGCTGGGTGTAGGATACTAAGGGCCCAGTGCTATACTATTTTAAGCCGGGTAGGTGTAGTCTCTGGACTTTGCTGCCTGGCGTCAATTCAAAAAGTCTTAAGATGACTGCTGACAGCCCCAGAGAATATTCCAAGAAGTTATGGAATTACAATATTGGTGACCCAAAAGCAAAATTCATCTCTGTTTATGTTGGTTTTAAGCCCAGAAAACCATGCATTTGAGCTCCAGTATTGTGAGTTTTAAAATAAATTTGGTACTTGGATCCATCTTTTGAATTCTTTTCTCTGTAGCAGATTGGAGGTAGAACCAGCACAAGCAAACTATAGTGTAGAGCGGGACTAGGTGGAGATCAAGTCTTCCTATTATCTGAACCTAAACTGATCAAGTCTTGACCTACTTTGCTTTATATAGCAGGAATGCAGAGGTTTATAACCTTCATGGCTCTATTTGTTTATAGTTGTGTTCATTCAGTGTTCCCTTTTCTTTCCCCAGCTTTTTGGGTACTCTCTCCTTAGTTGTAATTAACCTAGTTGTAATTAAAAATTATTCACATTTTCTTTTAACCCTGTATTTGCAGTCCTTATTTGGCTTTCTTCTGCACCTCTGTGTAATCTGTCGTTTCAAAGTAAAATGATAAGGTGTTGAAAATTACACAGGAAATTGTATTTTCTTGACACAGTTACCTGAATGTCATCTTGAATATGTCAATGGTTGGAGGCCAGAACGTCGAAGGTGTAAATGAGATGATAGGCATAAGTATCCCAGGAGCTTTAGAAGGCAAGTCCTGGAAACTATGCTTGTAGTAGTGATTGGTGTTTAACTACCAAGTGATATTCTAAAGGATAATACTTAAGTTTAATGAAGTTACATTTTTGGGAAAAAAGGCTAATGTCATGAGATATATTTTGGGATATGCAGAAAATCCATTCATATTTTTTATCTTGTCTAAGACAATGTTTCTGGATTGTCAAATATTATCCACTTAAAGAAAAATATAACCAGATGGTCCAGAACCTATAAGATAGTTAGTTGACAATATAGAATGTTGATAAAACATTGGTTTGCTTTAGTAAAGAAAAAACTTAGGGAAGATGGGAGATTTTTTTCTGCAAGAGGCTACAGGAGCTATATGATAACACTGTTTTACATGCCCAATAGAAGAGAAAAAAGAGAGCTGAATTTCAGCCGCATAAAGGATTTTGTGTTAGTTTTAAAAGATTTCTGATTATTAGGACTGGAATAAGAGAATGGAATCTCCATCATTGGTCTTAAGAAAAACCAGCTCAAACAATATCTTCTAACAAGGACATTCACAGCTGATGCTGCCTGAGAAAAAAACTCATAGGCACTAATAGGCCTTTGTTTGCCTAATCGTTGCTCCAAACATTAATCTTTATATTAAGAATGTTAATTCCCTCATGAGATGTATTGCTGAATGAGAAATTCAAACTGCATGCTGGTAATTATATTATTTGATTATTCCTTGCCACAGGTTCAGAAGTGCCACTTCCAAACCACTACTTATTACAGCTGCGTTGTAGCCAATTCATTGGCTGCTATGCCTATTGCACTAACCCGATAGGTTGTAGTCATTCATGCACAGAAGTCAAAAGAGTCATCTAACTCATTGTGCAATAACAGAACCTGACACTGCATATTTACAAGTTTTATGTCAGTAGAAGTTGAGTGCATCTGTTTATTATTATTCACGTTAAATGGGTTATGACCTTTAAGCTACCAGGCAAAAATATCTTGTGCTACTGAACTCAGTAAGGGGCTTAATAGAAGTACCAGGATCTACTAAAAAATAAAGATTAAAGGTAACTGTCCAAAGTTAGGTGCCTAGGTGAACAACGGAGACAGTGTGTTTAAGGAACATAACTAAGATGCTCAGCACCCCAAAATGCTACGGTTTTTCAGATTTGGTTGGAGTGTGTCAAAGGTATGGGTTCCCAGCATTTTGTTTTTAAAAAGGCCTTTACTTAGGTCCTCAGTGAAGTGCATAAAACTAATTTGAACAACCTGACTTTGAATATTTCAATCAAAGTATAATTAAAAATCATTCTACTTGCCCACTTTCTGCAGAATGGCTTTATTTTTCATAGCTAGACCATAAGAAGTTAAAAAGTTTCATTTTGTGTAGTCTTCCCTTTTCAGTAGTGATCTGCTTAAGAACTTTTGTCTTTCTCTATGAGGAAATAGAATTTAATAAATATTTTTTAATATATCCATCATTACTATATAAATTAATTCTTTTGAATTTGTGCTGTGCTGTTAACAAAGAACAGCATGTCAAGCCTATCTTTGATATGCTTATAACTATTTGATTAAAAGGACATTTATGTGATCAACATCAAACTAGTATTTCTTTCCTTTTCATTTCCCATTTTGTTCCGTTCCATATTTTTAAAAAATGCCAGAAAACCACAACCTGTGAATAGAAAGGTCAAAGTGTAAATTTACTTCTGTTTAAAAGCTGTGGTATTGATTTTATTACATGTGTGAATCCAGATGACTCTGTTCTATACCTGCACAAGAATATGTTATTGGGTTGAACTCGTTAGGCAACTGTGTCGAGTTAAAAGAAAAAAAGCTTTCTTTCTCGAAAATGTCAGAGTTAGCAAAGTGTTCTGCAGTGATTCAGCCTAAATTGAAATGATTCATTATATCAAAATGACACAAGACACTTTTAAAGTGATTCAAAACAAATATATGCTGTATTTTCTTAGCTAAGCTAAGAAATTAGCTAAGAATTAGCTGCCTTATGAGGGTTGTAACTCAGGACCCCACAACTGGGGTTTTAGACAGAAAAGAGGGATTGCTTTAAATGTATCATAAAAGACACCATCTCACGAAGAAGCCTAGCTTCTAGGATACAATGGAATGTCATGCTCCCTACCTGGAAATGGATCAAAGTCTACAAAGGGTATTTTTTCCCACAGTTATTTTTCCACAGACACCTCTAATCTCAAATGTTCTCTAATTTTAGAATGAAAACAGCTTTTGTAATGTAAGGAGTAGGGGAAAGTCCAGAACTTATAAAATTAATTTCTATCCCACTTAAAATAGAAAAGCTTGTGGATTTGGGAGAGAACATGGGCATGCACCATGGGCTGGCCTGCCTTTGGGAAGCTGTTATCACTTTACTTCAGAATAGGAAATACCTCTCAGCTGCCATGTCTCTGAACTCACATTTTCTCTCTGGTGTAGGTGTTGGGCACAGTACTGCTTTCTTCAGTGCCACTACTAGTCCTCCCACTGAGGTTATTCAGACTGGGGCACATCACTTCCTACAGAGAAAATATGTGGTGATAACAAAGTAATTAAATATTTTTACAAATGTCTTTGATAAAAAAATGCGGAATCTTCCTCATATCAAAGAAATCCTAAGAAGAAAGGGGACAAGTTTGGAACTGCATACTCTCATATTCTCATTGCACATTATTCCTGCGTCCCTGCAACATAGAAAAGAGTCCACAATAGTCATGCATTGTGTTAGCAGCAGATTGCTGTTTCGACTGTAGACTGTGGACATGGAGTGAAGCAATTATTTGTCACTAACAGTCTTAAGGATAAAAAATTATGCTAACTAATTTTGAAGCCTAGCTGAAAACTCATGCACAGTGTTGCTGAGGATTGTATGAACACTGTGAAAAATAACAGAATAGCATTTGGAAAAGCAGAGTCTAATTAAAGACAGCCCACAAGGTCTCAGAAAAGGCAAGTCACACTTCAGTAAGCTTTTGAGACAATCTGAGAAGATGGCCGTGCAAGGCTTGCACATTGTATTCTTACACGTAGATTAAGAACAAGCAAAGCAACAAGGCTCCACATGAGCTGGCTTCTTTGAATTAGGCCCTGAATAATAAGGATGATATGAAGTGTTGCCAAAACCTCAAGATGTATGGGGGGAAAATAAATGGATTAGGAGCTAAAAACAAACATTTGGCTGATGACCCTTCACGGAGCTGTGGGGCAGAAAATAAAACAAAGGTATCGAGTAAGGTAAACGATGGTGCCATGTTTGACACTGCAGCATGTCTGTCTAGAAAGAAGTATTCAGAGGATGGGTGCAGCACGGGGTAGATTGTGTCCTACAAACAAAATTAATCCCATCCCAGTGCATTAAAAAAGAATATCAGTTAACAGTATTTATGTTCCAAGTATTTTTTGGAAATATGCAAAAAAGCATAATACCTGCTGATAGCCCATGTCTTCATTCATCACTGTTCTCTGAACCAGTGGTTTTATATAATCTAGCATTGTTAGTGTGCTGTGCTAGGTTTTACATAGCACAATTACGGAGATCACCTCTTCTTGGTAATGCAGTCTGTGACTTACAAATAAATGCAGATCTCTTTCATCTACACGCCCGTGTGTGATGGGTCTAGGTAATATTCCACGGTAATTCCAGCGTATCTAAGAGGATGAGGTACTTGGATGTCCTTGATTTTGAGTTTCAGGTTCATAAGAATCCTGCTATTTTTCATATCGCTTGATGTTGAGTTGTACCTTAAGATACTTAGCAGCTTTGTGCAAGTGGCCGCAAACTCTTACTCTGGCCCTGACAGAAAATGTTAACGTGGTGTTAAGGCCAGCCCAGAATCCCAGACAAGTGCATTAACACTCTGGGCAGGATTTTAGATGGGGAGAAGCGTTGTTGGTTACTGACAAAAGCACTGTTCCAGCAGCTCCATGGGCTCCTCCATCAATGCACAGTTGGCCTCCAATGCCTGTCCTCCTCCACACAGGTTATAAACTTATAAGCATAAACTGGGATGCTGCAGCCTTTTCTGCTGCAGCCTGTGCAAAGTACCTGCACACATACCAGCCAGCATTCCCCTCTCGACCAAATATAAACCTGCTCTTTGTCAGATAGTCCCCCTGTGGCCTATCAAACATATACTGCGAGGGTAACGTTTTGTAAGTGAGGAAGAGAGTAAAAACAGAGCGAAGCAAATGTCAACCAGCAAATAGAAGTGGAAACACCTGTTTGGTAGTGAGGAACAGCTGTAGGTGTGCAGATGCTGCTCCCTCTCCATAAGTGCTGCATGCTTGTTGCTTTACTTAAGGTTGACCAGGTTCTCTGTAGGCCTGTAAGATTTAGTTGATGCTATTTGGAAAAGGAGCTTCTTCACCCTGTGGATTTACTCAGCTTTAATCAGAACTTCTATGGCAAATAGCAGACCTATAAAAGTTTTATCTATTTTTAAATTTTATTTCTTCTAGAGAAGAGCTTTGAATGGAAAGTTTTCTTACTACTGATCCTTAAAATAAATGCTGTATGACTTTTAGCGAATGATGAGAGGCCCATTATTACTTCTTTTTTGTTATTTTCTTCCATCATTTACTCTTTTAACTGACTCAGCAATCAATGTCATTCATGGAAGAGCTACTTAAAGTGATTGTGCTTATTGGACTGTACATATGATCTGCATTTTTAGAGTTTGTCTTTTTTCTTAATAGGAATTTTTTCTCTCAGAAAATGTAATTTATATGCATTCTAAGTTGTTTCCATAACCACTTTGATTACAATAGCTTACTTGAAATTAAGCATACATCTTTCCTACATGCAGGAAAGGCCCCATTCCTCAATCATACGTAGGCACTTCGTTCCTGCTGGAGAGCATCCAGCCCACAGTATAATTATGAGCAACAGCAAAGAACCACCAAACCCTATTGCGTTGAACTTTGAAGTATAGAAAGTATGACAACACAGGTTTGTAGCAATATGTAAGCTGAAAATAATTGGCCTGCAAGCTGAGTGTAGATGCCTAGCCATGTAGTAAACTGTGTAGAATATCTTAGTCAAAAAGGAATTAACTGCTGCTGGACTCCAGGCCAAGAGTACTAATGGTGATAATCAAATCATAACCAGCCTGCCTGTCTCTGCATTTCTTTTCTTTATTTTTTTTTATCTTAGAGATACCATATGCCAGCAATAAGTAATTAGGTTAAAGATAAGTAAGTTGTCTATGATAACATAGACAGTTGAAATGTATAGGTATCACTTAATTTTGCCATAATATACACAAAGATAATTGGAAGCTGGGAATCACAGACCACAGAATCCCAGAATGGCAGGGGCTGGAAGGGACCTCTGGAGATCATCTTCTCCAACCCCCCTGCTTGAGCAGGGACACCCAGAGCAGGGGGCACAGGACCATGTTCAGGCAGGATGTGAATGTCTCCAGGGAAGGGACCCCACAGCCTCCCTGGGCAGCCTGTGCCCCTCCTCTGGCACCCGTACAGGGAAGGGGTTTTTTCCTTATATTGAGGTAGAACTTCCTCAGTTCCAACTTGTGCCTGTTGCCCCTTTGGCCTGCCATTGGGCACCACGGAAAAGAGTCCAGTCCCATCCCCTTGACACCCATCCTTTAGATATTTATAGCCCTGATAAGATCCCCCCTCAGCCTTCTCTTCCCCAGGCTGAACAGACCCAGGTCTCTCAGCCTTTCCTCATATGAGAGATGCTCCAGTCCCCTAAACATCTTCATAGCTCTCTGCTGGACCTCCTCAAGCAGTTTCCTGTCCTTCTTGATATACAGTCCAGATGTGGCCTCACTAGGGTGGAGTAGATGTGGAGGATAACCTCCCTTGCCCTGCTGCCACACTCCTTTTAATGCATCCCAGGATACCATTGGCCTCCTTGGCCACAAGGGCCCGGTGCTGGCTCAGGGTCACCTGCTGCCCACCAGCACTCCCAGGTCCTTCTCAGCAGAGCTGCTTTCCAGCAGGTCACCCCCAGCCTGTCCTGGTGCACGGGGTTGTTCCTCCCCAGGGGCAGGACCTGGCACTTGGAACATATGGGGCAACAACATTAGGGCATTCAGTTCATATGAAATTCAGCATTGATATATTCTGCTCCAGAAAGGTAAAATATTAAACGTGGGAGGCATTGTTCATTTTTTTTTAAAAAATGTCAATGCTCTATTTCAATGGTAAAGAACAGAGTGATCTTTTGTAAAATATATTATTGGCAGTGATTTCTTCCATTTGTGTCTGCCAAGTTCTATGACAGTGTATATAAAGCCAACTGTAAAAAATCTTATAATTACAGTACTCATCATCTTACATTAAAAATTGGTACAAAAAAAAAATAATCCCTTTAGTGGATAGCACTTAACTCCAATTGACAGTGGGCTCAATTCTCTGTGTTTTACTCTTAACTTTAATGCTAGTGACATCAGTGCCTGTTGTACAAGCCCAGCAGGGTTTGCCCTGAGTTGTGTTTCCTCAGAGGGAATAGATAAAGAAAACTACCTCTAAGGAAAATTATAGTATAATCCAAGAAAAATCTCTGAACTTCCTATTAAAGAAAGGCTTTGGTTTTCCTGTGAAAGAATCATGTTCAAAGACCCTTTTATATCTGTATGCTTTCGGTATGCTGAAATACACTGAATTGCAGCCTCCTGTCCTCATTTTGTATACCATTTGGAAGGCACTTCTGTGTAAACATTCCTCCAGCAAGCACACCTCCAGTGAAGTGTAGTGCTCTGCATGGCATCCTCAGCTCGGGGGAAACCTCTTCCCTGCATCATGCTACAGTGGTTTGCCACAATAAATTGTCCCTCTCTGAACTCCTACAAATCTACTAATAGGGGGCATGGTGTGCTTCTTTGAATGTGGCCTGTGACAAGAAAAAGCTAAACTGCCCCATGGCCCCTGCTGGGAAATAACCAGAGAAGGGGAGGAAAGGGAAGAAAAACATGACATTGCTCTGTTATACTGGCACAGCTTTGGAGTAGCTCTGTTGAAAGAGCTGTTTTGCTGGCCACGGTATATCCCTGGCAAAGACCTGCTTGTAGAAACCTATGCCTTTCCCTGAGGAATGCTAACATGTTTAGACAGATACCTTGAGAGAGCTCCTGAAGTATGTGACCTGCAGTTTGCCCTGCTCTACCACACACCCGCAGCTCCCAGTGCTTTTTGGTGTGAGGTGTTCCCGCAGGCAGCCTCCCTGCATGGTCCACAGCTACCCTCCGCCTGGCTGTTTGCCAGTCAGCCTTGTGCAGAGTGCTACCTGGCTTAAAATGCTTTGCAGATGGTTTTCAGAGCCTCTTTCCTTTTTTGCCTTACTATAAAAGTCAATAAAAGATCTGCTATCAGCCCTGTATATTTGAGCATCTGCATCAAACTTTGCAACATTACATGTGTTGAGAACACCTCTTTATTCACTTCTGTTCTTGATTGTCTCTAATTTCTCTAGGCTTACCTTAAAAATACTTTGCATTTAGTAGCTCGTTTCCTGTGCCGTTTATTTACCATTTGTTTACCATTTCAATAAAAGCAAAAGAAACACAACCGTGACAATTAACAGCATGTATTGTTTCTCTAAGACAATTCTTGTAATTAATATGTTAATTTCCCACAAATATGACCAAAGCTATTTTAGCAACCTGTATTACCATATGCTTCTGGGAAGAAAATAATTATCAAATTGTTTAAGAGTCTTCCGGGAAAGGAGAATAGAAGATCTGATTTAAGACAGTATGATGTCTTGAGGAAATTACACTATGTCCCTGTCATATTCTTATCTATTATGGTGCTGTCTGCTGATGCATTTCCAGTTGAGGAGTGTTATAATTTATAATGCAACTAGAGCTCTTCTGAATTATGGGTAGTTAAGTATGACTAAGCAGAACACAAGAATCTGATGAATGTGTGGCAGAAAGCTAACCACTAGCTAAAGGTGGCGTTGGTCCTGTCAGATCTACTTATATGTTGTTACCAAACCTTGACATCAGTTGTGTTTTTTTTCTCTCTTTCTGGCAAGGGAATTTGGACAATAATTATTTTTTAAGATTTTTAAAAGGAATCATTGCACTGTATGCTCACTATACTTCTGTATATTGCAATCCAGCCCAAATTTGCTTGTCATTGCTGCGTATTAAAAGATCCAGGATCTATCCAAAGGAAAGATCAGGATTGGCATAAACTTCCTTCTGGGCTTCTGTAGCCCAGATAACTTAGATATCTTCTGCTGATTCAGACTCTTGTGATGATTTTTTCATCTTTTTTCACCCTGGAAACACACATTTCTTGTCTAAACTATGGAGTGTAAAGACAAGCAGTGCAGTGATGCCATATGCTGATGAATCAATGTGAAAGGAGTGTGGCAAATTATAGCTTAGTTTAAAAAGAGGAGGCCCTTTCTATGCATTTAGGCCCTTCCAAGTCCATGTATTTATCTTCAAATCGGGTGGGGTGGGAAAGGTTAGCCAGTTTGGTGCATACTTGATTTCCAGATTCTCTACTCTTTTATGTCTTTTCTGGTCCTCTGCTTTATTATTTAGAGCAAGTACAAAAACATTCATTACCCCGTTCTTAGTGGCATTAACATTCTGGCCAAGGAAGCCTAGAGGAGCAAGTTAGGCAGAATCTAAATATATAGAATATCCTTTAGCTGTATCAGCAACTCCAGCTCTTTGTTTCTTCTAGGTATAAAAATTTCTTGCAGAGACTAACCAAAGAAAAGGCTGAAAATCTACTCTGGAAGAACATAAACTTTTGAGAAAAAGCTCATATAAATAGTCTGCAACCATGTTCTCTTTTCCTTGCATGGCTACTCAAGTGGAATATTTTCTAGCCTTTTGTTTCTGTGAAACTGCACTAGATATGCTGAAAGCCTGGATGATGCCTCTGAACTGAGGCGGGGAGTATTCTTTCACATGATTTTATATTTTATAAGAGGAATTTGAAAGGAAAAAAAAATGCACTGAAGGTTCCCAAGAGTCAAAAATCAAAGAATGTTGTATTAAAACTGAATGAACATTTGTTGGAAAAATATCCCTCCAATATAATAAGCTGGAAAATGTTTATTCATTCTGATTTATTCTATGTGATTGTGCACTCTGAATCTTAATTCTCCCTACAGTTCTGAAAAACCAGGTTGTTCTATTTTCCTAATGAAGCAGTTTGACTTTTCACATGAAGCCCAATGGCTTAAGTCTTAATAATAAAATGCTGAAAATCTAATTAACATAGTTGTCTCCCAAGCAACATTCATTCTGATTTTTTTTGTCTGAATATTGTTTTTATCCAGCTCAGGTACACATTGCTGAAAATCCAAGAGGTTTGTCCACAGACTGTAAGAAACAGATACAAAGGTAATGTTACCAGTATTATCAGCAATTTGTATTCTGATCAGAATTGGACGAAATTTTCTTGTATTAACATTGTTTAGATATTATGGTTGAATATGGGTTCAGCACTGATATTGATGAAGGTCTGTCATGGGCCAGAGCTTATTTCTGAACAGTATACTGAAGCTCATAGTTTAATTTAAGGGACAAGATGAAGAGTTTTTTTTCAATTAGGTAGCACAGTACCATGTGTAATTATGTACTTCATCGGGTTTTTTCCTAATTGAGTTTTTGATATTTGTTTTTTAAGCCTCTGATATTTCCATGAGATCCAGGCCTCTGATACCACAGTGGCTTCAGGTCACTGCAGATCTGCTGAGGCGACTATGAGAAATATGGGCTGAGAGGAGTAAAATCCCACTAACTTTGCTGTCATCAGGAAAACAGTCTACACAAACCTGTCTTGCACTATGGCTATTTTACCATCTGTGGATTAAATATTGCAAAAAGGCAGTTTGTTGTACTGTTTATAAGCTGGGCCACAGAGCAGAAGGAAGAAAAGAGATTTGTAGATGTTTACAAAACTGAATTCATTTTAGAAAGCATGAACAAGCTCAAGTCCCCATTAGTAAATTTGGACCAATAACATCAATGTTTTTTCCAATGCATTTAAAGAAAGTATTTTATACAACAGAATTAAAATATAAATTGAGTCAGTCTGAACCATCTTTTGTAAAATGTCAGTAGTTCAAAGTCCAATGTAATTAATTTTTATGTGTATTCAAACATAGTGAAGTGCCTTACAACTGTGTGAAAATTCTCCTTTGTTATATGCCATTTCAGGAAATCTTTAGCTCACAGAACAGATTTATACCAGTTGTCAAACATGTAATCCCAGATATACTGCAAAATATAAAAGGAGTTAATTTAGGGACCTTGTATACATTTATTATAAAATAATAAATATGAAATATTAAACTAATAAGACATTTTAAATATAATTTAACTCCTTTTAGAGGAATTGGGCAAGGAAACACTCCAAAAGACAAACCAGAACAATCAAAGAGCACTCAGTAGCAAAACAAGGGACTGTCTTTTACACAAAATGAAAGGGTTAATGTTCAGCAAATGTAATTATTTGATTAGTTTAGTATCAGTGGGTACTTAATCATGGATGACAGTGAATGGTCTTAGGTGTCTAATACTTGTTCACATGCTTTCATTGCATTCACCATGACAGTTTCTGTCAGAGCATAATGTATTGTGTGTATACAAGTTAATGCTACCATGTATTTCCAAATCACACGTCCAGGATATTGTCTTCGGAGTAAAAGAATATATTGTTAAAGTATGGTACCAGTCACTAGCGGGGCTCCACAGGGATCCGTCCTGGGGCTGGCACTCTTTAATCGCTTCGTAAATGGCTTGGATGCAGGACTGGAAAGAATACTAATTAAGTTTACTGATGACACAGAACTGGGAGGAGCTGTTGACACTCTGAAGGGCAGAGAGGCCCTGCAGAGAGATCTGGACAGTCTGGGGAGCTGGGCAATCACCAACTGTATGAATTTGAACATGGGCAAGTGCCAGATATTGCCCCTGGGGCACGGCAAGCCTGGATGCACAGACAGGCTGGGGAAGGAGAGGCTGGAGAGCAGCTCTGCAGGGAGGGACCTGGGGGTTCTGGTCGACAGCAAGTTGAACATGAGCCACCAGCGTGCCCTGGCAGCCGAGAGGGCCAACCGTGCCCTGGGGGGCATCGAGCCCTGCATCGCAGCCAGGTGAGGGAGGGGATTGTCCCGCTCTGCCCCGCGCTGGGGCGGCCTCACCTCGAGTGCTGGGGGCAGGTTTGGGTGCCACAGGACATTGAGGGTATAAAGCTACTGGAGAGTGTCCAGAGAAGGGCCATGAAGTTGGTGAAGGGTTTAGAGGGGAAGCTGTATGAGGAGCGGCTGAAGTGACTTGGTTTGTTCAGCCTGGAGCAGAGGAGGCCGAGGGCAGCCCTCATCATGGTCTGCAGCTCCCTCCCAAGGGGAGGAGGAGGGGCAGGCACTGATCTCTTCTCTCTGGTGACCAACGCCAGGACCTGCGGTGATGGCAGGGAGATGTGCCAGGGGAGGGTCAGGCTGGGTATTAGGAGAAGGTTCTTCCCCCAGAGGGCGGTGGGGCCCTGGAACAGGCTCCCCAGGGAGGCATCACGGCACCAGCCTGGCGATATTCAGGAAGCACTTGGACATCACTCTCAGAGATATGGTGTGAACTTGGGGCTGTCCTGTGCAGGGACAGGAGCTGGACTTGGTGATCCTTGTGGGTCCCTTCCACCTCAGGACATTGTATGATTTAATGATTGTATTGCTTTCAAACTGTAGAGTATTGATGCTGATTTTATTTTAATTACTGAAACTGCTAAGTTTCAGTTTCCCAGAAAAAAAGCTAATGATATAAAATTTCTGTCTTTTACTCCATAATAAATGTTAAAGGAAAACTAAACATTCTTTAGGACTACAGACCACAAAGAAACTTTATGACTCTTAATTACAAAGATATTACGGGATGTAATTACATTGGATTAAGTAGTGGTTGTACCATGGTTTGCTTAATTTTACTGATTTGGTGTGGTAAAATGATAACAACTTCCTTTTTGAGTTGAGCTGTGATTGTAGTGAAAATACTTCGCAACATATAAGAAAAACCTATATTCGCTCTCTGAGAATATGTGGTGAATATGAACACAACAACAATACAGCCCAAACTTATAACCTGAGTGCACAAATTGATTTTAGATATGAGCAAAGTATGCAAAACTGGTGTGCTGCATTATCCTAATCAGTTTAACTTTACCGTGGAAAATAAATTTATGATAATATACCACAGAGTCATTATGCATTTGACCTTATTAAACTGGAGTAGAAGCAAATTGTATACCATTGACCTTAACCTTGGCTCACTGTGTGGATGAAAGAAAATAATTGCACTAGTAAAAATAATAAAATGCCTGCATGCAGCTCTGCAAATTGAATAGACCTTGGCTCAGTGCTATTAGGAATGATTTAGCCTATAGAAATGGAGTTTTATAATTAACAGTGAACAGGGACAGGAGAAAAATACTAGTCCTCTGGCTGCCTTTAAGCAAGACTGGATGTATACAATTGTATTAGCAGCTAGTTGTGATAAATATTGAGATTGGTTTTAAAGTCCAGAACAGAAGAAATGGATGGCAGGGTGGAGACGGAAATTATGGCTAGAGACCTAGAGTGAGGTGGTTTTGTAATCCAAATGGGACCAGTAATTAAGGAATCCCAACTATTACTACAATTAAGAAAATGGAGCTATTGAGACTTGCTGTCTTTGAGACTTGATGACTTTGGTGGAAATTTGACTCAGGCACTGCGAAAAAAAGAAGACTGGAAAGATGCTTTCCTTGAGGTCAATGAAAATATTCCAGTCTTATTTTGGGTAAATACCATATTTGCAATTTATGCTGGTGGACAGTGGAACAGGTTGTGGGTATGAGCGTGTGGTCACTTAGGTGGAAGGATGTGCAGTCCTTCTTGTTCCAGAACTGATAAACCAGTAGCTCCAAGACCCAGAAAGCCTACTGCAGAGATTAGCATTTAAGTGGCACAGAGTCTCCCGAGGCCACTTGAGATTTGATTTTAAACCTATTATTCAACAAAAATAATACGTTGCATGGTTGTTGGTTTTCCCCCCCTCCAATTGCTATTCTTTCTTTCAGAAGGGATAAAGAGTCAAGTTCTGCTTTGTCCTATTAATTTAATTAGTATTGGATTGATGTAATTGAGAGCAGAATTTGTCCTGTGCTGTTTAAATTAAATGAGAGCTCCATCAGGCTGATTCTTTCATATTACAGTGCTTCTTCATTACAACATCATTTAATTCCCTCTGTGATTTCAGCCCTTTATTCTTTTCCTCATGCAGAGTATCACTCTGATACCATCAGTCAGGTAGGGCATTTTACTGCTTCCTTCAGAGAACTTGGCTATTCTCAAAAGAAAAAAACTCACACACAAAAGGACAGGTAGGGGGACCTTGATGAACATTTCACATTTTGCTTTTAATATGAATGCTGCAGTACAAATGACAAGATTTCATTACTAACACAAGCATGCTGAGAATATTTTTTGTGGCAAAGCAGTGCCACACAATGTTTACTACCCAGCTGTTAACATGAAAGGGGGACGTATTGGCAGTATAACCAATACACAGCTGGCCTTCTTTGCTAGAGCAGGTTCATGCCAAACACATGAAGTTTTAATTATAAGCAGTTTGAAATATTTATGCTCTTTGCATTTCCTTGTTCTTGTACAGAAACATGATAAAAGTTCTTTTGAAATCTGATGACAGAAAGTATTTGATCCCAACACCATGCAATTGTGGTGCCTAATTAATTACTCTGAGTGAATGTTTATGCTGTTTTTTTTTTTCTATTATTGTATTCTCTGCTTAGTGATACCTTTAGCCAAAAAGTATCATTGCTCAAAAAGACCTGAAAGTAATAATCACAGAATCCCAGAATGGCAGGGGCTGGAAGGGACCTCTGGAGATCATCTTCTCCAACCCCCCTGCTTGAGCAGGCACCCCCAGAGTGGGGGCACAGGACTACGTCCAGGTGGGGTGTAAATGTCTCCAGCGAAGGGACCCCACAGCCTCTCTGGGCAGCCTGTGCCCCTCCTCTGGCACCCGCACAGGGAAGGGGTTTTTTCCTTATATTGAGGTGGAACTTCCTCAGTTCCAACTTGTGCCCGTTGCCCCTTGGCCTGTTGTTGGGCTCCATTGAAAAGAGCCTGGTCTCATCGTCCTGACACCCTTTAGACATTTATATGTATTGATGAGATCCCCCCTCAGCCTTCTCTTCCCCAGGTTGAACAAACCCAAGTCTCTCAGCCCTTCATCATAAGGGAGATCAGGTCCCCTGATCATCTTGCTAGCTCTCCGTTCGACTTGCTCAAGCAGTTCCACATCCTTCTTAAACTGGGGGGCCCAAAACTGGACACAGCACTCCAAATGTGGCCTCACCAGGGTGGAGTAGATGGGGAGGATAACCTCCCTTGCCCTGCTGGCCACACTCCTTTTAATGCACCCCAGGATACCATTGTCCTCCTTTGCCACAAGGGCACGGTGCTGGCTCAGGGTCAGCTTGTTGTCCACCAGCACTCCCAGGTCCTTCTCAACAGAGTTGCTTTCCAGCAGTTCCTCCCCTGCTCCTTTCTTACCTTTTCTTCTGTCCAAAGAGGCAGTTTGGTCCACTATGGGAATCAAGCCTCACTGCATATGTGTGGTTTCTGGAACGAGACCTGCAAATCTGAGTCACTTAAGAATCCCTTTCAATGCATAAGTTTGAAGGTACATGTAGCATCTAACGCCCTTTTCTGCATTTGAACACTCACATCAGTTCTTTTAAAGGCTTAGCTAAGCTCACCACATTTTAACATCACAGCTGGCACCACGATGCTGTGGTTACCTTTGTAAAAAGTCTTTGTGGTTAGCACAGATGCCCACAAAGAGATAGGACCTGGGTTTTATGCCCTGTTCAGCCGTGAAGTTCTCCTGTATGCCAAAACAACTAAGACTCATTGGTAGGAAAAGTGAAAAGAGAAGATGGTATTTTAGAGCTGATTAGGAGTAAGACACATGTTCTACACCAAAATGTGCTTTGTGGTTTTGTGGATTTTTTTCCTTTAACCTCATGACAATATGTAGTAAAATATAGAAACATTTTCTTCTCTTTTCTGGACAAATAG
This sequence comes from Phalacrocorax carbo, assembly GCF_963921805.1. Taxonomy (NCBI): domain Eukaryota; kingdom Metazoa; phylum Chordata; class Aves; order Suliformes; family Phalacrocoracidae; genus Phalacrocorax; species Phalacrocorax carbo. The sequence goes on along the minus strand of NC_087523.1, from coordinate 13,621,114 downwards.
CTATTATTTGACTAATGTGTATGCATCCCGGTTTTGGCTGGGATAGAGTTAATTTTCTTCACTAGCTGGTATAGTGCTGTGCTTTGGATTTAGTGTGAGAATAATGTTGATAATAAACTGATGTTTTAGTTGTTGCTGGAGAGTGTTTACACTAGTCAAGGACTTTTCAGCTTCTCATGCTCTAACAACTGAGAAGGCTGGGGGTGCACAAGAAGCCGGGAGGGGAGGGGGCACAGCCAGAACAGCTGACCCCAGCTGGCCAAAGGGATATTCCATACCATGTGACGTCACGCTCAGTATATAAACTAGGGGAAAGCTGTCCAGGAGGCCACTGCTCAGGGACCGGCTAGGCATCAGTCAGCAGGTGGTGAGCAATTGCATCATGCATCACTGGCTTTGTGTACTCTATTAGCATTATTATTTTACTACTATTTTATTTCAGTTATTAAACCGTTCTTATCTTAGAGTTTTCTCACTTTTACTCTTCCAGTTCTCTCCCCCATCCCACCAGAGTGGGGAGCGAGCAAGTGGCTGTGTGGTGCTCAGTTGCTGGCTGGGGTTAAACCACGACGGTATGTATGTGTGTATGTATGTATACATTTATGCACACATACATATGTGTATATACATATATGTACATATATAACATCTTTTCCTGTTTTTTTTTTTTTTTAATGGTCACTATGCCTCTTGTGAAACTCAGTCTCGTAAGTGCCCATCAGGTGGGCTCTGAGTCAGCCTGCTGGATCAGACCCCACAGGGAAACTAAATGGAAGACCTTAGGGGCACAGATCATTGTACATTCAGCAGGATTTTTGAGGAGTGTTATTGAAGTTATGTACTCAGGTCCTTTCATGTATGTGAACTCTCGTCTTTACAATTGCTCTGATTTTCAGAACAGGTACCATCAGCTGAAAAGTGATTCTTCTTTATTTTTTCCCCTCTAGTAACATGTTCCTAGTCTGAAAGAGTGAATCACTGCTTTCTGCTCAGTGCACCACAGTGTCATCTAAGATGGGGAAAGAAAAATGTGATGAGCAACAGGGAATTGTTGTGGTATCTGGCAATTGTTGGAAATAACAGATTTGCTTAGACATAACATTAAAAAAAAAACAACAAAACAAACAAAAAATGAAACATGGATAGATTTGTAAACTAACACAGACTTGTCTAATTCTGAACTGCGACTTCTGCAAGATGGAAAATCCACCACTGCACAATTAACTACATCATGTAAGTTCAATAGCAATCCCATTTTCTATCCTTCATTAAAGCCACATCAGAAAATGTCTACACTGCAGACTGAAGTGTACTGTACCCTGAGTTTTAAAAAAACACCTAACCCTGAGTTTTAAATGAGCTGTCTTGGATACTGGGAGTCCTTGCCAAGATCAAGGTACATTAATCTTCCTGATCTCTGTTTTGTCATGGCTATGCAGATCTCATTACCCAGACTAGCTCATATAACATTGACTTGGGTATCTTCTAACTACACTATTTTCCATGTTTCAGATATATACAAAAATCAGTTTGCTTTTTTCAGTCAACCAAGAAAAAGCCAAATGCTTATGGTACAGTCCAATCAAAATGTTTCCTTTCCTTCCTAGTCCCACAACACCTCTTATCCACCCTTGTCCCTGCATGCAGTAGTAACACTACCTGTGTGTTTGTCAGATCTCTGGAAAGTTGCTGTGTGATAAGCACAGTTTTGTTGTGGGTTTTTTCTTTTCTGACGACTATTTCATCCCGTGAGGGAGGGATTTCTTCAGTGCCAATTAAGTAGATTTTTTTTTCCTACTGCCTTCAATCATTTTAATCTTTTTTTTATTGACATTGTGTTAAAAAAAATAGTGGCATCATTGGAAAAAGGTTTGCAAACATCATCATCTTTTCTCAACCAAAATGATTTGGAGGACCAATTAATATATGCTTCTCTCTAATAAAAAATGTTGCTGTATGTCTCCATAGAACACCTTCCCAACCCAGATCTGTGAAGCCCAGTTGACTGGGGATGCGTAGGAATTAGTCAGAGGACATTAATGAACATCTGTAAGGTCCGTAAGCAATGCTATACATATGACATTGCATAGGTCGAGTGTCTGACTGAAGAAAAACCTAAACCCCTTGGATGAATAATCAGGATGTTCTTATTTCCTGATACAGGTTATACTTTAATGCAGCTTTCCTCTTTTTTTCTTTGGTTGGTTGTCTTTAAAATGAGCCCCAATCTTTTGATTTAGTTCCAAAATAATTATTTAGAGCCTCATGAGGCTTGCTAAGCTTGATTCTCTGTAGCTAGCAGTCCATGCTCTATGACTTTGGTAGCAAGTTATGCTCTAGAGTTAGAGCCCTGCAGATAGGAAGCCCAATTAGAAGGTTTCCTAAAGGGCTTGATGTGCTTGAGTGCCCCACAGTGTAAAAAGTGTGGTAATTCCTGTGGTGCTAAATCCTTCAGTGTGCTCTTTTGGGGAAGCAAGAACAACATATCAAGGAAATTATGCTGACCTTCTGCCTTGCAGGCAACCTCACAGACTGTATAGTGTCAGTAGGTGAATGGATCCTCAAGGTGAAGAAACATGTCCCTTATAAAGATTTGAGTTAAGATATTCATAAGTGCCCTCTTAGAACCATTATCTACAGGCATAATTTTCAGCCTCTGACTGTCTTTTAATTAAAACTCTGCTTGCTACATGTAGCTGTTTAAGTCTTGCAGATTGCAATATTTTGTTTAAGTCTTGAATTTGTAACACAAAAATATGTTCAATAATGCCTTTCATTCAGCTTTCTTGTATTTTATAATGCTGGCACAATAAGACACAATAAAACATGGTACATTGCTTGTTCCTGTATTGTTGATGTGAAAGTAGAATGCAATGAATATAAAAGACACTGTAAGCAAGATCATTGCAGAAAAGCCTGAGGCTCATAATTTCTTACAGTGTTTTTGCTGTAAAGATTCACAGAAGTTTGATTTTTAAAAATTTCTCAAAGAATACCTTTTTTTCCATTTTTCTCTTGCTCTCAAATTTGTAAGAGTTCTTCCTTTTAAACAAATAATCTGTGTTGCTTCAGACTTTCAGTCCATCAAAAAAAAGCTGTAGGTGTAATGCCTTATAGTTTTCCAGTGGGATCATCACCAGGAGCAATTTTTCACATGCTTCAATCTGTGCTGCTGCATGAGTATAGCAGGGATTTAGTTAGTGCCAGCTGAACAGAAGTTTTATATATGAACATCCATTAGGTCATAGATTGAAATGGCTAAATAATTTCATATCAAATACTTTTAGATTATAGTGGTTTGGGGTCATGGTCTGCCAAGTTGGACTTGATTTGAAATGGTCACCTTGTGATAAAAAACCCCTTATCCTACTCATTGTAATCCCAATTGTAATACAGTGCTGCACAGAGTATGATCTTAGGTTGTATAGTTTTGGAGAGGATTTATTTCATAGCTCTTACTTCCCTTTCTATTCTTATTTCTTTGTATGGAGTACAGTGCTGTAGTAACAACTCCACTGTGTGTTTTAGGTTGTTTCATAGCAGTGTTTCAGAGTAGTCTTGATTCTGCCACTTGGCAGAAGGAGTCTTCCATCAGAGAAGTTATCAAAGCCCCTCTTTTGAATGCACCAGCATTACTAAGTGAACAGCATTTGCTTATTTATCTGACATGGCTCATGCCTTAACAGGTATTGGCTCTTTTATTCTGGGAGTAGAAGAAAACTCTTTTTCATGGACACTGTGTTTTCAATGTAGGTATTTCACTGTCATCATTTATGCTTTTTGATAAATTTTGGCATAGTTTCCTGTTATTATACGTAATATTAGTATGTATAGTGAAAGCCTAATGCACAAAAAAGTCTTGTAAAATCTGTTCTATAGCCAAGCTTGCCATTTTATTATTTTTCATGTGTGGCTGCACCATTGCCACCAGCTACAAAATAACTGATCATTGATGATACTGGCAAAAACGCAGCCTTGATAAAAATGCTCAAAACATGGTTTCGTTTTGAGAATACCTTACATCACAAAAATGTAAGTATCGACATCGGGGACCAACACCTAGGTATGCCATATAAATAAAATCTAATGTATATTCAATACAATATACCACTTCTTTTTGAATTCTGTCTGCTCTCTTTACGTTCGTGAAGATCTCCTTATGGTGAGTAGTATCTTACTCCCCCAAAAAGCCATATTGATTTCAGGAGATGAATTTGAGAGGTAAGACATTACCCAGTTTAAGGAACAGCTGCAGCGGCTTTTGAACGAGGCTTCCCCAATATGACTTCATGCAGTAATGACATCTTTCAGATGTAGTAGAGAAATCATAATAAAACACATTGATCAGACTCTCAGGAGAAGCAGTAAGATGGTATAAGGATACATCCATTATCTGGGAGCTGGATAGAGGATATAGAGTTCTGTGTTCCTTGGAAGTAAATGCTTTATTACAAGAAAATAAATTCCATTTATTTTATGAGTCTTATGGTGGCTTAGAAGCTGGGGTTTTTACCCCCCACTATAAATAGAACAATGACACACTGCTTCTCTGTGATCATGAAGGATCAATATTCACTAGGTATTTTATCAGAATTTAGCATATTTTTTAAATGCTGCCTGTAAGTTGAATGTGTTGGCAGAATTGAGTTAAGGTCACCTGTCAATGCAAGTGCAATTTGCTTTTACATTTATATGTAAAATATATCACACAGTCTTATGTCTGATACATCAGACACGTAAAGTGTGTTAGTTTTCTATCGCTTGTGTTCTAGCCACCAAAGAACACAGTTGTCAAATAGACTAAAATGAAATTGTCCCTGCTATTTTCATTTCTCAGTTTTGTAACCTGGCAATTAAGTGTTAATTAAGTGTTAACCTGCCTGTTTTAGCATTGTGTTACATCAGCCATAGAAGGTTGAAACAGGTTAGATAGATATACTAATTTCTATAATCGATTACTAGACACCTCGTTCACATACACATTCTCTTCAAAGCCATTACATGGTTCATTTGATATAAGACTGCATTTGTGTTGCTGAGTTTATTTTGCCTATGGATAGGGAGAATTGTTGGTTTTCTGAGTATTTCCTCATCCTGTCTTTAGAAGATTGTATATGCCTTCATAAGTTATTTGAAACAAACAAACAAAACCTTCACAAAATAAAGATACTGGTGCTTCCAGAATACCTTGAGGAATTGCTAGTTCCAGCAGTAGAAGCTGTGGAATCCAGTGTGTCTGCTATCAATATGCACATGCCAAAATCAAAAGGGAGAAAAAACTGCCAACGTTTTTTCGAAATTGTGAACTATTTCAAGATACAAATTCATTCCTACCATTTGGAATAAAGAATTTGGACCTTATCGTCATAAGAACATCTTAAAAACATCTTCCCCCGTCATGGATTTGGACCTCCTCTGATATGATGGATGTGGCACAGGATCTCCTTTCTGCAAGACCTGGACTTTGTGCAGTAGATTTAGATGGGAGTTCAGCTTCTGTAATGATTGATCAGGTATTATAAATATTTGGCATAACTAAAAATCCTTCACCGTTACTATGTAGGATTACACTCAAAGAGACATACTGTATATTTATTATCTCAGCCTTCTGGTGAGTCCAGATTATGTAAGGGATTGGCCCAGGATTGATCCCAGATTAAAACAGTACTAAGAACAAGATGCATGTGCTCTGAACGGAATACCGCAGCTGGGGCTGAAGAAAGATTTTTGAGTTTTCATTATTACAGAAATGTGGCTGTGAAGTCTTATATTGCATTTTAGAAGTAATCATGGGCACTTGGTGAGATAGTAGGAAAACTTCTGGATTTCTAAATGGCAAAATGAAGATTTATTTGGTCTTTATGCTGGCATTTCTATTCTATTCTATTCTATTCTATTCTATTCTATTCTATTCTATTCTATTCTATTCTATTCTATTCTATTCTATTCTATTCTATTCTATTCTATTCTATTCCATTGCATTCCATTGCATTCCATTGCATTCCATTGCATTCCATTGCATTCCATTCTATTTACATTTCACTTTTGAACATCTGAAGAGTCCTGACTAAGTTTGAGGAATGAAGCCATGATTATTTTAGGCTTATCACTCCAGAGCCTAGCCCTGTATTCCTTGCACACCCAACCACCAAATTTCTGCTGAGATGGCTGAGAGTTTCTTGTGTATAAAGAATGCAAAATTAGGTTCCAAAGAAATGTTTGGACAGAGCCACTGTGAGCCTTTACTCCTTTTGTAAAGACTTTTGTCTTGGTTTCAACCTAATGCCTGAATTCTCTTCTTCCCTGACGTTCATTATTAATGAAAAATGCATCAGGATTCATTTGCACTGTTGAGCAATTCCAAGAGATTTTATTAGACATTTTTATGTGCAGGGACTATTTTGGAGAATATATGAGCTCTTATGTTCGGTGTTTGCTCTAGTTTCTCTTTCTGGCAGTTATGAAAATTATTTACCGTAGTCTTCCAGACTGTGGTTAGAAAACAGGCAACAAAAACACAGGGTGAAATCCTGGCTCCATTGAAACAGAAAGGAACTCTGCTACAGACTTCAGCAAAGCTTGTGTCTCCACAGCACACTTTTCTTTGGTTCTTGCTAGAATGAGAACTGCCTCATGTACTCTTGTGCTGTCAACTTACTCAAAGTCTAATTCCTTTCTGAGGTCCTTTTTATTAGAAATTCAGGTTAATTAAAAAATTACATTTTAAAAGCAATGCAAAATACACCCCAAAATGTGGCAGAAAAATCTTATTTGTGTTTAACAGCTTTTGAAATATTTTCAGTACTGCACTTTTCAAGCTATCAAATAGGAATTTGATACTCACTCCAAAGAGAATTTGACTTATCCTGCCTTGGTAAGGTTACTTATCTGCAAATCCGTTGTAGCTAATCACATTTACCCTTTGTCTCAAGCGGTGGTCAATGATGATGTTTTTGACTTTGCTGCACAGCATATTAAGCTGCATTGCACCTCAAAATCCCTGACATATTAACAGAGCTGTCCCCAAAGAACTGATACCATCCCCACGGATGCTGGTCTCAACAAAGATCACAGGTACAGCTCTGCACATGGGATTCCTGTGAAGTAGCAAACAGAAAAGCATGTTGTCTGTTTGCAGAGAGTCCTGGCCCTCAAGAGAAGTAGAGGCATTAACCCAGATTACAACATATATGAGACACCGTGACACTATGAGCAGGCACAGTTTAAACTGAAAAGATTCAGAATTTTTGGTTTAGTTCAAGAAACATAAATATTTTAAGTCATTCCAACCCCACACCCCCCCACTATTTTTGCTTTTCAATTTTAAATTGATTTGGTATTTGGATTATTTTTTCATCTTGTGAAAAAAAAAGTTTAGGATATGCAGTTTCCACTAAATAATACTTAGGTGGAAAATCCCCAATCAGTTTTACTGACATTTGACACTGCAAGTTGACTGACATGACTTAACATATCTATATGGAACTGTTCGGCTCCTGGGTTTTTTTTAATTCAATGCAGTCGCTCCTTTACTTCTTTGTCTGTGAGTGTCCTGACAAAGCCTACTCTAAAGAGTGAGATTTCAACTAATCTTGACATGTTCAATCTTGTCATGTTCATGTCTCACATTGCTAAATTTAAATCATATTATAAATGGTAAATATTTTGTATTTTATTAATCTTAAGCTGCCAGAGTTACATAGGAATAGCTCCAGAAACCTGCTGTACAGTTGTACATTAGATCTTCTTGCCTTTCCTTAGTGATCACCAAGTTGCTGTCAGGGAACACGTTCAGATAATTTCCATCGAATGGTTTGATACCCTATAAAGAACAAAGGAAAGTTGCAATGAATCATGAAAAACATTTTCATTATCCAAGAATAAACTGGATTCAGTTATTGAATGAGACAGTTCGGTGTTATTGTATCCTGCAAAATTTCACTGAATTGTAGCTAACAGTATCTTATGCCCAGAACTAAGCATGAGGAGGAATGTGATTTATAAAGCAAAAGCAATAATAAATATTCTGAACTTTTTGGATTTCAAAAATGCATTGAGATCAACATTGGATTCCATTTACCAAAATAATTGCAGCCCTAGTCTATCTGACAGCACCTTATCTCTTATATACAGAGGGGAAAAAAATAACAATAGAACTAACAGCTATGGTTTGTCATGGAAGACCAAATGTATTATTTCTATCCTAGCTTTAAAAGTGAATACAGAGCTGTGACACAGGCATTGCATCTAATCTAAAAGCAGTGACTTATATAGCTGCAGGCATATTGTTAGAATTTGGCCTTTTATCACATCTCCCCTTTCCATTTTTTTCAATCCCAATCAAAAGGCTCATTGTTTTTGTTTGCCTATGGTAGGGAGACTCCAATAAACAATGAGGAAAAAAATGCTCTCTTAAAAAAATAAATAATCAGCTAGTGCAGTGCAGTGAGGTGAATGCTTAAAATGTTAAGACCATCAGTTCTTCAAGGGAGTAATTCTGTAAATATTACTTGGTCAATGAAGTCAACAGGACCTTTCAAATAAGTAAAAATTTTGTTTGAATCCCACCTTTGAACTTGCCATCAAAATTATTTTCTTACCAGCTATTCAGTAACAATTATTAAATTCACCCATGAAGCTGTTTGCAAGTTGAGTGTAGTTACCCAGGTACAGTATTTTACAAGAATACATAGATCAGCAGCCTCTTCTCAGATGAGATTATGCTTATTAGAGTGAAGCATCTTGGGGAGGAGAAAGATAATAGTTTAGGAGAAAAAATAGGGAGGAATTTGGGCAATATTTTTGGTATGAAACCAATATTACATAGTTCGCTGTTGGCTTTTCTTTTTCATTACACTGAAACTTGCAAAACCTGTACCTCAAGATCTCCAAGTATATCGCTCAACTCTAAAGATTTCAAAAGACATCCTTTGACCTTATCAATGCTGCTTTTAACCATTGCATGGTTGCAAACAGAGGCGGTCTTCATTTCAGGCACAGGTGCTATGAAAAAGGATTGTCTCAAGGCTCATGTGTGTGCTTTTCAGCTTGCCTTGAGATATCACATACAGGAGACCAAACTAGTTACGGAAAACTCCCGAGAAGTTGCAGTCACATTGCTTCCATCCACACTGGTATAAGTGACCTTACAAGGTGCTGTAAAGTCTCTCCGCTCTTCATTCCATTTTCAACCTTGGAATATTATTATTTAGCCTAAGACAAAAATAATTTCATTTTTCTGGTTCTTCTTTCTCCTTCTGTAAAGATGAGATGGATCTAAAATACTTAAGTTCCCTTTAAATGCTTATAAAACATAACTACAAAATAATATTTTATTATATGCTCAGCATTATTTATCCTTATAGTATATTATTTCCTACCCATAAACCTGCTCTGGCGGATCTGGGCAAGCCAGTTATATAGGCCATGAATGAAAACCAGTTTTCATATGTGGGAAGTGAATGATTGTTTTTTGCTCTGTCTTATAACGGGTGACTCAGGTCCAGTTCTCTCACAGAAGTGTTATGAAGTTTGTTCTGGTAGGAGTGCTCAGATAGTCATATCTTACCAGTTCAGGAAGCATGGATGAAAAATGTTAAAATTGAAGCCATTGCATCCTGGAAAAATGATCTCAGAGGCAGAATACTGGTATCAGATGGATAACAGGTCTTATCCTGTGTAACAGTTTTTATCTTTCTTTGCTCTGTTGCACAAAATATCGGAAAAGACATAAAATCCATAGAGGACATAGTTCTGTCTTTTTATTTACTCTATGAAGTGCTATTCATACATATGACACTAATATTAATGAAATGACTCACCAGTAAATGGGCAACATAATTTTGAAATCAGCATCATTCTTAAAAATCCCAGCAATACAAAAAACAGAACTATATCATTGTTGCAAGGGATGAGGGAGAAAAATAAATGCTATACTCATAGCTGTTTAAAATTATAGGGAGTTGTTTGACATGATAGATGCTGTGCTTACTATGAAAAAAATAGCCTTTTTAATTCATAGGCATCTAGTAGGAAAACTGCATAAAGTGTCTGAAAGAATAAGATAAAAACTTTATCTCACTCCTTCTGAAGTCTCTTGATGTATTGATTTGGATTAGATCCTGAGTATATTGCATGATAATCAGATTTGTGTTTATTCTTTCATATACTATGCAAGTCATCAGAATTCAAAATCAGGTATGCTTAGTTTTAAGAACATAGTCTTCTAGTAAACCAGCAGCTACCCTAAACCATTTACTGGAGAGAATTGTTACTAAGGAGAGATCCATTACATTTTTATAGAGAGAAATCATAAGTCCATACTTCACACTTCTGGGAAGGCATTAACAATAAACTAGATAGGAAATCATTCAAAATGACATGAAGGAAAATAATGATCACTAGAAAACCTTGAAGAGGCTGAGAGTTACACTTGTAAAAATTACAATAAGAATACATCCTTTACAAATGTCTTGTAAAAGGAAAGGTTTATTATCTTTGTTGTATTTTGAGCACCTCATTTTTCTGGTGATCGTTTGAAAATGTTCAAGATTTTTAGCAACCCTGCTCCTAACTGAAAGTTCTTTTTTATTATAAATTTTTTGAGCTTGGAGGAAATAATAGGTCATTTTTCACATTTTTGACAGGGACACAGGAAAGAATAGGATAATAAAAATTGGGAAATTGCTTTTTATTGATAACATATCTCATATTTACATCCCACTTTCTTTATTCTTTCAGTAACCAATGAAAGAGAGAGACATGTTTACATACACAGCTATCATCCATTTCTGTAAAACTCAACAGCTGTTCAGCACTACACAGCTATTGTGCTTTAGTCAGGGGCAGGAAATAAATGTTTTGACTGGATCTGCCAAATAACTTTAGTTAATTAAAATATGCATATCTGAGATTTAATATGGGCAGGTATATAACTTCTATTTGCGCTAAAAATTCAGAAAATTCTTTCACAGCTTCAGGAGGATAGAAGTGTGTCCTTATGTCTCAGCTGAGATGACACACGGCTATGGGAGAGGTTCATGGCCAGCTTCCATCTTACTGTTTGGCTTGCCATGACCCTTTCTAGCTTATGAGACATTCATAGAAGAAACTGAATACCTGCAGCTGAAAAGAGCACAAGACTTCTGGAGAAAAAAAGGAAAACAGTCATCTTTGTATTAATTTATATGAATATACACCAATATATTCCTCCTCTATTTATGTGTAGGTTGCCCCTTACTGTCAGAGGGAACTCCATAAGAGAATATGCCCTTTGGTGTCTATAGTGCTTTTCCAATCACAAAATCAGCATGTGCATAAAACCACTTAGCTATAGTATTCTCAGTTCTTATAACTTTCAAGGAATATTCAGAAAAATTGTTATTTACATGTCTAAACATAATTTGCCTACCTAATTAAGTAATTGTGGGTAAGTTTCAGGGTAGAAATTATAACTTTAGGGCTGGGTAAGAACATAACATAATCTGTTTGAAAACACGAAAGGAATTTGTATACAGTAGCTAAAGCTCATATATAAATATCTGTAGTATCCACTTGGTAGATGAGTTAACAAATCAGCAGGATCCAGGGGTCCTGTTCTTTCTCACAGACTAATACGCTTGCCCTCACTTTAACCTCACGACACTCTAAACTAGAACTACGAAAGTCAATAGCTCTGAAGTCAATAGCTACAATGAATTGCACTGAGGTCAATAGCATCATACTACTGTAAAGTTGGCATGATCACGAGAAGAATCTGTCTCAGTATCTTTAACTGTCAGCTGTCTCTTTTCTTCTACCTCCTTCAGCTGACAATGACTACGTGAGGCTTAGACTCCCAGGAAAAGCCATCTAGCACAGATGGGGACAAAGGAAAGCCAGAATGACAAATGTTACGGTCAGGCTGATAAATCTCTGCTGAGACAGGTGAATAAGAAGATGATCTACCAGAGAGGTGATCATAAGTCAGTAAAGAAACTTTTTTGAGGCTACATAGAGAGTATCTATTAGTTAACTGCTGAAGAGATTGTATGATGGAATTTCCAGTTGTGGTTTTATAAATACACATGGGTGCTTCCACTCTTCTTAGACCACAATACCTTTCTGAGCAACTTCTCCTTTAAGTTGTAGTAATTCTAGTCTGCAAAAATAAAGAAAAATAATCTAGGAATACACAAATCTCAAGATATACAAGTCATATTCTGACAGTTACGAGTAAATTGGCTCCAGAAAATAACTTTTTAAAATGTTAAAATCAGAAGTAAGACAAGAGAGAATAAAAACACAACAAAGTTATAATCACTTATGTATAAAGGATAGTTTGAGAAAAGTAATTCTGGATAGCTTATTTTGGTAAATGTCACCTGTCTACAGAATGGCTGATGACTTTGAGCATCTCCATGTGATTTAAGGGCAACTGAAGGCTACTGGTTACATTAGAAATATTAATACTTCACAGCATTAAGTTCGTAAAATTTTCTCCATCTATTTCTACTCCCCTAACTCTGATATCTTTAACACATTTCGCCAGATATTGGGGATATGCTGATGGTTACTCTCTTTTTAAGTTTATAATGGGTACACTGCAAGACTTGAAGGGGGCAAGTCACTCACTATGCCAAGTTTTTCTTGTGAAGATCTTTACAGTGACTCAGCTAACACTGCGAGCAAACCTCAGTTCTGGTATATGGATGAGGCTACATGGACTTTAGTGGAGTCAGAGTTACGTAGCTGATGGTCTGACCTTACCTGTTAACAAGAGGTGCATAAGGATCATAATATCTTCGCTATTCTGGATCTTCAATAGACTTTCCCATTACTATATACTGGGAACATTAGCAATTTTTATTGTATATTATCACACTATAAATTACAGTTAAGCAGGATAGAATTTCACAATGAAAAATATAAAAATTGCTCTAGTCTGACAATAACTTCAATGATATAAAGAGAAGTATGTATGAAACTTTCACAATGTCTATTCTCTGTGTGCAATTAAATTATTTGTGTACTGTATAATTAATATGTTCGGAGATTTTGGTAAAGAGGCTTAGCTTCTAATCCTTTCCTAAAGATAAGAGATGACAGGAGTGAAATGCAGATTTGAGGTCTTATTTAATGTTTGTACAATAGTATCAAGCACTTTTCACTGTGGATGAATATTTTTAAAAAAAACACAAACCAACAAAAAATCCAGAAATCCCCATAGGGTAATGATTACATTATCAATGCAAGCAAATTCCTCAGCACAGTGCTGAAATAATTCAGCATAACAGCAGCTCAGTACTGTCTGAATTCATGGTATAGCAGATGAGGTGTTGAAATACCTTATTTTCCCATAGGAAATTTGGATATCTAATAGATGCAGAACTAAATGCTCAAAATCCATTTATTTAAGGAAAAAACTTCCCAGTTTCAGAGGCTGCAAAGGCCCCAGATACTGCTGAGCTTCCAGTGGAGATAGTGAGAAAGACAGACAGACCCCAGAGTCTCTCATGGCCTGTGGCATCACGCTCTTCGTGCAAAGATGAGACATCACGACTGTGGCCTGCAAAGTGTGTGAAGCTAGGGGCCATAAATTCAGAGATGGGATAAGAAAAGGCTAGTGCCAGAGCAAATCCTGAGAGCTGTGAGAGCTGAGGTCTGACTGATTCTTGCATTTCCACCTATACATTTACTCAGGTTTTAGAGTGGTGTGAAAATTTCTAACAATGCTATACATGCATTTTTCTGTGAAGTGCATATAGATATATTGGGCTCTGTTGTTGGAGCTCACATTTTCATAGTCAAAATCAGTTTGTAGAAATAGGCAAGCTTCTCAGTGAATTAATGAAATCTGATTTCTTACTGATTCACTTACTACATCCTTCTACTTTCTCTTATCATAATAAAGCAGCTCTCTCCCAAGCTCCCTCTGACCATATTTTTTTCAACAATTTCCCTTGACAAGCATATATTCTGAACTATACCTCCCTGCCCACCATCCCTTTTGCAGGGGACCTAGTGATCACAATTCAGGCTCGTGCTGAGAGGCTCCCGGCTAACTGCATGCTGCCTGGGGAGGTGGAGAGTAAGCCAAAAAGAACCCCTATTGTCTTACCCTGACTGGAGGGTGAACATGGGTCCTACTGCTCCTGTTAGCTGCAGATTTTCTCTGTATGTCTGTTAAATCTAGACACAGTTGGACAACAGATGTAAAGGTTGTTTGGTAGGGATTGACAGACTAATGTGCAGATGGACATCTAGCCTGTATAAACCGTATTTCCATAGGAAATAGCTCTTAAAATTTTCTCAGGTTTTGACTGTCTTTAAAAACAAGCCACTGATTCTCCCCAGAAAAGACTAGTTTAGTCTTGAACATGAAATAGGAGGAAAGTCATAGGAAAAGTATCTATTCTATGAGATTTCCAAAGCTGTTCTCCAAACTCAAGAAGTATTGTTTGGATAGCCCCAGGTGATCACTGAACCTCAGTGAATTTGAAGGTTGCCCATCTTTGAAATATTGCCTGCCTTTAATGAAGGCGGCATTTAACAACCTTTTTATAGAAACTCTCCATAAGTTTTAGTCAGTTAATTGTTCCTTTTTCCCATGATCATTTTAGTATGAGGAAGGCTGAGCAAGACACATTGCATTTATTTGGTAAATACAGATCCACAGCTACAGTCCACGTTTGCCCCTTAACCTCTGTCATACACTGAAAAAAATATTACGTGGCCTATTCTATGTAATTGTGACAATGCTGAATATTATTATGCTTTGTGTAAGTTTCTGTGTAAAAAAAGCCTATTATCATTGCAGCCAAGTTCTGAATGGCCCTGCTGAGCTTATATCCCACAGGTTAATATATAGTTCATTTGATTTGACTGCTGCAACCCTCATTCCATCAATCTATGAATTAGTCACCCAATGGCTATATGCCATTAATTAAGACACAATGGGATAAAGCAAGAAGTTTAATAGCTGAAGGTAATGGGAGCAACCAAGATTCAGCCAAATGACGGAATGTTTACTCAGTTTGCATTCGGCTGTACACTATAATTTCTACTATCTAAAAGCTATATTTGCAATACTAAATGTACCTACATAAAACAAAAAAAAATCTCAATACAAAAGCATAAAGCTGTTGAGAACAATGAATGCATTAATTAGATGCACAGAGTTCACACTAATATTCTATTGTCTGAAAATAATCTATACCATAGAAGAATTTTGTTTTACAATATGCAGGTGAAAAGTTACTATACTTTGTCATTCTAGAGAACATACATCCCCAAAGAGCTTGAATGAGAAACAAAACCAAGCAGCTGTCCACATTTTGGCAATATTTGTCTGAAGAGGGATGAAACTTATTCTAGTTTCTTTTGAAAAATTTACATCCCCAGTGTTTACTTTGAGGTTGAGACTCAAGAAGACAAAGGAAATCTAAGCACTGGACTGGAAATATTTAGTAATTTCAGGTCAAAACACAGTGGTGGATTTTATTCAGTCTTTTTGCTTATGCTCATTGAAATTACTCTTCAGGATCTAGCAAATGCCATAACTTTCTACAAAGCAAATCTCAGTCATTTGCTAAAAAGACTCTTGTTCAATGAGTAGCTGCATTAAACTAATTTTGGAGAATGTCCCAACCATGTCATTTTCATTCATTGCTTCTGTCTTTACAAAAAAGTCTATCATGGTACTCTGAAAAACAATTGTGAAATGAAAGTTTTTCGATAATTCTGAAAATAAGAGAGAAAGAGATTATAAATTCAGGCTTGTAAACACTGTTACTGTTGGAGTGCACTATGTCCTGTTTTAAACTCAGTAAGATATCTTGTCACAGCAAATGATACTTTATTTTACCTATTCACGTGTTGCAAATAATTACATCTTTCACTAATGCACAGCAGTAAGTAGCTGCATATTTCTGTTGAATTTCTGCCCTGTGCAGACCAAAACCCATTACTTTTCTGGTACCCTCTCTTTACCTCCCTGTTTCAGCAAGGCTGCCAGATTCATAGTTCTTTCCAAGTGCAAGAAAACAAGTGTCTGCTGTTTGAGATGACAGTGACTTCTGTCTGGTCCATTATCACATCATAAATTGTGTCTTCCTTAGGATGCCAGAAGAATGCCAATCATTATGAGAGCTGTTTGATTTCCTTTGCTTTAGACAACTGACTTAAGAAACAAGTCTCTTATGTAAGAGTATTTCTGGACAGTACAGTAACAGTAAAATTAATGTGATTCTTTTTATCATGAATTTCACCCAAATCTCAGCACTAAGAACCAGCCTGCAAACCAGGTGAATTGTGCTTGATAGCAGAGTACTAAATATAGATTTCACACTTTTGCCAATACACTGGCCTTTAAAATTATCCTTTTGATTTGCCCCACTTTCTTGCATCTAGTCTTTAGCACTACCTAATATCCAAAATACCTTTAGTTGTACTTTAGAAAGACAGCATGTTCTGTGCACTTTTGAGGTGAAGAACTCTCATGAGGACCACAGGAGTGAAGTGCTGACAGACACCATCTTGTGAGATGTCATTTTGCCCACCTCCCTGGGCTGAGGTGCCATAACTACATCTAAGCTATTTGTCCAAACTCTGTTTTAAAATTTGTAGTCTAAGACATTTGATAGAGCACCTTGGTAGCCTCGTTCTCTGGTTCACTAATCTTCTGACGAGAAAGCTTTTTTTGGATATCAAATATAAATTATTTTTGCTGAAAATGAAAAATGAAAAGAAATTAATAAGTGCTTGACATAATCCCTAAAGATAGTGTCTCCTTATTCTATCACCAAAGTCATTAATGAAATGTTGACTAGAATAAAGGAAAGGACAGGCATCTTTAGGGACCTCCACTTGAAAGTCCACTTTACCAATGAATTGGTCATATCTACTCTAAGTTTACTATTTGTTATTTTTCTTTTAGTCGTGCACTTACAGGATGGCAATTTCATAAAAAAGCATTTCCCATTAGTTGTTTAAAAACATTACTAATGATAAAAAAAGGGAGTTTTTATCACCTCTTCCTTCTTATCCAGTATATTGTATATTGGTTACAGTGTCAAGAAGCAAGAACTTGTTTTGACATAATTAGTTCTTCATATATCTCAGCTGTTATCACCTAATTATCCCCCAGCTACTTTGAAATCAGTTGTTAAAAATCTATTCTTCCCAGATAGCAAAGATTTTTAATTTTATTAAGCGAGTTTTACCAGATGTATATATAACAACACATCAGGGAATTTTATGCAAAATTTACACCACATTACAGAATACAGCTTTCTGGAAATATATTCTCTCTTAAAATTTGCATTCTGCGGAACTACATCACTGTGTACAAAGGCCATTAATAAAATAGGAGAATTTTTGTGGCGGTTTAATGTGTGTTTTATTTTTACTTTTTCTTTTTAGGACTCCTGTTAGTACATTTCCTTTTAACAGGTGCTAATGTACTAGGCTTTCAGCAAAACAAATTAGAGAGGAATTCTTATTACTCTTATGGGATTGCTGAAGACTTTTTTTCTCATTTAAGAAATGACATATTTAGTCAATTTAAAATTATCATCAGTTTGTTACAAAAAAAAATATGCAACTGTGATGTCAAGCCAAAGGTTGGGTAAACACATGGGAATTGTATATGTGAAGTTTTCATCAAGGTGCTGTTCATTAAATTCAGTATTTTCTTCCTTGTATTTATGAGGACTCTGAGCCTTGTTTTCACTGGACTCTGTGAATTTGCCATTGACTTCCCAGGTAGCAGGAGTGGGGCCTTAGTATGTTAGTGTAGGTGGTTGAATTTCAGAGACGACTGCTTCACATGCTTGAGGACCACTGTGAGATTTAAACCTCCTTCACTCCCACTTTGGATTTCTGTGAAATGCACTGCAGTTCTAACAAGGGACATGTTTCTACCACAGCATTTTGATCGCTTGTGAGCATTTCAGCAAGGATGTCTTCTCAATAGCTGGTAGCACAATAAAGACCACAAATAATGGTCAACATTTCTTGAAATGTGTAATATTTCTTTCTCAATGATCCTTTCTGGCTGACCCCTCCTCCCCTCCCCCCCCTTGCTTACTGCAGGGAAATAGTATGGTGTTCACCAAGTTTCATATCTCTTGTTATCTGCACACTTACTGATGTCCTTGCCTTCTGTTCAGGCTCAAGGACATTTTCTCACTGTGTTCAAATGTCTTTCTGGTGGCTGATTACTTTGGCATTTTCCTATTCCATATCTGGCAGGGTTTCAGTGTATGTTTTTGCAAGGATAAGTGAAGTTTCAATGAAGTTAAATGAAAAGAAACACAAGTTAATGAATTGTGCAGCTTTGACTTCGTGGTCATCCAGTTCAGTATTAAGATGCAAATGTTGTCTGGAATATTACAGAACAGCTGAACTAAAATGATGCAAATTGCTCTTGTGGTTTGTCAGGTACAGTCCTGAATTATTTTTATATTCTGTCTCTAATATTGCAGCATTTCTGCACTTCCTATACGGTAAACTATATCATAAATACAAGACACAAAAAAGGTATAGAATCATACAATGTCCTGAGGTGGAAGGGACCCACAAGGATCACCAAGTCCAACTCCTGTCCCTGCACAGGACAGCCCCAAGTTCACACCATGTCTCTGAGAGCGATGTCCAAGTGCTTCCTGAATATCGCCAGGCTGGTGCCGTGATGCCTCCCTGGGGAGCCTGTTCCAGTGCCCCACCGCCCTCTGGGGGAAGAACCTTCTCCTAATACCCAGCCTAACCCTCCCCTGGCACATCTCCCTGCCATTCCCTCGGGTCCTGGCGTTGGTCACCAGAGAGAAGAGATCAGCGCCTGCCCCTCCTCCTCCCTTTGGGAGGGAGCTGCAGACCATGATGAGGGCTGCCCTCAGCCTCCTCTGCTCCAGGCTGAACAAACCAAGTCACTTCAGCCGCTCCTCATACAGCTTCCCTTCTAAACCCTTCCCCAACTTCGTGGCCCTTCTCTGGACACTCTCCAGTAGCTTTATACCCTCAATGTCCTGTGGCACCCAAACCTGCCCCCAGCACTCGAGGTGAGGCCGCCCCAGCGCGGGGCAGAGCGGGACAATCCCCTCCCTCGCCCGGCCGCGATGCAGGGCTCGATGCCCCCCAGGGCATGGCTGGCCCTCTCGGCTGCCAGGGCACGCTGGTGGCTCGTGTTCACCTTGCCGTCGACCAGAACCCCCAGGTGCCTCCCTGCAGAGCTGCTCTCCAGCCCCTCGTTCCCCAGCCTGTCTGTGCATCCAGGCTTGCCGAGCCCCAGGGGCAAAATCTGGCACTTGCCCTTGTTCAACTTCATACAGTTGGTGATTGCCCAGCTCCCCAGACTGTCCAGATCTCTCTGCAGGGCCTCTCTGCCCTCGAGAGTGTCAATAGCTCCTCCCAATTTCATATTGAAATGAATTGGAAGAATCTGTTACTTTAAATTCTCTTGCCAAGTTAGAATTATCTGTTAGATCAAATTCTATTGCCAATTTATAATGATTACCTGTGATCTTTCTTTGGTTGAATTAAATCTGATTTTTCACAGCCATAATATGTTCCATAAGTCCACAATCTAACAATTTGTCAAGTTTTTCTTGATTTTCTCATGTCTACCTGTAATTTATTTGCAGCTTTTACAGTAATTTCTCTTGTACAAACCCAGTCAAATCATGCCAGCCCATGGTGTTTGTAGACCACAAAGTTTTCATGCTTACTCTTCATCCTGTCTTAGCTACTAATTTAGTTTGTTTGTTGTTGTGTATATACATGCATATATACAGAACCACAAACATATTTCAAACATTTATTTCTGTTTTCCTATAATATGAAGATATCCATATATATTCTTTTTTTCAAGGTGCTGGTATGGTTGTCATCCATAGAGTATATGACCTCTGTTTCTAAGCACAGTCTCAGTGAGATAAACACAGTTTCATACACAGTTTCTCTTTCCTCATCTGCGCTCAGTCCAAAATGGTCATTAGACACATTTCAAATTGGTGCATATTTTCAACCCTGATGTTCTGCAGTATTGTTTATTTCTTCAGGGTTGAAAGACAAAATTCATTACAATTTTTTTACTTTTCTGATTACTTGTTTTGACTGATTGAAAATTATCTGTTAACTCAAGGTTTAGTTGGAAAAGATGACATAAAAAGCAGCAACTAGGAAAGATGCTCTCCCAGACTTGCTATTTACGAACGGAGAAGGACTCGGGGGGTGTGTGATGGTAGGTGGCTTTCTTGGCCACAGTGATCATGAAATGGTTGAGTCTAAAATTTTCAGTGTAATAAGAAAAAAGGACAGCAGACTTGTTACCCTGGACTTCAGAAGAGCAAACTTTAAGCTATTCAGGGAGCTATTTAGCAGTGTACCCTTGGAATCTGCTTTTGAGGGCTTAGGAGTCCACAAATGCAGGTCAGTCTTTAAGAACCACCTTTTATAAGCACAGAAGTAGGCAATTCCACTGTCATAAGTCAAGCAAGTGGGGCAGAAGACCAGCTTGGCTGAACAGGGAACTCCTTGTGGAGCTCAAGAGGGAAAAAATATATATAAATTCTGGAAACAAGGAACTCGGGCTTTGCAGGAAGAGTAGAGAGCTGTGGTTTGTTTGTACAGGGAGAAGACACAAAAGACCAAAGCTCAATTAAAGTTGAAATGTTGTTTCAGGTATAAAGAAGGGCTTTTTAAAGTATGTTAATAGCAAGAAGACGTCTGAAGAAAACTTTGGACCGACACTTCTTGAAGATAGTAATCTGACTAACAGGGATGAAGAAAAAGTCGAGGCATTCAATGTATTTTTTGCCTCAGTCTTTAATAATACTGATAGTCCTTGGGCTGCCTGGTCCCGAGTCAGAGGACCATGACTGTCAGAACAGTGACTTTCCATTTGTGGACACTGAAATTGTAAGGGAGCAGCTGTACCAGCTGAATGTTCACAAGTCCATGGGGCCTAACGGGATTCATCCCAGAGTACTGAAGGAACTCGCAGATGTTATGGAACTCCCTCTGTCATCTACCAAAGGTCTTGGGAGTCTGGGGAGGTTCCTGCTGACTGGAAGCTAGTCAACGTTTTTTCAGTCTACCTAGGAAGACCTAGGGAACTACAGATCTGTTAGTCCAACCTCAGTTCCTGGAAAAATTATGGAGAAGATTATACTATTGAAAGGCATTAAAGAATAATGCAATTGTCAGGCACAGTCAACATGGGTTCACAAAAGAAAAGTCCTGTTTAACTAATTTGGTGTCCTTCTATGGTAAGGTCACCCACCTTGTGGATGAAAAGAAGGTGGTGGATGTAGTTCTTCTGGATTTCAGTAAGGCTTTTGCTACCATTCCTCAGAGCATCCTATCAGACAAGATGTCCAACTGTGGGATGAGTGGGTTCATGGTGTGCTGGGTGAAGAACTGGCTGAAGGGCAGAGCTCAAAGGATTGTAGTGAATGGGGCTACATCTGGTTGGTAACTGGTCACCAGCAGTGTTCCTCAGGGTTCAGTTCTGGGGCCTGTTCTGTTCAATATATTTACCAATGATCTGGATGCAGGGGTTGAATGCACCATTAACAAGGTTGCTGATGATACCAAACAGGGAGGTGCTCTTGACTCTTTTGAGGGACAGGAGGCCTTGCAGAGGGATCTAGATAGATTGGAGCAATCTAGATAGATTGAAACTTAACAAGTCCAAGTGCCAGATTCTGCACCTGGGACAGAGTATCTCCAGGCACAAGTATAAACTGGGGGAGGAGTGGCAGGAGAGCAGCCCTGCGGAAAGGGACCGGGGGGTGCAGGTTGACAGCAGGCTCAATATGAGTCAGTAGTGTGTCCTGGCAGCCAAGAGGGCAAACAGTGTCCTGGAGTGCATTAAATACAACATAACCAGCTGTCAAAAGATGCAGTTATCCCTCTTTATTCAGCATTGGTGCAGCCTCACCTCAAATACTTGTGCAGTTCTGTGCCCCACAATTTAAGAAGGATCTGAAGGTCCTTGAATGTGTCTGGAGGAGGGCAACACAGCTGGTGAGTGGGCTGATAGGAATGTCCTATGAGGAGTGGCTAAGGACTTTGGGCTTGTCTAGTTTGGAGAGAAGGCGGCTGAGGGGTGACCTCATTGCTCTCTATGGCTTCCTAAGGAGGAGAAGTGGAGAGGGAGATGCTGACCTCTTCTCCCTGGTATCCAGTGACAGGACACATGAGAACAGTTGAAAGCTGTGCCAGGGGAGGTTTAGACTGGACATCAGGAAGCATTTCTTTACCCAGAGGGTGGTCAAACACTGAACAGGCTTTTGCAGTGGGTTGACCCTGGCTGGATGCCAGGTGCCCAGCAAAGCCCATCTATCACTCCCCTCCTCAGCTGGACAAGGGAGAGAAAATATAACGAAAGGCTCATGGGTCAAGATAAGGACAGGGAGAGATGGCTCACCAATTACCATCATGGTCAAAACAGACTTGACTTGGGGAAATTAGCTTAATTTATTAACAATCAAATCAGAGTATGGTTATAAGAAATAAAACCAAATCTTAGAACACCTTCCTCACACCCCTCCCTTCTTCCTGGGCTTAATTTTACCCACAATTTTCTCTACCACCTCCTCCCCCCAGCAGCACAGGGGGATGGGCAATGGGAGTTGCGGTCACTTCAACACGTGATGTTTCTGCCGCTCCTTCCTCCTCAGGGGAGGACTCCCCACAGGCTACAGTTCTTTACAAAACTGCTCCAGTGTGGGTCCCCCTTGGGGTCACAAGTCCTGCCAGCAAACATGCTCCAGCATGGGCTTCTCTCTCCACAGCTGCCAGGAACCTGCTCCAGCACAGGCTTCCCATGGGGTCACAGCTTCCTTCAGGCACATCCACCAGCTGTGGTGTGGGGTCCTCCGCAGGCTGCAGGTGGATATCTGCTCCACTGTTAACCTCCCTGGGCTGCAGGGGACAGCCTGCCTCACCATGATCTTCCCCAAGGGCTGCAGGGGAATCTCTGCTCTGGCACCTGAAGCACCTCCTCCCCCTCCTCCTTCATTGACCTTGGTGTCTCCAGAGTTCTTCCTCTCACATATTCTCACTCCTCTCTCTGACTGCAATTGCACAGGGGTTTTTTGTTCCCCCTTCTTAAATACACTAGCCCAGAGGTGCTACCACCATCACTGATTGGCTCAGCCTTGGCCAGTGGCGGGTCTGTCTTGGAGATGTCTGGCACTGACTCTACTGGACATGGGCAAAGCTTCTAGCAGCTTCCTGCAGAGCCACCCCTGTAGCCCCCTCCACTACCAAAACCTTGCCACGCAAACCTGATACAGCTTCCTATAAAAGTGGTCGATGTCCCAAGCCTGTCAATGTTTAAGAGGCATTTGGGCAATGCCCTTAACAGTATGCTTTCGGTCAGCCCTCAATTGGTCAGGCAGTTGGACTAGATGATCATTTTATGTCCCTTACAACTGAAGTTGTCTATTCTAGTTTAATGACATTTTTCATTCACTCATGAAAATTCTAAATTTCCAGATTTCAATCAAAAATTCAGAATCTGGAAAATGTAGAGCAACCTTTATTTAGGTTTTTTGCTCTTGCTGAAAATAGTTTGGTGTTGTGTGATTCAGTATTTTTATTCTTTATAATCTCATTTTGTTGTTTCATTATTAACACTGTAGGCTCCTTCCAAGGGTTCCTCTTAAGAAGAGATACGGAACATCCAGGTAATGCACCTGCAGATCATTATCCCTTTCTTTTTGAAACATGAGTGACAAAGAGTCAGCAGGCTGGATCAAGCACTAAAATCATATAATAGTCAACCCACCTATATTCGGACAAGTCCTGTGGGTTTTCAAGCACTTTGAAGGGGATATGGACATCATTACATTGGGAAAGTGGTAGATATTGCTGGTACTTTCACTCTGGATGTATGCTGTAATAGCAATTCTGTGCAAATTTTTTTGACTGTTTAAGTCCCTAGAGGAAAGGACTGTTTACATTTCTTTCCCCAGAATGAAGATGGACAAACGGTAATGTGTTTTGCTGGTTTTAATCAGAGCTACTGAAGTTTCATGGATTACACACTGACTAAAACTGCTAAACTAAAATTATATAAATGAAGGAAAATGGAAATTACTTTCCACAGAAATTAAATCCAGAGCCCGAATATATCCAAGGCTGAGGTGGTGATAGAGATATGTATTGAAATTTCACAATAATAACAGAAAAGTAGTAATAGCCTGTATTTTTAAAGTACATGAAGAGGCTGGTTTCCATGAAAACACACTGTTGTGGGGTTTTGGTTTGGGTTTTTTGTTTGGTTTTTTTTGGGTTTGGTTGTTTGGTTGTTGTGTTGTTGGGTTTTTAAAATCAATATTGTGCATAGCTAGGTAACTTTCAACTCTTTTTATTTGGAAAGGGTTGGTAGACAGGAAAACAGTTATTTCCTCAGTGGCTGGCAATGGCTGTGTTTGGTGTTCGCAGTGATTTCAGCAGCACCCCAGTGTAGTAATCCCAACGGTGACCATCATATAAACGTGTTGAGATAGAGATGTAAGATCTGTTCAGCCTATCTTAGAGAGCTCTGTTAGGTCTCTAATAGAACTAGTAGTTTCAGATTTTAATACAAGGATTTATCTACTTGATTGTAACCATAACTTGGATCTACCACGTACACTGCATTTGTGTGTACACCAAATAATAACATAAATTGGATTTGTACTAATTTAACCACTGTATTTAGGGACTGCACTGGTGCATATGGCTTTCTTCATTCCTCTCTTTCTCATCCATTCCCAACATCAATATGGTTTGCTGCTGTCTTGCAATGCAAAGTGATTATTCTGCAGTGAAGCTCCTGGGTTTGATCTGTGATAGCTATCTGCACGTACCAGCATTGTCTGTTATATAATTGCTCCAATTATTGGCATTGTCTTTGAAAATAAATGTGTTTTTGTTTTCAAATGTGAGCTATTCTATGGAGATATTTTATGAAGCTATTTTAGCATAAGCAAGATTTCTTGCTTTAAAAAAAATATGGGAAAATATGTGAACACTAGATAAAGAAATTGAAAATATAGGATCATGGAAGCATTTAAAATTAAGTCAAATTAACCCAGACAGAGTGAGTCTGTATCAAAGACTGCATAAGGGAACCTCATTAATTTTCACATTTGTAAGAAGTTCTCCATTATCTTTTTTTTAAAAAAAAAGATGCAGTCATTTATTCAAATATGAAGAGCCCTATCTAATGGGTTTAGTTCCCTACGAAGTGTTTATGCCCTTGTTAATGTAAAAATTAAAAGAAGGTAGTAGTTCTGAGAAGCTCCAGGGATGAGGTGATTAGGGGATATATGATCTTGCAGCTCCAAAGTCATAATTTGCCCTGGATGCTACAATCATCACCTGAAAGCCACCCACTGACTTCATGCCACAACAGCAGCATTTGTTCAGGGCAACTAACCAGTAACAAAGTTGTAAATGATTTTTCACATTAAACTACCCTGGTTTTTTTTCTTCTGTTGCAACCTATGGTTATTCTCAAAGGGTCATTTCATGGGGGTGGTCACTAGGGAAATGGTCTATGGAGAACCTGAATGAACACAAATTCAGGGGCAAGAGGAAATAATTTGCTGGCGACTTGACGCAGCAGTAATTATAAGTATTTGAATGATAACTTGAGTTATGATAGCCAGCCTACAACACATTTGTAGAAAGATTAATGCTGAAAAAGCTACAAAGGTAAGATCATATGCATACAAGATTCAAGGGAAAAGTACTTCATATGCATCACGGGGAAAGAGGAAATTTTCATCAGGGATGTTAAAAATGCATAATGTTTGCCTTGTATGGGAAACCCCTCTGTTATATCCTTTTATACCTCCTCATACTTTCCAGTATACCTTGCCAGCTCAAGATATCATAGGTTGTCCTAAGCAGCCTCCACAATTCCTCCAGGTAAACACCTGCATCCTGCTGAGTGGGCAGTGACCAGAGCTACTACAGAAGATAAGGTTTGACTTTGATGAAGAGCCAAGCCCCCAGGTAGTATTATAAAGAGCTCATCTAAATGTAATAAGGTTACTGTGATGGTCAAATCGCTCAGGCTACAATTATAAGGCAACAATTTGAAGTCCATCTTCAAGTACCTCAGAAATGTCATGAATTTCCTCCAGCCTGTGATGCTTTCTTTCAGGATGAATGAAATGGAATATAAATACAACCTGGGGCTACTTTGGCTGCTTTGCTAGCAGAGTTTGTAGTCACGACTGATGGCAGCCTGGATGATGTTACCGTATGTAGTCCCTTTGAGCTTGAAACCTTAATTCTTCCCAAGGCGGGATCTGGGGTGACAATGTCAGACCACAATCACTGCTAAGACCATTCATCCCTTAAGCAACAAACTCTTAAGTTAGGCCTAGTGAATGGTCTCAGATATATGCTCAAGAAAATCTTGACAATTAGCAAGCTTCAAATGACACACACTAAATAAGAAAAGCCAGAATTAGCCAGGACATACATGTATCTCTCAAATCATTTCCCACTACCCCTCATGAGTCAGTATTGCCTTCAAGGTAATTTAACTCACTGTCTTGTCTTCCCTGTTGATAAAAAAATAATCTGTTCCTCTGAGACACCTAATGGATGATCCCCTGAAATACATGCCTAAATAATTATCTGTCTAGGAGACTCTTATACAGTGAGTCATCATTCACTGTCACTATAAAGGGCTTGTTCTAATTTTGAGACCCTCATTAGAATTAAAATATCAAACAAAGTATATGCCTCTGACAGCTAGTCCACCAGAATTGCAGGAGTAATTCTGTAAAGCAAGGAGAAAACAAAAACAAGTGTTCTGAAGCCACAAATCTAGAATATCCAAAATTTCCAGCATAGAGCAAAGTCAGAGTTCAAGGCACAGAACATTTGAGTTCAACCCTGTTGGAGGAATTTTCTCTTACTAATTGTCTGTAAGCAGAAGAGAAAAATGTTGAGAAAAGCAAAGATGCAAAATATATTACTCTAGTGCAAACTTCAACAGTACCTCCAGGGAAGGAACAGAATGTAAGTTACTAGATACAAAAAGCAATAGTTTTTCTTTTTTATTATTGTTGTGGAAGAGAATGTAGGTTTGGGATTACAGGAGCTCTTATAGGATACTTTATTGGTTCCTATGCAGACTAGCAGGGAAGAAAAAAGGTGGAAAATAATCTAACAAGAATGCTGAGTGCTTTCCAGCTTCCACAGGCAGCTGAAGTCAGCTTCTCATACTCTTTCTTCTAACCATCTTTGTATTGGATTTCTTTCAGAAGACACATCTGTAGTAGGCTAAAATTAGAGAAATGTGCCTTGTAACAAGCAAAAATGGAGCTCAGTATGAGATTAGACTCCAGAAGTCGAAGTCAGAGCAGGGTAGGGGGAAGCAAACAACAAACTCTTGAGGGATTGGAATCTCCATAGAAGAAAACTGCTATTTGTGCCTAATTCCAATCACTAGGGAGCAATGCTTGGTTAGTAGGATTTGTTTAAACCATACATCAGAACAACTCTTTGAAAGCAAACATGGCTTTTGACTAAAAAAAAATTTGTTCTGGAAATGTAAGCGGAAAAGTTTTCAGAGCACAAATCTCAGTCTGTAGATGAGAATAGTTGTTACTTAGTAGAGTTAGACAAGTCAGGGCTTTTCCTCAGAATATAAGGGAGCAATGCAGAGAAAGGTTAGAGTACAACTTGAAGATGTTAAATGTGTGGGTTTCCTGCTTACACAGCAATTGTGAAAAAGGAATTACGCCAGCATAGTTCTGAAAGTCAGTTTATGCTAAATATATGCAAGCTGCATAACCTAGTTTATATATATGCTGCTGTTCTCATTGACTGGATTAATTGGTTGCGCAGAGCTTTACATGAGCACAGCTGCTCCTGCCACAGAGGTACCTGTGGGAGCAGGCAGGACCTCCCTGCCACTGTGGGAAGAAAAAAACACTGGTTCTTTGTCAGAGTGTGTTTTGGATTTAGACTGAGCCGTAAGTCAGATGCCATCAGCAGCTCATGGTGCTGATTTTCTCCCAAGTTCCCACTGTTTAATCTCGGTGTGAGAAACCCCCCTGCTTCATGTTTGTTACCCTGTTAGCTGCTATTTGGCAAGGATTTACCCAGTGTTCCATCACCTGCTGACTGTGGGTCAAGAAAAAACAAAAAAAGAACAACCCGTGCTCCCAAAACTATCATACTTATGTCCCTGTCTCATGTCTCTGTGCACTGCTTTGATCTGAGGCTTGGCAGGCCTTGTTTCAGTGTCCCGCACCTGTAACTCTGCCTCCACATTACTTCTCTGATTACTCTCATATCCTCTTCCTCAGCTGTAACCATCTTCTTTCCATCTCCAGAAGAGGTTCATGTGTACCAATAGTCAGTGAGAGATACAGGAACAGTTGCTAAGACATATATAGCTTGGTTATTTGAAAATAAAAATACTTGTGCCTTTATTGTCTTTATACCTGCCTGTAATGTTTCCCTGCTCCCTCTTTGCATTCTATATGTGATGCCCATACACACAGACCCCAAAAAAATACATTAAAGGTTTAAATAAGTACAAGAAATTTGGGGAACCTCCCATGGATGTTTAGCACTGCAGCAAATTACTGTCTCCTCTGTATCATATTGCAGATACTGATGTAGCTCTACCATGGCTTTGCTCAAAGAAAGAAGTCCCTGTTTTAACCATGTCATATTTAGGGTGTATCCCTCTTGCAGTCTGCACCTGCTCCCAGCTCCATGCACAGCAGCAGCAGCTCAGCGGTTTCTTTTCTGCTGCCTGAACAACAACTGCTCACAGTTCCTGACATTTTCCTTCCCATCAAGAAAACTGTTCTTTGCTTTGACGACAGGTACAGGAAAAGATGGGCCCGCACTGTGGCATTGGGGCTCTAGAAATGGTTAGCTGCAGCTTGGAGGGCACCAGGGTTCGGGCATCCATACAGGGGGCAAATGAGCTGGCACTTTGCTTAGACATCTTGTCTAACCCAAAGCCTGGAAAGATGCCCTAGTGCTGTGAAAGATGCCTGTCAGCAGTGGAAGAGTCAGGGTGTGCAGGGGGGCGGCTGTTCTTGGTGGCTTCCCCCATCCCAGTCCTCATCGCCATCCCTCCCAGTCCCTCTGCAATACCCTCCCCTGGAAGTCCCAGTTCACAAACCCACCCAGCCCATCAATCCCATCCTGTGGCAGCAGCCATCAGGCCCTCATCACCAGGCCCTCCATGCTCATCTCAGCCTGTCCTGCTGAGCTGCTCTGCCATGGGCATACTGCTGGGGCTCTGGGCTTCCTTCCCACCTGGAAGGGCACAGACTGTACCATGAGTGACTCTGCATGAGGTGCCTTCCCCAGGAAAAGTCATTATGTAGCACTTTACCCCAGCAGCAATTGCTGGCAGGATTATCATTCCTGATATATCAACAATTGTCTGTTGCATAAACACTGCCCCTTTGCATGCGGAACTGGCCCCGCCGTGCCCAGCATCGCTGCTGCCATGCTGCCATATGTGGAACTAGGAATCACTCAGGAGTCACTGTACTCCGGCAAGGACAAAACCCCTTGCCTAGGGCTCATCATTTTTGATGTTGTGAATGAGACATCTGCTCTGTAGTGGCAATACAGTAGACAATACTTTATTATATTTTATACATATATGCACATGTATATAACGAATATCCATTATATAACAAAGCAGCCAGTATTAGCTACTTTTTAACAAGTTCCTTTTTCACCGTGGTGCAAAAATTAAGTTTACATAAAGATTATCAATTAGTATGATCCATCAGAGAATGTGTTATTGCTTTAAGGAATACTGTAGAGGTGGTTGTAAGTTTGTCATCTGTAGTATTTGGTTCAATGGATGCATGATGCCACCAGGGTCTTTCAGACATTTTATGACATTTCCTTTCCTTTTGGAGGCTTCTGTAATATCTTATATTAAAAAATTAGCTCCTAAAATATTTTTATTACAACCCAGACTAATGTCACATCCAACTATCCCTGATTGTTATCAAACAGTGCGAGTTGCCAGCTCTGCTGAAAGGTATGTGAAGTTTCAGCAACTTCTGAGTCAGGCTGTAAAATTTGTGGGTTTATGTGGAGATTGTGCCCAATCAACAATGAATGTGAATGCGCAGCTTTGGGCAAAATGTGAACATCTAAATGTATCTGCATTGACATTGAAGAAAAATGTCCACTTCAGTCCCTTATAAGGTGAGTTTGATACAACTGAAATATACAGCTATAAAAATGATGAGAAATTACTTCTTCTTTGAATAAATTAAGAATGAAAAGAAACATTATTTTTCTGTATTCTATGGCTGGATTTGTTTTCTACTGTTATACTTCATCTGTACTCAGTCCTGTCTAGTACAGAAGTGGCAAAAAGAGTGCCATCTCGTGGATAAAGAAGACCTGTACTCATAATAAAACATGAGCTCGAGTTTTCTCGGCTGGTTTGAATAGAATCATTTACAGTGTACAAATATGACCCAGTAAAGCACACTGCACGCAAAAGCATTTGGTGTTTTTTTGACACTTCTTCCATTCTGACAGCAACAACCCTACTGGGAGTGTACCAGAGGGCAGGTAGAACCCAAACATATATTCCCCTGGTGCATATTATTTTGAATTATGCTCATGGTAATATGTAGTAGATATGCACTTGGTTGGTTTATTAATAGAGAACAATTTCCCATAGTGGAAAATGTACCATTTTTATCATGGTATGTTAATTATAATATTTTGGATGCCAGTAAAGATCAGTCACAACTTATATTTAGAGAGAATCTGAATGATTAAGAACATTCCTGTAGCTTATGTTTTAATCCAATTTTGGAACAGAGACAAAATCAGTAATGCCTGCCTATTAATAGATGATAACAAATTTAAGGCATGTTTCTGTGCAATCTGTCCATAAATTTTGTTTAAAAAAAAGAGATGAATTGCCATACCATAACATTCAGTACACTCTATCTGTAGAATCATGAACACACAGATAGATCTCTCTGTGCTCTCTAAATATTGGCCAGCTCCAGTAAATGGCTAAACTATAAACTGAAATATGATCCTCTCCTCAGATTTTGTCTGTGGTTGCACCCTTATCAGTACTATATTGGTTCCATGTCAGATCACAGAATCACAGAATCATAGAATAGTTTGGTTTGGAAGGGATCTAGTCCAACCCCCCTGCAGTGAGCAGGGACATCTTGAACAAGATCAGGTTGCTCAGAGCCCCGTCCAACCTGGCTGTGAATGTTTCTAGGGATGGGGCATTGACCACCTCTCTGGGCAACCTGGGCCAGTGCTTCACCACCTTAATTGTAAAACATTTCTTCCTTATATCTAGTCTAAATCTACCCTCCTTTAGTTTAAAACCAATTCCCTGGTTGGCCAGGCAGCACTTGCCCTTGGTGAAGCCATGCTGGCTGCTTCAAATCACTGCCCTGTCCTCCATATGCCTTAGCATAGCTTCTAGGAGGATCTGTTCCATGATCTTGCCAGGCACAGAGGTGAGGCTGACAGGTCGGTAGTTCCCTTGGTCCTCCTTTCTACCCTTTCTGAAGATGGGCACAATGTTTCCCTTCTTCCAGTCACCAGGACTTCACCTGCCTGCCATGACTTTTCCAATACCATGGAGAGTGGCTTGGCAACTGTATCAGCCAATTCCCTCAGGGCTCTGGGATGCATCTCGTCAGGTCCCATTGGCTTGTGTATATTCAGGTTCCTCAGGTGGTCACAAACCTGATCTTTTACAGTGGAGGGGCCTTTGCTCCCCCCGTCCCAGTCTTGTGACCCATCCACTCGAGAGGTGGGGGAAGAGAGGTTGCCAGTGAAGAATGAGGTAACAAAGTTGTTCAGTACTTCAGCCTTCTTGTACGTTGCTACCAGTTTGCCAGTCTTATTCATCAGGGTGGGTACACTTTATTTGACCTTCCTTTTCTGGCTGACATACCTGTAGAAGTCCTTCTTACTATTCTTTGCATCCCTTGCCAAATTCAGCTGCAGCCGCACTTTGGCCTTCTTGACCCCATCCCTACACAAGCAGGCAGTGTCCCTGTACTCTTCTCAGGATACTGTCCCTGCTTCCACTGCCCGTGCATTTCCTTCTTGATCTTTAGTTTGACCAGGATGTCTTGACGCAGACTTCCCTAACAGGAGGGTCTGTCCAACATATTGAACCCTCTGTTCCTCTCAGAAGGGAATAATCTACAACTATAACCCATCTTTTCTGCCTCATGGAGGTGGTCATGATACAGGGCATAGGCCTTTCTGACCCTGGCAACACCTCTGGTGTAGATGGACTGTCACCCACATCATCCATTGACAGGCCTTTCACATCTAGAACCTCATACCTGTTGTACAGAGGCACCTGGGAAGGTGAGGTGGGCAAGGAGGGAGTTCACCTGCAGCCCTGAGAGTGGACTTGCCTCCATTCACTCCTTCCCAAAAGTACAAAACAAAGATCACCCAAAGGTACAAAACCAATCCAGATCAGGTGTACGCAGAGTTGTATGCATTTCTCTTAAATTATGGCACATGATACAGAGCTTATGCTGGCTCTGAGATTTTATTTTGGTTCATGCTGCCTGTGGGAAGACAGACGACACCTGATCAGGCATAAAGTTAAAGAGGCATGGATGGTTAATGTCTGAATGGTCAGCATGATGTTTAGTCTAATGGAAATGTCCTGAGCAAACTTGAACCAGCAAAGGGAGCCAAACACTTTGCAAGGTGGGAACAGGACTCTGCATTCTGTTGCTGCAGTGTTTCTGGATATTTGAAGGTCTGAGGCTGTACTATCAGACCATGGCCAAAGGAGCATCTTAATTTGCCATTTCACATGTACATCCTCTGAGAACCTGTTAAGCATCATATTTTCCTGTCACTCACTTTGCCCCTTTGCATCAGTTGTGCTAATACAACTGTTTGGCCTTGTGTACTAAAGCAGACCGGGAGAGGGATCAGGCTAAAAATCCTGTTCACTCTGCGTGTGTGTGTGTGTACATATGTGTACATGCATGCATGCAAGCAGATGCTCCAGCTTGGAGTAGGGAGGATAAAGAAATTGCTCCTTTTGACATCTACTGGCCCAGCTACATCTTCTAACTGCATTGTGAGATGCCAAATAGGCCCAATTAATTAATCTGTGATTCTTTTGCCTTAAATTGTTGTTGAGTGAAGGACAGACAGGCTGGCTTGTGAGAAACAAGGGCACTGCAGTTTAGCCCACTGAAATTCTCAGGTTCCTAATGAAACTTTTAACAAATTAATCTCACTACAAAACTTGCAGCGTAAACAAAGCAGAGTAGCCTAAGTTACTAAACTGATCTAGGTGCTTTGCTCCTAATTTAGAAGGATGTTAAGTGAAAACTGAAAAATTACTGTGCAGCTTTATGTTTTATGCCTCTTCTGTGACTTTATGCTGCAAAACATTCAGCTGATTCACTGAGGAATGAAACATTGCACTCATCCAGAGTCAGGCCAGCTCCCCTCTTGGCTAGTGGCAAGGGTACCTTTGCCAGCCTGCTCACGGGGAGTGCTGTCTTTACTCTTACAGGGAGGGTGGAATGATTTTTATGTTCTCCTATGCCACAGTAAAGACAAGGCCATGGATCCAAGCAAACCTACAAAAACTAAAATACCTGTGCCAGGTCTCAAAGCTCTTTCAAGGGCGAATATCTAGCTCACAACGAGCACTGTGGGGCTCTGGGCTGTTTGGTTTAGGTATGTGGAACCAGCCATTTCCTGCTTAAAACATGACTTTAACAAAGCTGCTCTCCCCTGCTGTTCATGGCCAGGCCCAAGAAGCTGCTCTGTTTGTAATAGACGTGATAGCTCTTCATCCTCCTTCCCATGCCTACTCACTTTCCAGCTCTGGAGTCCAGGCCATGCTGCCTTAGCTCCACAGTCTCCAGTTCTGTCTCTGGAGTGGGCTGTTGTTTATTTGCCAGAAAGTCCCTCCAATTTCAAGTTGATTAGCTGCATGGCCATCAGTCAGCGACAGAACCATGTTGCTCCCTGTCCCAGAGCCCAAATCTTGACTGAGGACACTCTGCAAGATCTGAGCAAATTGAAGATAGATAGATAGATAGATAGATAGATAGATAGATAGATAGATAGATAGATAGATAGATAGATAGATAGATTCTTATCAGACAGATCCACAAACAGTTACCAAACACTGAATAATATCTGAAGGCTATACACTTGAAAAATAGGCTCTGGGTAATTGTGTTCATGAATGAAACATTACAGATTAAGTTGTGAATAGTAGCTTTTCTCCCTTCTCATTAATAGGGGGAGTTTCCACTTCTGTTTACACCATGTGTGTTGGATTCTTTCAGATAATCATCAATTTGTTTTTGCTGACAGCCAAATTTGGGTCAATATATACTCTTAAATCAAACATAGAGCTCTTCTAACAGTTCCATAAAGCAACACCAGGGAGCTGTTTAGCAGATTTCTAATTCCTCCAGACCTGTTAACAAGTGACTCTGTATAAGGGACAATATTAACAGTTCCTTGGTGGATTTCAGAAATTGAGTATACAAAACCATAAGAAAGTTTGTGGGACCTCCTAGACATATGCTGTGTCTAGTCTTACTGATGCAGTTTTGTGAAAAGCAGTGAAGTAGACAAAATCTGTCAACAACTATTCATCAAATGCCTGATTTGTTAAATATTGCATATAGATTGCCTGCTGAATAATAAGAAGCCAATTCGGGAACTTGCTTCAGTCTAATTCAGAGCTCCTCCTGATCAGATATTAATGTCTGGACTTTCAAGTATATTCGACCAAGTCATTATTTTAATTTCATTGCTGCCTTCTTACAAGTTCCTATCTAATTAACAATGATTGTGCTATTTGGAAAGCTCTCAATTTTTTACCCCATGGAGCAGCTTAGAAGTAATGCTAGCTGTCTTAGCAGATCAGTCACTAGTTTTGATAACTCAGGTGATTAGTACATTGAAATGCAGCTACCTTATTACAGATTCAGAATTGTTGAAACATAATTCACAATGTATTGAAAAGCTCTTCAGAAAACATTGATATTTTATGCATTCCTCAGTTTGTCAGCTCTGGTAGAAGAAACAAAGAAAATAGTCAAGGAATGTTCTTCCTTAGTGAAATTACAGAAGAAAACACTTTTCACCAATTAATCTATTCCCCGTCCTTGATGAAAAAAGTGTGAGTTTGATCCAGCTCCTACTCCATCAGAGAGAGCAAAAGCAGAGACTGCAACAGTAGACAGTGCATATTCCTTCACGGGAATTAATGCATGAGTTAAATAGACAGTAATGTTTTCCAAATCACTGAAGTTGCATTTTCAAAAAACGCACTTTAAAGAGGCTAAATCTTACTGAAGCATTTTGGGGCAGAGGTTAATGCCCTTAAATACTTTTCATATATCTATACAGGCAGCTTAGTCTGTTCTTAAACTCTAAACAAGGCTTTAAGACAGATCCGTGATGATCTCTGACTCAATTGAGTTTCAGCTCAGTTGCCGATGAGTGTTGGCCTGTTGCCCAAGGCTAGAGGAATGGTCCTCCAGTAAGTGTGGAGCATGTGCTGTTGCGAAAAGGCCTAGGTTCCCAAATAGGGGTGGCTGCAGAAAGCAGGTTTAGTCACATAAAATGTGACATGAGCATGTTCACTTACTGAGTCCAATGTTTTCAGTGACCCAAATGCACAACTTTGCTTCCAGAGATTTTCCAGACCTCTAACTCCAGTTTCTCTACAAGGCAGGGAATAACGGCACTGGGCTAATGACAATCAAACTTGGAGCAGCTCTGAGGGCTCTTCAGCTGGAAAGGATAGATATTTGCATTCACTTCAGCTGACTCCCAGCACAATTCCTCCGTTTCTCAGAGGTAACAGGATGAAGTACTTGCAGATAACACTCTTCCCCCAGCCCTTGGCAGTCCAGCATGTTCTGTTCCATTTTCCCAGGCAATGGGAAGGTGTTTACAAATAGCACAGCTTTACATTAGTTGAATCTGTGGTCTGCAATAGTATTGTAGACTCCAATTTTAACTAAGAGTTTTTTGTTATTTCAAATCGGTTATTGTACAGATAGTTTCTCCCTTCCCTTAAAAAACAAACAATGTCGCCAAACAAACAAAAAACCACAAAAAAAACCCAGAACACCAGGAAGACTTAATAATGATTTAAAATGGACCTAGAAGTGGGATGGGAAATGGGTTGCTAATGTTAACTACCTCCTGCTGTCAGGAGGAGCTTAAGGCATGGTAAGATACAATCCAGGGCCATGAATCTGTGTTGATTGATCCTCCACACCAATGGGGAGCAAACACAGCCCTCTGGAAGGAGAGCCAGAGCTTTTGTTTTCTTAGATCCAAAAATGCAGGTTAGGTTCTTTTGATGTGTTCAAGTGTCAGGTTAAGAGATTTAGTAGCAGATGCAAAACTGGAGCAGCTCTGCTTCTAGCAGGAGCAAAATGTGCTTCCTCTCCCCATCACCTCCTACCCACCTGGATGCCTCGCACATGGACTACATATCATATACGTGCCAGCTCTGTACACTGGCAATGCATATCCACTTGCTGTCTGCTCATTGCCTAATTCAAGTCACAGGGAGGGTCTCAGGCCCACCCCTATGTGGTGATATGCAGATATCCACTGTGTTTTGCACACAGGTGAAACATTTCAGGGCATTTTCCAGACTGATGTTATACTATTTCAAAGGTACAAGGGCAGACTAATTTCTGCAGTGTGAAAAACTTATCATTTTTAAGGTGCCATTAAGCAAACAGTAACTCACCAAAGAGATGACTGCTTGCCCTTTCTCAAAACCTGATTTTGTTACCGTTCATTGCAGTGAAAATAATTATTTCGAAGGATGCAAAACTAGTCTTTCTGGATATTAATATGGGCTTCCTCTATGCATCCAAACAGATCTTTGGCAGCTTCACTGGGGCAGTGAAGTCATTGATTAACCTATTCATAATGATAGGAAGCTGCAAGATTGTAATGGAGATGAGAATTTCACTTAACAAACGGTCTTATCAGGTGCTAGTCGGTATATCTGTATTTGCTGCTTCACTCTTCAGAAAAACAGGCTGGAGAGAATACAAGAAAGATGCTGAAATAAAATCTAAGAAATGTAAGCTCAAAGTACTTCAGAGATGCAGTGAACCATAATGGTCTTCAAACCACAGGCCGTACTCTCTCACTGCACGTGTGTTTTGATGGTTCTGATTTACAAATTGTTTGGAAAAAGAGAGGATTAAAGTCTGTTATTTGTCATTTGAAACCTTCAAAGTAGTTCACAAAGAAAAGTGATGTGATTTTCTAGTCAAGACAGATGAGCATGAAGGCAGACACGTGCAGCTATATAGCAGGAACTGTGGCTTGAACATTAATAGCCAGGAATTTGAGAACTGAAACCCTTTATCAGATAATACCACCCTATCCAGTCTTTATTTATACAAATAAGGCAATTAAGGCAAGAAAACACACACCTAATTCTCATTAATTTAATGAAATTACACACCTGAATAAGAGTTAAGCAACTAGAGACACTTGCAGATCAGTCTGTTCTAACAGTTATTGCATTAAGAAGGTCCTCACTCCTGAGTTTTAAAAAGAGGCTCAAGCTCTGTCCCTCAGTGTTTCCTTCTGACAGGGAGTAATAAGGATTTAAAAACAGAGAAGCTTGGTGATTCGTAAAATGTGTTATAAAGAACATCATAATCTGAGATGAGCGTTACATCATGTGTAATATTTATTGTCAGAACAAGTGGAAATGTATTCTAAATTTTAAATTTCAGCTATGAACTTTTGCAATTTTTCAAATGTTAATAATTCAAATGTTAATGATGGGATCCACCCAAAAGTACTGCGTGAGTTGGTGGAAGTGCTCACCAAGCCACTCTCCATCATTTATCAGCAGTCCTGGCTAACCGGGGAGGTCCCAGTTTGCTGGAGATTAACAAATGTGACACCCATCTCCAAGAAGGGCTGGGAGGAGTATCAGGGGAACTACAGGCCTGTCAGTCTGACCTTGGTGTCAGTGAAGGTTATGAAGCAGGTTATCCTGCGGCATGTATAGGAGAACCAGGTGATCAGGCCCAGTCAGCATGGGTTTAGGAAAGCCAGGTCTTGCTTGACTAACCTGATCCCCTTCTATGACAAGGTGACCAGCTTGGTGGATGAGGGAAAGGCTGTGGATGTTGTCTACCTGGATTTTAGTAAGGCTTTTGACACCATTTCCCACACCATTCTCCTAGAGAAGCTGGATGCTCATGGTTTGGACAGGTGTACTCTTTGCTGGGCAAAACAACTGGCTGAATGGCCGAGCCCAGAGAGTGGTGGTGAATGGTGTTAAATCCAGCTGGCAGCCAGTCACGAGCTCTGTTCCCCAGGGCTCAGTGTTGGTGCCAGTCTTGTTTAATATCTTTATCAGTGATCTGAATGGGCGGATCGAGTGCACCCTCAGTAAGTTTGCAGATGACACCAAATGGGGTGGGAGTGTTGATCTGCTTGAGGGTAGAAGGGATCCCTACAGAGAATCCTGGAACAAGCTGGATCAATGGGCCAAGGCAAATTGTACAAGATTCAACAAGGCTAAGTGCTGGGTCTAATGCTTGGGCCACAACTAAGCCATGCAATGCTGTAGGCTTGGGGAGGAGTGGCTGGAAAGCTGCCGGGTGGAAAAGGACCTGGGGGTGTTGGTTGACAGCCGGCTGAGCATGAGCCAGCAGCATGCCCAGGTGGCCAAGGAGGCCAACAGCATCCTGGCTTGTGTCAGCAATGGTGTGGCCAGCAGGAGCAGGGCAGGGATGGTGCCCCTGTGCTCGGCACTGGTGAGGCCCCACCTTGAATCCTGTGTTCAGTTTTGGGCCCCTCAGTACAAGAAGGACATTGAGGTGCTGGAGCATGGCCAGAGAAGGGCAACGAAGCTGGTGAAAGGTCTGGAGAGCAGGTCTTATGAGGAGCAGCTGAGGGATGTGGTGTTGATTTGTCTGGAGGAGAGGAGGCTGAGGTGAGACCTTATCGCTCTCTCCAACTACCTGAAAGGAGATTGTAGCAAGGTGGGTGTTTGTCCCTTCTCCCAAGCTACTAGCAATTGGACAAGAGGAAATGGCCTCAAGTTGCACCAGGGGAGGTTTAGATTGGATATTAGGAAAGATTCCTTCCCCAGAAGGGTTGTCAAGCATTGGAACAGGCTGCCCAGGGAAGTGGTTTTGTCACCATCCCTGGAGGTATTTAGGGACATGGTTTGGTGGTGGACTTGGTAGTGCTAGGTTAATGGTTGGACTTGATGATCTTAAAGGGTTTTTCCAACCTAAACGATTCCATGATGCTACTATTCTATGATTTTGGGAGGATTCCATGCAAAACTGTCAATGTGTTTTCTATATTACATTTGCTTGCTTGTTCCAGTTTGTGTTTGTCCATTTGCTTTCTTAATTCTTTTCAGATGCAGAAAGATTTAAAAAAGTATAAAGCCAGCAAAAGCTTCAATTTTCCATTCATATGTGGTAGCTCTGTTCTGCTTTGGTCTGGAGAAAGCATCTGAGAACCTCATCTTTAATGTTCTTTATCAAAGAACTGCACAGTGATGCCACCACAATGTAATAGTCCCAGGATAAATATTTTGGAGTAGGTTTTCTTACTCTGTTCTCCTGTACTTCATATCTGACATTTCTACCTTAGGATTATCAGCTCTGCTGATTCTTAAGTGTTGCTGGAAATTAGTTTTTAAAAAATAACATTTCTTTTAAATATACTTATTTTAATTAAAAAGTAAGTCATCAGGGAAATACAAGAAAATGATTAAATGTTGCATAGGGATTTTTCATATGATAGAGATGTCACTTCATGAAAGAAATCCAAAGCTGACAGATTTTGGCAGAACAAAGGCCACAAAATTCAGCTGTTAGCCTCTAGGATGCATTTGAGGAATATGGACTCTCAACTCTGAATATAATAATAACACTGGTTTTGGTAGGTTCAGGAATGTCCACATTCTAACATCTATTCAGTAAATCTCTAGAACTGAAATAGTCTTCTGTGATTCAGAAAACAAACACATGAACAAAAACATAAATATAAGATAAGATTTTAATGAGATATGGCCTCAAAGCCTGTACTAAGCAGAACAATAATCATAGAGTAGAATCATAAAATCATTAAGGTTAGGAAAGACCTCTAGGATCATCGAGTCCAACTGTCAACCCAACACTACCATGTCTCCTAAACCATGTCCTGAAGTGCCACATCTACACATCTGTGAGTAACTACTTCCAAAAACTGGGTAAAAAATAGTCTGACTGAGCATTATGAGTTTGACTACATTGTTTTGTAGGCTGGCTCCTAAACTGCACTTTTTAATGCCCAACCATATGTTCTGGTTTTGGCTGGGATAGAGTTTATTTTCTTCATAGTAGCTAGCATGGGCCTACGTTTTGGATTTACGCTAAAACTAGAGTTGATTATATAGACATGTTTTAGTTGTTGCTACGTAGCACTTACACTGGTCAAGGACTTTTTCAGCTCCCCGTGCTCTGCCGGGTGCACAAGGAGCTGGGAGGGGACACAGCCCGGACAGCTGACCCCAACTGACCAACGGGATATTCCACACCATATGGCATCATGCTCAGTATATAAGCTGGGGGAAGAAGAAGGAAGAGGAGCACAATTGGAGTGATGGCATTTGTCTTCCCAAGTCACCGTTACGTGTGATGGAGCCCTGCTTTCCTGGAGGTGGCTGAGCACCTGCCTGCCCATGGGAAGGAGTGAATGAATTCCTTGTTTTGCTTTGCTTCCACGTGCAGCTTTTCCTTTACCTGTTAAACTGTCTTCATCTCAACCCATGAATTTTCTCACTTTTACTCTCCCGATTCTCTCCCCTGTCCCGCTGGGGGGAGTGAGCGAGTGGCTGCGTGAGGTTTAGTTGCTGGACAGCATTAAACCATAACACCATATTTGGGTGCAGGTAGAGAAATGCTATTAAATGTTGGTAAGCAATTCTGGAAAAATTAGACGTTAAGCTGAAACTTGAAGTACAGATTCACTCCCACTGACTACTGACCACTGACCTCAGCTGAAACTTGGACCTTTGTACGCACGTATCCATATTGACCTGCCAGCTACACATCAGTTTTAAAGGGCCAAAGAGCCTTTTCATCTTCTATTATAGTCCATTGTGCACCAGTCAAAACTAGCTACAACCTCAGGAGGGAAACCATACCTGAACAGCATTTCATGGTGTTAGGTAACTGGTTTTCATATTTAAAGTATGAGCTAATGCTGATTTGCACACAGAAGTAAAGTTTATTTTCAAAACAGTCATTACACCATGGAAGTTTTTACTAAAATAGGAAAGCATCAGAAACCTTCATTTTAAACAAAACTGAGTCTGATTTCTTTGGCTTCAGTGAAAGATGCATTAGACCTTGACTTTGTCCAAAAATTACTTCAACAACCTCAATGAAAACCACAGAGTTACTAACAGGAACACTGTCAAGGAAATATAGTTACATCCCCTGCAACCCCAATGAAAGTTTCCTTCAATAAATGCAATAATGGCAATGATCTTGGAAATAGAAGAAACAGCACAAAATAGTGTAAGAAAAAGACATGAAGTCAATACAGCATGTTTTCAGAACAAACTGAAAAGGGGAAAAATTAGATGTTAGTTCTCTTGGCATCTGTAAACACCAAGAAGACATCTCATTTGGGCTAACCTCAAGGCAAAGCAGCCATATAAATCTACAGACTTTCTAAAGTAAATCTACAGACTTTCTTGGCCTTCTAAAGCATGGCATAAAATAGAAAGTAATCCTC
Organism: Phalacrocorax carbo; assembly: GCF_963921805.1. NCBI lineage: Eukaryota > Metazoa > Chordata > Aves > Suliformes > Phalacrocoracidae > Phalacrocorax > Phalacrocorax carbo. The sequence continues at coordinate 13,579,321 of NC_087523.1, read as the reverse complement.
TTTATTTTTTATTTTAAATATTACTTTAAAGCAGGGTGGACTTTTTTTCTCTCACTTTGTAGGATCTATTTTAATTTACTTATTTAAATGTTCTGCAATTACGGTGCTTTTGTATATTTTCCATGCAGAGCAAGCAGAAAAGGAATCCCTTGAAGTTACAGTCTTTTAACTAACCAAAGAATAATCTTTTTTTCCCTTCTCCCTGAATTCTTCATACAATGTGTCTTAAAACAGATAAGACAGGTTCATTACCATTGTCATATGTCAGCTTCTGTTAGTTCCATTAATGGATAAAGGTCTCTAGTATTACTTATGCATTCCTAGCCATCCTCCCAAACTTGTTTTCTTCTTCTTCATCCTTCTGCAATGCTTCTTACTTGCTTTACTGATATGTGAATATCTTAATAGCTTTATTGATATAAGAGTCACTTATTTAATAAAAGAAATTTCCCCTTATGTTCAGAGCATGCTGGCTTCAGTTTTGCCTAGCAGGTTACAACTTCACATCTTGAAGAAGACCTGAAATATTGTATGTCAGAAAAGTATTCAGGTCATAGATCTTGAGATTAAGCAGAGACAATGTTTTTTATTTCTTCGGTTATACTGAATGTGTCTACAAGCATATCCTCCTTTCGGTACAAGAGGATTCCAATAAGGTTAGCAACATCCTTTGGACTACAATGTTTCCATCATTCAGGCATTGATTTAGGCTTTTTACATGAATCTGCCTTTGATTCCTTCACTGTTTAGTAAATATGCATAAATGTTTCTTCTGAAAATGAGATTTCATGGACATGTGGGAAGAAAGTATATTTTTCCTTTTTAAATGTTAAAAGGTCCAACTGCAAGAAAATCCAGACCTTGTTCTAGTGGAAAGAAAAACTCTACAGAAGTTTATTTTCTCCTTTACTTTTCTATATAAACTTTGAATAAAATTGAATTTACATGACTGTGAAGCTACAGAAGACATTGTAAAACATTTAACATACGCTGTTGCTGTGTGCTTAGTCCAGTTCATTCTCTCCTCATACCTCCCCCCATCTCTCTCTCACCCTGTAAGTGGCTGGGTACTCCCACCGCTAATCATACACCAGCTTTGACACATGCTGGAGCTCTTTATAAGCCAATTCAGTTCATTAATTTGGCTGAAAACTAACCTAACCAAGAGAAGAAAAAAATCATAATTTTGAGGTTAGTCATTTGGTTCAAGGAGGGCCCAGAGATGGCACAAGGGAAGAGTATGACAAGACCTTTCGGCTGGTAGCAGGGACATGATAAGGGGAAACAGGGAGGACAGGCAGTCCTCCCTCTTTCATGAAACAACCTATAAATATAAAAATGAGCAGAACTTGGCCCTTCATCTCTGACATTGTCTTCTAAGCACGCATCTCAGTTTTATCTGTAGATGCTAGGCATGTCATGTAGCTAGAAGCTGGGACACGCTTCTAGCTGTGATTACAAAGAGTGCTGTGATTACAAGAGTTGTGTCATATTGTCAGAATTCTCTTTCTTTTGATATACTTTGTAAATGGTAGGACGTTTAAAAAAATAATTTGAAAGACTTCACTGCCCTAATTATTTTACCCACCTTAAAACCTAACTTTAAATTTTTAAAGATATTTCTTGTTTTTTCCATCTTCCTTTTGATGGTTCAGCTCCTGTTTTCTGGTGCATCCATCCAGTGGAGAATGCAGCAGAACTGCCTTTATATATTGCTGTGCTGAAGTCTTTGCTAAGATGAGGAAGATTTCATTCCACCTGCTTTTGGAATGGTCTGGATTGGCTGCTCAGGCCTTGGAGACAATTATGTGAGGCAGCCAGCTAATGAGAGGCTATTCCCCCTTCCACCCAGATGGGGATGAAATTCTTAAAGAGGGCAAGACATCCATCTCAGCCACAATCTCTTTCCTGATCATTTTGATATGGTGTCCAAATGTTTGTTGTTAAATGTCTCTTTTTTGGCTAGTGGTTTGGCATCCCTTCCCTGAAGCTAGTTTATATCAGATCACCACTGGTGTTTAATCATTAGGTTAAAAAACTGTTGCTACTATGTTGCTGAAGTAGCTTCAGTTTCTCTTCTTTCTTGAAAGACCATGTTCCTACATTCTCTTGCAATTTTCTAGAGGCGATAGGAAAGATAGTGTAGGCCTGGTTTTTTAAAAACAATAATAAAAAAGTCTCATGAGCCTACGAAGGCCTTAATTGAAATTAATAGAAAATTTAAAAGTAGAGGAAATTAGGGCAGCTGCAAAAGAAACCCCAGAAGCAAAAGCAGATTAAAGTAGAGCAGAGCAAACCCATGCAATATCTTAATTTGCTTCAGATATTTCCCCCTTCGTGTAACTTGTTCCCTAAATCAAACAACAAGTCTAAAGCACATGGTTTCTTCTGTAGATGCCTACTCATTCTACCACAGCGGTCTTTCAGCCGATGAGCAAAGGAACTGCAGTAGTTGTGGAGTGACAATCCCAGCGTGCCAAGAGATGAGTAGCTGGCAAGTTCCTCTGCGCTCGTTCCCTGCTCCACATTGTCACAGCTTGAAGATCTTTGTCCAAGAGCCAGCACCAGCTTGAACTTCAGCAGAAATAGAATATTTTTCATTCTAAAGATTGAACTACAATTATTTTATTCTCTTTTATCATACTTTTATTCTTGAACTTTCTAAGAAATAAAGAGACACTTCTGCTTGCAGGTAGCTTAATGAGGGGTTTATACCATGGACCTTTACACATGTGAGAAGCCCCGTTTAAGTCTGTGGAATTCCAGAAGATGATAAGACATGTGAGAAAAATGTGGAAGAGTGAGAACTCAAATTAGACTATTCTAAATTCACATTCTGTTTATGTCAAGTGACCTCAACCCATCCAATCCTGACTAGAAGCCTAACAGATATGGTTTTCATAGAATAAAAGATTTCCCCTGCTCCACTGTTGAAGACAAAGTCATTAGGAGGAAACAAAGAAACAAGCCTTGTAACACAATACATTTTTTCCCCCTTCTCAGAGTATGTCTTTTCTTCCTATCCTCCATCATTTCCAACCACAATCACATTTCTTTAAATTTTCTCTGCAATACATGGGCATAGTTCTTTTATTCAGTTAATAGGCCATTCACTCAGGGAGGATGAAGTGTTATTTCATGATTCGGTGTATGCAATAATGTCAGAGTTTTCTAGCACGAAATCCTTATTCTAAATATATTTCTTTTCTTGAGAAATCAGTTTAGTGAGCAGTTTCCACAAGACATTTGGGTAGGACAACAGCAATTACTTCTAGGTTTTGCATTTAATCTTATATCATACAACGTTAGGGAAAAATATCCTATGTAAGTTCTTAATCCATTATTTTTTAATTAGTTTCTTTGTCTTCTGATTTCACACTTTTCATTATCTCAGGGGGCAGGAGGATAGGTCAAGCTTGGCTTTAGCCTCAGATAGTGAGCTGAAGGGTGAACAACCCTTGGGTAAATGAGAACAGAGAAAGAAAATTAGTCAAGCACAAGACGTCTTGCAATTTAGTGAAATTAAATGGCTACCCATTGTGCCCTGACAGTAAAATCTGGCAAGAGTAGTGTTGTGGAGCTGGACATCCTCGCAGGCTGAGTTTACAGAGAGAATTAGTCAGAAGACCTGCTACCAGCAGCATGCCCACTTTAACAAAAATTCAAGATGACGACTCATGCAAACGAGTAGAAGATGGAATGAAAATTCCCTGCCAATCCCCATTGAAGGGATGCATGCATTTCAGCAGTTTCTCGGAGCAGATGATGGGTTACTTGTTGCACATTGAAGAAGGCTCTTGGATAAAATGGAGTAAGTTAGGTGGAAACAATACAGACCCAGCCAGCGACATGTATCTGACAGCATTTCTTCCACTTTATTTAGCACAGAACTCTTTCACATCGGTTCTGTCTTCAGTGCATTGCAGACTTGCCCTGTTTCCTATCACAGTGTACCTTTAAAAGGATGCACATGTGGGCACTCGCTCTAGTACGTACAGAGTTTTCAAGGATGCCCTCCCTCCCCCTTTTCTGACTGACAGTCTGGCAAAATACACAGAAGACAGGGACAATGGGTGGAGTTATTGCCTGTTTTTCCTCCTCAAAGGGCTATGTCCTATCAGTTGAAGCCCTATTATAAGACAGTGCTCACAGTCATTGTTGTATTCTGCCGTGTTGGATGTTGTTCGCAGAGTATGGCAGTTGTTACTGATTTATCTGAGAGCAGAAACATGCTGTAGACTTGTTAAACCAAAATTGTTTAACCATGGAAGCTCCAGAAACAGACAGAGCCAACTCAAACCTTTGCTTTCCTGTTCAAAGAACCGTTAACCAGCTTTCCATGTGTTCAAAAAAATCAGTTTCTTCTGTGCCTGGGCCCTGTGTGAAGGGCCACAATATTAACTTTTGGGCTATTTTTACCAGTCTTTGAGAAATGGAAGGAGTAACACGTAGTGCTTATTATAAATTATAAAGTAGAGCCTGATCCAAAGGGATACCCATTCATTTCTGAAGAGTTTTTACCTGAGTTCCTGCTCCTGGCATGAACCTTTTCAAACACAACAACCCAAATACACTTGTGTGCACACTGCTTCTCTCCCAGGCGGGTTTTCAGTAGCTGGGTACGCAAGGCTTGACCACGCCAATACAGATGTCAGCACATGAAGAAGGAAAGCGTGCTCCTGTGCTGGTCACGGCAATTGCAAGTCCTTGTCTTGGACTTCTGATTTCAAGAGCCATGGGTGTGCGGGTCACCAGTATCTCTAGTTCGTTCAAACCACAGGGCACTAACCCTTATTTCATTTTCAGGATGACAACAAACAAATGGGAAAGAGAACAGAGAAGTGCATTTCACTGCCTGTGGAAAAGCATTTAGGATGCCCATGCATCCATAGGTAGCATAAAGGCAGGATGTTGGCAATTGTATGAAAGACACGTCCTCCCCGCCACTTACATGTCCACATGCAGCCTGAGTTCAGATACTGTATCTTAAATTGTACTTGAAAATGCCCAGGAATGAGTAGGATGTTGAGCTCCTGTTTCCTATCAGTTCATTTCTCACTCAGAAAATCACTGTGGATGAAAAAAAACAAAGCAATAGAACTCCCCTCGACTTCAGCTGAAGTCTTATTTGCATGTGTGCCGAACAGCTTGAGGAGAATGCTCTCCAAGGTTTCGTGCTGTGAGCAGTAGATTCAGCATCTCAACTGGCCTCTGCATTTTGATGATTCTGTTACAGGAAGGTTTTTCTCCTGGCAGACTTTGAACACACATAAAGCACAATTTCAGTCTCAAGTTCCTGCATCAGCCCAGAAGTAAATTGGGAGAGGTAGGTGACCAAGCACTACGGTTTAGAAGAAAAGTATTGTTTAGAAGCTCTCACAAAAAATGTGAAAGGAAACAAAATATAAATAGGCTGCTTTACATTCTGCGCAGATTGCATGATGAATTTCAGTAGCCAAGAGTAAAAACTACCTTTCTCTCCTGAGAACTTAGCTATGGTAATGACATTGATAAGCTAATTGTACCGTTACTGAATGCCACCCTGTGAGTGTCTCCTTGGGTGGGAAGCAGTAAATCTCGCATTTCTACTTTCTCTTCAAATATGCCTCTTTGCAGAAAATCATGTTACTAATCTATCTTCTTGTTAGCTTTTGCTCTCCTTTTACTAAACTGAAGAAGGAAAAATGCGTGCTCCTGTGGCAAACAACAGACAGAGAAAAAATTCAAAGGAGATGAATGAGGCTCCATCACAGCAAGAAATTTAAGAAAAGGTTAGCGATGACAATAATGGGCATGGTGTGTAGCCTGAAGTGATCTTGGAAACTTCAGGGAAGCAGACCAGATAATCCAACCTGCCCTTTCTGCCTCCACTCTTTTCCATTTACTATGTACCATCAGGCTACACAGAGCATTTCTACCGATGGTGAAAGAACTTCTCGCCAGATCTCAAAGAACCAGGTACAACCAAGCGATTCTAGGATGTAACCCCTTAAAGTGCTTTATTCCTTAAGCACGTCATGGTCTTGGATCACAGTCTTGACCTTAAGCTTGTGCTTATGTTATATTTAAAATTAGCTTCAGATTGGTTTGGTTTGTTGTCCTGACATATAAGCCTAAAATCTTAGTGAGTTTGACATGTTGTAGGTTAGGACAAGTGGCTTAGAAACCACTTAAATAAGATTGGGAGGAGGAGTTATTTTTTGTGACTGTAAATTAGAAATAAATATAAAAATACTACATACTAAAAGCCTAATAATGAAATTGTGTTGCATAACTAAGTTTCCTTCTCAGATGAGTTCTACAACACCATAAACATGTCATTGTTAATAGCCACTTATAAGAGAAACATCAAGAATTATTTAGTTACAGTGCAATTTCAGGTCTTTTAAATATGCATTTGTTTCACAGTTTACTTGGTTAAAGTATGAACTTTCATTATGCTCCTTATTTGATCTTTGATTTGGTCTCTTAGCAGTTGTTTGAATGGTGGTGGGAGTAGGGATCTGTCTTTGATACTGCCTATATGCTCTTTCACCTACTAAATAAGCAAGGAATTAGTTTAACATCCAGCCTAATGTAGGTGGTTAAACAAAACTGACACCTGGATCTTTACACCTGCATTTCTGAGCCTGTTGTTATAAACCACATGCCTGACTTATAAACCACGTATCTTCCTAAATGAATTTTATTGTAGATCTTTGCTCTCTATTCCATAAGTCCATTTAAATAGTTTAAAATTAGAGTAAAAATTCAGCTTAAACGACATACAAATCCTTCTAACCTGGGCCCTTTATATGTATGCATTCGCTTTGATGTGAACAGCAGTTTGTTAATGGTTCAATAATTAAGAGTTTACATTTTAAAGACTTCGATTTTTAGTTGGGTGAATATTAATCATGGATCACTTTCAGTTGTGATATGCAAATTATTGATGTCTCAGCCGCATTTGTTTTCAGGTATCAGTCTATCCGCATAATGCAAAATAACATTCTGCAATTATTTCAATTAGATACAGTCAGCCTTTGGAGCAAGCAATTTATTTCATTTCTCTAAATGAAGAAAGCAGTTGCTGTTTTCCATTCCCTGATGTTTAATGCCCAGAACTAGCACTCACAACTGGTACGTGTGCAATACGTAAACAGTTTTCTAACTGAATTGTGTTAGCATTCACGGTAAAGGACAAGCAGCTGAACTCCCCTTGCAAGACTTCATTTGGTTAGCTGACGACTCTGCCTTGGAAAGCGATGTCACCTTGTTTGGGGGTATTCATTACCATTTTAAAGTAGATTTTGAAAGGTAGAGGAAATAGGAGTTCTAAATTAGCAGAACCTGTATTGCACAAGTGCATAACATTAGAGGATTTTTTTTCATCAGACTGCAGTTGTTACCTAAGCAGAGGAGGAATTTCACCTAGCCGCAAAGAAGGAGATACACAAATAGCTGTGTTGTCTAAAGAACGGGTCGGGTATGTCTCCTCACAGCGAATTTATTCCACAATTGCAATTCACATTAAATGCAGCAAATGTTACCACCCTGCCCACTCAGTTTCCACCTCTACTTTTGTTTCACGCGGCGGGGGGCGGGGGGGGGGTGTCATCAGAAAGATGGGGGGGGGGGGGGGAGCGCCTTCTTGCCTTCCCTTCGCCGCCCCGCTCTCCCCTCCGCGGAGCCGAGCACCCAGGCGCTGGGCGGGGGCGGGGTGGCCCCGTCCCGGCGCTGCCCCGGGCTGCACTTGTAGCTGCTGCGCGCCGCCCATGGCAGCCCCGCGGCCCCCGGCGCGGCCCCGCGGCCCCGCCGCTCCCGCCGCCCCGGGGGGCGCCTCCCGCCCCGCCGCGCCCGCCTGAGCCCCGCATCTCCCCGCGGAAGGCTCCGGGCGTGCGGGAGAGGCTTTCGCGGTTGCGGGGCGCCGGCGTTGCTCCCCCGGAGCGGCGCCCCCTCCCCCGCCGAAGCAGCGCCCGGGCGCGCGGTGCGTGCGTGCATGTGTGTGCGAGTGTGCGTGTGGCGGAGGGGAGGGGGCTCTCTGCGTGCAGGGGGTGGGCGAGAGCAGTGCGATGGGAGCGGGCGCCCGTGTGCAGAGGGATCCTCTCCCCGCATGTGTGCGGGGGAGCGCGGTGTCGGGGCAGGGCTCAGCGAGGCGGTTGCTGCATGCGGCGGAGCCCGCCGGGGCACTGCAGCGCCGGGCTCCGCCGTGCTCCGCGCCTCGGCCGGGGCTGCTCGCCCGGGCGGCCGCCCGGCTGCCCCCGCCGCTCGCCGGCTGCGCGGCGCCGCGGAGGGGAGACCTCGCGGGGAGAGCGGCGGAGCGCAGCGGAGCGGGGCCGCGGCGACCCCGGCCGCCGAGGTAGGGACGGTGCCGGGCTCGCCGCGGAGCGCCGCCGGGAGCATCGCCGGGGGCGGCCGCCCCGCCGGGCGTGTGAGTGCGGGCGGGGAGGGGGGCACGGCGGGGCTGCGCCTACGTCGGCGTTTTCATTTCTTTTAATTCTTCCGAAGGTTTTGTTTTCGTTGCTCTAGTAATTACTGCTGTTATTTTAAAGAGGGAAGGGGGGGGGGGGGGGGCGGCTTGACGAGGCGACAGTGGCTTCCTGCCGGAGCCGCTCTGCCATCGCGCCCGCCTCTCCGCGCCAGCCGGCCGCCTCCCGGAGCCCCGCTGCCCGTCCTCTGCGGGAGGGACAGGGGCCGGGGGCCCGCATAAGCCGGTGGAGGTGTGGGAGGGACGCGGGTGGGCAGGATTTGTGCGGAGGGGCCGGGGGAAGGGGGTGTGTGAGTGTGCTGCGGGCTGGACTTTGCAAAGGTGCCGAAGGAGGGTGGGGAGCGTTTGCTGCGGGGAGCGCGGCTGTGCCTTGTTGCAAGGGGAGGGTGGGAGAGATGCTGGGCTGCTCCGCCGCGCTGCGCCCGTTCCCGGCCGGGCATGGCATGTGCGTGCGGTGTGAGTGCGCCCGCGTCCCGCCCGCCTTCCCCCGCCCGGAGGCAGAGGGCGACGGGGCGCCCACGGCGGAGCGGAGCCGGCACCCGCCGAGCCGGCTGCGGCAAACCATTGCGGTAGCGCCTGCACTCCCGGCCGGGCTCGCCGACCCGCCGCCAGCCCCGCGCAGCGCCCGCAGCCCCGGCGCTGAGGAAGAAGAGGGGACTCGAGCGTGGGCGAGGCAGGGATGCGGGGGGCCGGCGCCTGGGAGGGGGAGGGAGGTGGAGCGGTAGGGGCTGCCACCGGGGGCTCGCTCGCCGCGGCCGGGGCCGGGAGGCTGCGGGGATCAGCAGCGGCTGCTCTGCTCCCTCTTCTCCCCATGGTCCCTCTCCGCGGCCTCCTTGACCCCTTCAGCCATCCCTTGCCCTCTTCCTTCCTTGCCTCCTCTCAGCTTTCCCTCTCCCTCTTGTCCTTCTGTCCTCCCTCCCTTCCTGCCTGCCTCCTCTGCCCTCCCAGGTCCCCTGGCGCATCCTCCCCTCCTTGCAGCTCCCTCCAGCCCGATTCTCCTCCCTCCAGCTGGCTCCTGCTTTCTCCACTTCCATCCTCGCTCCCTCCTGCCAACTCGGTGGCTTCCCACAGCAGGAAATGAAAGGGACAAGCTGGGAAATGAGGGGAATGTGGAAAGTGGGGGGAGCAATGTATTGATTATTGACTGATTTGTTTAACAAAAAAAAAAAACCCAACTCAAAACAAAAAAAAACCCCTGCCTTCTAACTCAGAGGAAACGCTGTGGCTTCAGTTCTGCATAAAAAATGGCAGCTCAGCTGACCTGACTATATGTGAAGGGTTCTTGAAAGCCACCTCTGTATTAGTGCAGGGATAAGAGCAAATTACATAGTGTTGGGGGTTTTTTGGGTTTTTGTTTGTTTGTTTGTTTGTTTTTAAAGTTATTCTCAGGTTTCGGTAGTGTCAGGGTGGTGAATTGTGACTGTTTTGCCCCGCAAGTCAGAGTACTGTTGTTACTCCTGGGGATGGGGCTCTATGTGTGTGCATGCTTCCTCTGTATCTGTGTGCTTCCGTTGGCCACCCGGAGCTGATCTTGTTTTGTGGATAGTTCATTGTATTTCTGCCATCAGTTTACCACCTATGTATTTAAACTAGGTATAATAAGTGACAGAAACAATGTGTGTGCATGCCTGTGTATCCCTTGAGTGAATCTCGCTATTATCTCAGTGGTAACCTGTAGGTGTTGATGCTATAGATATATACATTGACTACTGGCGTTGCTTTTTGTGTCTGCGACTTCATCCCTTCAATATTGTGCTATCCCAACCCAGATGTTTGGGCATGCAAAACACCATTTGTGATTAACATCCCTGAAATGCATGGCAACATATGAGCAGTGCAGGACTGAGCAGAGTAAATATGCATAAAATTGGAATCTCCTCTGGTTATTTTACTTTGTGAGTTATGCATGTTTGGCACGTACAAGAGAGAAATATATTTGACAGACCTCAGACTTATTTGTGTTTGTCTACAGAGATTTACATTCCGTATTTGAAATCGTTCTAGCTCACGTGTATTTGTTCGGTTGTTAAAATCTTTCATGTTATTTTAAATTCAGTGCTTGTGGTTTATCTATAATCCTTGGCAAGTACAGTAGCTCAGTGGAATACAATTTTTAACCCAAATGATGTTTTGGAACAATGATAACTGAAAAATGTTTCTTTTTTTCTTTCCTTCTTTCTTCTTTAGATCCTTTATCTTTGTTCAGGAGCCTAAGGTTGCTTGCTGATCACAAGAAGATGTTTCTGTGGCTCTTTCTGGTTCTGTCATCTCCAGTTTCTTCTACAACTGCAGATGCTGATATATCTGTGGAAATTTGCAATGTTTGCTCCTGTGTGTCAGTTGAGAATGTACTCTATGTCAACTGTGAGAAGGTTGCAGTCTACAGACCAAATCAGCTTAAACCACCGTGGTCTAATTTTTACCACCTCAACTTTCAAAACAACCTGCTAATTATTCTATATCCAAATACCTTTCTTAATTTTACACATGCAGTGTCCCTGCAACTGGGTAATAATAAGTTACAGAACATTGAGGGAGGGGCCTTTATGGGTCTTAGTGCATTAAAACAGTTGCACTTGAACAACAATGAATTAAAGATTCTCCGAGCTGACACTTTCCTTGGCATAGAGAACTTGGAGTATCTCCAGGCTGACTACAATTTAATCAAGTTTATTGAACGGGGAGCCTTCAATAAGCTTCACAAGCTGAAAGTCTTGATCCTTAATGACAATCTGATTTCATTTCTTCCTGATAACATTTTTCGATTTGCTTCTCTAACCCATCTGGATATACGAGGGAATCGAATACAGAAGCTTCCATACATTGGAGTTCTGGAACACATTGGTCGAATTGTTGAATTGCAGCTGGAAGACAACCCCTGGAATTGTACTTGTGATTTGCTGCCTTTGAAAGCATGGCTGGAGAACATGCCCTATAACATCTACATTGGAGAAGCTATCTGTGAAACGCCCAGTGACCTGTATGGAAGGCTGCTGAAAGAAACCAACAAGCAAGAGCTGTGCTCCATGGGGACAGGGAGTGATTTTGATGTGCGCATTCTGCCTCCCTCGCAACTGGAGCCTGGTTACAGCACACCGAACGGCCACACCACTCAAACATCAGTGCACAGATTAGTCACAAAGCCGCCAAAGACTACAAATCCTTCGAAGATCTCGGGGATAGTAGCAGGCAAAGCGCTATCGAATCGCAGTCTCAGTCAAATCGTGTCTTACCAGACCAGGGTGCCTCCGTTAACTCCTTGTCCAGTCCCCTGCGTTTGCAAAACACATCCGTCAGACTTGGGATTAAGTGTAAATTGCCAAGAAAGAAATATAGAGTCAATGGCTGAACTAATACCAAAACCTTTAAATGCCAAGAAACTGCATGTAAATGGCAATTATATTAAGGATGTGGACACTACAGATTTCATTGAGTTTGAAGGGCTGGATTTGTTACATTTAGGCAGCAATCGTATTTCAGCAATCAAAGGAGAAGTTTTCCGCAACCTTACAAATTTACGGAGATTATATCTCAATGGCAATCAGATAGAGCGTCTGAGCCCAGAAATGTTTGCTGGCCTCCACAACTTGCAATATCTGTATTTGGAATACAATGTTATCAGAGAAATCCTAGCAGGCACCTTTGACTTAATGCCAAATTTGCAGTTGCTCTACCTGAACAACAATCTTCTACGAAGCTTGCCAGCGTACATTTTTGCTGGTGCACCACTTGCTAGACTGAATCTGAGGAACAATCATTTCATGTATTTACCTGTAAGTGGCGTTCTTGATCAGCTAAAATCTCTTACACAAATTGATTTGGAAGGTAATCCATGGGACTGCACTTGTGATTTGGTTGCTTTAAAACTATGGCTTGAAAAGCTAAATGAAGGTATTGTGGTGAAGGAATTGAAATGTGAAACACCTGTACAGTTTGCTAACATTGAACTTAAGTCTCTGAAAAATGAGATCCTCTGTCCTAAACTTTTAAACAAGCCATCTGCTCTGCTCACTAGTCCTGTGCCCGCTGTTACTTTTACAACACCGCTGGGACCAGTTCGGAGTCCTCCTGGTGGCCCAGTTCCATTGTCCATCCTAATCTTAAGCATATTAGTTGTGCTTATTTTAACAGTGTTTGTGGCTTTTTGTCTTCTTGTTTTTGTGCTTCGGCGCAACAAAAAACCAACTGTAAAGCATGAAGGGATTGGAAATCAAGAATGCAGTTCTATGCAACTGCAGCTAAGAAAGCACGATCACAAGTCAAACAAAAAAGATGGACTAGGTGCAGAGGCCTTCATTCCTCAAACCATTGAGCAGATGAGCAAAAGTCATACCTGTGGCTTAAAAGAGTCTGAAACGGGCTTCACGTTTGCTGATCCACCAGGGCAAAAAGTCATTCTGAGAAATATTAATGACAAGGAGAAAGATTTATTGCATGTCGATACCAGAAAAAGACTTAGCACAATCGACGAACTGGATGAGTTATTTCCTGGGAGGGATTCCAATGTATTTATTCAAAATTTTCTTGAGAGTAAAAAAGAATACAACAGCATAGGGGTCAGTGGCTTTGAAATACGTTATCCAGAGAAACAACAAGACAAAAAACCCAAGAAATCTCTAATAGGTGGTAATCACAGTAAAATTGTAGTAGAACAAAGAAAAAGTGAATATTTTGAACTAAAAGCTAAACTTCAGGGTTCACCTGACTACCTACAAGTCCTTGAAGAACAAACAGCTTTGAATAAAATATAGGTCATGCAATCTTATTGCCTACAGAGGACATTTATTTAATGATGAAAGTGCCTTTTGTTGACTTTTAACTTCCAAATACTATATTATATTGATAGGCATAGAGGCAGGTGTATCCAAGGGTGTCTGATTAACTGTAGCTGCATATGATTTGTCAAGTAGAGGAGAATTTCCTTAATAGATTTTACTACATAAAGCTCATGCCCTGTGGAATCCTGTAGGGATACTGCAAACTCTATTGCCAAAGGGATGCTTTATACACATTACACTGAATTTAACCTCAAGAGGCATATATGTTTTGTACCTTAAATGCAAAACCATCGTCTCCTTGTGATTTGTTAGAACAAACACAAGAAACCTGGTACTGGTATTTGTACCTCAGCTGGGTCCTTCATCCTGCACGTGGATTTAAGTTGGTGGAACTGGAGTAATCCTTTGATTTGTGGTGTTGTAATGGCACTGTTTAAAGATTATCTGAAAAGTAACAAGCATGCAAAGAGAGAACATTCGATAGTATGTGTAAATTGGTTACATTTATGGCCTGCGTCTTGAAACCACTGGAATTATAATGTTAAATTGTGCAAATATTTGTTTAAAATATACCATGCATTACATACCTATGAAATAAATTTGACCACTTGAAGCATACATGTCTATACATAAAATTAAAAAAAAAGAAGAAAGAAAACAGTTCAAACTGACTTCTGCAGTATTTGTGGCATCTGAAGAAAATATTTGATGTTTATGCAGAATCTGTTATAAGACTCATCTCCAATTAAAACTAGAGTTCCTTCTCAGTTACGTGAAACACTTGCAACCCCAACAGGTTGTCCAAAATTGTCAAAGTGCTTACTGTGTGAGCGTAGCAGAAATTATTTTTGTAATATAATTCATATTTATGAAATACTTTGTATACTAAATAGGAAAAATATGTACTCCTTAATATGTATTTAATATGCCTGACTTGTTTTCCTGATCACAATGCATTAATCATTCAGTATAAATAAAAACAGAACAATATACCAAACAGAAACTGGGGATGTAATGTATAGCATTATCCAGAATTAAGTGATCAGATATAATAATAATAAAATTGTTCTGTACTATTCTTGTGAAATTAGCATATTATCTTATTTCAGATTTGTTACCAATGGTGCATTTTAAAATAGATTCATTAGTTTTTAGTATTGTGTCTCAGGCAATTATTTGCTGTCAATTGTCTTGCTTTTCAGGGCTCTACAGCTTAATCTCAATAGTTGTCACTACAAGTATTTACAGGAATTCATGGTAAGGGTGATATTTTAATTGTATATGCATAAGTTTTCTGTTCTTATTATCTGTCTGGCTGCTGTCAGAAAAACCTGATCAGAACAGTGAACAACATGGCAAATCATGTCTATTTAAAACCACAGTGTAAAGTGAATATAGTGGTCTCAGTTCAGAGTGTTGTGTAGCTGGTATCTAGAGAGTAAAAACCTGCCTCTGTGAAAGCTGAATCTAAATAGCTTGGGAAAAAAAGTAGTCAGAAGAATGGAAAATGCCCCCTGTATCTCACTGATAGACAGTACCTTGAGGTGAGAATGGAGATACCTTGGTAAAGCATCATACAGAAAATCTATACTGTAAGATTAATGGAAGTTCTTTGACTTGAAAAGGAATTTTTTCATTCAGTTCAATGAGCTTTGGATAAGACCCTCTATTTCCTTTACTTCCAGAACCTTCTCCCCACCTTTTATAATGAATACGTAAATCAGTTAAGATCAGTAGTATATAAACATGAACATTTTTCATTAATTTGAAACTAGCAAGTGTTACAGCAAGACCCAGTAGTACTGTGGAGAAGGCTGTGTCAGCTATTTCCATTATAAACCTCTAATTTCAGGGCTTTATGATACTGCTGTGAAAATTTTTATTCTGGAATGATACTTGGCAAACAGCCTGCAGTATATTTTTAACAAAGTTTACCAAAAAAAAAAAAAAAAAGCACTGCTTCTTTATTTAAGGGAAAGGAAAACAAGACAACATTTTTCTACTGTCAGGCATTTGTTTATGCTCTTGTAACTTAGAAAGAGGGTTGTTTTATTATTTTTCTCCATAGTACAAAGTATATACATAACTTCAGATAATAAAATTATAACAGAGAAATTAATGGCTGAGTTTCTTTCAAAAAGCTGCTGCTATTCATGCACAATTATTGACTTCATTCAGGATGTCATAGGGATTTTCAGGACATGGGTACTATGTACGTATGCATTTCCAGCATAAAAAGTTCTGCGTTGCCCAGTGATGCAATACATGGCCAAGGCTTGAATAAGAACATTTGAGCTTATTGTGTCAAGAGTCTGTGGATTAAGGAGTGTTAAAGATGCACTGACATGATGGCTATAATGGCTCCATCAGCAGGCTGAGAATAATGGGTCACTGTGCCTGCTCTGCACTGTGTGGTTTTGAGAACGTGTCAAGATTCACTGGGATTTACCAAAGCATAAGGCTTCTGATGCACTTCAGTGCATTGTCAGAGCCTGTCATGTCTCATACCCTTCTCTCAAGAGGCATGCATTAAAAATATCAAAAATAACAAATAAGCTAATACTTTTAAGTGATGTGAAAACTGATGTGCTTATGTCTTGCATTGCCCTGTGTTAACAGAAAAATGATAAATTATCATCATACCTTCCTCGGCTAAAAAATTGAGAGGTTTTTTTGTTTGGTTTTTTGCTTGTTTTGGTTTGCATTTTTTCTGTGTGTTTTTTAATTATTTTTTTTTTTTTTGTGATGAGGTCTTCTGTTCACTGATTAAAAGAGGAAAAACTGAACCATTTTGTTGTACCATTACATGGGGTCACATTTTCCTGCTCACTGAGGTCCCAGTCCAGTAAAGCATTTAAGCTCATCCTAAATCATGTGCCGAGGTACTATTCATGAGCTAATAATTAAACACCTGCCCAAGAATGAGGCTTAAATAGAGTTTTGTCATTGACTTCAAAAAGAGCCAGCTCAGAAACATTGTGTATAATACATAGAACCCAGTGACTCTTTTGGGATTATGCAGTTGAGTGTAGGTTCACCAGCATCAATAAAGGCCTTCCTGTAGAAATTGTTCCTAAGTGTTTTACATATATGGTGCAATATGTAGGCATAGTAGTGTGAGAGAAGAATGCAGAGGCTGGCAAAACACTATATTTCTGTGGACTTGTTACTTTGAATGACAACCTTAATGTCAGTTTATTTCCTCCATGTTTTGAAACAGTGTTATGTGTCTGCACAGCAGTTTTAGTGTAATGTCCATTCAAATCTATAGTCTGTCTGGGAAGGTGACTCTTCGGATGTGGTTTAACAGATCTATCTGTTCATTATATTGGTTTGAGTGGCCATGCTTGTAAAATGGCTGTTAAGACCCATAGACATACACTAAATCAGTGAAGGTGTTAACAGATTATGTTGTCTTCATTGTATTATGAAGAAGTTTCCATTTTAAATAAAATCAATAAAGTGTAATCATTTCCTTGAAAAAATTTGTGCAATTTTATGAGAAAGCAACTACCATGGTGCAAGAATGCGAGACCATTAGACTATTTATATTTTGCATTTAGTGTTCAAGATTGACAATAATATAGGAATCTAGTATAAAAATATTTTTTTTAATTTTTTTTTTAAAAAGCCATAATGACAATATAAATTATAGAAGGCATGGCCTTGTGAATAATATTAACAAATGTTTCAGAATCAACAGAACACATCCAGAACTTGATAGTGGTACAATATCTGTATCTTTTGCATGATTTGTACATTGAATTTGTATGAAATGAGCACAGTGAGATTTTTTTTTTTTGTTGCATCCAAAGAGTTGGGAAGGAAATATAACAAGAATGTATTTATAATAACTCTATTTTGAAATAAAGTAAACAAAATGTATTGGTTTTACCCTGCTTCAATCATTACTATTTTAGGTTATTTTATAATTAAGACAGTTACTTATAACCTCCAGTCCAATGTAAAACACAGAAAGCTATTGATTTTGAATTTTGTTTGCCTTCAGCAACATCAAAATATTAGCCAGTGTTGAGTTAAAAACTTGTATGAAATACTAATAAAATTGTTTGGTACTGTTGTATTTCTGAAACTGGATTTTGTTTAAGTGCCTCTAATATTCTCTTTCGGACCATTTATATGTGGATGAAAGAGACTCCATAAAGTACTTAAACAGTAATGTTTTCTAATCACCTTGATAATTTCTTATTATTTATGAAAGTTTTTCCTATCTTCTGTTGTCTAACAAAATCCTCCTTGCCTTGGTTATACAAACAGTCCCTCCAAAGTCAGTGAAATTTTTTCATTATTTATCACAAGCAGAATAGTTTTTAGCTGGATTCTGAGATCTTCAGCACAGAAGTGCTTAGGGGAACAATCACATATGCTAGGGGCATTTGTTTTGATTGTACTCCCTTCTCAATCATTTTGAATAAGGCAATTTTTCAGAGGAAAGAAAAGTTAGTTTATCCTTAGCAAAAAGAAAAATACCAATCCATATGCCATTTCAGTCTGTTAGGTTAGTTATAAAATGAAAGGTGAAAAGGCATCTTTAGGTGGAAGTTTAACTAACTAATTTAGATTTTGTAGTAAAAAATGTTTTACAAAGCCTAATACAAATCATCTTGGGAGGGGAGAAGAACAGGAACAGAATTGCATCTAGATTGAACATTCCCTGTTTTGTAGGACTTAACATGCATTGTAATGGTGGTGAATGAGAATCAGAATGTGATATGGACTAGAAAATCAGGTCCTGATACTGATTTTTTTTCACTGCCAATTGCAGTGTAACATTAGAAGCAGACCCACAGCATTAACTGAAAAAGGCCTATGTATATATTACACAGAATTTCTTTCTAAAGAAAAACTTGAGAATCAAGAATAAGTATTCATGTTTCGAATGTAATATGTGTTCACTGATTTCCTGAATATAGAGGAACTCGGTAGTTTTCTGTTAACATGTATTTCCATTATTTAGTCTTTATTTCTAATTGCAATTCATTCATCCTTATGTATTTGGACTGATGCTGTGTTGGAAAATAAAATTAGGAATGTTAATACTCAGGGACAAACTCATCTCAGAAATTTACTGATGTAAACCCAGACTAACTCAACAGACTTCAATGGAATCAGATCAGTCTTACCCTAGTGAACACAAAAGCAGAAATTTTCCATATTAGGTGAGGAACTGCTCTGTCATTGAAATAAAAAACAAGCTAAGTCATTTTTTCTTGAAATAAAACATACTCTTGCTTTTTGTACTATTGATTTCTGTGGTAAAGCCTTTATTGGTGTCAAATAACCATACGGCAGAATATAGAGTAGGTGCAGTCCTGTGTCTGTTTGATGTCAGTGAAACTCTACAAGGGTTCAAGAGCTGTGGGCATCCTGCAGATGTAGTATGGATACTGTACTATGGCTGCTGGTTAAATACATAGACTTGGGGTATGCATCACATAAAATAAAAATGCTATCTCAAAAATAAAATTTATTTTCTCCCTATAATGGAACACTTACCCTGCTCTTCCGTCTCTAAAGCAGGGACTTTATTGTAAGTATCTTTATTTTCCTAATAATTTTATTCATGTTTTATTCATGATCATTAGATAATTTCTTTATTGTCTGATAACAGTACATTTTGAGCAGCCTGTTATTTTTAAAATACCAGTCATTAGTAACAGACAGATGCTGTATTATATTGATTTTTCATTCTCTTGCTGGGAATTTTTGTAGTCATTTAACACTAAACAATTTCTTAAAAGCACAAATAACAATCATAAGAAAAAGAGACCTAGCTGGTACTAAGTCTGAATATTTTGTATGTGTGTATGTGAATATATATACACACATCCATGCATGTGTACTCAAAGGCTTGAAATATTGTAAATTAACTCTGAGGGGTACGAAAGTGTTACATCATTGTCACTTTGGTCTTTGTTTAACCAGAAAAAAAAAAGGTGATCTCTGTACGGTTTAGTAGTCATTTTGGATACATACAATAACAAAGAAGTCTTCCTCAGTTTCCCTTATCCACAAGCATTTCATTTCTTGATTTAATTTCATGTAATTTCCTGGAAATGTGTGCATTATGACCTTCCAGGGCATTCTTCCACTTCATGCTCTCACTTCACCTTCAGTATGCCCGATCCCTCACAGCTGAGTGTTTGTCTAGACATTGGTTAATAGCAGTTTCCAAAGAGACAAAGGAGTAGGATTTGTCAATTTGCAAAAAAACAGCTTAAAAAGGCAAATTATAGGAGACTTTCCAGGACGGTTTCTGAGTCATGTCAGATATACGATCTGAAACAGAGAGGAGTAAGAAATTGTTTAAGCTTCCATTAGGAAGATTCATGCTGGGCTTTTGAAGCTGGACAACCATGGCTTTTCTTGACTGTAAGGTGTACAGCATAAAGTAAATGTGATTCAGTCGACTGAATCCTGACAGTCCGACTGTGGGCTAAATCCTGCAGACACCTGCATCCACTTACCCGAGCTGTGTTTTGGTGTCATTATTCTCTGAACAGTCTTGGACAAATTATTTATGTTAAACCAGATGTGATATATATTTCTTAATGAGGTTTTTAAGTGAGGTGTGGATAGATTTGTGTGTACATTGGATGCTGTTTGGGTATGGAGGTTAGTCCATAGCTAATGTTTGCTGAGCACTTTCTTTGGTAGAGTCTCTCTTCATGAGCTGCATTAGTGCTCACATCTGAATATGAGCTGCTGCGCAGTAAGTACATCTCAATGAGCAGAGTCACAAAGGGCAGAGCGTTTTGACAGATTTTGAGCTCTTCGCTGCAAGAAGCTACAGGAGACGTGTACCATACAGCAGATTTCCTTGCTCCCTGGGAGGATTTCATAGACTCTGTGAGTCCTTCTCAGCAGGGTATTCTTCTTGTCTGTACACTGCAAATAAGACTCCCGGTCGCCAGTCTGGTATATGCGCAGTCCGTGTTTGCTTATACTCAAAAATAATTTTGTAGAAAAGTGTCAGAGAACAACTTACTTTTTTTTTTTTTTTTTTTGAAAAGCAAAATGACCTGAATTTGATTTTTTCAGAATCGAAAAAGAAAAATACAGATATTTTAAGGAATGGTCACATTGTTGGGCAATATCTGTATTTAGAAAGTGTTTTACTAAGAGAGAAAGCAAGCAGTTGGGTTTATATTTTTAGCATGCAGCTTTTCAACTTGATCCATTTTTGGGTTAGAATATGCCCTGGGAGCCAAGGAACTCACATGTGCTGCTCAGGGCACAATTTAGCTGCAAAGATACAACCTAACTCTCTTGCTGCCTTTTGTGTGGTAGAACTTAAATGCAAGGTTTTGAATGTTCCTTCTCTGCTTTATGGAAGTTAGACCAGTTAGCATTCTCCAGGAGCAGTCTTTAAGCTCCTATTGAGGTGTGCCTGCAATTTGGTGAAGTTAGCAACAAAAGTACAAATGTCATACAAGGAGTGATGTCTCTGGATGGGGTTAACACTTTGAAATAATTGGGGTTCTTACAGGGTTTTTTCTTAAATATTGCCATGTGGGTGCACTGTTTTATCCTTGTGAAGATCTTTACTTTTGGGATCAGTTCAATAAATTGGTAGTTTTACAAATGTGATCAGGAGATTGTGTCCAAATGTCCAGCAAAACTTTGCTTTTAATTCCCGTGGTTTTCAAAGATGTAAAGAAAGAACTACAATGTCATGAATAACCTATATTTAAGATCTTTTGTTCAATGAAGATTACTTCTGCCTTAACTGGGTAAAAGATTTAGAAAGTACTTTGAGAGGATTGGGATACTGCCAACAAATAAGGTCCATATTCTGTAATCCTTTCTCAAGAATATAAGTTACGGAAGAACTAAGAGGTTTCAACTTTTAAGTAGCTTCCCCTAGAATTTGGAGTTTCCCTTTAGTGATGCCATGAACGTGATTTTATTGTTTTGTTGCAGTAGTCACATACACAGTTAGCAACTGGCAGAAGTAATGGTCAACAAGAACGAGTGTGACGCAGCCTCTCTGTGTAGCTGTGTCAAGTTATTTATACCACTTCAGCGTATGACAGCAATGATAGTAGGGATTACATATTGTAGTGTGTACATAAGGATTCCCTGACATTTGTAACATGCTTTCAAAATGAAAGTGGTATGTAAATGATGAGTGTTATCAGCATACAATCAATTTCAAAAAGGGAATATCATTGTAGTGTACATAGTACTGTATTGTTCAGGTTGAGAAATATCACTGAATGAATAAACTGGGGTTTCCTTTCTGTATGCTTTTCTCCTTCAGCCATTAGATAGATCTGTTTTCTCTATACAGAGCAATACAGCTCTGATGCATATGCAAGAAAATATATAAGGCTAAAAAAGACAAGCAAATATGTTCCTCCAAAGAGAACATCTGCATTATAATAATAAAATCACCCATTTTTTTTTCAGTTATATTATGATCTCTGGCAGTTTTTGCTTATGCTGGCAAGTTGTGGGACCGAGATATAGAATTGGAGTCGATTCCTATTTCTTTTCTCCACACAAATACTCCCTCTGACATAACACATGCGTGAGGTCAGTTTGCCTAGTGTCTCTGAGTGCCATATGGGGTTGAAGCAACAACATGTATTCATACCTACTTATGCAGGCATTTGCCATGGGCCTCACAAACAAGACATCCCCAGAGACAAGAGAAGCATGGCAGCGACCTTTGCTAAAGTGTCTTCTCCTATACTCTCTGAAGCAGATCGCTGTGGCATAGCCCAGAACATCCATGGCTTGGGCCAAGGAACAAGGTTGTAGCAGGGCTCAGTAACATCCTCGTTTTGACATTGCAAGGAAGCAAAGTAACAGGAGCAGAACAGCACAGCAGCTTTGTAATGAAGAATGTAAGACTCCCTCTTTGACTGTCTGCTACTTCAATATATGGGCTAGTCTGTTTTGCAAGAGGAAAAGCAATTTTCACCTCTGGGTCCAGTCTAAACTCTGAAGTTTGTGACCAGGCTGGAAGAGCTTGTTTGACCAAATGTGTCATCCTCCACAGTACAACTAGACCATATTTTCTGTCAAATTTGTGGAGAAGTATGTTTTTTCCCTGTCTGTAAATAGCGTACAGTGAAACTTGCATGATACTTCTAATGATACTGTAATGTACTACCTATAATGCATGTTCACGTGCAAAATTGTTATCTCCATGCAGTATTGCTACATGTCACTGGCAGTAGATGGGGACGACCATTTTTTACCTCAAAGCCTATTGTGGTGGCCAGACTTGGATTGTTTTGCCTGATAATTACACATGCTTCTGGCAGAATAATTTTTTTCTGAATCACAACACTGTTTCTCATTAACACAGAGAGAAGGCTTTCACCTTTTTGTCATCATTCTTCTGTGCAGTAGAAATTCCTTTAATCCATTTCCAACCCATAAAGAACAATGAAAAATCCTCTGCAGGAAAACTCCACTGTATGTAACACACTGAAGATGGCACTGTAGTAACAACTTCACACTGTGGATTATAAGATATGCTTGTGTTTGTCGCCGGGAATTTATTATTTTTTTATTTAGCTCATCTAACATAAAGCCAAAGGTCAGTTTAACGCAGCACAACTCGACACTGCTACTGTAATTAAGGCTGGAGAAGTGTTTCTGTCACTTAGACTTATCTGCAAAGAGATTCCAGCTCAACCCAAACTACATGGAATAGTTTGTAGTTGATCCTTCTAGAAAGGTTTTTTTGTTAAAGAAACCAAAGGAAAGTAATAAAGAAAATCCTTTATGTTAAGGGTATCACTTCTCCATATTTGTAACCTTTACAGGCCATATTAAGGCACATTAACACTGCAGCAGGTCTCTAAACACCTAACGGACCTCAGGGCAAGGCTTTATGGTATCAGTTGCATTATACAAACCTTCCAAAATTTCATTTCCTATAGAGTTTGGAGGCTTTTATTAATGTGAAACAGGAGCTTCAAATCCAACAAACACACATGATGCCAGTGATGGGTAAGAATCACAATTAGGTTAATGATAATTTGTAGTAAGAATAAAGAAAACCAAATTTAAACTGATACATAGAGGTCTGAAATGATGTTTTTATCCATTTCTTAACCCGCTCCTTTTAAGCCCTTCACTCATACCAGCTGGGAGTTTTGGTTTGTTTTGAAGTATGTGAGTAATTGGGCCCCTGTGCAGTAATTATTTCTCGCAGCTACTTCCATCATACGTACCTAAGCTATTTTGAGGGGATTAAAGATGGAAACCTTACATTCTTTTTAGGATTTGCTTTGCTCTTGAGAAGCCTGTGGAACTATTTGTGTAAACTGTCACCACGGGGCTTTTTTTTCAGGTGTTGAGAAAAAAATGCAGGATTTATAACCCCACCGATTTCCATGAGAGACAGCAGCTGTCCCAAAGGACCTGATACTCTGTCAGCAAGCCAAATCTAGGAGGAGGGGGGGCTGACTTCTTCAAAACTCCCAGAATATGTACTTACATGCCAGGCTGCAGAAAGAGAAGTGCTTAGGCTGTTTGAGAGGGGCTCGGCTTTCCTGTCTGTCAGGGTGATGCAAAGCCAGCCAGGTATTGCATGGCTTTAGAAAAACCTCTGCAGAAAGCCCAGGTGTCACTTCCAGCTAAAGGGCCTGACCCCATAGCTGCTGAACATCCCTTTCTGTGGGCTGTTCATCCAGCCGGCATGCCTGTTCCTTCTCCCAGCAGGGCTTTTTTCAGAAGCAGCAGCCTCAGCCCTGACGCAGTGGGCGGGAGGGAAAACAGCACTTCACTTCGCTTGGCACTGGCTCCGCTGATCGATTAATGAGCGGTGTTAACCTCCTCAGGCTGTCTTCGCTTGTGTTCCTCAGTGGGAAGGATGACAGCCACACAGGGCATGGGGAGAGGTGTTACATGAGAGGCTTGTAACAGAGACACAAAGAAACAGACACAGAAATGCTTGTTTGGGAAACTGGATCTGGCTGCATTGCACATCAGTGACAGAGAGAGGAAACCACTGTGCAGACCATCCTCAGGCTCTGGCTGTAAGCTGAGCTTCTAAACCCCAGTCTGCAGTATCGTCATAGGTGAAGAGGTAAAGGATCCAGGAGCTTCTGGGACTTGGTACTTTTGGGGTTAGGGCTTGGAGTCTTCCTCCCCCACCCCAGAACAGGCATTCAGAAGTCTTCTGTGTGCAGCTCCTCAAAGATATGGGAGTGAAATAAGGAACTATGTTTAGGGCCTTGATCTTGGAATAAATCTGGTAGTAGCTCTTTAATTACCCCAGCAGGGTGCTCCTCTTTGCACACAGCACTTCCCAGCTGCCTGAGCTCTGCATCCTTCCACCCTCCCCTCCTCTGTTGGCTCAAAACTTCCTACAAAAGCTCTGCAGTTCCCTCTGCAAAGGAGGGTGCTAGTTTTGTTCTGGTGTGAATGAAATCAGGGGTTAATCACTTCTATTTGTGCCACCACAACCTCCAACTACAGTAAAACTGAATGTGGGTGGTGGAAACAGACACAAATAAGCTGAGAAGCTCATGGTGAGGTAAGGGGATATTTGAGAGATGCTGAAGGAGGAACTGAAACAACTTGAGTTTGGAGGTCTGGAGCTGGAATTTTTACTTAGAGGTGACTTTGGGGCCATGGGATTGCTTAGAGGCCTGTGAAGCACTTAGTAAGCAAATTAACGTGTTAGGTGGGAACAGGCTGAGCTGCTGCAAAAATAAGCACTCTAACTTGTATACTCATGTAAACTTTTAGAGATCTCTGTGATGCATTGGCCATTAATATTTAATTTATCACTTATTAAATATTTCATTTTGTATAGTTCTTTAATGGAAAGGTGATGGATTGTGTTGTGTACAAGTACCTGTATATAAAGATCTGGTAGATCTCTCTGTCTTTTAAAAAATAATTATATTTATATCCGGTTTGCAGGAGGTAAAATGCATTATGAAGAGCTTAGTCATGTGCAAATGTGTTGCCTTATTTTAGTTTAGAAAAAGGCAGGAGTAAACACCAGCAGGCAGTATTTGTATTGCAAAGGGAGAGTTGTTATGATCCTGTAGTGAAACTGTCACCTGGATCTTCACCATCCCCATCATCACATAAAACTTGAGCTGTTTGCTTCTACTTCCCGTGACTGATGGAGCAGTGATTATGTGAGGAGTTGAGATATTAGCACAGGTCCTAGTGCAAGGAGGACACAGAAGCTACGCAACATCCTTATGTGTGCTCCCCCCCACCGATGGGCAGTGCAGTTAAGTCTCTGCACCCTTGGGAATTAAGGTCTTCATCTCTGTGCCTCCTTGTGACTTGTGCCACTCTAATATCTAGAGGGTGAAGCAGCCCAAGACACAAGCTGGTAGAGCAAAAACACTGTCAAAAAGCAGTGCTGTGCAATCTTCCTCCCCTCCTACCCCAGCCCCACATATGAAAATGGCTTGTGAAGGCTGCATGCCATGGCCTCTTTCCTGTTTTGTGGTCACACATGGCCACCATCTTTGCCCTTTATGTCCCATACCACATGCACAAATACTGGCATATCTTGAAAGCAATCTCCCTCTCAGTTCTCAAGCCTTCCACTATGCAATAGACCATGAACACCCTCTTCCTCTTCCAGTAGTTTTTGCTCTTAATCCAGCAAAGCACTTTCTTAGGTCCTTAATAGCAAGCTTAAGGTTAAGCATTTGTTTAAGCATTTTGCTAAACTGTGTTTTGCTGAATCTCTGCCAAAGGAAAACAGATGGGCTAATTTACTCTCATGTTCTTCCATGAGCCTTCTGGAGAGCTGTAAGACCAGCAGTCATGACAAAAGGTGAACTCCAAAGCAAGCAAGGGGCAGAGCTAAGCAATTCCAGGCCACAAGATGACTCTGAGTTTCCTGGGAAGCTGTAGATTTGAGGATCGTGCTTGCTCTTCTTATCCCTCCTCTTCCAGGGAAGAGCACCACCATCTCTGCAAGGAGTATCACCCCACCTAGTCACCCCTAGTGTCATCCCAAGTACCTACAAGGAACAGAGCCAAAGAACAGCAGTCTTCCCCCATTAGTCACCAAGAAACAGCTGTAGCCGGGCTGTATGCGGTGAGCGGGGCTCTTCTTTCTGCCATATCATCCAGTTAGATGCTTGAAACAGAAGCCTGCTCCTCTTCTGGTGGCATTTCTGATGAGCCAGAGGGAACAAAAACTGTTGATGGATCCTTAAAACTATTCCCTTTTATTAAAGAGCAACCAGTATAGTTTGCCATGCTGTGCGATTGAAAGATTTTTGAGGCTTATGTCAACACGTTAGAATTTGGTATAAAATGCTGACCACAGTCTGTCACTCATGAAATAATGCGATAAGTTTAAGGTTTTGCAATATGTCACATACTTTAAAAAAGTGTTAAATAATGGCTTATACACCATATTAATTAAGCAAATTATTAGCCTAGGAACACAGATTTGCAGAGCTGTGTTTTTAAAGTAAATGTTTTTCACAAACTTGAAAATGTCGCTAATGCTGACATTCATGTTCAAATGCCCTGACTGTAGTATAAGGTCTCAGAAAGGTATATGACTAAATGTAATACCATCCTAAGGAAAAACAGCAAATGAGCATGGAATTAAAAGCTTTAACATAATTCAAGGGTAGGTTGAATCAATACTGCATTGGCAATATTTATTGTTCCAATGTTTTATGCAAGGGTTTTTTTGTGTGCGTGGTTTGGTTTCTGTAACTGATGGTACTCCTGGTATCCACAGGGAACCTAGCTTGTTACCAAAATGTGTCTGTTTATAGTAGTATTAATGCCAAATGACAAAGTACATGGAAGAAAGGAAGAGTGGAATTTGGACCTTAAAATGTCTCTCATGAATTATTTATACTATTTATTCTGCAAGATCAAATGATTTTTTTAAAAAAAGTATGACAGAAGTGCATAAGAGATTTCAGAGGTTGGATATGAGCAACAAATCTTTGCAAGGAAAGGAAAAACAATAAAACCATCTCCAAACCTCAAACAGAAAGTTTGCCTAAGAAGTATCAAAGAACAGTGTGTGAGACTGTAAAATGCAGACCCAAATCTATCATTTTATTTTTACAGCAAGGTGTTGTCAAGCTCTTCTCTGATCCAAGACTAAATATCAGTTTGCAAAATGAGGTGG
Source organism: Phalacrocorax carbo (assembly GCF_963921805.1). Classification (NCBI taxonomy): domain Eukaryota; kingdom Metazoa; phylum Chordata; class Aves; order Suliformes; family Phalacrocoracidae; genus Phalacrocorax; species Phalacrocorax carbo. The sequence continues at coordinate 13,551,954 of NC_087523.1, read as the reverse complement.
CAGAACACGGATCACCTTCATTTTTAGCACACTATAGCCTGGGATGAGCCACTGCATGTATTAGCCTCTGTAAAAACAGTGAATTTCAGCCTCCTTCACACCACTTTATTTTCCTTAGCTAATTACCTCTGGTATGTGAATGTGAATTTTCTTGGTTTAATACAGTGAGCACCAAAAGGGTGTCTATAGAATGCCAGTCTTGCCCTCCTTCATTTTTTTGTAACCACTCTAGAGGACAGCAGTGGACAGCTTTCTAAATGTCAGTGGATGTGTATTGAGGAAGGGAAGGGGTGCAACAGGATAAAAACAATAGTCGCTTTTTGTCAGTTTGCTGAGTTTAGGCAACGTTGAGTCTGACTTCTCAGGAAAGCCTGGTCTAAAAAGTCTAGCAGAAGGTGCAGAAGATATCTAGGAAAGAGCTTGTTGCACTGAGCTCATATAGGTGTTTGAATGAAAGGGAGCAAGAGCAACGTCTGTATTACCTTGCAGAACCAGGTGCTGGGGACTCTGTCCTGTTTCTTTCTATGTGCTTTTCAGACTCCAATGCCAGTATTGGCACTAACTTTCAAGCAGATCCGGCACTATTGGCTGGAAATAGTGTGAGGAGACTGCCATTCTGCAGAGGGCCTGAACAGGGGGAGCATTTCTTTTAAGGGTAGGTAGATCAAACATTACCAAATAAAAATGATCAAGGCAAATATGCCTTCTCCTTGCTGACATCAGCAGTAAGTCTGCTTGTATCTTATGACTTGCAGGACACTCAGCCTCTAGGCAGCTGTGTCACTCGGGAGCTCGCTGCTCCCTGACAAAGAGCTGAGAATGTTCCCAGCCTTGCCTTCACTGTTGGGGTGGAGAAGGTAGGCTCCACCCTCACTAGCACTGAGCGTGGAGACCCTCTGGCAGCATCTCCTGCGTCTGCTGGAGTCAGTAGAGCTCCACTGATCTGAGTAGCCCTAGGATGACTTTTACCCATGGAGCTAGGCTCTGCAGTGTCACCGGGGTTCATGGAAGTTCAGTGTGGTGGAAGAACAAGTATCATTTTTTCCAGTGGATACCATGGAAAGATGATGTGAATTTAGAAAATGCCTTATACTAGCTAAAGCCCATTCGTCTCCCCTTTTCTTGCTTACTCTGCATATAAACAGAGACCAACTGGGGTTGTACCGGCTGCCTAATTTATTCAGATATTCAGATTTGTAATCTAATGGCATCTCCTCGTCAACTATGGTAGACTGCTTCAGACCCACGGTATTTGCTTCTGCAGCAACTCTCATTGGTGTAGAAACTAGTAGAGAAGCAGGATGTAATTCAAGAACTCTTTACATCTATGTATCCACGGATACCTAAATGATGTACCAGACCAGCACTTACAAACTTTAGTGCATTGTTTCCAGAAATGTGAAGCACAGGTTGTGAGTTCTCCCTGGCACATATGTGCAGGAGATGGAAAGTAAAAATAATGCTCTTCTACTTTTATGAAATAGTGTTCTGCAGTGTGTTCTACTTTCAGCTGTTGTGACTATATAGTAGGCATTGAAGGCTGTGGGTTTGTGGCTTTGATGTCTATGGTAGGCTTTGATGGCTGAATTTCATATTTAATGTCATGTGAGGGGGGCAACAAATTGCTGACATAGAAGCTTGTCTTCGTAGAGGCATCAGGTAATGAGTTGATTGATTAAAAAAATTGTCTCTGTAATATAGACACTAAACACCCCAGGGTTCTTCATTGTAAGTGTAAATAATAAACTCTCTCACAAAAATAGGATTTTTAAAGCAAAAATAAATGCATACGTAGCATGCCTTTTATCTTTTATTTGTACTGTATTTTATCTCCTTATGCCTGTTATATTTTAACACAATTCCATACATAAGGCAGTTTGCTAAGGGTATGTTTCATTTAGCACTAGTTTGTAGAGATTTTTCTTTCTTCTCAGACAAAATGACTGGTTCTAGGATCAACAATTGCCATCTGTTTCTTTCTGTACTACTTCAGAGTACAACATACTATTGCCTCAGTTTCTACTTCCCAGGTTAATGTCTTCTTCATTCATTCACTCACTCATTCATTAATGCATTCATTCATTCATTTTAGCCATTCAGTTTCAAGCTAGGTTTAGAAAGGATGCCCAGCCAAGACTACAAAATGCCTCAGCAACAAGTAAAGATGCATGAACAAAATAATCTAGACCTTTCAGGAAAAAGTCACACAAAGCAACAAACTCTTTCATTCTCCTGATGCTACCCAGAGAGTCATCAGTATCATCATTACCTGTTGTTTTTTTCTAGAGCTGGACAAACCATGGTAAGGGGGCAGGGAAGGGATAAAAAAATATGTATCTCAGGGAAAAATGTTCCACAAACTACACTAAATATTAAAATGTTTTGCTTTGCAATAAGCTTTAAATACTTTTAATGTGTTTATTGCTAAACCACTGGGAAAAATCTCATTTTTCATTGCTGAAAACCAAATAATCTGTTTCAGGTTGATATGTGTGCAAAAGCCTATAGGGAAATTTTTTTAATGAAATTGAAGATTTTCCACATTTTTCAAGAGTTTTAAGAAAAAACAAACAACAAAAAGCAGTCCTGAAAAATGCTAACAGCACTTAAGTACATTACTGATTTCAATAAGCACAAATGACAGTTTCCTCATCTTACCTAGTAAAATGGCCTCTAGGTAAGGTCAGCAGAGGCATACATGGTGGATGATCTAACGCTGAGGACTTGAGGGCCATTCTTGCATTTATGGTGTATTTCTTCTTTGGGTGTTCATGGTCACAACTTTATACCACGCTTTCCTCTGTATTTAATTTGGTATGGAAAAGCATATGAGCTAGTAGCTACAGAAGTCAACTTCTTCAAGTCATTTGATCAAAGCTGGAACTGCAGTAGCTGGAGGCCAGTGCTTGCAGTAGCGGCAGGGGATGGTTCCTGCTCCTGGTCCAGTCCTGGGCATGCTATTTTACAATCTGCTTAATGTAGACATAAGTAGACTGTGGTCTGAAAAGGAGGCAAAAGATGAGGGACTGTCAGACAGTTGCTTTTGATGGGAGTATGACATTATCTGAAAAAAAAGTATTTTAAATGCAAGCACCAGGAGGCAGAAATTCCTCTTTTCCTCCAGAACGCAACTACGGACTTTATTCAGAGCTCTCGATGGAGCAGAAAGCTTTTCCTTAGCTTTAACGGCCTTTTAGAAAGTCCTGTTGGGTTAAATTTAAACACCATATGATCAGCAGCTCTCTTTGACTTGTAATTACACCAGGGTCAAAGGCAATTTGGGAGCTCCCGGCCAGCTGGTTGTACGGAGTAGGAGGTGAGAACGCACACGAGCGCACACGCCTGCAAATCCATGCACAGAGGTGAGGCCTTTTTTTTTTGCAAAATCTACTCTTTACCATACAAACGTGACAAGTGTAAAGATCTGTGAAGAAAGCATTTACTTCACAGCTGGTTTTAGTTAATCTGTGCCATGTAAACAGTGCAGCATTATGTAGTGCATGGCTACTTCTTGCTTAAGAGCAAAGCAAACTCCCCAAAATAGAGCGAGCTATGAACTCGGTGGGAAAATGGACCATGAAGGAAAGCCAGCATTTGATCCTTGCTACTGCAACAGGCTTATTCACTGGCTAAGCGAGGAACCGTCCTGCTGATGTACCTTTCCCACATTAGTGTTGTTTCTGTTAGATCTGCTACAGTGACCCATATGTCAGCTTAGCTTCCAAACAGCATTTTTATATTTGATTTTTAGTGATGTTTTCAGTTTTACAGTTACACCCACCAACTTGAAACCCATGACATAAGGCACTATTTAGGGTCTTTATGCTGTACGTAGCAGCGTGGGGAATCTGCGGTAAAAGTATGTTCCTCTGCAATGTTTGCTTTTAGCAGGCACGTGATTCAGGTTTTGATAATGAACGTTACTTTGAACATGCTACTTCCTTTCCTTTTTTTTGGGGGGGGGGTTTAAACTAATGTTACAGCAGAACTGCAATATGCCTAATTTATAGCATGCTACTATGACTATTATAGTAATGATTATTTATATTAGATCCTCTTTGTCCTTGGTCTGACTTATTCTGTAAGAAGCTTGCATTTTATTAATTTAAAGCAACAACACCAATAAATACCCCTCTAACTTTCAAGCCAACCTCAGGTAAGTTTTATAACGCGGAAGTCAGATTAAACTGCATACAAAAATACTCATTATTCAAGTCTGAAGATTTTACTGGAGTAAACCTTACTTTTTAAAACATAATTTTTGAATGCTTGAGGTTAACGAACTGGGATTGTTTTAAAATCATGTGAGCCCTGAAGCCAATACTTGACTATACAACTCCTACATTTAACTGTATGAGGGACATTCACTCGTCCAAATGTAGCTGGATTCTCCCGGAAGCATCTGTGATAAGTGTGAAGAAGGAAACCTGTGTGGTCAGACATGAGGGGGGAGGGAAGGGGTGAAGATGAAGTTTGGCTCACAGCTCCTGCATGGTCCCTGTTGCTGTGGAAACGACGGCCTTTGCAGTGCCTATTGCATCTATATACATTCAGAAGAGCCATCTCTTCTGTATACCATTAGTAGGAGTCTAAAACAAAGCCGATCAATTAAGGGCCTGAGCTATGAGGGGAAAGTGTAGACAATAACTTAAACTGTGTGCTGAAAAAGAGGTAATGAATCACCCTTTTATGTAGTGACATATAGTTACATCCAAACGCCATGCTGTGCTTCTTAGGGAGAAGAAAAGGAAACAATGATAAAGATGGAACTGTGCTTTTAAATTCAGCTGCTCACAACCTTTCACATGTCTTCCTTATCCTCATGAGCAAGCCAATCAGAATAGAATATTCCCCCTCCATTCATCCGCTACCTTGTGAATATGTTCATATTATATGATTATTTCTTAAATTAACAAGACACAAGCTCTGAGAAGTAGATGCTTCCACCTAAAGCACATTTCCTTCTGCTGTTTGCAGTTTGTTTGTATGAGCGACTGTCTGATTGTTACCCAGGCAACCAATGCAGGCGTGAATTTGATTATAGTTTCACAGATGTGGGCAGTGTTTCAAGCATTGTTTGGTGTTTCTGTCAGAAAGAGAATTCAGTTTGTTAACTTTTAAGAGTTTTTTTTTGAAGGACAGCAGGAAAAAGGCAAAGAACTTAATCATTTTTAGTTGGGGTTATCTCAGCTTGCTAGTTGCTACTTGTGTTTGGTAAATGGTTCCTCATTCTACATAAAAAAAATGTGGAAAAAATCCAGTATTGACAGCAGGGAGATGTGTAAAAATACAAGAATTTTTATTGTCTCCACTGAAGCAGATTAAATTATTATCATCGCTCTAGAAGGTAACATCGTTAAAATGTGAAGACTATTTGGTCATATTGTAATAATAAGAGTACCGGGAACATATTTTGATGCTTAGCTATGCACGGTCTGTCTTGTGAAGAGGCAGCATTGTATTTTAACTGATGGCAATGTGCTCAGTGCGTTTATTTCTCCAGTGGAACTTGCAGATGTAAACATCTGTTGAATGTGTAGCTAGAGGACAACAGTTTGACATTCTGCATGAGCTTTTTTGGTCCTGTTACAAAAGCAGAAGGGCGAAGTAAACTTTGGAGATAAAATAAAATGAAAATGTCTCTCTCCTAAAACTCAGCATTTCAGATTTCAGATTGCAATTCAGTCTTGCAAAGACATAAGCCTAAATGGAAACGTTAAGCTCAGTTTCCAGGTACGAAATTCAAGGGAGTTGAGATTTTCTGTTCTATTTCAAGCTAAACCCTAGAATAAACAACATTAGCCATTTAACTGTAAGTGCTTGCTTGGGATTGCAATGACCAGCACCCTGAGAGCTGGAAACAAGTTTTCCCCCACTGCACATTCAGTTATCTTGAGAGTTTTACACACTCTCCTGCAAATGTACATCAGAATTACCTCTCGTGAGCCAATGAACTCTTCTTTTATGACCCCATTCTTGAAAATGAATTGATTTGGCTGCTGGTGCACTATAATTCATACCTGGTCTGTGATTTTATAAGACTGTAACCTTCTTCTGGGAACATTTAGTCTGGCTTTTTAAGGAAACGCAACTCATGAGGACATTGTCCATCTACCTGTGAGTCAGTTCCTTGCTAGAAACTTTTGATTTTTTTTTGGCAAACCCCAACCAAATTTGCAAATATCAACTAATTTGATAGCACAGAGAGATCTGGAAGATGTTAAATTCTTACACATTCTGTTAAAATTGGAAGCTGGGTAAATGAGAAAGAACCTTTAGTGAAACTAAAACAGGGAGTACTCCACTGCTCTCAGTTGAGTTTATAGCAGTCGTATAACCAGTAAACCCTTGAGGCAACTCCTCGCTTCCATAGCACGAGGCAGAGCTGGCAGCATGGCAGGATGGCTGGTTTGATGTAGAATAAACAGGGGAAGGGCCTGGGGACAAGAAGGAGCTGCTGTAAGACAGGAGAATAAAGCCAGGGGGACTGGGAACGTGCAGGGCAGAGCCACTGTGATAGAGCTTTGGGGAAACAGGAGTTATCGGGAGAGATGGGGTGGGGGTGGTAATAGGACAGGAATTGTCTGGAAGCCAGACTTTATCATTCCTGCTGTTAGTAAGACAATTTGTTTTACCACATCATTCGGCTATGATTTGATCCTGATAGTCTGTAGGGCAAATGAAAGAAGCTGTTACAGATCAAAACTTCATTAATTAAATGACTCCTGCTGAGTTGAATGGCTGTTGGATTGGGATCCTGTTTGGTAAAAACAAGTAATAAGGGATCAAAGAAGGGAAAGAGTAATTGAGAATAATTAAAAATCCATAACCAGAAGGCTAGTTTGTCATGTAGCTCAACCTTCTTGATTGCTGGCCATTTAAAGGTCCAGCCAGTAAGCAAAAGATTCTTACAGGGTGAGCTGAGGTTTAAACTGAAAGGGTTAGGAGATACGCTGAATAATATAGTTTTAAAATGTAATGCTTCTTTTGTAGATTGTTGAAAATAACATAGGTACTTACAAGCATTTGTTCTAATAAAATTACCTCTTTTTTCTGAACGCCATCAATGCATGCTTTGATTTTCTGCAGATGTATTTCTTATTCACTCTTGTTAACTGAGAAACTGTGAAAGTTCTATCATTCCAGCTGATTGCCATTAAGTGTTAATCCTCTGTGCTTTGTAATCAGATGGTATTGTTTCTGCACCTAAACTAGATAAGTAGGATCATTTCTTATAAGACAATTGCTAGAAAGACACACTTTTTTTGGGTGTGGAAAAAAGGTCTTTTTGTTCCATGCATTACTGGGAAAATTGCATGTTCCTATTTCCACATTTATATTTTCTTTGGCAACTTTATATTTCAACAGAGAACAGCCATCTTCCAGTACAAGTGTGGTCAAAATCCTGTTTACATGATTGCTAAGAAGTAGGACAAATACTGAAACCTCTACCCCACTCTTCCCCAGAGAGTTAACCAGCCTCTCAAGCTCACTCACACTGTTGCTCTCCATTTGCCTAGCAGTGGGTACCAATTGTGGCTGTTTGACCATTTTTGACCCTGTTAAAACAGAACATGTTATTTGAAGTGAAGAGGAAGAAGAGGAATTGACATAATTCAATACAATTTCATCACCTAGTAAATGAAATGGGAGTGGATTTTGCTTTCTCATTTGAATTCAGAGTACTTACTCCTCTGCATACAAAGATAATATTCTGGTTTAACTATCCAAATACACAGAGAAATAGACACACACACCCCCCCTGAATTGTATAAATGTAAGAACA